>NC_083764.1:20069966-20678197 GCF_963514075.1 Conger conger | reverse complement strand
GTAGTTGTTCTCTGGAATGTACTATTGGGTTTAGGCTGTAAACGGCTTTGTGGTTTGCCTTGCTCCCCGCTGTCTGTTTCAGATGATAAGAAGGACCTGGACCACGATGTGGTGGAGGAGCAGATCATCGGCGAAAACTCCCCCCCGGATTATTCCGAGTACATGACCGGCAAGAAGCTGCCCCCAGGTGGGATTCCCGGGATCGACCTTTCGGACCCCAAGCAGCTGGCAGAGTTTGCGAGGTGAGCGGGAGAGCCCGGGGGTTGGAGGACCGTCACACTCTGATTTTCATTCTGTTCCGGTCCTGCTTACGCAGTGTTTTTATAGCCAGTGTGTGGGATGCACACAGCGGGCCCTCATCAACTTCTTAGAGTATTACCGGTGTAGACGCACTCTGGAATGTTCTACAGTTCGGTCTGTGTCTCAGTGGGTTTGGTCTTTGCCAGGTATTTATATTGCGTACAGGAATGACGCGGCTCCCATCAGTTTTCTAAAGCACAATCAAGCCTGGGTGGCTCTTAAATTCATTATCACTTATTAGTCTGGTTATAGTGTCAGCATTTATTGAGGTTTCTCTGCATGTCTGAGGACTGTTTCCTCTAACTGGTCATTCTGGTTTTAGTTTGTCCATAATTATGTGTAATTTTGTTTTTCTACGTTGGACATTTAAAATTATTTTAACGTCACATATCAAAAACGTAGCAACAACAGATGTATTTAAAGTTTTGTACTATTTTCATAGCATTCATTTTCTTCAATCTATAAATACAGATATGCCCTTGAAGAGTTAAATTTCTGTTATGCACGTTAAAAAAGTGCAATTAAAGCCACAGCTGTGTTTATTGCTGCCACTCACACACACACACCTTAATTTTATTGGCTTAACCTGGCAGGGCTGTTGCTGTGGCGAGCAGTTGTGTCATGTACATGGATGGTTTTGAGATGGTTGTGGAATGGTTAATGAACGAAGCTGCATGTCTGTTTTTCTCTGCAGAATGAAGCCACGGAAAATGAAGGAAGACGACGCCCCAAGGACAATAGCCTGCCCCCATAAAGTGAGCATGACCTGGCGTTTATCACCGGCCCCTCACTGCGCTCGCTGCTGAAACTTAACTGCCGGCCTTCACGTTTTATCGAGTAGTGAACTGAATTTCCTCTGTATTAAAGGTCCCATATTGTACACCTCTCCATTGTTTTATTTTAGGTCCTGATATCCATAAGAAGACGTTTGTGTGGTTTTTAAGTACGAAACAGTTTAAACGTCCATTCTCCAGCGCCTCTCATGAGCTTCACCGAGAACAGGCCGTTTTAGTGGCCGGCCTGTAAGAGTCATTGAGATCAGAACGTCTCTTCTGATTGGCTGGCTAGCTCCACGGAACTGAATGCCGGCTGTCTCGAGTGCTTGGGTTTGTTCCAGCTATAAGGTGGGCCACGCTGAATCAAACGAGCGCATTGAAGTGATGTCATAACTTGACGGAAGTCCGTTAGGCTCGTTTAAATGCACATTGTCTTTATATGGATTGTGTGGATTTATTTGGGGACTGCGTTTTGATACTTTCACAGTGTTTTCAGCTCTTTAAAATCCACTGTCACACGCCGTGACACACCTCTGAGAGGATAGACGCGCTGGACACAGGGAGATATCGAGAGTCCGGATTGCGCCGGCATTTTGTTAGATTTTTGCAGGACCGGGAAGGTGAGAGAGAGCACGTAGCTTGTAAACAAAGAAAACGTCTTCTAACTTCACCCTCACCAAAACCAAACCAAAACCTTAACGGTAGCTTTTCAGCTTTGCATGCAGCTCACACGAGCACGACTCTCGTACACTGCTCTCTCTGGTATGGTGGTTCCCCGCTCTCAGACACCTACTGATTACTGGTTTGATATCCTGATGACTAATTTGAAACGTAGTCCAGGTGTGTGTCTACTTAACCAGTAGGCGTGGTTCGGAAATCTTTCCGGAAACCGCACCCTTGCCATCAAATTGCACAGATGTCATCATTTTTCACAATATGGGACCTTTAAGAATCACAAGACCTTTGTCACAATCTCTGCATATATAGTTTTGCAAAATAAATGTGTCCAGATAATGGTTATTGTGTATTAATGGTTTGATTTGGCCATCTTGATTATGGGCTGTGAGTTCATCAACCTTTCCCAGGATGCCGTGTACTTTTTGTCCACCAGGTGTCTCCACAGTCACCATAGTTGGAATATGATACTCCCATTCAAAATGAATTAAGATTAATAACAAGATTGGTATTCATGATATCTAATTATATGCTGTCCGTTGGCTATTTGATTGAGTTGCTGTTAAATCAATTTTCTCTTCAAGCTTGACCAAAGCCAGTGTGTAATTGTGAGAATCTAAGAAGAACTCTATTCATTTATCATTTTTATATTTTTTGAAAAGGGAAAACAAGCATCAACTGTACATCTGCATCTAGCCCATATTCACAAAGTTAAACGTGATTTCTGTCATTTTGCATCATGTGCAGGAGCTTCGCGATCTAGATACATTTTGTTTATGCGAGTTAGCTTCATCGACAGTAAGTGAGAAAAAGGTCGTATTCATGAGTGTGGTGCATTTTGGGTGGGGACTTTTATTGCGATTGAAGCAGGTGGCGCGTCTTTGAGTGTTGAGCTAATTGATTGTGTAAATGTGTAAATTGTGTAAGATGTTAATTGTCCTGTATTTTCCTTTAGATATTATTGTGACTTCTGCGTGTTTGCATGTTCAGGGATGCACAAAGATGTTCAGGGATAACTCAGCGATGAGGAAGCATCTGCACACTCACGGGCCCCGCGTACACGTGTGTGCCGAATGCGGGAAGGCGTTTGTGGAAAGCTCCAAACTGAAACGACATCAACTCGTTCACACCGGAGAGAAGCCTTTTCAGGTACCTTGCACTGGTCCCCAGTCAACGTGTCCCTTCAGCACAGTAATGAAGTTGCTACTAATGTAAAACATTTTTAATCCCGTGTGGAAACGCCTGAAATTCGAAAAAAAGCACAGAAATATTCCAAAAACGTTTTTATGCTCGACAGAGTTGGAAAAGCTGGCCTATTGATAAAGGATGGAAGCAGATTTTTTTTGTATAAAAATGGAAGCAGATTTTTGGAAGCAGATACTTGACGGGGGCCTTAGTCGCATGCCTCTGCTCAAAAAAAAAAAAAAAAAATTGTGACTGCCACTTATTTGATTACGTAATGTTGCACAATCAAAAGTAGTTGACGGAAAAACACACTGTTTTCTTTTGCCGATTTTTCAGAACATTTGGATAGACGCAAAATCTGAGTGATAAATGAAACCATGTATCCGAGCCCAATGAGGAACTAACATTCTCTCTCTCTCTTTCAGTGTACTTTTGAGGGCTGCGGCAAACGGTTCTCCCTGGACTTTAACTTGCGTACTCACGTACGGATTCACACAGGAGACCGGCCGTACGTCTGCCCTTTCGACGGCTGCAATAAGAAGTTCGCTCAGTCCACCAACCTAAAATCGCACATCTTGACACACGCAAAAGCCAAAAACAACCAGTGAAGCCCTCAGCAACCTACCGTTTCTCAAAAACCAGGAAAGTTCGATTTAAAACCCCTTTGTATATTGTTTCTTAAAAAAAAAAAAAAAAAAAAAGGTTTTAAAGAAAATGACCTTGACTTTTGATAAATATGGAGAAGACCTAAATTAAAAAACTAAGTTTCACCCGATCTTACCTTTTGGTCCTCAGAGAAGAACGCGGTGGTGTTCTCTTCTGTAAAATCAGCTCTTAATATAAAGCTCTATTCAGGAATAAGGACCTGACGGACTTGAATCAAAAGACAATTATTTGTACAACAGCAATTAAAGAACATTTCAACTTGTTTTTTCACATCAGATTAAAGATTTCACTTGTCTGCATAGAGAGAATTGCTTTTTAATTTTGTACTTCTCCAAGTGTGCATATTGTACACTTATTTTCGTACGTTTAGTAATGCTATGTGTCATCTTCCCCTGAAGATTGAAATCAGCTTCTAATAGTTCTTGGAAGAGAGTTGATGGATACTGTACAACATGCTTCAAAAGTATTTTTTATGTAAAAAGTTTTTGTTTCGTTTGCTCCCAAATTAGGTTGTATTCTTTACCATTAACTAATTTTGTATAATTGTACCGTACAGCTGTATTGAAATCATGTAGACCTAGAGATGTGATTTAAGTAGTGTTAATCAATTAAAGCAATTGTAGACACCTGTTATTTTATTTTCCATGAAATGTCCGATGCATACGTATCATTCTTCACTTCAAGCCTGCATCTCACGAGAAAACAGCTAAATGGTGATCAGTTGCATTGTTAGAATGTATTGTACAGGCATCAATCCTGAACGACCCCTGTTAATATGTACATCCCGTGTATTTCAAGTGACCAACAATAAAAGGTGGTCCCAAATCAAGCACTTAGTACAAGTGTAATTTTCCGCAATCACAAAGTGCAAGCAGCAGAGGTCCTGCTGTAGAAGTGGCTCTTTCTGTTAAGTGCAAATAAGCTTGAAAAAGCCCCTCCAAAAGTGCAGTGAAAAAATATTTGCACCCTTCCTGATTTTCTCTATTATTGCATCTTTGTCATGCTGAATGGTTTTCTGATCTTCAGACAAAATGTAATCTTAGACGGGGGAAATGGACTAAACACAAAATTCTTAAGTTATTTAATTTATCAAATACCCGTATCACCTTGTGAAAAAGTAATTGCCCCCTTAGTTATTCAGTCAGCAAATGAACCCGATTTAATTGATTCAGCTGATTTAACACAGCCAGGCTTGTGTGCATCCAGCCCTGTTGAATACAACCCCCTGTTCCACAGGAGTGGCTTGCCTTTCAATGTGGTCAAGGGGGGTGCCGCAACAATTCGTCCAGGAAGTCTCAGAAAATCCCAGAAGAACATCAAAAGAACTGCAGGCCCCTCCAGCCCCCACTTAGGTTGGTGTTCATGACTCCACAATAAGAAAGAGACTGGACAAAATGGGATTCGTGGGAAAGTAGCAAGGCGGAAACCACAGCTAACCAAAAGAAACATCAATGCTCATTTCTCGTTGGCAAAAAAAGCACCTGGAAGATCCCCCAAGCCTTTTGGCCTAATTATTTTGGACAGATGAGTCAAAACTGGACTTGTTTTTGAATGACATTGGTCCCGTTATGTCTGGCGTAAAGCAAATGTGGCATTTCACAGTAAGAGCATATCAACAGTCAAACGTGGTTTTGTGATATTGTTGTGATGCTTTGCTGCCTCCAGACCTGGACATCTTCCATTATTGAAGGAACCATGATTTTCCGGAAACGTCTTAAGGAGAATATCTGGTCATCTGTCCGTAAGCTGAAGCTAATCCACGACTGGTTTATGCAGCAACAAAAGCAAGTCCACATATGAATGGCTGAAAATTAAATAAAAACATAAGTGGCCAAGTCCTGACTTGAACCCAAGAGAGATGCTGTGGCAGGACGTGAACCAAGCTGTTAATGCTTACAAACCTGTCAAGTTAAATTCAAGCTTTTCTGCAAAGAAGTCTGGGCTAAAATTCCTCCATCGCAATGTGAAAGACTGATATTAAATAATACTTTACTGTTATTCACTGTTACATATGGTGCAACCAGTTATTTAAGGGGGCATTTACTTTTTCACAGGCATGCTATTGGTTGTTGATAACTTTTTTCATTAAATAAATGAAATTATTTAAAAAATGTTTTGTGTTCACTCATGTTCCCTTTGTATAATATTACATAACATTGTGTCTCAAGATCCGAAACCAATGACAGATATGGAATGTGAGGGGGTTTTCATGTCACTGTTGCCTATTTATGCAATTAGAATATTACTTTGTTTTTACATATTATACATTCAAATTTTATATAAGAAAATCACCCACAATAAACTTCCTGCGTACTAATAGCAATAATGATTTCAGCTGTAAAATAAAGGGTCTGTGCTATTGCCATTTTTAAGCAAAATATATATTTGAATTACTGTACAGGGATTTACAGGATGCACTACGCGGACATCTTTTTTTGGCAACAAAAAATAACCGTTTAAACAAATTATTCTCACAAAGTCTATTATTTGTCTCCATCTATTATTTAAATCCAGTGAAATAAACCTGTGCTGGTCAGTTAGGAATTTGTCCTCTGTTACTTGCATGTATTCATCATGTTGGTTGCTTGTGTTGCTGCATTGAATTACAGGAAGCCACATTCAGCCAGTCCTTTGATATCAAAGTCTTGAACTAAAATCACTTGTTTAGCATCAGTGTACAGTCACTACTAAGGGTTTTAGCCATGAAATCAACTGTCATTATTTACACTGACCTTTTTGGAGTGATGACGTAAACCCATTATATTCGGATATGTCATATTTAATTGTGTATTTGACACCTGCTTTAGACTTTTGCATCTCTTAAATTGTATGAATGGTATCCGTGCAAACAAATCCTGACAAAGGCACCACTTTGGCCAAAACCTTACAATTTTGAACATTTTTTATTTTATTTGTAGAGGTCAGAATGTGTGCAATAGTGTGTCTTAATATTACATAATGTATATCAGAAATGATATCTGTGCCTTTCCTTTTTTCCTTATAAACATGTTAGAAATGTAAAAGAATACAGACTATAAAAACAATGGCCCAAACCAGCAGCAAAATGTAAAAAAATGTGCTCAGCCATAAAGAGCTATACAACCCTGACGCAAAAATAAAGATCTAAACCATACATTAAAATATCTACAGCATTTTTCTCTATAACAAACCCAAATGGCTCTGTCACTTTCTTCTAGTTATCATACATGACATTTTTGGCAAGCCGGCATCAATCTGTGGTGTTGTGCGCTCAACCTCTTGAAAGTGTTCCTTTCCCGTCCAAAGCTGTGGTTAGCCTCAGGCTCTGGTTTTGCACCAGACTCGAGTCTGGTCGGTTTCAGGCTGTGGTTTCTGCCTGGCCTAGGTCCGTGTCTGTCAGATCGACAGTCATCTCCGGTTTCCCGTTTTTAGTCTGGCTGGCTTTTTTTTTCGGCTGCTTCTTGAAACAGCATTTGACGACAACCAAGGCCACCACTACCAACAGTACCAGCACCAGCAACGCCACGAGCACTGGTATGAAAATGCTGTACTTGTCTGAGGTGCTGTCCCGAATTTGGCTGATGACGCTGCTGCTGGTCGTGAGGCCTGCAGCCGGGCTGGGAGTCGGGATTCTCTCTTTCTCTGGGCTGCGAGATGGAGCAGGGCGTGGGGGTTCGGAAGGCAGCTGCGGTCCTCCGCAGGACGTACCCCCGACAGAGCAAGGGGCCCCGGCCTCCGAGGTGCTGTCCCGGATTTTTGTGATGACGCTGCTGCTGGTCGTGAGGCTTGCAGCCGGGCTGGGGGACCCGGCCTCCAAGGTGTCCGGAGGAGAGGAAGTCCCACCCCGTCCGCTCTTGCAGATAAAGCCGTGTGGCTTGGCGCACCTGGAGTCGGCCCAGCCCCAGTCCTTCACCTTCCCTCCGTCGAAGTCGAGCGACAGCAGCCCACAGAGCTCGCTGGTGCAGGTTCCCACAGGCGTCCTCCTCCAGCGGCTGATGGCCGAATCGCTGCTGTTGCTCCGCGTCCACATGAAGCCGCGGAGCGGGAGGTCCTCCCGGTTGCAGGTCCCCGCCGGTTTCCGCAAACCCACCCAGAATTCGAAGCTGCCGGCGGTCTTCAGCGAGGCGGCGACAGAGCTCAGGAGGTGCTGCACGTCTTTCTCGGTGGCCATGCTGGCGAGAAATCCGTCGGTCAGGCAAACGCCGAGCGCCCCGTCGAAACTCGACGGTTCTTGGTGGATGGTGTACATGGCTTGGGCGGTGCTGAACATCACCGCCAGAATGGCAGCGGGATCCCACCAGCGTCTCATGCTGTCTGGCTGCGTCGCTCCGGCTGTCCCCCTCTCTCCCGCTGGTGTTTCTATGGGCAGACAGACCCCGGCGGCCTGCCTTCCTGCCTCTTTCCCAGCAGCACTGAGAGTAACGCCCAAGACAACAAGCACAGGAAATGTGCGCAGACCTGATACAGCTCCCGTTTCCTCTGGGAGATCCGATGAGTACACAAAAAAACCCCGGTCTTTGAATCTCACTTTTGACAGTGACTCATAATCTAGGCATTTACTTGCTACAAATCTAGCCATAGACTCAGTACCAATCAAGCTAAAGACTCGATATCAACCCACCTTAGACTTTCTACAAATCTAGCCATAGACTCAGTACCAATCAAGCTAAAGACTCAATATCAACCCACCTTAGACTTTCTACAAATCTAGCCATAGACTCGGTACCAATCAAGCTAAAGACTCAATATCAACCCACCTTAGACTTTCTACAAATCTAGCCATAGACACCACCAATCAAGTTAAAGACTCAATATCAATCCAAAAGACTTTCTACCAATCTAGCCTCGGGCCACACATTTCTGAAGGTTTCAGATAAAAGCACAAATATGTTACATTTATAATCAAGACACAGACAGGAAAATATAATTGATATTGACCACACATTTGTTTTTATTCAAATGTTAAATGAACCATACATATATGAATTAAACTTTTTATTTAGATTTGTCTTAAAACCACTGCTTCTCACAGTGAACCGATCTCACAGTGGATTGGATCTACTTCATAAACATACAGAGAACAGAGTGAATATGTGAATATGGCCCTGACTTCCGTTTGCCTGTCGTGAGACAGATGTTTCCTGGGGAAATACCAGAAGGTGGCAGGACTGAAAACACTTTCAAGGAGCAGGAAACTACATCATAAATGACAGGAAGTGGAGTAGCAGGCAGCAACATTTAGAGGAGAAAAAATCTGGTGAAATTGCTGCAATCATAAAACTCACCAGGATGGCACAAAAAATTCCACAAAAGTCCATGCATGCATGCACGCACACACACACGCACACACACACACACACACACACACACGCACACACACACGTGCACACACACATAGGGGCAAAAGTGGGAATCTATTCAATTAAATTTTGTGAGAGCTATCGCACATCTCTTGAAGACAAAATGCTATGACACTTAAACACCACCCTGAAGCTCATTGAGCCGTGTGTCCATCACCATGAAAAAAAAAAAGGATGTAAAAAATAAAGAACTGCCACCCGAGGTCACCAGAGGCCCATTGCAAGAGGCAGAGACAATACTAAAAGGTAACTTCTGGGTTTCAGTCTTCATCCTCATTGGTTGTTGATTTGTGCTGGTTTTTAATCTAAAAGCATGATTTTATGTAAATATAAGTTATCATGAACCAGTGTGCCTGTGATATCGGCTCTGTCAAATATGGCCTTTAGGGGGCACCATGAGAGTATTAAGCTGGCTTGGTCAAGACATACATTTGAGGTTTTCTCTTGTGAGTGTTTCACTACCAGGTAATGTAGCTGGAGGCAGTATTAGAAAACCTCATAATAAATTAATCCTGCAGAGGGCAGTAGTGTTCTCTAGTGTATACTGAGGAAGAAATACCACAATGTATTTCCAGCAAGCGTAATAGATCTCACAGGGTGTGCAGAGAAAGTTAGAGCCATTCTGAGAAGCAATTCTCTTAACAGAGCTGCATAATGACATTCAGGGCACTAATTGGATTCTCCATTTTGTTTTACTGGCACTCATGTAAGTCACATATAAATACAGTTGACATTTCCATGTTAATTTTCCTTTATGACAAATTAATAGGTTTTACTTGTGTCTCCTAATGCCAGCTGCCTTTGGTCTTCATTCCCATGTTTCTACAGGTGCCACGGGAGGTGTGGAATTTGAACAGTCTCCTTCCCTAATAGCCAGACCAGGAGAGAACACAGAGATCAAGTGCAGACACAGCGAGAGTGACTACCACAATATGTACTGGTACAGACAGGCAGTAGATGGCCAGGTTCTGGTCCTGATCGGGTTTGGTCATAGCAGAGAAAAGCCCACGTATGAAGCCCAGTTCAAAGCCCGATTCCAGTTCACACGGGAGGCAGTGCAGAGAAGTTCCCTCCACATCTCCGCTCTTACTGTGGAAGATACTGCAGTGTACTTTTGTGCTGCAAGTTCACACAGTGCTAGAAGCTGGGCCTCTTACTCAATAAAAACCTGGGTAGACATGTTTTAAGCAGAGGCTTTATATGTCTTATCCATTTAGTTCCTGCAAGGCATTCAAATAAAATATTTCCCCTTTTTATAATTAATTCTCAGAACGGAGCTTTGAGGGTGCACATTCTGTGCATAAAAACCGGAAGACAGATAGAAGTGTATATTTTCATAAACATGATAAATCAAATTTTACACCTCCACAGATTTTCAGAGGTAAAACATGCAGACATCAGGAAGTCATGGCTTGCAAAAGATATTCAACCAAGTATTAAAAAATTACAATTAATTAATTCATTCATTCATTCATTATCCTAACCCGCTTATCCTGAACAGGGTTGCAGGGGGGCTGGAGTCTATCCCAGCATACATTGGGTGAAAGGCAGGAATACACCCTGGACAGGTCGCCAGTTTAGACTCTCCAATCAACCTAACCTGCATGTCTTTGGACTGTGAGAGGAAACCAGAGTATTTGTCATTTATAAATCATCAACAGAGGACCATTAATAATTACTCAAGTTAGCTCTTGGTAATCATTACCAAAGTTAGCTCTTGGGAATGATTACCAAAGTAAGCTGGTGGTAATCATTACCAAAGTTAGCTATTGGTAGGTTTTGCTTATATTTTTAGTTTCACAGGGGAATAAGAGAAAACAATACAACCATCTCCATCACCAATTCAGCTATTAGCTATATATACCACTTTACTAGGAACATTATCACTTTATTATACCTACTTATTCATGCGATTATCTAATCAGCCAATTGTGTGGCAGCAGTGCAACACATACAATCATGTAGATATGGGTCAAGAGCTTCAGTTAATGTTCACACCAGAATGTGGAAAAAATGTGATCTCAGTGACTTTGACCGTGGGATTGTTGGTGGCGGACAGGGTGGTTTGAGTATCTCAGAAACTTCTGATCTCCTGGGATTTTCACAGTCTCTAGAGACCAAAGAATGGTGCAAAAAAGCAAAAAAATCCATGGAATAGCAGTTCTGCAGACAGAAACACCTTGTTAATGAGAGATATGAACACCTGTGGAAATGTATTCACAACAGCATGTGACATATGGATAAGCCTGTCTCCCTCTGACTATTATTCTTTCAGTGTTCAAGAACATATACTCCATAATCTTTTTTATCTAGATCCAATCCTTCAGCAGAATAAGGTTTAATTTAAATTAAGTAATGAAGGTAATGTATTTGTAAAATTATAAACGGTGTCTCAAGTAGTCTGGGTTATTAATATAATTTAGAATTATGAATTTGATTATCAGCTCAACATCAGGATAATTTGTAATAAAATAAAATTGTTAGGTACTTTTTGAAATGTATTACTTTGATAATAGTTGAAATAAATGATCTTGCATTATATACATGTACAGTATATGTCTTACTTGTCTTATTATGCCTTCCTGTCAATGCAATAATTGTAATAGTAATTCAATTTACAAAATATTCCAGTGCGCATCACAATCATTGTATTTTACATGTTTTACCATCATGTTGTTTTCTATCATAGGATTCCTGTAGCTTGGATGCTATGAGAATGGCAACATCCATTACAAAGACACTGATGCATTGTTGTTGTTGAAGAGGTACACAGTGAAGATATGTATGGGGTGCAGTTAAGACTGGGAGGTTTTGTGTACACGTCATATAACCGTGCTCAGGCTTCGAGCAGCACTTCGGTGGAGGAACAAGACTCACCGTTGTAGGTAAGAGTCTCCTGTCTCCTGTCTCCTGTCAGTCCACTGAACAGCCCATTCTAGTCCAACTGTGGATTTACATCAGCACTAACAGTACTAACTGGTACTAATAGCTTCACAATAGAGTTCACATTATTTTAATTTCAAAAAGATGGCAGACCTAAGCTAATGTTATGTGAAAAGGGTTGGCATCGTGTGCTCGGAGGAATCTGATGTCAAAGATGTCAATGCAAATGTGTCAAAGGATCATATGTCAGCTGGGATTATTAGTCTATGAGTACTGGTCATAGATCATGAAAATGTGCATGACATGTGGGTATAAGTATTTAGTTATCAGAATATAAAGTACTGGTGTGTGAGAATGTTTACTAGATTATCAGTGCAATGAGTATTTGTGTAATAGTATTAGGTGTAGATTATCAGAGCAGGAAGGGTTTTGTTGTGTAAGTATTCATTGTAGATTATGAGTTATGAGAGAAATTGGATAAAATACTGCCAATTCATATTGTGCTCTGGAACACAGAAAATATTTCTGAAGCTGCTTCAATCTGTTGATTCAGCTTTGATTACTGGCACTGGACAGGTTCAAAAAAAGCGAGCGAATCCAGGTATTCACATACATATTCTGATTGAATTACAGTTAACAGTGATCAACTACGAGTACTGTAAACTGTACTCATTACTCTGAAACTAGAGCTAGAGTATATATAAAGTTGTTTTGACGTAGTTCACTTAGGATATCAAGCTGTTTTGGATGTAAAAGCCTTTAGCCGGAAATAACACAAGAGTAATGTGTTTTTTCCGGCTGCAATTTCAACTTCCGTTTAAAGTTTGAAATAATCACATTATTATTATCCCTTGAGCTGTTGAACACTCAGAAAACGGTGCATTGAAGTTTTCCTTTGATTTTGTTTTTTTTATGGGGGTTTTTATACCTGTACCAGCACCAGGTACCAGGTACTTATCATGTTAATTTCTCCAGAAATAAAATGACATAACTTATATCCAGTGACCTTTGAAAGCTCCTACAGAAAACACTTTTAAATGATTTATTATGAAGCTATGAACTTCTAAATATTTTTTTGATTGAGTTGAAAGATGTATTGTCCTAATTGTAGCATTATGCCTTATTGAAAGTGCTGCTTTATATTATTTGACCCATTTTTCAGTGGGGGAACAGATGCAGTGCAGCTGGCATTTGGTGCATGTAACCACATGCCAACAGTCAATCTAACATGTGTCAGATGAACATGTTTACAACCATGGCACTCTGTGACTATTCTGTTCAAGCACTAAAACATCTGTGATTGTAGTGTTGTTCACATGAGCACATGCTTATTTAAACTTTGTTTTTGAAAATATATGGGTCGGTGATAAGTTAAATTCTTTATAGAATTGCAAATACCCTGCTCCAAAAGCCAGCTATGACCAGCATGAAATTACCAGCTACCAGCTGTTTCAAAACATAGCTTGAACTAGTTTAACTATGTTGAGCGCGGAGGTGGTTTGAACTGGTCAATCAGCTACCAGCTGTTTCAAAACATCTCTTGAGTTGTTTTTTTAATACATACTGTACTGTAATATACACTCCCCGAGCACTTTATTAGGAACATTTTTACTTTATTACACCTACTTATTCATGCGTTTATCTAATCAGCCAATTGTGTGGCAGCAGTGCAATGCAGATCATGAGCTTCAGTTAATGTTTACATCAACCATCAGAATGAGGGGAAAATTTGATCTAAGTGACTTTGACTGTGGAATGATTGTTGGTGGCACACAGGGTGGATTGAGTATCTCAGAAACTGCTGATCTCCTGGGATTTTCATGCACACTAGTTTGCAAACATGGTGCAAGAAAAAAACAAGAAAAAAAACAATGAGCAGCAGTTCTGCAGACAGAAATGCCTTGTTAACGAGGGACATCAGAGGAGAATGGCCAGACTAGTTAAAGCTGACAGGAAGGTGACAGTAGCGCAAATAACCTCACATTACAACAGTGGAATGCAGAAGAGCATCTCTGAACACACAATGCATCATAACTGTAAGTGGATAGGCTACAGCAGTAGAAGTCTAGAAAATACGTCTAATAAATACTTATTAGTGCTCACTGAGTGTACATCTGCCATTCTTCAGATCCCAATGTTCCAGTCACAGCTCCCCAGGTCAGGGTGCTGCCCTCTGCCCCACAGGAAGTCCACAGGAGCAGGAAGAGGAAGTCCAAAGTGACACTGGTGTGTATGGCAACAGGCTTCTACCCTGACCACATCCGTGTGCTGTGGAAGGTGAATGGGGCAGAGGTGAGGTCTGCTGGGGTAGACAGCAGCCCCCTGTGGGATGAGTCCAGCAGGAGCTACAGCCTCAGTAGCAGAATCAGGATCCCGGCCCAGGACTGGCTCAACTCAGGAAACAGTTTCACATGTATTACCAGCTTCTACAATGGGAGCCTTGACCTTGTCAACAATCACACAATTTTCGGAGAAGATGGTGGGCACCATAACTATTGCCAATGCTTTGACAGCATATTAAGTCACTTTCCACCACATTTCTGCATTTCAAATATATTGCAACTAACAGTGTGTTTTTGTGTTTTTGTGTTTTCAGTTTGTTTCACAGGTGAGCCCACAAAAGTATTTCAGCTGACAGTGAGAATTGTAACTTCTCAATCTTGCTGGTAACAAAGGTCATTTCATTCTTTATTCATGTTCATACTTCTCAGCAATTCAGGTTAGTGCATGGTATTATACATGTGAACTGTAGCCTTAGTGCTTCAAATCCGGTCATATAACCTCTCAGTTTTATGAGTGATTCAGTTCAAGCTGACATCTCCACAGTTCATGTTTTGTAAATTGGAATGTTCGCATAATGAGGGACTACAGGCACATAGAATCAATATTATACTGATTCCATGATTACATGTTTACATACAATTCACAGTAAATTTCTGATGTAAATGTGAATGCAAACATGGGATGTACAGTGCATTCTGTAAGCATTTTTTTGTGTGACACATTTTCAGTACAGAATGCACAGTCAATGGCAAGTTCATAGTCATTGTTTTAATTTCTGGAGTAAAGAGCCACAACGACAATAAACCTGTCACTGTCCAAATACTTATGGACTGCATTGTATATCTGCAATGTTTATATATATATATATGCCTGATGGGTGTTGCTGTTGAATTTGTTTTTAGTAGAGAAACGGAAGATGGGCCTGGTGGCAGCACGCTTCTCATACTTGCTCCTCATATGTAAGAGCATCCTGTACATGCTACTGCTGGCTGCCCTGGTGTGGAAAAGGCAAAGTATTTCTTCCCTCAGAAATAACATAAAACTCAAAATATGTTTTTCCAAGAATGCTAAATGACATTGTCTGTACTTTTGGTTTGTCTAATATAAGGTACGAGCGCCACCCTTGACTCTGGCACACTAAAATATAGGATTGTAAGTGGTTGTTTCTTTGAAAATAGATATCACTTCCTGCATTTAGACTTCACTTATGAAATTCCCACAACACACCCTCATCCCATGTTCATTGCATGTAGTAAGGTATATATATACTGTACAGTACAATAAATGGAGAAGTAAAAATAATCGGAGGCCATTCTACTTATGGTTGTATAATCTACATCCTTTTGGTAATTACCCCTGCTATTACCATCTTTGGCTAAGTTTTCATTTAGATACCCTGGCATCCAGTTTAAATTGTAGAGGAAGAATATCTTATAAAGTAATCTTTTATTAAAACAGTGTTAACCCCAATAAGTGAAATCTCTTTTCTTAAATATAATTTTATGTTTTTCTCTCACAGGGCCAGAAGGGCAGCACTTGGCCATGTCAGATCCTGACCATAGCTGACCATGTCAAATCCAGAGCGAAGATTCACTGGATGCCATTTATACCTTTCTCATAAAGTATAAAGCAACAGAATAAACAGTTTGTAAGCAGTAGAATGACATGCATTTATTTCATAATAATGGCAAAAGAAAGTATGCATTTATAAAATTAAATATTTTTTGTATGTATTTGATACAGAAGTTTTTAACTTTACAAAAAAAACGTTGAGTGAAATTAACTAGCTTGCGGTGTGCACCATTTTTGTTTTGTATGTAAATCTGCATTTAAAGAAAACCAATAAAGTAATATTCCTCTTTCTACAGCGTTACTCTCTCTTTCTCATAGCATGATCCCTGACCATCTGTTCCATGAAGCAGAATTATTATGAGTTAGCTGGATAGTACTGAGTAAAAGCCGGATGCCCCCAAATCTGGAACATGGACTGAAGTAAAAAGAGTTCAATGGTAAATGGTTGGAATTTATATAGTACCTTTATCCAAAGGCCTGTACAATTGATGCTTCTCATTCACCCATTCATACACACGCTTACACACCAACGGCGACTGGCTGCCATGCAAGGTACCAACCAGCTCGTCAGGAGGTCTTGGGTCAGGGACACCTCGACATACCCAGGGTGGGATTGAACTGGCAGCCCTCCAACTGCCGGACGACTGCTCTTACTGCCTGAGCTGATGTCGCCCAGTACATTGTTGTTCAACGTTTAATCCTGCTTTGTGGAACAGGCCACTGAAGGCAGTGGTGTTCAATCTTGCACAGGGTTTAGATATGCCCTATTCCTGAGGGGCTTTTGCTTTTATACAGTAAGACAAAACACTGCAATTATAAGTTATTATAAATTATAATTATAAATTATATCCTCTTGCTATAATATCTACGTATATGATTGGAGCTTCGGGTGAGCAAGGATTAAACCTGCC
This sequence comes from Conger conger, assembly GCF_963514075.1. Lineage (NCBI taxonomy): Eukaryota > Metazoa > Chordata > Actinopteri > Anguilliformes > Congridae > Conger > Conger conger. The sequence continues at coordinate 20,661,607 of NC_083764.1, read as the reverse complement.
CACAAAAACTAATAGGCCTGAGGTTGCTCATTTCTGCTGCAGTGGTTTCTTGAGTCACATTGTTTGACCTGATTTCTCTGATAAAGAGTTTCCTGGCAGGAAACTGCAGGTTTTTTCTACTCCGCTTGCAGATTGTGGGCTGGTTAAAAATGTGAAAAACGTGCATAAAACATGTGACTTCTCTGCAAAACATTTTGCGATTTGTGACCCCTGCAAAACATTTTGCGATTTGTGACCCCTGCAAAACATTTTGCGTTTAGTGACCCCTGCCTTGGAATCGTTCTGATTCAAAGGCAGGGGTGCACAACAAAGGGCGATCCATTTCAGGATTTTGTGCCAACATCAGGCATTTGTATGAGCACCAGTTACAGCCGCAGACTGCAAGTGTGTCCTAAAGATTTTACTGTCCTCAAGTACAGGCTTGAACCAGTGTAGTTTATAGAGTATAAAGTGTAATTGCCAGAAAACTAAAGCTAAGGTAATTGGTTGGAACGAAAACCTGCACATAGATTAGCCCTCCAGGACCGGAGTTGTGCACTCCTGTTCCAAGGTGAATCACCTGCAGTGTAACTGAAAATTTTAAAGGCTACTGGGATTTTTTGTGATAAGGATTAATGCGCTGGCATGAATAAAGACATATTCTGTGAGCTACTGGTGAAACTGCCATCCTGCCACATGTTGGAAAGTAACGGTTCGGAGAGGATGTGGTCGCTGACACACCCACCCAGATTATGCAGGCATCCACAAATGTGCAACTGTGTAGCCCTGTTTCCACCGACCCGTCCACAATATAACCTCACTGAAAACAGCTCCGTGCCAGGGGTGTTTGCACAAAGTATTAAACCAGGGGTGCCAATAATAGTGGAACCTGTTTTTTGGGGAAATATTTATCTTATGTAAGACTGGTTGATTCTATTGAATCATTACTAAAGTGCATTACTTTATGCATGTTGGAAAATAAAGCTTATGTCAATAACTGTATTATTTTTTAGTTACAGCACTTTTTGTGCATATTTATCAAGCATACAATAATTCTGGAGCACACTGTATTTAATTGAAAGCAGATACGTTGTTGTTTAACAGCTCAGTCAGCCATTAGTTAAACGAGGCTGGAACAGTTGAACTTATGTGAAGTAACGGATGCTCAACCACTCGTGCCTTTGTGCTATGCTTTGGTGGTTTTTGCAAGAACGTTCAGTATGTCTGCAAGCTGCTTCGGTGCTTTTTGCACAAGCGCTCATAGTTTTTCAGTCACTGTGTGACCATGCAGTAATACAGTGCGGAGTCGTTTATAGATAAAACGGTGGCCTCCAGAGGGAAGTGGGACCAGTTGTATCTGGTGAGGCTAAATGAGCCCATCCTGGAATAGTTACGCACACTTCCGGGGAATACAAAAAGAACAACAGGTCTATCTGCTCCGACCTGATCTGCTGATACCAGGAGCTGATGGGGCGGGAGTCACCGGTCACCTCACAGTCTATCTTTGCAGAACTCCCCTCTTCCACTAACATCGCCTTGGGGTGCTGATTAACACCCAAACCCTCACAGCCTGCAGAAGAACACACAGTACACAATATATAATTTTGCACTGTATTGCATTTTAAATAAACCTAAGGTACTGGAAACCAAATAATCTCATGGATAAATATGTCATATTCATACCTTTCAGCAGTACATATAGAATAGGTTTACTAATAAATACAGAAAAAATACCTGCAAGTAAAAGCAGAATACCAATAAGCATGTTTCAGCTTTTTGTTCAGTCTGATTTTGAGCACTGCGCTCAAGGTATGTCTGACTTTAAGGAAGAGGTGGAAGGGGAGGAGTGATGTCACCTCATTATATAGTCTGTAACAGTGGTAATGACCTGAATTCATGTCTGTAGAACACTAAGATGAGTATGAGTTCAATGTGCATTGATGAGACTCATGTTGAGATTGGATAGAAAACCCATTTTGACTGCGCTTGGTAATTAATTGAGGTAGTGACAGGAACCGTGACCCACAATTAGCATGAGAGGGTTAAATACACATATTTAGGTAAACTCAACTGAGAAAATACCTTTCTTTGTCTTTAAAGAAATTGAAATGTAAGAACGCCTGTCAACAAACTTTGCTTTTCTTGTGGAAATAAGCGTAACACTGACGCCCTTTGGTCATAAAGGGAAATGCCAAGTGAGAGCAGAATTAGAATTGTACTGTAGCCTATGTTCTGTATCGTTATGTCGATGTCCATTATAGAACATCATATTCCCAAATTATTTTCTAATAATATCATAAATAAAAATATAAGATTGAATACACAATTTGATCATTATTAACATTTAACAATCTAAAATTGTGTAGTAAAGAGCCAAATAAAAATAAAAATTTTCCACAAAAATTATACAGCTCACTGTATGTGGCTTTAAAAAAAAAAGAATGGTTAACATTTTATTTTTAGCATCAAAATAAATGCTAAAATGTTGGCATTTATACTGTGCCTTTATCCAGAGTGCTGTACAATTGATGCTTCTCATTCACCCATTCATACACACACCATGCAAGGCACCAACCAGCTCATCAGGAGCATTTGAGGTTAGGCGTCTTGCTGAGGGACACTTCAACACACCCAGGGCAGGATTGAACTGGCAACCCTCCAACTGCCAGACAACTGTTCTTACCGCCTGAGCCAATGTCACCCCAAAATATACGTAAATGCTTATCACGACACAAGCAACACCTACAACTGTTCTTCAAGACAGATTACACACAGACCACATGACACAATACTGTTTTACTGGGTTCGGTTTAATAACATCTGTAGTGGCAGTTGTAACACATAATGCTGTGAAGCTCAAGGGATGATCTGCGCTACAGGTTTTAATGTCATTTAAAGCTACTGGCAGATGAAGAACAGAAAGTGCAGTCCCTTTGAACTGGCTGCTGAGCAGAAAACATCCCCTGATTTTTGGTCTCGACTTTTTAAATCTTGTTTTAAATTTACCTTGATTATCAAAAGGATTAAATTGTAAAGTACTCAGAGTAGCCAATTTCTCCTGAATTAGGTAAAAATATTCATGGCATTCACAATTTAAACTATCTTGAAGCCCTGGATAGTTAAGCGCTACTCGGTAGTTGACATAGTAGTTGATCTTTTTTTGTGTACACTGTAAAAAACAATTCCGTCCCAATGAATGACACAGTGCAGACATCACAGCGACGAAGTGTCGCGTGTTGTGGCGAGATTATTTATTGGCAAACCTGTTCAAGGAAAATGACTGGAAACACGACAAGATTAATAATCGGTTTAAGGGGAAGTTTTCCGCCCACTCGATTTTCGGCTCAGCGGCCGCCGCTGGTTCGAGGCGGCAGGCCACGTCGCCGTGGTGACCGGGGCTCACTTGGCGGTACCGCGGGGGGTTTGCCGGAGGCGACGGTGCGGAGCGCGAACTCTCTGCGCTTGGGCGGCGGCGCTGGAGCCGAACCGGCGGACGGACCCTCGGATGACCGTGAACACTCTCCTCGACCCCCCCGTGCTGCCGGGCTCAGGGCCTCGGCTCGGCACGGACGCCGGGCGCGACTGGGTGGAGCCGTCGACGTGGCAACCCCTCAGGCACTCCTCCCTCGTGAGGAAGTTGTTGCGGTTGCCCTGGCAGCCGCCGAACCAGAAGTGGACACACCTGCCGGTGGGGAAGTCGTAGTAATAGCGAGACGTCCAATCGGCGCACGGGCCGACGCTCGAGGGCAGGGAACACGCAGAACTGTGGGCTGCAGACAAACAAAACCGCTAAATTATTCATGCAATTATCTACTCAGCCAATCATGTGTAAAATCATACAGATAGGGGCCAGGAATTAAAATAAAATCTGCAGAATAAGAATATAAATATTGCATAAAATGGTCAGCAAAATAAATGAGAGGTACGTGCAATATTAATAGTGTTGTATCTGGTGTCTCCCTACCGTCAGTAGGGGGAGTTTGACAGCCCTCTTGTTGAGGCCCGGTTGCAGGGGTGACATTGTCGGAGCAGCAGCCATAGGCAGAGGTGTGACACGGTCCCTGAGTCTCCGTCCTGGTTGGGCTGTGGTCCTAAGAAGAGGAGAGGGAGGAGAAAATAAAAGATTTAAAAGGGAATGAAAGAGAAGAATGGGGAAATGCCGTAGCGTAATTCTCACTCTGGAGACCTACCTCCAAACAGCCTGCCCTGTTGGGACCACTTGCTGTTGTCACACCATCTGCACAGCAGCCAAAACTGCACCGGAGAGAGGGAGAGAGAGAGAGAGAGAGAGAGAGAGAGAGAGAGAGAGAGAGAGGGAGAGAGAGAGAGAGACACAGAGAGAGATGTGAAGGGGTGGGGGAGTGTTAATGACCATAATCAGACAACCTAATTACACTTTTCCACTACGGATTTCTGATTGAAGACTATTATTGTACACAGTTGCTCACAATGGGGTGATCCAGTGCTACTTTTGGATTTTAATGTGCGGTAAAGAACCTACCCAGTGGCACGGTCTTAGTCACTGAGTGCTGTGTCATGCAGGGACGGGGGCATGGGTACCTGCTGCGTGCACAGGGCTCCTGGGCACAGCCTTCCCCTTGGAAGCCAATGGCAGGGGTCTGACCATCAGAGCAGCAGCCATAGTAGGTCTGGGAGCAGTGGGGCCTGCTCACAGGTCTCTCCACTGGCCTGTGGACTGAGGATAGCACAACTAATGCAGGACACGGCCTAACACAGTCACGTGGCATTATTACAATCACACAGTAAAAAATTGAAAACTTAATCAACACCCACATGCCTATTGTGTGCCTCTGACACACACTGTAAAATTGGGGGGTTGGGGCAGTAGACAGTTGGGTGGGGCAGTAGACAGTGGGGTCAGGGCAGTAGACAGTAGGGCTGGGGCAGTAGACAGTGGGGTGGGGCAGTAGACAGTGTGGGGTAGAACAGTAGACAGTGGGGGGGGTAGAACAGTAGACAGTGAGGTTGAGGCAGTAGACAGTGGGGCTGTGGCAGTAGACAGTGGGCTAGGGCAGTAGACAGTGTGGGGTAGAACAGTAGACAGTGGGGGGGTAGAATAGTAGACAGTGAGGTTGAGGCAGTAGACAGTGATGTTGGGGCAGTAGAGAGTGGGGGTTAGAACAGTAGACAGTGAGGTTGGGGCAGTAGACAGTGGGGGGGTAGAACAGCAGACAGGGAGGTTGCGGCAGTAGACAATGGGGGGTAGAACAGTAGACAGTGGGGCTGTGGCAGTAGACAGTGATGTTGGGGCAGTAGAGAGTGGGGGGTAGAACAGTAGACAGTGCAGTGAGGTTGGGGCAGTAGACAGTGGGGGGTAGGACAGTCGACAGTGGGGCAGGGGCAGTAGACATAGGGGTTGGGGAAGTAGACAATGCGGGGTAGGACAGTAGATAGTAAGGTTGGGGCAGTAGACAGTGAGGTTGGGGCAGTAGACCATAGGTGAATATAAACCTGAGTTCTCTTCAGGGATATGGGGCAGGAAACGATGTGGGCTGCGGTCATAGCCTCTAGGGTCCTGCATACTAGGCACCACTGTAAAACACACACACACAGACACACACAGACGAGCAGAGGGAAAAAGGACATACTGTATATGAATCAGTCCACAACAGGAAATTGAAGTGTAGAAACTGAGAGGAATCCTGGGAGAGGTGGGACTCACGCTGAGGGCTGTGGCAGGGCTGACTGTTGCAGGTCTCTGTTGTTTGTGGTCTGGAGGCTGCGTCACAGTGGTCCACCCCGTGCAGGTTGTGGTCCATGTCGGAGCAGACCACCTGACGGTCACGCATCCCGGAGCCACAGCTCATAGTGCACTGGGGGGAGGGAGAGATACAGGGAGAACGGTAACTCTTAGTGCACTGGGGGGAGGGGAGAGAGGAGAGGTTCAGGGGCAGGAGAACGGCAGCTCATAGTGCACTGGGGGGAGGGGAGAGGGGAGAGGTTCAGGGGCAGGAGAACAGTAACTCTTAGTGCACTGGGGGAGGGGAGAGGTGCCGGGGCAGGAGAACAGCATGGGTTTTTTCTAGGTGTTTTTGGAGTGCTGTTGGATATGTAAGTTTAGCAGGTTTACCAGTGGGTACAGTAGGTGTTTTTGGGGTGCTGTTGGATATGAAAGTTCAGCAGTGGGTACAGTTGGTGTTTTTGGGGTGCTGTTGGATATGAAAGTTCAGCGGTGGGTACAGTAGGTGTTTTTGGGGTGCTGTTGGATATGAAAGTTCAGCGGTGGGTACAGTAGGTGTTTTTGGGGTGCTGTTGGATATGAAAGTTCAGCGGTGGGTACAGTAGGTGTTTTTGGGGTGCTGTTGGATATGAAAGTTCAGCAGTGGGTACAGTTGGTGTTTTGGGTTATTCTCTCTCACCAGTCCCCAGGGCCCCACATGCCAGAAGATTTGGAGCTGGCAGGCCGGTTGTTGGCAGGACTGGGTGGGATGTGGTCGGTGGAGGGAACTGCAGGCGGAATCTGGGAGCCGTTCGGCCCTACCCCCAACGCAAACCACCTCCCGCGTCTGCGTGCCCTCTCCACACGTCACTGAACACTGCAAATATTCCACACAGAGCACATTCTGTATAATACTCACTGAGCACATACAACACTCTCAATACAGAGCACATACAGTATAACACACCTAACACCTATATAACACACTCCATACAGAGAATGTGTAGTATAACACACCTAACACCTATATACACACTCCATACAGAGCATGTGTAGTATAACATACTTAACACAGAGCCCATGTAACAATCTCGATACAGAGCATGCATATTATGACATCCTCAACAGCACTTCATGTGTATTTTACTAGTTACAGATGTGATGCTTTAGCTTGTGGAAGAACCTATGCACTTGTAAATCGCTTTGGATTAAAAGTGTCTGCCAAATGACTAAAATGTAAAAATGTAAATGTCAACACTGAGCACATTTGGTGTAATACTCCAAAACACTGAGCCCATGTAACACTCTCAATACAGAACACGTAGAGTGTAACACACTCAGTACAGACCACATTCAGTATGACACACTCCACACTTTGGATTAAAAGCGTCTGCCAAATGACTAAAATGTAAAAATGTAAATGTCAACACTGAGCACATTTGGTATTATACTTCAAACACTTCAAACACACATTACTATCTACTGAGTCCACGTAACACTCTCAGTACAGACCACACACACTCAACACTAAGCACACAGAGCAAACTCAACACAGAGTGCATTAACAGCACAAGCAGACGCACGGCGCTGTCCAGCCGCAGTACCCACCCCGCTCCAGCTGGAGACGCTGTACTCTGCGCAGGGCAGCTGCTCGCAGACCTGCAGGGTGGCGGGCCTGGCGCTCACAGCGGCGCAGTGGGAGTCGGCCGCCAGGCGGGAGCTGAGCGTGTCGTGAGTGACGCACTGCACGGTGCGCGTCTGGCTGCCCTGCCCGCAGGAGGCGGAGCACGCGCTCCACTCCCCTATCGACCAGCTGAGGAACACAGAGCCGACACCCATCATCCAACCAACACTCAATAACACTCTCACATCACTCACCTCTTATCCAACCGTCTCCCACCTAACACGTACCTGTCAGGCATAGAGTACTTGCATAACCAATGCTTTCAACAATGGGCAATAAACATTCTATTGTAGGACATTTGCTGTTATGGCTTGATTACAATATGCCTATTATAATATCAATTAGAGACCCTTATATCTTATTATACAAACCGTTATAGCAGTGGTCCTCACTCCTGGTCCTGGAGACCCACAGGGTGTGCTGGTTTTTGTTTTAATATCAGTAACCGATTCAGACCCAAGTAACCAGATGAGTTGAGTTAACCGTGTAATTAACAGCTGTAGTTGAATTAAGTGCTAACAACAAAAGCCAGCACACCTGTGGCACTCCATGACCAGGAGTGAGGACCACTGCATTAGACCATTATGCCAGCCTTTTAGTGCTACACTTTTTACACCATGCTCTGTAAAACAAATCTACCTGTTTCTCATCACATACACACCAACAGAATACAGCAGGGGTGCATAGCAAGGGCCGATCCATTTCAGGATTTTGTGCTGACTTCATTATTTAATCGACTCAATCATATTTTATCTGTACCGACTACAGCTGCAGATTGCAGGTGTATCCTAATAACTTTACTGTGCTGTACAGGCTTGAGCCAGGGTAATTTATAGAGCTGTCAGCAAATAAATTTAAAAAAGGCAATTGGTTGGAACAAAAACCAATACGCAGACCGGCCCTCAAGGACTGGAGTTGTGCATCCCTGGTATACACTTAACTAATGCCCTGTCTTATTTTGCACATTTAATCATCTTGTTCATGCCCAGGCACTTGAATGCATGTAATTTTCTTCTCTCTTGGGTGTGTTAAGCACCTGTAGAACTGCTGACACTGATGCGCATTACAGGTGCGGTTGCTCAGAGGGCGGGGCATGGCAGCACACAGGTGGTCTGGGAAGACCTCACTGCCAATGGCACAGATGACTGGGCGGGACTGGAACCCTGGTGGGTGGAGTCAGATATTTTCTGTTACATACTGTATGAGTTCTCATAGCTTTCATGCAGTATAACACACTCAACATTCGAGCCCACATAACACACTCAATACAGAGCATGTACACTGACACCCTCAACACTGAACGCATTTGGTATGCTACTCCAAACACTGAGCCCACTGTAACACTCTCAATCCAGAACAGTATAACACACTCAGTACACAGAGCATATGCAGTATCATACACCCAACAAAGCCAATATAACACATTCAATACAGAGCATGTTCAGTATGACACGCTCAAAATGTTACATATGATATGAATATGAGAATATGTGATGGGGTGTTTCACAAGCTTACCGGATCCACACTCCCTGCTGCATGCAGACCAGGAGCCTGAGCTCCACGTGTACCCTGTCCTGCTGTGGCTCGGGGTATGGGCTGGAGTGTCTACTGGGGTATGGACTGGAGTATGGGCTGGGTGGTGGCTTGGAGTGTGGTCGTAAGGAATGTAGTACTCAAACTCCACCCCCAGGTTGCTCCCCTGGGTTACCAACTGAAGGGGAAAGAACAGAACACACATGGACACAATCATAACACACTTACTGTATTCACACACAGATACTCATTACACTGTTGTATACACATTTACTGCACACACTCACTACTCAGTGAACAAAAAGTCACTGAAACACCAATGTGTTAAGATGAAAACTCTGCTAAATGCCTGCAATGTAATGTAACATTTGGCTACATTTTCTAGCCGTTTTTTGTTTTTCGCACCATTCTCTGCAAACTCTAGAGACTGTTATGCATGAAAATCCGAGGAGGTCAGCAGGTCATCACTGAGATATTCAAACCACCCTGTCTGGCATCATTCCACGGTCAAGTCCCTTAGATCACATTTCTTCACCATTCTGACATTTGGTCTGAAAAATAGCTGAACCTCTTGACCATGTCTGCCTGCTTTTAAGCATTTGATTGCTGCCACATGATTGACTGATTAAATATTTGCATTAACAAGCTGGTGTTCAGGTCTGCCTAATACAGTGCTCACTGTGCGTAGATTAGGCACAAACTCCAAGCAACAAACTCCAAATACTAAACTTTAACCCCACAACAGCATGCACCTACTGATGGAGTGACAAAATATATTGAGTGACATGCACACACACGTACACACCCTGTCTTTATTGTGTTGAATTACATTGTGTGTAAGGCCTGTGATCCTCTCACCTCTACAGTTAGCGGCTCAGAAGTGGGGCCTCGGCAGATGATGGTTTCGGGGGTTGTGTCCCCCTCGATACCCCGCTGGTAGTACAGCAGGGTGCCAGCGGCAGGTATGGCACGGGAGAAGTCCATCACTCCATGGCCATTCAGGTAGTATTCGCCATGTTGATTCTTAATCGCTGAGAAAAACAACATAACGGACCAGAACAGTAACAAGCTCCACTAAGCCCAAAACAACATAACAATAATAAGCTTGATAACGGAGAACCACATACAGACTCTCCCACTGAAATGAACACAAACTATCACATGACCTGCATACTACCTCTTCCACTGAAATAAAAACCAACTTTGAAACCAGTATACAGTCACTACATATGTACATCAACATCACAGTTTTCGGCAACAAAATATATTTAAAAAACAAAACTAACAGGAAATGCACATCAACCTGGACTTCCTAAACTTACTGAAAATGGAATCTCCTCCTGCAGTTTACACAAGTCGAACAGAGTAAAGGCAGGTTGTCACACAGGTAGTAAGTTGCTCACCGATATAGTTGCGTGTGGTGATGGTCTCTCGGATACGGACGGAGGTGGCTCCGGAAGGGATAACAAACATCTGATTGTACCCGGCTAATGTAAAGGAAAATAAATGTCAGTAGCAGACATGCGTAGTTGTACAGAGCATGTTCTACTTTAGTTAGAGGCAGTTGCGTGCCATAAAGGTGTATAATATCTTTGTGTAATAATTTGTTTTTAATTTTTTGAACCTTTATTTAACCAGGTGAGTCCCATTGAGATTAGAGGGTCTCTCTTTCGAGAGAGCCCTGGCCAAGAACGCAGCAATACACTGTTACAAACCACATAAAAGCAACATTTAAAACATATAGTAAAATATACAGTTGAAGCTCACAATCACATGCCTAAAAGACAAACAGGAGGAAACAGAATCTAGCTAAGCAAGCAATTACAAAGTTATTTCAAGTTAATAAGCATAAGATTCTACATACATTTGAATGACTTGGTCACATGTTGCAAGGTAAACAGGTGTGTAACGATTATACAATGGTGTGTAATACCTTGGTTATAGGTTGTGCTTACTGAAGCAGTGTAAAAGCCTGTAATACCTCAGTATAAGGTTACAATGTGTAAAGTTGTGTAATACCTTGGTTATAGGCTGTGCTTACTGAAGCAGTGTAAAAGCCTGTAATACCTCAGTATAAGGTTACAATGTGTAAAGGTGTGTAATACCTTGGTTATAGGCTGTGTGTACTGAAGCAGTGTAAGTACAGGCTTTTTTTTTTTTTTAAGGTTACATTGTGTAAAGGTGCGTAATATGTATAAGGTTACACTGTGTAAAGGTGCGTAATACCTTGAGGCAGGTGGCGTGTGGTGAAGGTGTTCTTGATGAGGTAGCAGGACTCTCCGGTCCCTCCACACTGCAGACAGGGGTCCTCTCGATGGGGAGACCCCAGCATTTTGTCACAGCCAATCGGCTAGAGTAGAGGGGGAGTGGAGGAGATTGTTTAGAACCTACAGTAGGGTCCAAAAATCTGAGTGAAAATTCTTCTTCTAATTTAGTACAAACTTTTTCATTACTAATTATATTATCAGCATAACAATTTGACTGAAAAGTTGATTCTTTGAAAAAATTACATAAATTTCAGAATTTCTTAGCATTTAGTATGTCCACTTTTTGCTTTCATGACATTCTTGTCAGGATCTAATGTTATTCAGACCTGAGATATGCAAAGTCAACTTGTTCCATACACACCATACATATGCCTCCTACACAGATGTCTGTGCGTCCTGGGTAACAGGGCGTTCCGTCCACCACAGACGGGCGCTGGCGGTAGAAGAAGTTCTCTCCTCTGGGGGCGCAGTTGAGCTCACACGGTTTCCCTGCTTTGAGAAGAAATCACTCTCCTCAGTGTTACTGTCTTTTATTCACTCTCCCGGTGTAACTGTACTTTATGTCCACTCTCACAGTGTTATTGATCTTTATATTCACTCTCTTATGTATACTTATTGTATACTAGCTGCCAATCGTGGTATGGATGGTGACTTGATGTACTCTTCAAGGGTTCAAGTTATATCTATGTGATCATGCTAGGACATGCTAGGGTCCCTTGTCCCTGAGTGTGATTTGCCCTTCATTGTACGTTGCTCTGGATAAGCCCGTCTGCTAAATGCCTGTAATGCAATGTATATTCCCTCTCAGTGTTACTGTCCTGTATATTCCTAAATAAGGCTACATCCCTTTACGCAATAAAGCCATTCCTGTACCTCCATAGTAGGGTAGCCAGCTGTAACGCATTCCTTCAAAGTCTGTTCCGTCAAACTGAGCACACTGCTCCTCCCGGAAATCCCTGGATCCCACAGGACAGTCCTGCACAGGGAACAGCACAGACACAGCGCTGCAAAAAGCACAGTGGAAAGCACTGTGCCACTGTCAGGCCATCACTGAGCTCCATCTACCATCACCGTGTGTGATCCTGTATGTTGCAGGTGTGGCAGGAGACAGCACGTGTGTGTGTGTGTGTACCTGTATGTTGCAGGTGTATTAGGAGATGACAGGTGTGTGTGTACCTGTATGTTGCAGGTGTATTAGGAGACAGCAGGTGTGTGTAACTGTATGTTACAGGTGTGGTAGGAGACAGCAGGTGTGTGAGTACCTGTATGTTGCAGGTACGATAGGAGAAAGCAGGTGTGTGTGTACCTGTATGTTGCAGGTACGATAGGAGAAAGCAGGTGTGTGTACCTGTGTGTTGCAGGTACGATAGGAGAAAGCAGGTGTGTGTGTACCTGTATGTTGCAGGTATGATAGGAGAAAGCAGGTGTGTGTGTACCTGTATGTTGCATGCACAGTAAGAGATGGCAGGTGTGTGTGTGTGTGTGTGTGTGAGTACCTGTATGTTGCGGGCACAGTAAGAGCTGGCAGGTGTGTGTGCGTGTGTGTGTACCTGTATGTTGCGGGCACAGTAAGAGCTGGCAGGTGTGTGTGCGTGTGTGTGTACCTGTATGTTGCAGGCATGGTATGAGATGGCAGGTGTGTTTTTGTGTGTGTGTGTGTGTGTGCGTGTGTGTGTGTGTGTGTGTGTACCTGTATGTTGCAGGTGCGGTAGGAGACAGCCGGTCCCACACAGCTGTTCCCTCCATCTATCCTGTAAAATTCAATATGAGAGGTGGGACCGCTGCATTCACACCTCATGAATTCTGAACAAATTAAATCACCAGTTTGAGAGTTTACCTCTGTGTCACACATCTCCGTGTCCTCATGCTAACTCCAACTCCACAACTGCGACTGCATGCGCCATACGGTCCCCAGTCCTCCCAGTAGTCAGAAAGGGGCTGCTGGGCTTGTGGCACCTGGAGTATATAAGCAGTCATGCACACCCATTAGCGCAAGCTCTGAAAACTGCCACAATGTGTCTCATTACCCACAAACCCTCGCCTTCCAGCAAACTTCAGGACAGTGCCACACTGACACTGTGGCTCATTATACACTCAGCACACTTTTTCAGATACCTTCAACAAGATAAGCTGCAATGTTAGCAAACCATTCACTGCTATATGTTTAGTGTCACTGTCCAACTTACACATTCTGGAGGAGCAAGCAGCAGCACAGAAGCCAAAGCCAGAAAGATCTTCATGTTGTCTGGAAGTCAGATTCTGACAGTTGAAAAAGTAAAGGAAAATGTTTAACAAATCAAATCCATATAATTAGATCCTGTTATTTAACTGATTGATGCAAACACATACATGACCGAAGGACGCATGTTAACTCTTATAGTGAATAGAGTTGCTGAAGTATGTGAGTGAGAGACAAAAGCATACCTTGTGTCAGAAGACATAAATGGAAAATATATTTCATATTTCCCGTCTTAATTGCCCCAAAATTAAGTGAGATGCATATCAAGTGCAGCCTGATTGTTTCTATAAATGACGTGAAGCACATAACACGGGACTCATGCACATAAAAATTACATAATCGCAAAAATCAAACTCCCACTAAACTAATCATAGAGTGGACAGACTCTGAAAAAGTCGAAAGAACAAACCGCAAACCGCTAAAGTGCTCGCCAGCTGGGAGGGGACTGGAAAACAAGTTACAAATCTGGATACCATTCAAATTATGCTATTTTGAGAACGTGGACCACATGATTTCAAATGAAATATGTCAAATTAACAATATAACAATTGTCAGAGAACAAATAACGGTAAAAAAGATTAATGAAAGGGTACACAAACTAAATAAACAAACAAACAAAAAATAATACAAATACGAGGCAATACAAATGCATCTTTCGTTCTGTTTTAACAACGCTGTTGATAAACGTACAATGTCAAATAGGCAAATAGGACAAAAAAAACAACAACTTACATTTGCCGCATTGATGGAATATAACAGGTAGGCCAAGGTAATGGCAAATCAAATGGAGCAGATACACACACAGCTGTGTCTTTGTCATACTGACTTTTAACAAAATACATTTCAAACCAAATGTTCCCACTTGTTTTCTGTTATTACGCCACATCAAAAAATAGAAACCACCACGGGGCTTTACAGGAAATCAGAGTCAATTCTTACCTTGTTAGAAAGGCTTTTTCCTCCAACTCCTCTTGAGTAGGCTACCTGCCAAGGTCCTGAAACTCATCAGCTATATTATGGCACTGTAGGTCTTTACTCTGCCCTTAACCAAACACAACAGGCGTCCGGTTACTCTTGACTCGTTTGGCGTACGATTGTCGACGTTTTATTGATGTGCAGCCCTATTCCCCCCTCCCTCGTTGATGACTTGTTAAGAAATTCATGGACGCTTTTACTTTTTACCTCGAACATTTTCATTGAGCAAACAATTAAGTACGAATTTGCGATTCAAATCTGGGTCCTGTTCCAAACAAGTTACATTAGCAAAGTTATGAGATTTGAACATAACATTTTAAGAAATACAAAAACATGCACAATGGTTTAGAAATCTGAACACAAGAAACGCATTCAATGCATTAAAGATCAACCCCATCAAAATAAAAAAAACCCATACATCTAGGCTATTCCCAAATACACTTTTTTTGTTTTGTTTGTTTGTTAGAACTAACGGCTTGAACTAATGGCTCTTATATGTTCAGTAAGATGGCTGTTAATGCATAGGGTAAATATAAATGATTTTTTTTATTTCAATAGAAATTAGTCACGGAAGTAAAGAGGTTTGGAATGACACATTAAAACGAAATAAGCAAATTACATGAGGAGGTTTGGGATAACATTAAAATTAATTCAGCCAATAAAATTAGAAGATTTGGGGTGTCACATGAATGTCAAATCTACCATTTAGGAGATTTGGAGCATCAAATTTATTCCAGTTTGTCAATTAAAATAAATTATATATGATATAATTATACATAACATCTGCGATACGAACTGTAGACAAAGGGCTTTAAACACTTGAAAGTAAAATTAAACATTATGATATTAAAATGGCACACCCCCGTTTAAAAGTGACAAAATTTCATGGTTTGGCTTCAAAATGTTATTTTAGGTTCAGGGTATGCACTGTGTATTAAATATCAACAGAATGTTTTTTTCAGGTTCATTAAAATTAAAAAAAAAAAAAATCATGATCTTTTCCCTTGTGTCGACAATGTTTCCAGATTTTGAGGTGCTTATTCAGAAACATCACCAATATTGTTGTTACATTCAATGAATGTGGTGTTATATTTTGGTTGTCTGCTTAATTTACTGATGCTAGATGTCTGACACAGTCAGTTCCTTGGGGTTACCCTGGGACTAGTCTACCATACTCAGGGATTTCAAGTGTAATCTTGGGATGTCTCTGGGAGTTACCATTTTTTAGATGACCATGCTAAAAAATAATGTATTTTTTTCAATTTCTCAAGGCATTATAGCTTTGGACCATCAAAATGTACATAAACTGTGTTAACGTCAGTTACAGTTTTATGAAAGGGAAACCATAATTAATTATTTGTGCCAACACGAGTTATATGTAGAATTATATTAGAAGTGAGAACATCTGTAAGAATTTAACTAGCAAAAACCTAAAGCATAAAGACACTGAAAACACAGAAAGGAAAATAAGAGAATGGGAAAGTGTAAAAAGATAAAGGAACTCCAACACAGTGTTGGTGGACAGTAAATACGCACATGTACCACGCAGGGCTGCAATTAAAGCAATTAAACTTGGTATTTTGAGTTTTACATATGAACCACAAGATAAAAATGGAGGCTATGTTTAGGAAAGTTGGTTTCCTGGTTTCAGAAGTGGCATATTTGGGTACACTTCAGCCCTGACATGAAGCTTACTTTTGAACAAACAAAGGCACAAATAGCAATCATGGGGAACCACAAAGAATGCAGGATGATATAATTTAATATAATCGGCAATGCATCTCTCTGTGCCTATATTCTCTCTATAGGACACGTTTCAGTAACACTTACTCTCTACTAAGGACACTAGTTCAGGAGCTCAGTCATTCTTTCTAAGAGTACAATGGTTTAGCAAAATGACAGAAGGAGACGCAAGACCCCCCATTCCCCTAAACACTGATTGTGGCAGGTACAGCCTGCAGGTGCATGCAATCACAGTGTCCTTATACTGAAAGACAGAATGAGAGTGGACTGAAGAGGAACTGAAGAGCATACCATTTCATTTGAATGGTCGGTTTCAATGCAGCCTCGTGAAAAGCGAAAGATCTCTGAGAGTTGCAGAATTGATGGAGTGTGAATATGTTAGTAAAAGGGTTTTTTGAGTGAAATCTGAAGCTGTGCGCCTGGCAGAGTGGACTGTCCCGTCTGAACAGGTTTGGCTCACCTGTGTCCATGGCCAGGGGTGCCGGTGACCATCTGACCAAAGCGTAACATCAGAGATAGCCAATGTCATGCACGTTGCATATTAAATGAGGGATAGCCAGACGTCACATGGCCTGGCAAAAGGTCAGCTATACCCATGTGATTTATATTGCATTGTTTTGGCTAGCACCATGAGGCTAACAGAAGCTCTTATTGACCCTGTATTGACATGAATATTCTCATACAGTTCTTCTGATCAATATGGTTTAGATGTGTGAATACTCATACACAGTAAATAGGTAAATTCTCTGTACATGGTAATGATATACAGTGTAGATATACATGTGCGCAGTAATAACATATACAGTGTGAACATGCTAAGACAGTACTGATAAACATCAAGTGGATGTGTGACATCTGTTGAGTCTGGCCCAATTATAAATGTATAGTATAAAATCAACATCCATCTCGAACAGAAAAAAAACAGTCTTATATTTCTTTCAGTACAAGTAAACCAGTTTTAAAGTTGTGCTGTACAACACAATGTTACAGAAATGTTACAGAGAAGATTCAACTTTACCTTTGTCAAGCCTACCACTGTCAATATAAATAGTGAAATCTGTAGGCCTCTGAGCCATTCAGACTTTCATTTCCCACATTTCACCTTTCAAATTACTCTGCTCTTCCGCTGATTGTCTATGTTTCACCTTTCTAGCTCTACTGTTAGCATAACGCTAGCACAACGCAGGCATGCAGCGCACACCTCCCCAGCTCTTAGAGTCACTTAGAGCTGGCGGTTGAGTTTCTGCGCTTGTCTCTCCTTGGCGTCAAACGCGAACTTGGTGTCCTGCAGCTGAAGGATAACCTCCTTGGCCTCCCGCATGTCCTGAGCCAGCTGCTCATACTTCTCCGCCAGCTCCTTGTTCTCCCTCCTCAGCTCCACCACCAGCTGGCTGAGCTCCTCCGTCTGCCTCCCGCAGAGAGACTTCAGCTGCTCCACCTCCGACAGCACCACCTCTGTGCTCTTCACCAGGCTCTCCAGCTTCTCCCGCGACATCTCCCCCATCCTGGCGGCGGCCTGCACTTCAGCTCCGCAGCTTCAGGGACACGGACTGAAGCTGCACAGGGACTGTGTTGCTTCACACTGGGACTGCACTGCGTCACACTGGAGGGACGGTGCCCGGCCTGACTAATGCTGCTAATTGCTAGGGCAGTCGGCGATTGCCGGTGACTGATCCACATTAGCTTGAGCTATCCTGGGATCTGCACACGCTTCGCTGCAGCCATAGAGGTTGAGTGAATGACAGATTACCGTCTGTCTTTACCCCTCATGAGCTAGATTAAACCCGGATCTAGAGCAGACACACCTACACTGGGCCCCTGGTCGTTATGCAAGGATCAGACACTGGGCTCCTGGATTGAGTCAGTCTCTGGAACTTTACAGTAGACACATAAATACATTGCCATTAATGTAATGTAATGTTATGTAATTGTGTAAATGGTAAATGGCAGGCATTTATATAGCGCCTTTATCCAAAGCGCTGTACAATTGATGCTTCTCCATTCACCCATTCATACACACACTCACACACCGACGGCGATTGGCTGCCACTGACAGCGTACAAACACAGAACCAACACATACAAGCATAATACTAATGATACTAATAATAAAGGAAATCATGAATAGTGATCAATAGCTTTTGATATGGTTTCATAAGTGTTTAATGTACAGTCATGTGGCATTGTTTACCCCTTATCCTCAGCAATTTCTTTTCCCTTTCAGATGTTTAAAATTGTATTTTCACGGAAATAGCTTTTGCACTGTTTGTCCTTTAATTGAATATTCCCACAGGATAAATGCACCTTACTGGTACTCCAAGGCGATGAAAGGCAACTGTAAAACCTAGCTTCCCACCATGGGTGTCTGTGGTCTCAGGGCCGCACTAAGCCCAGTATCTCTTTCCTTAATTATAACACAAATGTTGGGTACTTACACTGAAGCCCAGTAATTCCACAAATATAAGACTCTAATTTTGACTTTTAGTTCCATAAGCCTCTAAGTCCTAGGCCCAATTTGCCTACTAATTAATTACAGTAAATGAAAATAGTTCTGCAAATACTGTCATTTCCTTGAGCCATGGAACATGCTGTAACTGCAATGTGACATGTAGAATGCAGACAGCCTGCATGTTGAGTTTATAGTTCAACACTGAGTGTTGGATATGCTGTGGTATAGAGCACCATACTTTAAGTGTTGGTTATGATATGGAGCCTGTTATAGATAGTTATAGATTCTGGTGCTTTATTTCATACAAACAAGTAGTGATCTTTAGGTTTTCAGACCGTTCTGTCTCGGTTCTATTGGGCCAAGACAGCAGTCATGCAGAAATAGCTGCATAAACATGGCCTTCATCACAAATGGGGGAGAATAATCAAATAGAGTCTGAGCACACTTCACTCACACAGAGTTTAAAGGTACAATAGGTAAGTGTTTTGTGTTAAAACATTGTTACAAGACCATTGCAAATCCCTTCCTATCATTGAAAAAGGCTCACTTACATGTTGACTCGCCTTCTGCCTGTGTTTATAGTCCTTAAATTCGGGTTTCAAAATATACAGACGGACCAACACTGTACCAAAACATTGTATAGCTATACAATAATTAAAGCTCATTGGTTGAAGATTGCTGTGATTTGAGGTTGTTTGTTGCTGCAATTCCTCTCTTGACCATTCCAAGTCTGAAATGACCTATTGTACCTTTAAGGCTTTCCTTGAGAGTTTGCCACTCGTGCATCTAAAACTAGGTAGTAGTCTACCCGGTAGCCCTGGAACAGTCACTTATTGTCTTAGTGCTGAAGCAGACTTCACCACAGCCTACATCAACCACCAGGGGGCACCCACTCCAGACAGATGCCACTCATTACCCAGGAGCTGTGATGGTGGCAGATCCCCACCACAGACAAGACCACACCAGCCGCGGAGCGGAGACTCCACCTGGAGGTAGTCAACCCAATCGGGGCTCAGTTTGGAGTGGTCTGTGCAAGGCGATTCAGAGGAAATACCTCACTGCTTTTAGTGGTTTTCCCAGGAGGGACCTCCTGCATGCCTTACTCCCACTGACACTGATCCCTGCTACTGTGGCTGGTCCAGTGCTTACATTTTGTGCTATTCCTGGTTGCTTTTTCCAAAATCTGGCCCAGTCAGGACTAACCCAAACTGACCCCCCCACACACACACACAATCTGTGACTGAAGATTTATTTTTATTTATTTTTCTCACCGTATCGGAAATGGCAGTCTGTGGTATTGCTACCACCTACAGGAGTATGGGCGAACTACATACTTCCCCGAAGCCCTGTGAATATCAGGGTGTAACACCATAACTGGACATGTCATAATAACCCAGTTTACAGAGCTCACCTCCAACCCCAATAATGAAAGAATTCTGTAATGAGAACAGGTAAGTACATTTGTGGTAGTATTGGAGTATATACTGTATGGCATGGTCATTACAAATCTAATTAGACTTACCGCAGAGTCTTATTCTCAGTCTTGCCCCATATACACTATTGAGAACTTAACATTTCAGTGAGTAGATTTTAACCATCAATTAATTCATCATCAATAGATAGATAGATATTCCTTTATGTATCCCCAGGGGGGGAATTCATGAAATAATAGTTCTACAGCACTGCATGTGTCAAGCCAATAAAGCATTTGAAGTTTAACTGAAAAGGAAGTGATGAAGATGCTGACAGGATTTGACCCAGGCACAGTATAGCAGAGAGACAGGGGTTCTTCGGGGGTGTGGGGGTGGCGTACCTCAGGAATACATAGTCAACTGGAGCCACTGAATGAAGACAGTTAACATTAGGTAAGACTTTTAGCACATGTAAACCTGTACAGTTGCTGTAGGCATGCCTTTAGCTCTGTATTTATACCTGCAGTTAGATAAGACTTTAGCCACTGGGTCTAAACTGACTGCAGAAACTCTATCAAAGCTTGTGGAAAGTGTGAGAATTGAGCAGCTGTCACAGAAATGAATAAAGAACAAGACAATCTTACCTCCAGGACACTGAGCTTGATAATGCCATCTCCATCTTTATCAAAGGCGTTGAAAGCCCCTGTAAGGACATGCCATTATAATTAGAAAGCACAAGTTTAGAGGTTTTTATTATTTTTTTGATAAATGCATTAATATTATGCTTTATATCTTGTTTGAGAGATGAAGTTAAGTCTAAGTTAACAATGGTTCATGGTTAAAATAATATTGTTTTTTAAAACCTTACACTTAACTTCATTTCACAAACAAGATAGACATATAAAGCATACTTTTAATATACCAAATAATGCCAGGTTACAACAAACACTTTTCATGTGCTACAGAGACTGAACAAGCACTATTCTAGTATTTATGTACATACATGTGCCATACAAAGGTGTACAAGGAGCCTGTCATACTTACGGAACATGCCTTCAAGTCGCACCAGGCAGCAGATAAAACTGTCAAAGTCGATGTTCATTTTCTCATCCGCATAGCGCATTGTGATGATGTGATACAACTCATTGTTGAGATGGAAGCCTATGAGGGACACAAGACCTCTGTAGTCCAGCTGGCATAGTTCAGTCTAAATCAGGGGTGCACAGCAAGGGCCGATCCGCTACAGGATTTTGTGCCAACTTCTGTTCTTAATCATTCAATAAGCGAAATAATGTCTTGATCAGGCATTTGTATATGCACCAGCTACAGGTGCAGACTGCAAGTGTATTCTAAAGAACTAGCATCATTTCTAGAGCTGTCAGAAAAATGAATTAAGGTAACTGGTCGGAACAAAAAACAGCTCGCAAATAGCAAAGCCTTTACCGGAGTTGTGCACCCCTGGTCTAAATATTAATGAAGAGACAAAGGATAGCACATCCATTGCAACAAGGATTGTCCCTTAGGTTGCCAGATTCATTTTGTTTTGGACCAGAATATCCGTTTTTCAAAGCCTAATTTTTCAACCCTAATTGTCCCTAGCACTTCCCCTTCATAATGTCTATTCATAAGGGGAACAAAATAATTCAATGTTAAGACTATGGCAGCTGACCATTTCTTTAGAGTAGAGAATCTGTGATGACTGTAGTGAACAGTTTTACTCATAATGAATATGTCATACAATTAGGCAGTGTTTGTCACTGAGAAACAAGGATAGTCCACCATGCAGTGCTGCAGATATCATGTAACATATGAAAGGTCTATTGAAAGAAATCTTCAGATGAAGACACATCAGGATTACACAGTTCATATAAGAAAAATTATTTTGTAAAGTATAGGGGTGAGCGGAGAGTACAAGATGGCTGCCCATGGTAAAGATCGAATAGATCAGATAGAATGGAAACAAACCTGCATCATTAACTGCATTCCTCATCTCATAGCTGTCAATGGTGGCAGACTTGTTGACATCATAGCGATTAAAAATCCCCTGTAAGAACAACACAGTGCTCAGTCACAGACTCAGAGTGTTTGTGTCTTTGGGTAACATTCAGAATGCACCTGGATTGCTTCTATGTGGAAGAAACATACCACACACACAAACGTACCAATTAAAACCCCTTTTAGCCATAACTATTGCCGATATACCACAACCTCTTGTGCCATGCTGCTTTATTGTAATTGAATTGTTGTGATGTTCGACATGTAGTAGACTGCATTTACATACATTTACAGAAAGTTCCTTAAAGACCTTTTTTCCAAAAAATCAATTCAGGCGACCCATCCTTAAATCAGGAGGCCCAACCTGAGGTTATGACCCATAATTTTGGAGGCCCTGGCCTAGATGAAGCTGGTTTATAGTGAAATATGCCCTCTATGGAGATGATTGCCCACCTGCCACTTTTTGATCTTACTCCATAGTTGATGGAACTCCTGCAGGTTCAGTTTTCCCGATCCATCAGTCTACATTGGTGGAGTTGAGGAAATGCCTGCTTCCATTTGCTTACTGTACACTGATTGAGGGAGTACAAGGCCTGGGTTAATGTGAAGGATACGTCCATTAGGGCTATCATACTTCTGCAGCTCTCCAGACTGAAATCCTCTGTTTTATATTCTTTATCTGCAGAGACAGATAAGTAAGAAAATAATCTGCAGTGGTGCACAAGCAATAAAAATGGATATATACAAGCATGAACATTTGAAGGTGGGCATTTCAGGAGGAAATGTTAAGATGGATGCAAGTGTGTGTAAGGCAAAGAGTGTACATCCGTGTATGCCCAAAAGGAAGTGTGTGTGAATGTGTAAAAGAAAGTGTGAGCAAAAAATACACTTACGTTTTGCCAGCACCCTATTAAAGACATTCATCAGCTCTTTGGCTGAAATTTCCATATCCTGTGGGAAGAGACATCATGCTAAACTGGTACACATACATACGCCTTCCATTTTCCTGTTTGGTAGTTAATACTTATTGTGGAAACATGCAAGTTGATGCAAGATATTATACTTTCTCAGGAAAAATGATTGAATGTTTGGCTAAATTCCCACGCTGCTTACCTCTCCAGCAATCTGCTCATAGATGCTACGGAACAGCCGCTCCTGCTCAGTTTCTTCCTTTGCGGGAACTGGCTAAACCAATAGCAGGCCAGCATCAAACATCAGTGCAGCAACACCAGCCCCACTTTCCCAGCCGATGTTATAACCTCCACCTTTACAAACTCTGCCAGTTGAGCAATATCTGCCGAAATGCTTATAGCGTCCGCATAGCGTCTCACAAAGACACGAGAAATTTCAGGATTTGCAGTTAGTTCCCTATTCCCATCGCAGGGAAGTTACCTTTTTCATGTCCTTTTTCCCATTGGGTATCTGCTGCTCCTCATACTCTTCTAGCTCTACCTCCTTATTGGCTTTTGCTCTATCTGACACAAAAACAATGGGCTGAAGGGTCCAAGAGAGAGAAAGAGACAGAGAGAGAGAGAGAGAGAGAGAGAGAGAGAGATGCTTTCATTTTCCACTTCACTGAGTTCAGTTCATACACAAGACAGTATTACAAAGTCACACAACACAAAATAATTATGAGACATGTCTACTGTATAGACATGGCCCTGGAATTACCTTTGCCTTCTTCTTTTTTGACTTTTCTATCTAGGGGAGGCAATAAAATAAAACATTAACAAAGTAGGATAACGCATAGAGTTCTAATTATTTTCTGTATTTTAAACATGCCATGAGCATTGTTATCACCAGCTGATTGCAATTATAGGTGCTATATTTGATCAAATGAGACCATGCCACGCAGTCTAGAAGTTGTAATTTAGCAAGCTAGTTAGGTAGTGAGAAATGTAACCTATTATAGCCAACAACAGTGAGCCAAGTTA
Organism: Conger conger; assembly: GCF_963514075.1. NCBI lineage: Eukaryota > Metazoa > Chordata > Actinopteri > Anguilliformes > Congridae > Conger > Conger conger. The sequence continues at coordinate 20,637,718 of NC_083764.1, read as the reverse complement.
GGAAAATAAAGCTAGCTATACATCAATTAAGGGTAAAACTAAAAAGGTCCATAGGTATTCTAGCCAGGGAATTATTTGTATTTTGCAAACCACACAAGTATCCTGTTGACAAAAGAATGTTTGCAGGGAAGTATCTCAGGATAACAATGTTTGCTAAATGCCAGTAAAAGAATGAAGGTATCAGATGAGTATCAGATAGCACTCACCACCGGATGGTCAGCTTCAATCTTGTTCTCTATCTCTCTGAGTAAAGAGCAGCAAACAGCTATTAACAGTAAATCACAATGCCATATCTGGATCTGCTCATTCATTTACTGGTTTTTCTACCTCCACATCCATCAGCTACTTTTACAGTAGCCTTTATGATGCATTTCCACTACCTCAGATTGAAATTGCTGCTACCCTAAACATCTATGTAATGCACATTTCCACACAAAAACTTAGCCAGATATGTGGGCGACATTAGCTCAGGAGATAAGAGCAGTTGTCTGGCAGTTGGAGGGTGGCCGGTTCGATCCCGATTTTGCTGAGTCAAAGTGTCCCTGAGCAAGACACCCAACCCCAATTGCTCCTGACAAGCTGGTTGGTACCTTGCATGGCAGCCGTTGGTGTGTGAGTGTGAGCGTGTGTGTGAATGGGTGAATGAGAAGCACCAATTGTACAGCGCTTTGGATAAAGGCGCTACATAAATGCCAGCCATTTACCCTTTACTATGTCCACTCCCAGCCACAAGCACTCACTGAGATATGTTTCTCTTCTCAGAGAAGACCCTGAGGAGGAACTCTCCCTCGCGGTGGGGCTCGAAGGTGGAGGGAATGATGGCATATTCTCCGGGGCTCAGACGGAACCGCTGAGAAACCTCCCGCAGGTTAATATACGTCTTGCATTTGGCTGTTGAGGCATTGTACAGGAAGAAGTCTTTCGGTAGGTGCTGCTCCTGGCCTAGCATCTAGTGCAAATATGAACAGATCATCCCAGTGACCATGGAAATGGGGAGAATGGAAAACAAAATGAAAAAAAGGAATGCGGGGTAATAAAAAAAAACGGAGAATGATAAGGACGAAGCAGACAGTTTAACAACAGTAAAAACCTATACCCTTCATGGTTTCATAGTTCCCCTTCTCAGTATGTTCAATACACAGAATGAAAGGTATGCCAACTTATTTAGAGGCTCTTATGTACATGCACCAAACACATACTCTACTACACCCTACTAAAACCCCTGTTCTCTGAAACATTCCTACATGCCACTAACATCCTGCTCCCAGCTAATATCCCAAAACCATGCTAACAAATACAGTAACTTTCAAACATCTGTACTATAAAAACATACCCCTACCGTTCAAACATGTCAGTACCTTACAAACCCACACGTTTCAAATGGATGTAAGTACCCAAGTAACATCTTGCACCCTACTACCAGTACTAAAACCACTTATTACTAAATCAAATCAGTGATATAACAATATCCTCTCACTGGGAGGTGAAATAATAGATTACTGAACATCCTCAACATATTTCCATGCAGCTCAGACACAGAGACACAGCAGAGGTCAGATTGAGTGGGTGGTCTGGATACATTGAAGATGACCCTGCAGCTGTCGACTCATACAAAGGTAGCACAGCACATATGCACCCCCGTACCTCCTTAGGAACCTGAAGGGGAAACAGATAGAAAGCGAACTGTGAAAATGATGCAGGTGTGAATGGCCATCTCTGTCGTAGACATTGACTTTGACCAAGAGGCACAGACCTCATAGATAGCAAATCCAATGGTGAAGAGCTGCCCGCCTGCCTTGCGCTCCATTCTGCGATTCTTCTGCATCAGTGCCACAACAAAACTGCTCGCCACCTCTTCGTCCTCAGGGTCGTCATCCTCCTCTAGCAAGCGCAGCCGGTACTGCGGGTTTGTCCAGAATGTGTCTACAGCATAGCAAGTCACACCACAAACATGACATCTTAGTTATGTGAAGGGAGCTTGGAGCCCCAGGGAGCCAGATTCCGCTGTTATACAATTCACTGTGGGGGCCTTCAGTAAACGTCAGACATGTAAAATGGCCGTCCGTTCCGCTGCTCGACTTAAAGCTATTCTGCACAAAGAAAACTGCACTGAATATTGTTATACTCTGAATATTTGAATTAAAACTCTAACCAGGAATCGAGAGTATTTTCAGCACTGTTTGCATGATTTTTAGAAGTGGGCTTCACTCCGGACAAACCTGGATAGTTTCGGCATCCCCCAGCGGAACAACCTCGTACCCAGCGGCCTTCGTTAACAGATACCGTCCATTTATGGACCGTGTCTTCCTCCAGGGTATCAGGGGTGAGGTTGCAGATCTCCACCTTGGTGAATTGCCTTGTGAAGTCTTTGAAAGACATCCTGTGCAGAGAGAGGGGAGACAGGCAGATGACTTTGTAAGGCTACATTCTTCATTTTGTTGAAAGAAAATTGCGCTTGCGGTGAACACGATGCGGTAATCGCTCACCAGAAATCTCCCTCCGCGGTGTTCTGTTGCTGTAATCGTTTCCTCTCTGGGGTGGAGAGAGACGCCCATTCCTTGGCCCTGGAGTCATACAACATGGATACAAGATAAACTGTACTCAATTAAACTGCAATAAACACTTATAAATTACTGATAAATCTGAAAGCAAACTTTATTCACAAACATACCCATGAATATAAAGGTTGGCGCATGTGTTTGTATGTAATGGGTCGGCCAGGCCGTGAGAAACAGGCTGGAAGGGTCACAACAATGTTAGTGGCAGTTAGTGTTGATCCTGAGCAGCCAGATAGTGTGTCTCCCCTGTTACCACACAGGCGGGTATTACCACAAAGCAGGATTACTGAGTTGAGCTTGATAAATTCACCAAGTAAAACCCGGAACAGCTGTTTTTACATTACATTAATGACATTTGGCAGACTAGTTCAGTTGATTAGATTAAGCAGGAGACAATCCTCCCCTGGAGCAATGCAGGGTTAAGGGCCTTGCTCAAGGGCCCAATGGCTGTGCGGATCTGTGGCTACACCGGGGATTGAACCACCGACCTTGCGGGTCCCAGTCATTTACCTTAACCACTACGCTACAGGCCACCCCCTGTAGCGTAGTGGTTTGGTCCATGTTCCAGTTTTGGAATGGGTTCCAGGTTTTACACGGTGAACGTATCCAGCTAGCTCAGTAATCCTGCTTCGTGATATACCCCCTGGGAGTGTGTGCGTCTTACTTGTCACTCCATGGACCGCACCACTCCACATTGCCCCATGGGTTCCTAAGGCGTACGAGACGCACCTTCGTCTTCTTGCTGTCAGTCATTGTGCACTGCCATCACAAAACAGTAATACTGTCAAATGCAATATGACACATCCTCATACCCATTATTAAAAAGTGGACTGAGTATTACCCTTAGACAGAAACCGTTCAACCATAATTTACAGTACAGCTTTTGCATGACCCTCTCAACCCACCAAGCCAATCCAATTAGTCAACTCACCTCATCGACTCCAGTAACAGAGTAGGCATGGCCAAGGACAAGTCCCAAGGGAGTTTTGGGTTCTTGCCGAATTGTAATGATCACCTGTAAGTATACACAAAATTGAAACTAAATTGTTTCATATTTTTTATGAATTCAATAATAACAGTAGTGAAAGAAACACAGTCACACATTGCTATTTCCACTGTGAATAGGTGCTACCACTGAGATGTACTGAAAAGATACAGAATGGTTGCAGCATAATCATAATTCCAGAAACTGTTCATGCATGTATACACAGGCTGCTGCTTCAGGGTAAACATTCATAGTGATTTGGGCTTTACTATAATTACGTAGTTGATTGAACATGGAACTTGTCAACTTCGGAATTCACTAAACTAAGTAATGAGAATCAAATGAATGCATTCAGTCAGTGTAGTGGGATCAATAGTTGAGTACAACATGAGGAATCAGATAATGTAGTAGATTGTGACTGTGCATTGCATGAGATCGGACTGACAGAGGCTCTGTATGACAGAAAATCATTGACTGATTGGCAGGGTGCAGTAGAGAGATGAATGCTGATACGTACCCCTGACTGAGCTTCCTCAGGTTTGCTTGCCTGGGCAGCAGCAAGCATCTTTTCAATAATGGGGTCCAACACATTGGGAGGGGCAGTGAAGCCCAGGGATTCCTGCAAACAGTCCAAGTAATAATATATAATTGATATACAAACTGGTGTCAACCAGCGGCAGATGAGTTCCCCTACTGAGTCAGGTTCTGCTCAAGGTTTCTTCCTGTTGCCAGGGAGTTTTTCCTTGCCACTGTTGCCCTAGGCGTACTCTTGGGGCCCGGTTTCTCTGTAAAGCTGCTTTGTGACAAAGGCCGTTTATTAAAAGCACTGTACAAATAAAAATTGATTGATTGATTGATTGATATATATGAGGGTCAGAGATGCATAATTGCTATGACTCATTGTCAAACTACAGTAACAGAGCAAGTAAGCAAATAAAAATAATAATAATAATAAATAAAGAGCAAAGTATCTCAACCAATTTAGTCCATGTGTGAGCTGTAATTATAAAAAAATGTTTTCATAATTACAGCTCACTTAACTTTTAATTATAACATTTTAATTATTTTAAAACAGGATGGTCAAATGCACCTCAACACTGAACATTGTAAAAACAAACAAACAATTAAAACATGCAGATTATTTATTTGCACTCTCCTTTGGCAACTACCCAAGTGTTTTTCATGACGCATTTAATAAAAAGAAATGAAAAAAAAACAAAAAACTATTAACTATGCATGAAATTATAAAAAGCATGTATGTCTGTATGTCCAAAATTACTGATAGAATGAATGGTCCTTTGTCTGGATGCGTTGGATATAAAGTGATCTTTGCACAAAAAAGTTAGTTTATGATCATTTTTAGGGGTAGCCATAACACACAAAAATGGTGAAAATATACCAAATATACCAAAATCAGTAGTTGGAAAGCCTGTTGCTGTTGTAATAGACCTGAGAAATGGCATTGAGATTTTGAAATGGGTGAGATATTGAGGTTAAAATTTTGCTGTTGTCAATGGGAGATCCAACCAACGTAAACATATCGTCACTGTAATATACTCTAAGGTGTAATAGGGAGAAAAGCAGAGACCCACATCAATAGCACAGCCCATGAGCGATCCTCTGTCCAGAGCTTTCTTCATGATACTGTAGAGGTTCTTGGGTGCATCCTTTGTCTCATAGAACTCAGTCACTCCTCCTGTGAAGTCCTCCATGGCCTCCGTACTATTCCCCCCTTTCAGGGCCTCATAGGAACCATGCAGCCTGGCCAAGAACATACCTTTTGTGAGGCAATGCACCCACACATGAAGGCTCATCATCACTTAAAGATGTGCAGCAACATGCTAAAACATGCACTCAGTTGTTAAATACTGTACAGTATATGCATTGCTTGTGTAAACATGGGCATAGTCATGTGCTGAATGGTTACAAGCTAATATCTCAATGACATGTTGGAGCGTATGTATAGTTACATTTTAAATGCACTTCTACTTACAGATGGATAAAAGCATAAGTTTGTAATGTGGGGACGAGTAGGTACTCACTTGGCATAAGCCTTCTCCAACAAAGCACTCCAGAACTCATTATTTTTGGCCGACTTGGTGAAAACCGGCTGGTTATTGTATGTGGGGAGGCGGTCATCAACAACAACGTCCACCCAGGAACCATAACGCCAGAACTGAGAAGACACGGAGTGGTCAGAGGCTGAAGCATACTTGTTTCAGAGTATGCATCAAATGTAATTGCAACAAAGGCAAATACTATTATGTTTTCAACATGTGTGGGGGAATGTGCTCCTCACCTGGAAGTGGAAGATTCCAGCATAGTTTTCTGTGAAGCTCTGGTCAGGAGGAATGACTCTGTAAAGCAGCTTCTCATTCAGAGTCAGGGAGGCCATGGCGGCCAGCAACCAACAATCACCTACACAGGCATATGTATTAATTTATTTATTATTTTGTTTACTATGCAGTATACTGTCTTGTTCGTAGAAATTTTATTAAACATATTAAATTGCGAGTATGACTTAAAGTTTTAACATTTAAGAAGATTCCACCAGGTTACCATTCACCAAAATACATCAAAAGAGACATATTTGGAGATTTATTTCTGGTATCCATTACAATCATTTATCATTTAAATCTGTATAATTCAATGCAGGCAACATCTAGACATTCTCTGATTTCTTGGACGATCATTCAGAGGTATCTGATTATAAGAAAGCAATAAAGGCCATAGCGGGATTCAGAGCAGGCTAGGAGCTAAGCAGCTATACTCATGTTTACACAACCCAATTTTTCTGACAGTGTGCTTCCATCAAACATTGCTATCATTCAGAACAAATTACAAAGAGTACCTTTCTCCATAAATTACAGAAGATTACTATGCTATCATAACATAGGGAAGATAGAAGGAAAACTTATATGCATGGATTATTCAACTAATCAACTGCCAAATCTTAAAAAAAGTGAGAACATATCAGAGCAATGTACTTATCAAAGGTCAGATGTTAACTTTTCCTATTCACAATCCATGACATAATCCATATAGAAATTGAGGATGCTTCTGAACCTGAACATCAGTCTCAAAAATGCGCAGATACTGTGTTTTATATAGCTATTTACTCTTAATTAAGTTTCTCATTGAATACTGAAGCATACAAGTAAATACAAGCACTTTTGCTGTTGATATAGACACAGATAGTGACACCACTACAATATAATGGATGTTCAGCAGTGGATGCAACCAATGTCAGTGTCATAACGATTTGCAACATTATATAATTGGGCGGCCTGTAGCGTAGTGGTTAAGGTAAATGACTGGGAGAGGCAATGTTGGTGGTTTGAATCCCAGTGTAGCCACAATAAGATCCGCACAGCTGCATTGCTCCAGGGGAGGATTTTCTCCTACTTAGTCTAATCAACTGTACGTCGCTCTGGATAAGAGCGTCTGCCAAATGCCAATAATGTAATATAATTCAGCATAACCTAATACTGTGTACTTTGTCTCCATGTATCCATAATGTCAGGTATGGGTTTTTCAGTGGAGTAATGTGGAGAAAAATGTGATAACTCAAAAATGTTGCATTAATTCCAGTTTCATGTATAACAAGCTTTTATTTTTCCAAAAATATTTTGTTTACCTCTCTAGACTCCATGAGAACTTATTCCTTGGATGATGTTGTAATATACACTACAGAATGATGAGCCAAGGACCAATCATTTTACCACCTGCTGCATGAGAGAGCTATGTTTAGCTTTCAAGCAAGCACAGCAAATATCTGACTTCAGATACAACAGTCAGTAAAGTTCTTTCCCTCACAGATTGACACAGTAATGGTAACAGATATCTACATTCACATATGCACACACTGTAAAATCACAAACCACCTGCTGGGAATTATGCAAATATCAACAACAGCAATGTGCCAGTACTCATGAGCTAGCTAGGTAGCTAGCTTGACAAGTTACAGTGCAATCAATCGCTACAATATTTTGTAAGACAAACAAGTTGCTAGGTATTTTTACAGTATCATTACTTCTCATAACAGTAACATTAACATTAATAATGACTAATATGGGGAATAAATAGCTTCTGTTGATGGTAACCTTGAGGTGTGCTGAAACAACCTTACAACCTTTTAAAAAATGTGCAATGCATTTAATCTCATATTTCAATGTTTTTTATTTAGTACACTACTTTTTTCAGAAAATCACAGGTGCCAAAATGATTGGCAACCTTAAAAATTATTGTAGATAAAATCAAACAAAAGGTGAAATTGGCAACACAATTTTACTTTAATTTAGTTAATCTCAGTCTAAAGAAACTATGTTGTGCCATCATTTCCTGTATCAGTAGAGTATAACAAATTTGGTAACAGGCATGCAAAATCCCTTTGCCAACCATCAAGCCAAAGAACAGTCAATTCAGAAGACTCAGATGGTAATTGACCATCACAAGTTGGGTAATGGGTAAAAACAAATTACATAAATGGTTAAACATACCACTGAGCACTGTAAGGGCAATAACAAAATGGTTTAAAAAATATGGAATGGTTGCAAACTTGCCAGGAAGAGGATGCAAGTGCATATTATCCCCACGGACAGTAAGGAAGATTGTGAAGGAGGCCGTAAGTAACCCAAGGATCGCAGTTTATTATTACCATTATTAATACATTATTACTGTTGTAAAAAAATGATTACAATATGTCATACAACAGCTACAACAGCTGTGCCAGGCCTGGCCCATGAAGTGCAGTGTGTATGCATAAATGTTGACAATTTCTTGGCCGGAAGGTACATGCATTAACAGTTGACTCCGGGAAGGTTGAAGGCAGTCGGAGCGAGGGTAAGGTTTCAGTCAGCCCTCTGGCCCTAGTGTTAGCGCTGCCAGAGAGAAATGCAGGCAGGCCACAGCGACTCGTATCCAGTGACGGCTGTTCCGTGTGGAACATGCCACAGCTTCCCAGCATCCTTCCCTGGAGCGCCTGATAGGCAGCGTTCACTCTCAGCACAGGTGTCCCTGCTCTTATACGTGGATATAAACACTTCCCTAGCTAATCCACAGTAGCTGCAGTGACAGTGATTTAGGAACCGTACCCTGTGTTTATCTGTCTATGACTTAATGTGCCCTGGGTTGATCTACCTTCAGATTGGTGACCTCGGTGGAAGGTGGGAAGGTCAGATGGCAGGAGTAGGGTCAAACTGACGCACACTCTAGCCCCATTTCTACCTCCGTATGTTGACTTTGCACCCAAATATAATGACAATTAAAAGAAACACAGCTCAATTCATGTATGTGAATTGGGGTTTCTGACATCTTTTTGATTATTTTAATGATCAAATCTTACTTATTGGAAGGGAGTTCATACGTTCAGGGGAACTATTCATTTCGCTGCAGAACTAAGGGAAAGGTTGTGGTGACAGGGTACTACAGTACTGCAGGTACCAGTGATAGTGAAAGTAAAGTGTGCAATTTCCCCTCACAGTAATTAGGGGTCAGGACTAATATCACTGTGAATAAACCTGCATACATCATCCCAAACTGAGCCCAGATTAGATTTATGACTACCAGGAGGACTCTTCACTCCCTTGCCAGTGAGGGCTGTCTAGAGAGTACTGCCAATGTTCATAGTTTGTGGGTCATGGCGAAGATCTTTCCCGATCTGGTGTTCCATGATGGATGATGGCTGGCAATGGCTAATATAGGTGTGATAGAATTATAGTGAATGACAAGGAGCAGGAACCAGAAACTCAACCAAACGGTGAAGAATTCTGACAACACTGATTGATATTGATTTGCATTAATTCCTATAATTATAATGATCAATTAATTCTAAATGGTAAATGGCTGGCATTTATATAGCACCTTTATCCAAAGCACTGTACAATTCATGCTTCTCAGTCACCTATTGTTACACACACTCATACACCAACAGCGATTGACTGCCATGCAAGGCACCAACCAGCTCATCAGGAGCATTTGAGGGTTAGGTGTCTTGCTCAGGGGCACTTCGACACACCCAGGGCGGGATCAAACCGGCAACCCTCCAACTTCCAGACAACTGCTCTTTCTGCCTGAGCCAATGTCGCCCTAAGAGAGCTTGAGAAGCATGCTGGGATAGTATATTATGGGGAAGCAAACTTTACTTACTGTCACCTCTCAACAGCTGTGACCGGATTTTCACGGGCAGCAAGCTTGGGGGGTGGGTAGGTTTTTTGCCTTTCTCATGCCTGTGTGGGTTCTCTGGCTCTGTGCTAGTAGCTACGCTGCCATAGGAAACTCCCAACAGAGGTCTTATGTTACTCACTGTAATGTAACCCACTCTTCCCCACTCTACCCTCAGTTTCTCTACCGCCTAGTCTTTGTTTCCCACTCCTACCAATGGGGCAAAGGCCTCACGCTTATCCGCTGCGCTAGCCTGCCAATCCACCCCAGGACCATCATACAACCCATCCTCAGTTACCCACACTCTGATCCACCTGGAGGAGGATGGGGACCCCCCCCCCCCCCACGGTTGTCTTTTAGGGAATTTTCCCTTGGCACTGTTGCCTCTGGTTTGCTTTGTGGGTTATTTACGGGAAAGCATACAGCATTGTGTAAGCTCTTTGCAAAATGCAGAGCAGAAACAAACAATCATGCATTTATTGATGAGTCATTCAATCTAATGTGAAAATAAGTGTGGAAATGAATACATTATCACAAATGCATTAATGCACAAATAACACATATAAAAAGAATAAACAATATATTCTAATATTAAATTAATTATTAATTCATTTTTGTATTTCTTGTATTAAGTATGCTGACATGCACATGGAATTATATTAATAAAGACTATGGAAAATTGCAGGCAAACTATATAAAATGTGCATGCTTTGTGGTTTTTGACATAATGTGGTAAATAAAGGTGTCTCATCAAACATTTATTATACATTTCTACTGCTTGAATTTCAGTTAAGATTAGAAAGACTTGAACAGGCACACAGAGGAGTGTGCCAGTATCAAGGTTTAAAAGCACTCCAATTAATTACTGTAGTATCAATATAAAGATATACAGCAGACTCTACTGTCCTGTAACATAGGAACTTTAGAAGCTAGATTGTTGCTTCAGGACTGAACATTTAAATGAGAGGATGAACCACAGTGTTCATTTGAGGATGCAGGGCTAGGTTTGGAGTTAGTAATCATTTGTCCCTGATTGAACACTGCTCAGCATATTTTTAGAGTAAACAGTTTGGTGGAAATTTCTGCTGAAATGTCTAAAATATCGCCTAATTGAAATGTCAAACCCTCAACCACCAAGCCCTTCCCTAGGGTGTTCCGAGGGCGAACCAGCTTAAAAATATCTACTGTGTGGCCTGTCTGGATATAAATATTGTGTACCATAATTTAGTGAACAACCACTGTGAACTCACTGTGAATGAAAAATGTAAACTGATGTGGCATATTATTGTGATAACAAAAGTGCATCAAGTTTTTTAGTTTTCATGTTTTTGAGCTTTTGATGTGTGTTCCATAATGATTAAATAAAACAAACAATTGTCTAAATATGCATATTCAAGTGCTGTTTTCCAGAGCTGTTCTCAAAAACGATTTCCCATGTGACATTACGCATGATAATTATCAGATGACGTTGCTATATATACACCCTCATAATCAGCCTCTTTGAGACTGAAAGCTTTTTGACACCTTTTGAGAACCCTACTGTATTTACCGTTTATTTTTCTCCTCAATCCGTCTCCCTTTCATTCACTATTATATTCTCTCCACTTAAGCTACACATTCACCACTGCCCATGTTAACACACAGAGCTGACCATAGGATGGGGAGGGGGAGGGGATTAGGGACTTGTCACTGCTCTTTGCAAACATTTTGCAGGCATCTTAAATACTAAAACCAGGAAGAGAGTGCTGATGCATGTGGGCCTTTAAACACTAAAACCAGGAAGAGAGCATTAATGCATGTTGGTGTTTTATATACTAAAACCAGGAAGAGAACATTGATGCGTGTGGGTGTTTTAAATATTAAAACCAGGAAGAGAGCGCTGATGCATGTGGGCATGTTAAATATTAAAACCAGGAAGAGGGTGCTGATGCGTGTGGGTGTTTTAAATATTGAAACCAGGAAGAGAACGTTGATGCATGTGGCCATTTTAAATACTAAAACCAGGAAGAGAGTGCTGATGCATGTGGGCCTTTAAACACTAAAACCAGGAAGAGAGCATTAATGCATGTTGGTGTTTTATATACTAAAACCAGGAAGAGAACATTGATGCGTGTGGGTGTTTTAAATATTAAAACCAGGAAGAGAGCGCTGATGCATGTGGGCATGTTAAATATTAAAACCAGGAAGAGGGCGCTGATGCGTGTGGGTGTTTTAAATATTGAAACCAGGAAGAGAACGTTGATGCATGTGGGCATTTTAAATACTAAAACCAGGAAGAGAACGTTGATGCATGTAGGCCTTTAAATCCAGTATACAGAAGGTGTGGCTCACCCAGGACTCCCTGACAGATGTCTGTCCGGTTGGCTCCTCCCACAATGAACTGGGGGTTTTCACAGATTTCCTGCAGTACATAGAGAAAAATTAGCATGGCTAGTATGGACAATTAAATGAACATGGTCAGAAGCAGACTGAAGTAGATGACCATGACCACCTATTGCCTGCCAAGTATTAAAAGACTGATTTTACAGCACGGATGTATGTTAGTCTGCTGAATCTTGGCATAACTGATAAATTGAAAATACTGTAAACTTGAGTTCTTGAGAGTGTGTGTGTGTGTGTGGTTGGAGGTATTACACATTTTAGTTATTGGGAAAGGGTTACCAGACCAACAAGAGTTAATTCATACTTTATCTCACAAACTAGAGGCAATACACACTAAATATAATTTGTACTACTCTGTATGGGGTTTGCTTTACAGATGTACTGTACTGCAGCACTACAAGTGACCACTGTGTAGATCCACCTCCAGCTCAAGGGCTTATCATTTTAAATGTTCATGATTAAATTAAAATTAAATTAAATTAAAGATATTATATGTAATCTAGACTGGGTTCAGGTTTACTAAATATTTAAAGGCATAGGCTAAGATATTGTTAAATGTTAAAGGTGAAAAAATTGAAATAAACAGAAAATTGCTCCAGATGTTATTTCAATCATATCTCAACTTCAGCAACGATCAGGTGAAGGCCATCTGTGGAAAGGATTATGAACTGAAACCAGAATGGGATCACATAAACACTTTGTCATATAATCACATGCTGCAGAGAATGTGGAATAATGATCTTCCAAACTCCATCCCCTGTTACTGTGGCTGTGCCAACCCCATAAACACAGTCGGGCTGTGGGTAAGCTCATCTGCACATAGGACAAATATGAAAATGTTTTGGATTCAAATACGTTTCTGTGTTCAGTTGATCTTGCCTGCCGCAACTGAACCATCCAAGACGACCAGAAGGCCGGGCTTGCACTTTTTGAGAGTATTTCATTGGTTCCAGTACACCAGACAAGCTGGGTAATTGAATCCAAAACAATGATGTATTTGACACAGGTGTGCAGAACTTACTGGTTTTTTTGTGATTAAATGTTTCCCCTGAAGATGTCGCAGAAGCTATTTTCAAAGAAAATTATTCGATAATCTCCAGAGAGATCTGATTCTTCTCTGTAGTTGGGGAAAAACCCAGAGAACAGCTGTTAAAGTTAATACCTTATAAAGCAATACAGACAGTGGCTGTTTGCCTGGACTTTATTCCCTCCTAGTCTCATTTTAAATTTCCTGCCATGTGATCTTCAAAACAGAAACAGAAGGATGGACGTGTGTCCTCATTCTGCCATGGGCAGCCCAGCATCGTCATTATTTACATTAATAAATCAGTCCTGACATCAGCCTGAAAATCAATATTTAATTGCGCAGTGTTGCTAAATATAGTTTTCGTAACCTGAGAAATGTGGAAAAGAAAGCCTGTCTAATATGGTAAAACCAGTTACTGCCGACTATGTATATATTTGGTATTTGGGCAAGGGATTCTATTTTCATTATAAGAACACATGATTCAAAGGCTAGCTGGTGATATACAACACAGTATATTGTCTGCACCTCTTCTTGAAGTGAATGTCACACCTGGACCCTAGGTGAGATGTTATATGCAAAGATACAGATCAATCTAATGCCCAGAGCTACTGTCCCAGAACAGTGGTTGCATTGGATGAGTCTTTGGGACCTTCTCCTGCATTGTCCAGCTGATAATGTATCGGGTCCTAATACTGTACGCAGAGATTGAATGCCTCTGTCCTTCACCACCCGACACTCAGAGATGTCATACGAAACTGGAGTGGCTACATCTAGCCTATCCCAGCTGTACTGCAGCACTTTAGGGAGTAGATATATTTATAAGCTGTAGGCGTGGCTAAATATTTAATCAGATTTTCGCGATCTATGACCATAATCCATGAATTACTTTTGTTGCCCTGCTATGGCTCATGCAACCGCAGACGGCTGCCTTCATGGAAATTGTGGCACAGCTCTGTAGCAACATTACTACATCGATCCTTGGGAGTGATGAGCATGTGCCGCTTGATAGCAACACAACACAGCCAGAGCGAATAACTGGCACAATTAAAACTGATACACATTTTTCTGTGAGTAAACGCAATAAAATAGATAATCGGTTCATATGAACATAATTTTGTGGCACAAGCTGCTTTTTTGGAGTGTCTCGGTCAAGCAAAACACATAGTAAAACTGAATATCAAAGACCTTGTCACTGTATTAATTTTCAAGAAAGTGTTTTCAGTCGTCATGTAGACTATGTTCTTACAAATGCATTGCTTATGACTTCCTTCATAATCACTGCATGTTTGGGTGTGAGTCTGGAACCGGAACAGGGTGTTACTCACAGGTGGACGTTTCCACTGGAACTCGATGGGGAACCTGCGGCTGTAGAACAGGGAGGAATCATCAGCAGGGAACAGGGGGTCTTCAAACAGCACTTTTTTGTGAAAGTACTTATCCCTCAGCTCTATAAAGTTCTTCAGCCGCTTAGCGTCAAGGACTGTGTGGTTACGATTCAAAATGGCCGCATAGATGCCGCCGGGTGTAGCGCTTGGAAGACCAATCCTTCCCGGCGGCATGGGAGAGGCTCCCATGGGCAATGGCATGTTCTCCTCTCCACTCTCATCCTTTCTCTTAATGGTTTCCTCCACCTTCAACATTGTTGTTGTACGAGAAAGTAGTATTCACAAGAAAGCAAAAACAAAATATTAACAAAAGATTCAAAAAAAGAACTCCAAGTTAGGGGATTCAGTGGTTAATCCAATCCTTTTTTTTTTTACACTCAGACCAAAACTCTCTGCAACCATGTACACACAATTGGCTCTTCAGATGCAATGTCTACTCAAGCCTTGTCACAAATACTTTTTATTCTTGGGTTTTCCACCAGTGTCTTCTCCAACTCTTCCACTGAACCCTCTGCATTAATGTTCTTTGTGCACTAATGGGTGCTTCTATGCTACTCGCTCTAAATATAGCCTAGTTAGAAAGTGAAGAGTGCAACTTCTAAAAAGGGCGTCCCCTGTTGCTCTGAGTTGTGTTACACAGTGTAGAGATGAAGGAATGGTGCCAGTCTGCAGGAGCATGCAACGAAGGTATGGCTGATTACTGTATTGTATTATTATTGTACCTGAACTGCAGCAGTTTTAATTCCAGAGATTAGAATACATACTGTATGTGGCTTACATACTATAATTGTTAGCAGCTCAATTGGAAAAGTAACCTAATAAGAGCAGTGTTGGCCCTACAGCCACAGTATAGAGCCCAGGCTGTGTAAATGTGAAGGCCTTGTCCTAGAGAAAACAGTCACTGTTTGGTGAAGTGCACACATATCAGCTGCCATACTCCTTGTGTGTGTAGGGATATTCTAAAATTAAAATAATAACACCCCTCTCCTCACACACTACACACACGCAATATGGTTACATGAATCTGCACAAATGTTAAAAAGGGAAACTGCAAAATGTTTAACCTACTGCTAACAAAATAAATCTCCCCATATTATTCAGGGGCTGTATGACAATAAAGCAATTTATCTGTCTTTTAAAAGATGAGCAGAAGTCAGATCTCACAGCATAGATATCTCACTGCAGCACAATGCAGATAGCAGCTTCTGCAGATTGTGGATCAGACAAGCAATATTACACTGGCAAAGCTCTCTGAATCTCTGTGGGTTGGAAGACAAGCTGTATTATAGCCATACAATAAAGCAGTTTTTCTCAATATTCACTGTCCATTTGGTCCCTTTTTACGCAGCAATGGGAATATATCATACTATTGAAAGACTAGCAGTTTAGAAGGTCCTTCTATGGTTTTGGCAATGTAATTGTAGTACTAAATATAGTTCTTAGCAGGGATTCCAGGGGTCAGCAAAAAATACCCAGTTGCTTACCCCAGCTCCATAGATGAAACAGTTGTAAGAAATCACAGCACTGAAATGCATGAAACACATTAATACAATAAGTATATTACCTATGTTTTGTCACACTGAGGAAAAGAAAACGTTGTTCTGTAATATTTACTCATGTCAGCCAGTTAATTAAGCTATTCACAAAAGCGACCCTTGAGAAAGCTGAAAGAGAAAGCAAGCAACTCTTGGGAAACTGAACTGCAGGTTCGACTGTCTTTGCCAATGTTGTTACATAATTCCACAGCACCTTGGGTATAAAATATAGAACACTCATCTGATATGGTCACCTCACTCAATATTTTATATATATATAATATATATATATATAGATAACTGAATTTATACGTGATAAAACATACGTGATAAACATAGTGACCCAAGAATGGAAACAGCATATGGTGAGGGATTAAGATTTGTGAGCCTGAAAACTTGTCCAGGAGGAAATGTGTACAATGTATTTAACTAAGTATTATATGAATTTAAAAACGCTCTATACCTGAAATCAGGTATGGTGCCTCAGAACTTTAAGCCCTGTAGGGTGTAGGGCAGCCAGAACAACCTAGATGACTCTACTTTGCATATACTTGCAGTCATCCATTTCTGTGTACGCATACATGTTATTCCTGCTAGAGTAACTGGGCTCAGGCACCTCATGTTTCTCTTTACATGTCATTCAGAAACACCTGCAGTTGTTAGTCCAGATGATGTGCAGGGCTAACGTAAAGCTGCCCTGGTTGTCACCAGTCCGTAGTGCCGGTCACACCTGTCCCTGCACTGTGACTGCAAAAGGCACGTCGGTGGCCCGTATCCCCTGGGCTGGGCTCCAAAATGCATACCTGGATGCTGATTCGAGGCTGACATCTCAAGTACTGTCTGACAACTCAAGTACACGAAAGCAACTATGGAAATATTCCACAGATGTGTTAACACATACTTGACATTCCCTCCCTTAGTGCCCCTATGGCCGTTCCTCTTCAACCCTGTGCGAGGCCACAATGTTTTGCTTTAGATAGAATGACTTTCCTTGGCTTTCCGCACTAAAAGGACATTTACATGTCACAAAAACATTCTACCACAATGTTGCACATTACAAATGATGCGTTACAAATATGTAATTAACCAAGTTTTTAAATATTAAGAGGACTGGAATTAAATATATATATATATATATATTTTGCCAAAACCATCGTCTGTCCATAATCCACTGTAATCACATATAAATTCACAAAAACATACATTCAGGAAATATGAATACGTGAATGTGATTCCTTAGAATAGATGGTATTTACATTATATTCGTTCATTACCTCTCTGTGTGTCTTCCTGAATGAGAGGATAATAGAAATTGAACTGGAGTGTATTCTCACTGACTGTTCCCAATACAGCATTTATTATTTGAAAATGCATTTGTTTTTAACACTGAATTCAACTTCTGTTATGACACCTAAGGGCAGCCTTTTTGTTGATGAGGATCACCATTTTATTTACCAAAATAAATATTATGGACTAAGAACATACCAAAATCAACAAGTTACAAAAAAATAATCATCAAGGGATATAGACGGTACACAATTTAGAAGATAATTTGCTGAAGAGAAAGTTAGCTCAGCAGATATGTATCATTATATGATACATATGTATATTATCAACTATCTCATCCAAAAGTTTTTCAATTTTTAGGTTTTGAATAATATGTCTATTGAAAAGGGGCTTCCACATTAGCTTGCATGCTTAGTCTATTCAATGGCTGGTAAGAAGCTAGTCAGGGGGTTTACCAGCCAGAATTTTACATTCCCATTTCTTTTGAATGGCCTTATGACTAGCTATGCTGTGATAAGTGAGACAACAAATATCATTCGATATGTCTTCAGCCAACATGGCCTAGGTAGTCACAGGACTTTTATACTTTTCATCAGGTATACATAAGCAGTGGAAATCCATCACTCACAGCTTCTTGTTTGACCTGTTTCAGAAGCCTAGGTCAGCATTTCCAATTGCTGTGACATTGTAAGATTACCCATTATAGTGCTAGAAGGCAATTTCTATATTCTCCATGATTTCTGCAGTTAACATAATGGATGACACGAAGGATTCGATCTGCGGTGAGACATTACTGCCGTACTTGTTTTCATCAGTAGAAATGTCATTATATTTATGGGTTACAGATTTTACATTGTCAACACTGCAAGGGTCCGATGCAATCACAATGCTCTGTTCGGATCTTTACATATGAATAAGAACTGTAAGTAGTATATATATTTGATCAGTACCAGAAAGTATTGAGCAGCAAGTAGACAGTGAATCAGGCTATATGCTGCCCCTCATAAGATAATCTGTTTTACATACAAATACTATACTAAAAGTGTCTCCAAAGAATTCCATAGGTTATATTTATTTCTGTCATTCCATAAACATATATTTTGAAAAGAACACATATATATTTTGAAAGAATCATTCAGTTACAAAAACACATACAAAGCATATGCTCTATGTTGTAGAGCAGTGGGATTTGTTTTTTCAGTAATTTTTCAGGGCATATTCAGACCAGTCATATTCCAAAACGCACACTTTCTGTGTTTTTTTACTCAAGGGAATTCCAGGAGAATTTTGTTTCATAAATCGAAATGAGCTGGAGTTTGTTTGACAAGATTCTCAGCATGAATAAATGTCACAGCTGTCAATATGGGACAGGGTTGATTTTTAAATGTTTAGGACAGATCTCAGATGAGAACAGTCCAAAAACACAGTAATACATGTGGACACAGAGGTGGTTGGAATGGTCGGTGACCTAAAAGAGAGGGGCCGTTTGCCTGGGGTCGTCGGGTAGAACGCTAATGGAGTCCTCAGCTTTCCCACAAAGCAGACACAGCATGGTGTACTCCTGCAACACAAACACACAAGTTCTCAGCAATCTTTTAAAATGTATTACCACCCAAACTCATAATTTATGGATTTCATGGGTTCATGGCAATGTTTAAATACATCAGATATTACTTAGCCAATCAATCTTTGCCTTTATTATATGCAATAAAAACATTACTGAAATTATATTAGAGGTTCTCAAATTACAATGGTGAGGACTGGGGGCCAACCACAAAATTAGCACTGATTTTCTACTGATGAATAAGCAATTGATAAGCAATTACAGTTAAATAGAGTACCTCACAAGCTACTGCTATAAATTATTCATCCAAGTTCAAATGAAAATTAATATTATAGTTTGGGTTCGGGATAGACAATGATGTGGTTCGTATCTCTCTAGACTCTCTGCATAATAGTAAAATAAGAAACTTAAATGTTTTGATACAAATAACAAAATAAAAATAAAATTGGCTAAATTTTAGAATTATACATAAAATTTCAATACTGCGCACCCCCAGTTTGGTATATTGATGAAAAAATATGCTCTGATGAACACATGATATCAAAATACTACATACAGTACTATAGTTCAATGCTGATACAGAATGCTAGTGTGACCCCTAGTGGGAAAAGTTGAACCTGCATATATTTTGTTGATTTGGAGACCATGTTTTGTATCTGAGTTCAGGGTTGGAAGACTATCGAATGTGTTTGTTGATAATATTACTCATGAACTAACACAGAGCACCATTTTGAGCCACCTACTGGTTAATATAATTGGCAAAAATACAATTAACTCCAATGTCTACGCTGCTGATTCTCAGCTGTGTATAACTGTGGTAGCCGATGAGGGCTGTACTATACATACCTTAGCAAAATTCCCAACAATTTGTGATCAATTTTTTTTTATTTCTTTTCGCAAAAATACTCCATACTGCACATTATATTTTTAACTGTTTATCATACTGACATTTTCTTTTAAATCATATATATCGCCCTCATTAACAATACACATTCCCAGGTCAGACCGCTTCAATCCTCCACAGTACATATTCTGTCAACTTCAAAAGAAGATAACACCAAGATCCTTACCTGATAATCGTCCACCACAGAGAAGGTATACTCATGTCTTGCTATGATATGATCACAATTTTTGCACACATCTACAAAACAAAAAACGAGGAGGACAAAATTATATATTGAGATTAGGCGCTATTAGTGTAGATCAATCAGATGCCGTTATGACTCACGGTCGTAAGTGACGATCTCTTCTCCATCCTCATCTTCCGTGGCTTTGTTGCTGATCAACACAAAGTCCCTCTGGTGGCACTTGGCACAGCCCACGTAGTTAATAAGGTAGGAGCCATTCTCCAGACAGGTGTTCCCCTGCAAAGGACATCAGAGGCACAAACAGCAATTATCGTGATTTTGTTTTATTTCGTTTTTCTGGATACAATACTATTGATGGGACCAAACAATAGTTGTGCTCTTGCCTGCACCTCCGTTAACAGCACTTCAATGTCGCAGATAATTCTTTTTTTACTATTACTATTTACTATGTTTATTTACTATGCCAATTCTGCAATTATGTTCCCTTAGGCTTACTACACTTACAAGTGCGTTACTTGGCACAGTTTTACTGCAATTTGAAAGAAACTTAAGTAGCGAAATAAGATTCACTGAGCTACCATAAGGATAATTGAAGGCGTTGGCTGGGTGGAGTCATCATAAAGCGCCTTCTTGTCTGCACACTTTTACGGATATTCATAAATAAAAGTATGAGTGATTTACGACATTTTTTTCCCATCCGTATGCCCATTTTATGAATCATGTGTGCGCACGATTTAGTAACGATAAAAAGTACGGCGAAATCCACGCCAATTCTACGCATGAGGCCCCAGGCCATGAAGCTGCTTGCCATGGGCAGGGAATCAGGGATGGACATGTGTTTTTCTGTTCTACATTGTGGACATGACAAAAAGATTCAAGAATGTGACGTACACACGTTGCGCCTGGGCTTTTGGCACATGCGCACTAGAAGCGGCAATATACAGGAAAAGCGGAACAAGTTCAGCACTGGCCGCCACCATTGAACTTAAATATAACCGCCACCCTTTAAAACTTTGGACTAAAATGTGTAGCGGAACCGCAGGCTACTTCACGCTCTGTTCTGAACATTAGCTATCTCATACATGATGCATGCCAGACATGGGTAAACTGAACGTATTTGCAGCGTCAAGAGCAGTGTCAGTCACAACAAACACGAAGAACACATACCCGATCAGGATACTCTTTCTGTACGCAGCTGTTACACATACTCCACTTGCTTTATCAGATGTAGTTTCAGCTTAAATATGAAATATCACACTATATTCGTATTTGTGACAGCACAGTCTGAACCAGCCACCCACTCAGTCTAAACCTAACCCCAATAAGAATCGAACTTCCGGTCCGGTGGATTGTGTCGTACCTCATTTCAAAATAAAATCACGTTTTATGAGTTTAAAAAATGAATGTATGTGCTGTCATACATCAATAGCGCGCGGGTTTTGCTTAAAAAATAAATGAATCACATTTCACTTAATTGAAAAGCCAAATTATTAATTGACTTATATATTCACATGGTGTACGTTTAGCAGAAATATATATACGATACAAGTCACTACAAGTGTGATGGGGTCACCTTACGATCTGGAGGGTGAAGTGCATCTTGGGAGCTGCATGAGCTGCGCTAAATCTGAATACTGAAACTAGATTGTGTATTGTGCATCTTCCATACATTATGCGAAATACCAAGAAACACAAAAGAAAACATGTTGCATGTGAGAAAGAATAAAAAAATGAAAAAAAATTAAAATCACATCATGGTATCAGTAGAAACTGTTAGAAAATACATAGAAACATAGAAAATAAAAGCAGTTTTATTGCTACCACTTACACACAACTTAAGAGCAGGGAGCACTCAAGTTCCCAGTCCCAGGAAGAATGAAAACTTTTGGAATTTCTCTTATTACATTTCAAAATAAAAACACAATGTAAATGATTACTTTAACATCTAGTTGAAATTCTATCAAGACTAAACAAAAGACTATAAATAGCAGGGGGGGAAAAAACCCCATCGTCTTCCACTTTCAACAATGAAACCACAGATGAAACGGCAGACTACTGTACAATATTAAGCGTTGTCTGCCTTGTATGTATTTAATTAAAATAAGTCCGGATACATTCGGTATTTATATATTTATTGATAAGTGTTGATTTCATGAGGACACAAGAATGTTTGATGACAAAAATAGACCTTTCAGCCCATCTAGACTCATCATTTGTGCGTATTTAATTGACAAAGTCAACACCAGTGAATACTTCATGGTTAAGTATTTCCATTTAGAACCATCTGAAAATCTCACAACTCATTGGTTTTGGAAATTAATTACAAAAATGACATTCTTATGAATATTTAGTTATTTGCCTCAATAAAATTATCCCCCTGCGATGGTTAATTCTCCTGGCCAGATAAATCCCTTCATTTATTTTGTCCAGTCATTTTCAGTACTGTATACCAGCACAGTACTTCAGGGTAAATTATGACTTAAGCAGGATCTGGTCATTGCTACTCGTCACTGAATCACCTCTTTGGCCTCCGGACACCACCTTTCACAACGTGGAGTCATTGGCATCCACCAGTCAAAAGGGGAGGTCTTCTGTATCTGTAGGTTGTGTCTCATTCACTTTCTTTAGAAGAGAGGCCTTGAGTGCGTTGATCTTTCTATCCAGCTCTGTCAGGCTGCAAGCCTGTCTCACAACACATAAATGCACACACATGCAGACAGACACGTTTGTGTAAGAGTTGGTTCCCTAATACTACTGTAAATGAGCCAAAGTGATGAAAAGGCATTCAGAGGAACCACTTACCTGTGAAGGTGTTGCTTTAGACCGCTTGTGCAGATTTCCCTTAAATTAAAGAATGGTATTTACAATCTTTCACTTGAAATATTTCCAAAACAAAATGTAGTTGCATTTGATTTCCATGGTCATATCAACAATTGTAATTCTTCTGTTTGACAGCATTCAGACTCACTGTGGACTGGAAATACTCAGGAGAGAGGCCTTCTAGCTCCAAGATCCGGTCCTCCATGCATTTCAGCCTCTGGTAAATATTCTGGGGTACTGGTCTGTCTAAAGGGGAAAAAATATCAAGATCACATACATAATTTTGCTGTACATTTTAATGGCACCATCTCAAAGGGTTAGAAACAATCATATGCAGTACTGGTCTTGAATTTCTGTATGGCGCTGGAGGGTAAATTTACTAAAGAGCTCAGTTTTCCTTGCAACCATAATCACCATTCATGAGATTTTCTATGCAAAGAACTTGTAGAAATTAATTAAAGTATTTAATGTACTTTAATTAAAGTATTTAATGTACTTTAAGTACATTAAGTACTTTAATTAATTTACAAATGCTTACACTATTATTACCATGAACTTTTATCGGCTATAAGTGTGAACTATTAACGCCAAAAATAAGGATGCCAAGAACTGTCAGTAACCATTTGCAAAAGTAGTCATCTACAGCACATCACCACGTTATTTGCCATTGATAAAATCATACATGCATAATTTAAAATATGCACTTGCCATATATCATAAAAGCTGGATTGAACAAATAAATTTATTTATTTTTTTCTAAACTTTATTTCGTACAATTAAAATAAAAAACAAAACAAAAAATAAAGAACAAAATAACAATGATAATAAGTCCGAAATGGAATAGGAAGAAGCAAAGCTTATCCAGTCCTATCCCAATCTTTTTAGGTTTTTAGGTTTGTAAAAAGAAAAAAGAAATGTAGATATGCCTCACTTGCAGTCAGATTCAGGTGTGCCTCAATGTTTTGAAGTCGCTCCTCGATGGCTGGGTTTCCACACGGAGCGATGCTCTGCTTCAGTCCAGAGAGGTCTCGGTGTCCACCCACCCACGTCTGTGGTCCATACCGGTTCACCACCCTCGTCACTGTACCAGACCAATATATATATATATATATATATATATATATAAACCCTGGGTGTGTCGAAGTGTCCCTGAGCAAGACAACTAACCCCTGAATTCTCCTGATGAGCTGGTTGGTGTACCTTGCATGGCAGCAAATCGCTGTTGGTGTGTTAGTGTGTGTATGAATGGGTGAATGAGAAGCATCAATTGCACAGCGCTTTGGATAAAGGCGCTATATAAATGCCACGCATTTACCAGGGAGGAAACCAATGTTCAAACTGATGTTAAATAACAAAGGAGGTTAAGTAGCTTACCTTTAACATGGCTTTTGAACCCAGGGAAAGGTGTAAAAACAGCATCAGTTCTGGCACAGCTGTTTTCTACATCACAAAAAAAAATTCCAATTTCAGCTCATCTGTCCATCAAAACAGTGCATACAATTTTGCCAATACATGAACAATAGAACCATCATTTTATGATACCAACCCAGTAATACATGCAACCTGTAAAAATGTCCAAAATACTACATGGATCTAAATGGATTAAAAACTGAATACATTTTTAATGTATTTGAGGAAGCCATCACTTTGAGCGCATAAGCTCATTTTCTGATACAGGTACTGTGATATTTTCCAGTTTCACCCTTTAGTCCACCAGCTGACCTGAGCATTTCATGAAATGGACGACTTCATGTGCAACTGGCATAAGCATACTACAGGTGCTTGAAGAGTTCAAACTACATTATATGTTGCTTTGATTAAGAGTGTCTGCTAAATAAATGTAATGTAACAAAAGTGTAACCAGTGTCTGGCTACATGCATGTAGGAGGATGTGCTTGCTGCATGCACTCAACCTAAGGCTACTGCATCAATAGAACTGACTTGCAAATACAAATGGACATTCAAAGCTGGGGGAAAAGTAAATAATTTTGGATGATTATAATTCTAATTGAAGATTCCATAACAGGGGATGCTTCCCCTCTGCAAGTATTCCTCTTTCAAACACAACTAGATAAGATTCATATTAATAATAATAATAATAATAATAATAATAATAATAATAAACTAATATACTGCAACCATTTGCCCGTCTCACCTTGATTGCAGTCGATCACATTGCAAAACTCCCTCACATTGTTTTCATTGATCTCCAACTGTTTGCGCTCAATAAATGCTGATATTCTTCTGTCAATCTGCAAGTGGGAGAAAAAAAATGAAATAAATCAGTTACCAACAAACGATTATATTACCTCAACCAACGTCATAATTTTTCTGTAGGTAATTTGGAATTTCCGACAGCAATTGTAGGCCATCAACTCAGTACAACACAGTGCCAACGTAAGCCCTGAAATGCTCTGGTGGGTTACATTACATTATTGGCACTTTGGCAGACGCTCTTATCCAGAGCGATGTATAGTTGAGTAGACTAAGCAGGAGACAATCCTCCCCTGGAGCAATGCAGGGTTAAGGGCCTTGCTCAAGGGCCCAACGGCTGTGCGGATCTTATTGCGGCTACACCGGGGATCGAACCACCAACCTTGCGTGTCCCAGTCATTTACCTTAACCACTACGCTACAGGCTGCCCCGAACAACTGTGAAGCTTCTGCTTCCCCTTTCTAAAGCCCACCAACTGAGATACACAATCATTGTTCCAGCCAGCTAACATAGGCAGACTGCAAGCACTGAAGCAGCCACAAAAATCTCTTGCACAAACAGACCCTCCCCACTAAATCTCTCCCTCCCCAAGTAAAGACACTGCTAGGTCAATTATTCATAGCCCTGCAGAACTCCTGCCACAGTGGGCACTGGCCAAGCTAGGATTTGGTGCATAGCTAAGTGAGCATCACAGCACAGAGAGCCAGTCTTTTAGCAGGACGCTCCACTTAGGTGCCTCACTGCGTGTTCCGCAAAGGAACATCTAGAGCAGTGGTCCTCACTCCTGGTCCTGGAGAGCTGCAGGGTGTGCTGATTTTTGTTTTTTTCCTTACACATCAAGCAACCAATTCAGACCCAATAAACCAGGTGAGGCAAGTTAACTGTAATTAACTGCTTTAATTGATCAATTAAGTGCTGTGTAGCAACAATGGCCATCACGGCTTGCAGCCACTGACCCAGAGGATAACCACTAAAATACACATTGGCAACCCAGGTGGTCAGATGCTTGATTATTTTACCTCTGACTTGCTTGCTCTGATCTGCACATTGACCTCCTCTTGTTGTGAGAAAGCAGAAACACTCCCCATCTCCTCTAGCTGAATAGCACCTGCATCGTTCTTCTGTACCTCACTTGCATCTGGCTTCATCAGCAGCTTCAGGTTTACAGATATTGACTGAATGACAAGAAGCACAAAGTAAAATTAGCTTTTTAGCAGTATTACAAATAAACTAATTCAACCAAATACAGACCGGACAAATATATCAAACCAAATTAATATCAAAATAATACACACTACATTTACCTGCACAAAATACATTTCCTCTTATTTATTTATTACCTGCAGTGTGGAGATGTGATCGTGCAGGGAGGCAAGTACGTCCTTTGCTTGAAGAGCTGATACGCCGACATTGGTCGGATTGGCTTCAATTTTTAAAGCTGCTTCACCTAAATTCAGCTTTAAGGAAAAGGAAAAACGGGTCACTACCCTTCACTCATTTATCTGTCCCCCTAGAAATGAAACTGATAGCATTTTTTCGCTCATCTGAGGAGAAGCACGTCAGACTACGGCAGTAGGTACGTTGTAAGATGCTCTGTGGTGGGAGAGAGACGATCATTGTTTAACGTGCCTAGCACCCAAACTATCCTAACAAGGATGCAAGGTATAACACAAAATTTCAAAAGGACAGGTAATGTTTCGTAGAACACCACTAATTATGCTACGATTTAAAATAATTTGGTTAGTTTGATTGAAGGGACAGAAGTTATGAAACTCAGAGACAGATTTAAACAACATTGGCGTTGAAGTATCAGGCGGCTAGTCTATCCATTTAAGTTAGCTAACTCGCTAACATTAGCCAGTGGAAAGAAGAATTTGCCAGGTGAGCGTAACATGTAGACATTAGACGAACCTCTGTGCTCAGGCGTGTCATTGACTTGAGGATATCGCAAATGAAATCTCGAAGTGTGGACGTTCCCTCATTTAAAATTATTCCTCCAGTGCGCTCATGCTCCATCTCAACTCCACCAACCATATCTAGCTCCACAAGATCAGCCATCATTGTGAGTTCTTCTTCTGCTCCTTTAATGATGTTTAATGGCGACGTGCGACCAATTGAAATGGGCAATACTGCCACCTACTGTGGAGGCAGTAGTCATTTGCACACAGAACTGTCAAGGCAAATTAAAAACATAATTATGGCCATATTTTCCGGCCGGCGTCTGCCTTTTTGCGCGCTGGCGTGCTGTTGATTTCGCAGTGTGAGGTGAGCCGCTACTCGTGGTGTGTCAATCTAGAGTGAGCAGCTCATTGCCAATTTGGTCTAGTTTATTGCAATTTTCTGGCCAGACAGGTCCGCATTTCGCCCTTTTGCCAACCACCTGCTCAACCCAGGTCTTAAAGCCTGATGTATACTTCTGCCTCGAATCTACGCAGAGGCTACGGTCATACAGTCATTTGCGATTAACTGTATGGATCTTACTTCTGTTAAATTAAGGGCGGATGAAAGCAGTGGCGGGATTCACAAAGAACTGTAAAAGAGCTTGTCTACAAGTGAAAAGAGCTCGACATTTTGTTTTAGTTATACTTTATAAACAACATTTTAATTGCTTAACACACTGCAATAACGTATGTGCATATTTGTAACTTAATAAACCTCCACTATTTTTACCCCTGTTGCAAGGTTGATCCAACAGGTTGCTCCGCCTATCACTGAATCTGGCGATTTAATTGATAATTCATATCTTTGATAATAATGGTCGAATTAATATATTTTATGTGGTGTTTTAACTGTTGACATATTTGCTGTTTTAAATGTATTTTCATAAATCCTAACTTTCCCGACACACAGAACCGTCGAACTCAAGATCATTTGTCTTCCTAATAATTTTAGGCTCTGTTATATCCATTATTGTCCACCAGAGAGCAGTGTTAGATAAAACACCGTTAAAAGGGTAAGGAATACACATTCAATAGGAAGCATATAGAGGTTGGGTAAGTGACCCCTGCTATCTGTCAGACTAATGGGGTGATGAGTTTGGTAAACTCCTTGATCCTGCCCAGTTGTCTGACAGAGAGTGATGGGGGCCACTTTTACCCATGTGCAAGAATATAGGGAGAGGGTAACAGGCAGTGCCTGCTTGTGCACATACAATTTCCATTTATCTACAGAAGGTAATGAAATCTAGACGGACATTCAAAGGAGTTAATATCGATGCTTCAAAAAACATTAGGGGTCTGTTTAAAAATTATAATACAGTAATCACTCCTATTTCAAATACTTTACAGGAATGCAGTGATTGTAGGTGACAAATACCTACATAAAAAATTGTATAAATGCACTGTAAATGTTTGGGCTCTAATAGCATCGTTTAATAAAAATAAGACATATTGGTTTCATGCTTTAGCTTAAGGGTATCCGTTACCTATGGTTACATAATTATTGGTAAAAAATGTGAGGCTTCAGCACATGTATGCTTTCAGGGTCTTATCCCCTGTGTGCTGTAAATGATTGATACCTAATTGCCCCAGTATTGATAAAGTGGTGTGGCAATATTTCAATGATATATTTGCAGGAAGACAAGGGACCCTCTGGAAGGCAACTACCAAATAGGCATAATAATTACTTTGATAATTATAATTACAGCAATGGAAGGTATTAGGACAACAAAAAATGGTAATAGGGACAAAGGTAGTAAGAAAAAAAAATCAGCATGATTATAATGAATGTACATAGTTTTTGTTTCAAAATCTATAAATGGGAAAGATTATACTTTTTTAAAATATATATAGTTCTAGATCTTAGATGGTTAAAAAGATTTAACTTAAGCACATCGAAACTTACACCTGAATCCAGGCTAAATGATGAAACCTGGGGCCACAAAGCAGGATTACTGAGTTAGCTGGATAAGTGCACAAAGTAAAACCTGGAACAGCACTTTTTGTTTCAGTCCATGTTCCAGATTTGGGCAGGTTCTTGGTTTTACTCAGAACAGTTATCCGGCTAACTTACTGATCCTGTGTTTTGTGGAACAGGCCCTCGATTTCTCATCTTTGGTTTTACGCTTTCAAGTATTGCTTAAAAAATGTGTTCAATTAACTGCATTTCACACTTCCCAAGTGCGTATTTTTCTTAACAAAATATCAGTCACGAGTGTAAACACGCCTTCAGGAATATCATTGTCAAGGAGAATTACACTTTAAGGGATTTTAAAACATTATCTGCTCAGTCTCGCACTCCTGTAGGCGAAATCTCAGACAGTATGAGGTCATTTTTATGACTGAGCAAAGGTTGGATCCAACACTGAGGGCAGCTGACCAAAGTCCGCTAACATGTGTATGTATGTGTAAGCATGTGTGCATGCATGTGTGTATGTGGGTTAAATATGTGGTATGAAATGTGTTTCACAGAGGTCTTTCTGTTCCCTCTAACACTTATCAGACAGACGAATCAGTATTCTTGATTGCTGGCTCCATTGCAGCTGCACTGATAAGATGCGTAGAGCTACTATTGTCTCTACTTGAAACCACAGTTTTATGGCTGTTAATGGTATTGTAAAATTTTAAATCAATGATACACACTGTACTGGAATGTATTGGAACTCATCAGTTTCAGAGAACTCTATATTAATTATTAATTATATATATTAATTATATATATGAATTATGACCATTTTGTTTTTGTACTGACCTCTTGTTTTGTCTCCATCAACTGTTTTGTGGTCATGCAAGCAGGACATGGCACCTTTTGACTTAAAGTCAGGCAGTGGCCATGCATGTAAGCTAATACTTAAGTCAGAATGTGTCGTTATTTGAATCATTATGTAACGATAATGAAACAAGCATTACATTTTAAAAGTCTGTGTCCTTCTCTGAATCTCTTTATTTTATATATAATTTTATACCTCAAAGACATTAATAAAGATTATTTTGCAATAGAAAATTACCACATGTAATTATATGTATTACTTGACAAATTCTCAAACTATTCAAATTGTGACATGATTTCTCTTAAACTATAAGTAAAAGTTTTCTTACTTGAATTTTTGTGTCACTCATTGTTCACACTCATTTTTATATTAGTATGTCCTTCCCTAATTTTCTCACAAATTCAGATTATCCCATTGATTTACCAGCACTGCTGCAACCTCCATGATCAATTTGTGAGAGTGCAGGCAAATATGTGCTCTCTGCAAAAGCATGTGATGTCAGCAGTAGCTTTAACTCCCAATGCATTTTGCGAGTCACGCTCACCATGGACATGTGTAGAAAAACAGTTAATGTGCAGCATAACAGGTGGACTTGCAGGTGCCCTGTAGGGGATGTTATTGTGCACTGTATGATAGTCTTTTATTATATCTGTATCTGGATTACATGCTCAGCACCACATACACACAGAGGTAATCACACACACATACATGCACCCACATACATGTACGAAGGCACTACCAAGGCAACTACCAAGTTGGCATAATAATAACTTTGATAATTATAATTACAGCAATGGAAGGTATTAGGATTACAAAAATTGTAACAGGGACA
Organism: Conger conger; assembly: GCF_963514075.1. Classification (NCBI taxonomy): domain Eukaryota; kingdom Metazoa; phylum Chordata; class Actinopteri; order Anguilliformes; family Congridae; genus Conger; species Conger conger. The sequence continues at coordinate 20,607,171 of NC_083764.1, read as the reverse complement.
AAGGTCGTAAGAAAAAAAATCAGCATGATTATAAGGAATGTACATAGTTTTTGTTTCAAAATCTCTATTTCTTTTGGAATAGTTCTAGATCTTAGATGGTTAAAAAGATTTAACTTAAGTGCATCGAAAGCCTAGGCTACCACAATGTTGCCCACCTCTGTAACTGAGAGGTAGAGCAAACTGCGACTTGCACAATGGCACAGCCGGCTATTGTCTCAGATAGGATGGACTGTTGCAACTGGCTTATCACTACTGAAAATGTTATAAACTGAAGAGGAAAAAATTATTACAGGTTAAAATAGGGTAACCTACTGTAACTGAAACTCTGTTCTCTGCACCTATACATATTGTAAAAGTAAATGAAAAGTAGATTCAAATGAGAAAACCTGCACCATTACACCAATATTGTTGACACAAGGCAGGATAGATCCTTGAATTCATACTGTTTGTGACAAATTCTGTCCCTGCCTGTCACAGCAGGAATCGAGATTCATCAGACCTAGAAATGCTTTTCTATTTTTGGTGATTGCATGCCCACTGTAGCCTCATCTTCCTGTTCTTAGATGACAGGAGTAGAACCCAGTGTGGTCTTCTGCTGTTGTTTTCCATCTGCTTCAAAGTTCAATGTTCAGAGCTGCCCTCTGCACACCACACAATAGATGTTATTTGAGTATTCCTGGCCTTTCTGTTTCTGAATGACTCTGACCTCTCCCATCAACAGGGTGTTTTCAACCACTGAACTGCCACTCATTGGTTTTGTTTTTTCTATTTCACATCATTCTCTGTAAACTCTAGCAACTGCAGTACATGAAAATCCCAGGAGGGCAGCTGTTTCTGAGATGCTGGAACCTCTATTTCTGGCCGCAACAATCATACCATGGTTAAAGTTGCTTAGATCATGCATGCATTTTTCCCAGTCTTATATTCTTTCAAAAAACGAAGTCTTCACCATGTCTGGATGCTTTATATAGCATGCTTTACATATTGAGCCACGTGAATCGTTGCATTGTTGGCTATAAGAGACCAATGTGCAGTACACTCAATCAATAATACAAATTATATACATTGAAGACACAATGTTTTGCTGTACTGATTGAACTCTTGGATACATGTTATGTGTATATACAGTGAGTTCCATAATGTTTTAGACAAAGACATATTTTTTCTTGATTTGGCTCTGTACTCCACAATTTTAGATTTGTAATTACACAATTCAAATGTGGTTAAGGAGTTTAGGAAGGCACACACTTGTGTACACTTAGTGAGCACTTTATTAAGTAGACCTGTACACCAGCTTGTTAATGAAAATATTTAATCAGCCAATAATGTGGCCGCAACTAAATGCATAAAAGCATGAAGACTTGGTTAAGAAGTTCAGCTATTTTTGTGATCAGAAATGTGATCTAAGTGATTTTGATCATGGAATGATTGTTCGTGCCAGACAAGTATCTCAGATTTGAGTATCTCAGAAATTGCTGATCTCCTGAGATTTTCATGCACAACAGTCTCCAGAGAATGGTGCGAGAATGGTGAAAAAAAGATCCGGTGAGCAGCAGTTCTGTGGGCAAAAATGCATTGTTAATGAAAGAGGTCAGAGGAGAAGGGCCAGACAGGTCAAAGCTGACAGGAAGGTGACAGTAATTCCTGTCAGCTTTGTCAGTGTCATTGGTATGCAGAGATGGGAGGACCTGCCGGAAGGACGATTATCTGGAAGAGTGGCTAGACAGTTTCTTGTACTCCAAGCAACCAATAACAGCCTTGACCTCCCACCCACTTGGCCAGGCAGTTTATGTAAACAACCCCAGGGGCTTGCTTTTCTGCTTTTTACTTTTTCTTCTTTCTACGTGAACTTTGGTGAACTGTTTTGGGTGAGTCCCAGACTTCAACGCCTTCACCTATAGATTGGATTGCCGTGCTGCTGGACCTGCAAGCATTGATTCCTGTCACCTGTGCCTGGGATGCTACAGTGTTTGCTCTAACTCTGACATCCGTGGAGAATTTCGTTGTCATCAAACTACACAGAGCTGTATTCGGCCATTTTGAATCTTGCACATCCTACAATTACCGGGTCTCGGGGATCATCCCTTCTATTCTCATCCTTTTCCTCTTATTTACACTAGACTCGTAAGTAACACTGTATTCCCAAGTTCAGCCAATTTTACCTGAGCATACCTCAGTGTGAGACAAGCTAGTCTATATGATACCTACTGTAACCATCTGTGTTATCAGTTGAGTGTAACCGATTATACCAATAATAATACCACGCTGCATGTAACCTTATATGTGTAGAATTATATTGTGTCAGTATCTACTCAGTAGCCTGCAACTACATTTCACATTAAAGCTTATATTTTTGTATACATGATTTTTTTGTGGTTCCTCTCTCATGTGACGATAGGATCCACCAACAAAGTTAACTAGACATCTGAATTCATAAATGTGTAGGGAGAATTCCCTCTAAATTATGTTACATGTTAAGGTCAATAAACTGAGCGATCTCCAATTATTCTGGGTTTGAGTGCTGAACCACTAGCTGAGAGTGACCCTTAACAGTCCATGAGCCATTCACACGGCTGGCAGGATGCGCAAGTCGCCCTGTGGTAGCAGAGCGGAGTGGTCGAGCTGGTATGTAGAGCTGAATTATGTCCTGTAGGTAGGGAGCTGCCCTCATGTTGGCTGCAGCGTGGGTCAGAGTCAGTGGATTGACTTTAGCAGGGGCTTGACATCTGAAAACATGGAAGCACTTGGATGGTGTAGGCTGGCAGACTTGCAAGTATGGAGTTGCAGTAATCTAGTTGTAAGCACATCTATCATAGCCAGGAGAGCAGTCTCTGTCAAGCAGTCTCTGTCTGAGCAAGTCTCTGTCGTAAGATTTTCACACCATTCTCTGCAAGCTTTAGAGAGATCAGCAGTTTCTGAGATAGTCAAACCACCCTGTCTGGCACCAACAATTATTTCACGGTCAAAGTCACTTAGATCACATTTCTTCCCCATTTGGTCAACATTAATCCTGTCACCACAAATATTGCCCTACGCCATATAATAGATTACTGTTAAATATAAGCCAAATTGTACAGAGCCCATAAAGGGGCATTCTTTAGAGTTAGTTTTCCAGTGAGCCCAAGATACTTCATGATTCTTTTTTTGCAATTGTTCCTTTGAAAATATTTGTCCACCCAAATCTTAGTGGTGGGGCTGCTCTTTTTCATAGTTGGAAGATTGTGGCTTTATAGCACTGCCCAAAAACACAACACATAGGCTACACCAGAGGTCCATTCCAGAAAGTAGAAACTGTAGTCCAGAAACCTCGGAACGGCCAACCAGGAGTCATTGACAAGCAAATTAATTAGAAACTAGTTCCAGTAAATTTATGACCAGCTAACTGTTGATTATGGAGCTGGTGTGAACTGGTCAACCAGCTTTTAGCTGTTCCAAAATTAGCCTAACTTGAACAGTTTTTCTCAGCAGGGTAGTGCATGACAGTGCATAACTACACATTGTCATAATATTGATTATTACAATAACTAAAAAAATACAATTACTGTTAGCAGCTAGGTTAGGAAAATAGAGTGGCTGAACCTTGAGCCAATAGCTAGGCCTATCGCACGTCTCAGTATCACTTTGGTTGAGCAAGCTGCAGAGCTAGTCTCACCCGCCTGCTCGTTCAGTAGTCTAGGCACTTTCTTACTGCTACAGCTACAGTTTTAAAGAAAATAAACTTGAAATCTGTGTGGCTGAATTTAAACAAATGCATGCCTATCATATTTTCTTCCAGCTACAAAGAAAATACTTAGAACCGCTAAACACACTTGATTCAAGAAAGAAAAGAGATAAAATCAACGTGTAGCTGCCCAAATTGCATTCCAGACAAGCGATCACTGAAACTCTGTATACTATTGCTTATTATCCAAGCGAAGAATACATATCTAGTTATAAAATGATACCAGGTCATTATCAGTAGCAACAAGCAAATTAGCTATTCGTTAGCTTGCCGAATGTACAAATAAACACCTGAGACACAACGCGTGTGCAACAATGCTCGCAACGCTCGCTACTGTGTTCATATTGCCTCAGGTGGCTATTTATAAATTTGTCGGCTACTATGGCTAATTTTCTTGTTGCTACCGATAGAGAACTGGTATTGTTTTATAACTAGATATGTAGTCTTCGCATTCACACCATTGGCTGTGGCAATTAGAACCATTTTTCAACCAATGAGCTCGAATTATTTTACAGTTGTGCAATGTTATGGTACCGAGTGATGGCCCATCAACTGTATATTTTGAAACCAGAATTTAAGGACTAGGAACACAGGGAGAGTCAACATCAGTGAGCCCTTTTCAACAATAGGAAGGGATTTATAATGGTCTTGTAACAATGTTTTAACGCAAGTATCTTACCTATTGTCCCTTTAAATAAACACCACCTTAATCAAATCACATTCGGTGTTATGTTAATTAATGTATTGAGTTTACATGTTGAATTTTCATGATAAACGATGTGGCCTTTTGTTAATTTTTGTGTTGAGTTTTCATTATTAGTCGTGGTTATTTGATAATTGGAAATATGGCACAGAATAGCTTCCATAGAATACAATATCATGGGATCAAGTTTCACTAAATTTCTTTGTTTGAGATAAATGAAGTGTCTCCAATAATCTCCATTAATAGACTCCATTACTCAGCCTCATCTTCCTGTTCTTTACTGGGCTGGAGGCAAGATGCCAGCCTCAGTGAACACACTTTTACAGAAGATGATTCCACCTGAGAATGGGAGAATGAGGAGACAGGTATTTTGTGCAGCCATTCTCCATTGTTTCAGCTAAGATAGAATGTAAGGTTAATACACCTTATGGGAGGCATCTTTGTTAAATTTTTTACAATTTTCAAATGATTATTTTGCTATACCTTCCCTGCAGGTGCCTCAGAACATCTTGAGAGAAATAAGTCACAATGTCAACAAACTGATGAGCGAGCTTAAGACCCAGCAGTCTCCCGATGCCCTGGTTTATCTGAAACTCTTGGGATCTGAGCTTGGATTCATCAAGACTACTGAAATGGAAGAGATGGCGTACTCTGCTGCCCTGTTAGCTGATAATCTCCTCAAGATGTTTCCTACTGATGTATGTATGGTATTGCACAGAAAACCTGTAAAAACACTATGAAAATCAGGCCAGACATAAATAAATGTACACATAAAATACATACTGAAGAGGCAAACTAAAACATGTCATTAAAACTTATTTCTAAATTACTATTGATATTATGTCACCCATACTTCAACATGATACATAATTGTAGAAAGCAGACTACAGTTATACTAATTGAAATTCAAATACAATTTAATGTATGTTCATTTCTCTTTTTCAGATCATGAAGCTTCTTTCCAGCATTGATAATGAGTTATTTATGCACTACATCTTCATGGACAATGAGTTCTCCATGCCAACTGCTTCTGGTGTCCCTCTGAAAGTCTCTCTTTCTGGTACCTTTGCCCCTGGAGCCAAAGGCGGACTGCACATAACTCCTGGGCTGGTAAGTATCACAGTTGTGTTCCACAATCCATTATGAAGGTATTATCAATGGAGATAAATTGAATGCTATTCTTTTAAACAACATGCCATTAACTGTGCCCAGACATATCTTTCATGCCTTCCATTGGAGTGGAATTTGTGACAGAGATGGGTGTCCACATTCCTGAATTTGTCATCTCCGGTATTGCACACCAACATCTACCATGAAAGTGCCCTCAATGCCAAGGTTGCCATAAGCAACAGCCAGTTCAAGATTACTGTCCCAGCTCCTCATGGTACTCAATGACAGAACATGATGTAAAAAGTTTAAAATGGACACTTCTGCATCAATTGGCTGATCCTCAACAAATGGCCAGACACTGTAGTGTGGTGGGAGGTAATGGGGTTGTATGGGGTGGAGTGTTACAACAGTCCAAGCTATGTTGTCAGGCACAGAAAGATTTGGGCCTTCCATCGGCCAATTTACAAATGAAAGAATTGTTAGCTAATTTAATATTAATTCTTTTAAAATATCACGAAATCAATCATTATCCACAGTGTTTAACAATCCTTAAAGATGTTATTCCCAAATGAGCATTCTCATGAGGTGTCTATTGAGTTAGAGTCAGTTAAGATTTTAATAAATGTGTACAGTAGGGGTAGCTGATCAAGGCAATAACAATTATATGCTATAATTATATTTTATCACTATAAAAACAAGACAATATCTGTCAAACCTTAGAATGGAAATGCTTTAAAGTAAAGTAAAACAATATTAAACAACCAGTTATTAAAATAAAATAATGAAAATAATTGACTGCATGTATTCCAAAAGCCATCCATCATCTTAAAATCACTTGCAAGGAGATAATTATTCGGTCAAAAAAGCTGTACAATCCATAAAATCCAGTGCTTTTTTCCCTTTTTTTATTTTTTATGAAATGAGTTGGCTTTTGTCCTGCCACACATATGGTCTGACCTTTGGAGCTGCAGCAGGGCTTTTGCAACTTGGATGGGCTGTACTGCTTGAGTTATAAAAGACAGGAGTAGGAGCTGTGGAACCAGTCTTGACTCAAAGAAGACTCGCTATACCGGAGGAACAGAGCTTCATCGAACCCATCATGGGGGACACAAAGCTCTGCCTTCTGCTGCTTCTGTGCACCTTTGCCTTTGCCCGTAAGTACTTGAGCACTTGCGGTCAGCTCAGGAGATTTATTTTGCCTAAAACATTTGAAATACAGTGCAGTACGTCAGTAAATTTATGTATGTTCTTTTGGCTCTGTGCTCTATTTGAAATTAAACAATGAAGATGAGGTTAAGGTACAGACTGTTGCCGTTAATTTGAGGGTATTTACATCCGTATTAGGTGATCCTTACATCCCTTTTTATACATAGTCCCCCCATTTTCTGGGACCAAATTGTAATTGGACAGTTGGCTTCGGAGCTGTTTCTAATTAGTCAAGTGTATTGATTCACTTCCCTAGTGCATTTAACAAAGCTTTCAGCATCTAGTCTTGATTCTAGGCTTTATCACCTTTGGAGTCTGTTATTGGTGTTTCTCAATATGGGGACCAGGGTTGTGCCATTGACTGTCAAGGAAGTCTTGATGAGGCTGAGAAATAAAAAAAGAACAGTCAAAGACATAGTCCAAACAATAGGATTACCAAAATAAACTGTTGGGAACATCATTAAGAAGAAAGAGAGCACTGGTGAGCTCAGTAATTGCTAGGGGGCAGATAGGCCAAGGAAGACCTACAGTTGTTATGAAAGACCCCTAAACACCTGTCTGACTGTAAGAAAACTCTTCAGGAGGCAGGTGTGGATCTGTCAGTGACTACTCTAGTCTCCACATAAGACTTCAAAAACAGATCTACAGAGGCTACACTGCAAGATACTAATCAATTGGGGGAAACCAAACCTTAATTCTAACCCTCTGCCCCCCTCATCTGTGAAACATAGTGGTGGGGGTGTTGTACTTCGGGCATATATGACTGCCACAGATATTGGCTTAATTGATGATGTAACAGCTGACAGCAGCAGAAGAATGAATTCAGAAGTGTGCCCAAGCATCTAGTCAAGTTCAATCAAGTGCCTGCAAACGCATTAGACATTGCTTCATCCCGCAGCAAGGCAATGATCCCAAACATATACTTTCTAAAAATAGTTTGTTCAGTAAGCCTATTGTTTGCCCCCTGAATCAGACAGTTTCTTCTTTATTTCTTACCATCAGAATAGCTTCCTTGACTTTCATTGGCACTGTTCCTCATGTTGACGATTGTCAATACCTGACTCCAACGATAATCTAAAGCCTAGAATCAAGACTAAATACTGAAATTGTATTTTACCTGCAGTAAGGAAGCAATTGACTACACCAGACTAATCAGAAACAGCTTAGGAGCAGTCCAATTACCTTTGGTCCGCTAAAATGGGGGGGACTACATACAAAAAAGGTTGTAATTCCTACACGGTTCATCCCATATGGATGAAAATACCCTCAAATTAGAGCTGACAGTCTGCACTCTAACCTTAATTTCATTTCAAACCCAATGTGTTACATAACAGAACCAAAACAACAAATGATTGTATCATTGTCCAAATACTTACAGACTGCAATTAATGCTGCTTTTATTTATTGTCTGGTTAAAGACATACATTTCTAGTAGTGATGAATTTGAAGAAATCACTCTTGATAAGTATGATTGAAAATTGAATAAATAATATTGTTATTCAACATTACATACGTATCTTACCATTACCAATTTCTGGTGGCAGTAGCTTAGAATTGAAATTTCGCCCTTGAGAACAATTATTGTTTCATACGGGACCCCATTAAAATAAAATATCAGATAAAGTTTGTCATGACTTTGTTAGTTTTCAGTATTTTCACAGATAAAAGTTGCAGAAAATATGTTTTTTTGTTTCTGCAATTTTCATGGTTCATAGTTGATAATTAATCATTTTCATAGGTCATAGTTTGGCATGCTTGCAGTTTTGTGTTTATATTTTTTTCTCTAGAAGAGAACATTGGGAGTGCTGAAGAAGAATCTGCGCCTTGCTTGTGTAAGTCACTTCCAAGCAAAACTGACTCTCACCATCATTAGGAGAGGACATTGTTTGACAAAAATGGCAATGTACTATGCAGACAGAAAAGAGAAAATACACTCAATGGCCGCTTTATTAGGTAGACCTGTACACCAGCTTGTTAAAGCAAATATTTAATCAGCCAGTCATGTGGCAGCAACTAAATGCATTGTTTGGAGTCAAAAGCTTTCCTGACTGGTAAAATAAAAATTATCTTTTTCAGTGGCAAAAAGGTTTAAAAGCTTTAGGAACTATGTTTACCAGTATGAAACCGAAGCCCTCAATGGAGTGAGTGGAACGTCAAACCACAGGAACGGCGCCAAAGCAACTTGTAAGGTAAGTATGATGCCTCACTCTGGGCCCTATAGGTGAACATAAAGAAATATTAATGTCACATAAAGCAATGCTTATCTAGCTGCAGTTAGCATCTCTAGCGAGCATTTCTCTAACTCCTTCTCTTTCTACGACAGGTCGAGATCGATGTGCCTCAGACATGTAGCTACATCGTGCGCACCCTGGAGTGCACACTGAGCGAGGTGTCTGACATCGACCCAGAGGGGCTGCCTGTATATGGACCTGCTGCTGGAGCTGATGCCTTCCAGGCTGCCATGGCAAAGTACGTACAGCTTTCAGCACTCAAAGGCCCATTGCTTCTCATTAGCACATAATTCATCTGCCCATATGCCCAAAGCAAACAAAATGTCAAAATAATGATGGGAAAATACTGGCAGACAAGTAACAAAATCACTGTCTTTCAAAAAAGGACAACATTTACAAATATCTTATTTAGTACTGTGTCTCTGTGTATTGAGTGTGTCACGCTGATGATCTCTCCTCATGGACTAGGAACCCATTGAAGTTGACTGTGGAAAGGGAATCCAAGGTCAGCCTGTTCCCTGAAGAGGATGAGCCTATCAATGTCCTGAACATCAAGAGAGGAATCATCTCTGCCCTCCTTGTGCCTGTGCTGGAGGAGGAGAAAAACAAAAACATGGTATGGAAGCATGTAAAATGACAATAACAATAGCAACTAACAAATTGATATCATGAGAATTGTCCGATGACAGTGATTATAATTACTGTGTTCAAACTCAACCAAGTTATCAGTACTCTACTAGTCACAACTGTGCAACATATGAGGCCTTCGTAGCAATGGTTAGTCAGCCAATACCAGAACAGTAACCAAGTGGTGAGAACTATATGTGGATTTAATATGTAAGTATGATGTTTCTGACTGTTTTTCCCCCTTCCTTCAGGCCACTCTGCACGGTATCTGCAAGACCGACTTTGCTGTCAACACCAGGGAGGACATTGCTACTGATGTCACTGTCACAAGAGACCTGTCCCGTTGTGATGCTTTCACTCCCAAGAAAGATGTTGCCAGCCCCCTGGCACTCATCTCTGGCCTGGTAAGACCTCCAGCCTATAGGGAACTTGAGCAGCAGATCCCCAGGAAATTTGTGCAATTAGTTTTACAGCTGTACTTGTGGGTGGCCTGTAGCATAGTGGTTAAGGTACATGAATTGTGCAAGGCCCTTAACCCTGCATTACTCCAGGGGAGGATTGTCTCCTGCTTAGTCTAATCAACTGTACGTCACTTTGGATAAGATCGTCTGCCAAATGCCATTAATGTAAAGTAATGTACTATAAAATATACGGAGAATCCGTCCCTTTCCCACCCCCTACTCGACCCAGCTCCTGGTCCAAGCGATGGTTCTGTCCCGCCTGGACTACTGCAATTCCCTCTTGGCTGGCCTCCCAGCGTCTGCCATCAGACCCCTCCAACTCATCCAGAATGCAGCAGCTCGTCTGGTCTTCAACCTTCCCAAATACTCACACGTCACCCCACTGCTTACTTCCCTCCACTGGCTGCCTGTCATGGCTCGCATCAAATTCAAAACATTGGTGCTAGCCTTCCAAGCAGTTAAGGGGTCTTCCCCAGCTTACTTACAAAAAATGATCAGACCCTACACCCCTGCCAGACCTCTTCGTTCAGCCTCCACATGCCGCTTGGCACCTCCCCCTCTCCGAACCTCCACCTCACGCTCACGACTACTGTCTGTTCTGGTTCCACGGTGGTGGAACAAACTCCCCGTTGAGGTCAGAACTGTAGAATCTCTCCCCACCTTCAAACTGCAAACTGAAGACGCACCTCTTCAAGCAGCACCTCTCCCCATCCCTCCCTACCTCCCTGTGAACCTTAATTGTTGTCTTTGTGAATTACTTTGTGTTTTAGTATTTTTAGTTGGCTAGGTAAGCAGTATTTGGTCACTGTTGCTTTGTTGTTTGTTTGTTAATTTGTTGATTTAAAAAAAAAAAAAGAAAAAAAAAAAATTGGCCCTGCTCCTTATCTTTGTTGTACGGGTAGCAATTGAAATTGTACTTCCCTCTAGGGTCGTTCAGTGCACTTACCCCTGGTTATGGGTATGCACTTTGTTGTACGTCGCTCTGGATAAGAGCGTCTGCCAAATGCCAATAATGTAATGTAATTTACTTGCTACGTAAAACTGCTAATAAAATAGTTCATAAAACAGCAAACCCGTAGCCGATATTTTGACATTATATAATGTATTTGTATTTTGTTAAAAATTCTTAACATGTCTGTGACTCCTTGTCCGTAGCACATTCCACTCTCCAAACTGATCAGCAGCTCCCAGATCTGCAACTACAAATTTGACAATGAGAAGAAGCACATGACTGAAGGAACCTGCACTGAGAAACACATCTTGGTGCCTTTCTCTCACCGGTTAGTCCCATGCTCCAGAAGTGACCTCGTTGTACACAAATGTAGGTAGAAAAAATGACACAAAGTAAGATAGTAAATGAGAGTGTTCTTTATTATCCTGAAGGAGAGTCAGTCCTCACAATCCAGTTGTTGTCTAAATCCAACGGAGGGGCAGTCCCTCTGAGCATTTGCATCATTCATATTTACATTAAGCAGTCCAGTAACAAGCAAATCATCACTTTGTTACAATACACCCTGCTCATTTACAAATAAGGTGAATAAGGTTAGATTTACTTCTTCTGTGAAAGCTTGTTCAGAATTTCCTTACAATGTCAAGGCCCTCTCCCCTCAGACTACAGTATTAGCTATTAGTTCAAATTATTATTAATTGTTATCAATTACAATTATTGAATATTTAGTACACGATTATTATTAGATATATTAGAAGAATCACATACACATTTCAATATAATTCTACACATTTTAACTTGTACACCCTCCAGCTCAATTTAAGTTTTGTAATTAGAGGTCATTTTACTACCAGTTTCTTCCTGCCTTTCCACACCAGTGTCTCACCAGTGTTAATCAATTACAAATGTCTCTGCTCATTTTCTCTTAAAGTGTAACTGCATATAGGTTTCTGGCTATTAGCAGTATCATATTCTCACCAGTTATCTTCTGTTCTTTCTACTCAGAGAGCAGAGTGGAGTTTTAACCATGGTCAAACAGACCTTGGCCCTGCAGGAGACGAGCAAGATCAACAATAGAGTATTTGACCACAGTAAGTACTTCACATACACAACTTCATGATTCATGATTGTGATGAATTCTGAATGAAGGCATGACATAGTAGAGATCCACTTATCTAGACTATATATGTAGTGGTTTGATTTCCAGACAACTTCTCCAAAGCAACAGCAAGAGTATACTCTTTTATTATATCTGTATAACATAGCCCTTTGTTTATCCTTGTGCAGATGAGGCTAACCTGAAGGCCCTACCTATGGAGGCTGTTGAAGATAAATCCCCTGCTCAAACTAAGGATGTTATTCTGGCCACTCTGAGGGAACTAAGCACCCTGTCTCAGACAAGCCAGGGTAACCGGCGGGCACACCTGTTCCAGAAGCTGGTGACTGAGATCCGAGGGCTGAAGAGTGAAGCCCTGAGCCCAGCTGTCCCAGAGATGGTGGAGGTGTCTGGACTCCTGACTTGGCAGGCTTTGGCCCAGTGTGGAACACCCGAATGCAGCAGTGCCATCCTACAGATCCTGCTTACCATGGATAAAACTGCTCCGGAGGTTGATGCTGCCGTTTATGCTATGGGGCTCCTGCCCAACCCCACCAACCACTTGGTCCAAGACATGTTGAGCATGGCCCAGTACAAACAGAGCAAGCCTATTCTATATGGCCTTAGCAACATTGTTCGGAGGTAAGTGCAATTTCCCTCTCAAATCAAGTAATGCTCTCTATTATAAGAAGATTGTTGAAGATGTTTGCCTGGGAATAATCACGAATAAGACTGTCAAATTGTGGACCAGTCTGCAGAGGAGTGACTCTTCCTTGTTATTTGTCTTCCCTTCCTAATTCACCTCCAGAGTTTACAAGATTGAGGGCAAGGTCACCCCTGAGATCACTGCAGTATCTGAGTACATGGCCTCCCTGCTGGGTGATTGCTCTGGTGACAAAGATCAGACCTTCTTGACCCTGAGGGTATGCCTCTTAACTGTCAATGAGGAGGATAATGTATTTGACAATTCAATTTCTTTTTCTGAGATCTCTGTGAAGCTGCAAATTTGCATCTTTCTTTTTCCAGGTTATTGGTAACATGGGAGAGGCAATGGAGGCTGCTAACCCTGCTCTGAAGTCTGCCTTGCTGCAGTGTATGACAGAGCCTGCCGCCACGTCAACTGTCCAGAAAGCTGCCATCCAGGCCTTCAGAAAGCTGACCATTACTGAGGAGGTAACTGGAGTACCATCATCCTATTGTACTCAAAATATGATCTGACTGTACACACTGTGTGTTTAACAGACTTGCTTAGGGTGACTAACATAGTTCAGATAAGCTGTACCTTGAAATGAAACAGAGCAATTGTTACTGTAGTGTTATTCCTAATCCATACTGCTTCAAAGATACAGTGTAACAGGAATGTACTATAAAACATACGGAGAATCCGCCCCTTTCTCACCCCCTACTCGACCCAGCTCCTGGTCCAAGCGATGGTTCTGTCCCGCCTGGACTACTGCACAGTGGACTAAACAATGCCTATCCCTCCAGGCTCGTGGTGTACTCCTGCAGACTGTGCTGGATGGGGAAAGCCCCATTCAGAAACGTGTGGCTGCCTACCTGGTGCTGATGAAGAACCCTGAGCCTTCTGACTTGGCCGAGGTGATAAGCACTCTAGCAGATGAGGAGGATCTTCAGGCCAAGAACTTTGTTGCATCCCACCTGGCCAACATTCTCAGTTCCACAGACCCTGCATCTGCCCTGTAAGTAGAAACTTCATACCTCGATCAGAACCCCAAAAGTCTACATAGTTTTCATCGTGACCTCAAGACCATGTTCTTCACACAATTATCCCTGCAGGATGAAAGACAAGATCGCAGAGGCTCTTCAGGGAAATGAGGTGCCAGCTGTCATGGAATTCAGCAAGATCTCCCGAAACTACAAGATGAGTAACAACCTGGAAGGAAATGTGATCTTTGACTCCACTGGCTACCTCCCTAAGGAAATGATGCTGGAGACTACACTGAAGGCTTTCGGATACGATTTTGATGTATTGGAGGTATAGATCATGTCAACACAAGTATGATTATGTTTATCAGTGCAGGTCAAACAACCTGGCAAAAATAATTTTAGAGCATGTTTTTCAGTAAACTATTTGAATTCAAGAAACTGTGTTATCTCTTCTCTTACTTAAGGTTGGATTGGATGGAAAAGGATTAGAACCAACCTTTGAGGCCCTATTTGGACAGGATGGATTCTTCCCTGACACCTTGTCAAAGGCCCTTTACTGGGCTGGAGGCAAGATGCCAGCCTCAGTGAACACACTTTTACAGAAGATGATTCCACCTGAGAATGGGAGAATGAGGAGACAGGTATTTTGTGCAGCCATTCTCTGTTGGTCTCAGCTGAGGCTTTAAGATAGAATGTAAGGTTCATACATCTTATGGGAGGCATCTTTGTTCAATTTAAAAACATTTTCAAATGATTATTTTGCTATGCCTTCCCTGCAGGTGCCTCAGAACATCCTGAGAGAAATTAGTCACAATGTCAACAAACTGATGAGCGAACTTAAGACCCAGCAGTCTCCCGATGCCCTGGTTTATCTGAAACTCTTGGGATCTGAGCTTGGATTCATCAAGACTTCAGAAATGGAAGAGATGGCGTACTCTGCTGCCCTGTTAGCTGATAATCTCCTCAAGATGTTTCCTACTGATGTATGTATGGTATTTCACAGAAAACCTGTAAAAACACTATGAAATTCAGGTCAGATATATTCAGATGTAACATAAATACATTTACACATGAAATTGTTTATATAGCAAGGAGGCAAACTAAAATGTGTCAGTAACTGTTAATATTCATATTTTGTCACCCATACTTCAACATGATACATAACTGTCGAAATCAGATTACAATTATACAATTTAATTTCTTTTCATTTCTCTTTTTCAGATCATGAAGCTTCTTTCCAGCACTGAAAATGAGTTATTTGTTCACTACATGTTCATGGACAATGAGTTCTTCCTGCCAACTGGTTCTGGTATGCCTCTGAAAGTCTCTCTTTCTGGTACCTTTGCCCCTGGAGTCAAAGGCGGACTGCACCTAACCCCTGGGCTGGTAAGTATCATAGTTGTGTTCCACAATCCATTATAATGAAGATATTACCAATGTAGATACATGGAATGCTATTCTTTTAAGCAACATGCCATTAACTCTGCCCTCAATTTATCTACACCAGGACATTGCTTTCATGCCTTCCATTGGTGTGGAATTTGTGACAGAGATGGGTGTTCACATTCCTGAGCTTCTCATCTCCAGTATTGCCATGCACACCAACATCTACCATGAGAGTGCCCTCAATGCCAAGGTTGCCATAAGCAACAGCCAGTTCAAGATTACTGTCCCAGCTCCTCAGGGTACCTCCCGTCTCTTTGAAATTAGGTAGGACTCAATCATTACTGAGGTTACAATTTTTGTTACTGACAATTCTCTTTTGAGTTTCTCTTGTGTTGAAATAAAATAACCCCTGTCCTTTTCCAATTACAGCAACAGACTGCTGTCAGTGACCACCACCAAGTCCAAGAGCCCGCCACCGATATCAGAGGACAGAACTGACTTAGTGAAGTGCATCCCAGTCTTACCTGGCATGAAGTCCTGTATCACCCTAAAATACCCTGGCTCGACTGATGCTGCTCCCTATTTCCCACTCACTGGAGATTCTGAGTAAGTGTTACATTTCTGTAGTGTGTATTATCATCTTATTTACATTTTCATTACTTAAACAATGAATGTGCTGCCACTTTTTAAACTTTTAACCCTTTAAGCTTTTAATAGAAAATAAGTAAAACTGAAATGTCCTTTTCAATTGATTTCAAATATTTCTAAACAAGACACTAGACAAGGCAGGCATAATGTTTCCTCTGTTATACATAGTCACAAGTTCATTTTATAGACAGTTATATGTAGATTGATATTTGGCTGGTCAGAAACAAATCTGATCTCCCTATTATCATAATTTACACTGCATAACATTAACCAGCATATGTTCCTAACTGCACAGTTATATTTTATTTTTTACAATACTTTTACATTATGACATGCCTTCACAGACTCTTGCAATTATTGTGCAATTATTATGGTAAAATGACAAGTAGTATATAATAAGCTGCTTTTCAATCAGCATCACTTTATAAAAAAAAGCATTTAAGTCTATCAGCTTGTACCAATATAAACATGGAATTCTAAGGGCAATACTGTCCCAAATACTTGTCAGAGAATCCATTTAAAAGAAAAACTCCACATAATACATCTTAAATGTCATAGTATTTGCTTTATTGATTATTTTGATTGCAAAATCTGTACAAATGTATATATACAAACATTTACAAACTTGGTTACTTATTCCTAGGGTTGCTGTGGAGATTGAGCCCACTGGTCAGGTGACTGAATACACTGCCACCATTGCCTATGAACACCTAATGGAGGGAGAGGTTCCAGAAAAGGTGGATGCCCTGAAGGTTACACTCATGGCAGAGGGTATGTCATCTAAAGGGGAATGATGTTAAGAATGTATCTGAATTAACATAGTGTTTCTTTTTTGTTACTAACAGTAACAGAAATCCTTTTCTCTTGGTCTCAGGTGCAGAGCCCACGGAAGCAAGAGCAGTTATGAAGTACAACAGGAACACAAATGTTCTCACCACTGATGTCCAAATTCCTGATTGTGACATCGAGGCTGGAGTCAGACTTGGCATCACTGATGATAGTGCCAATGGAAAGGGGATCATGATTGACATCACCCACAAGAACATCCCTCAGGTTTCTCTGATTGGACATGCAAAGTAAGCTAACCCTGATCCCCTCAATCCCTTCTTTTTGTACAATCTTGTATTAGAATGCAGTTTGTCCAGGAATCTGTAGCCATGTTCAGTCATTTTTTTCCTTCCTACAGACTTGAGGCAATGAAGGATGGTATGCTGCAGGTCCAGCTGGCCATACCCTCACTGAAGACCGATGCTACTGTCACTGCTGCCCTGAAGAGAGCTGAGGACCTAATTCTGGAGATCGAGAGCATCATCAACATCCCTGAGACTTCCTCACTGCAGAAAGTCATTTTCAGATATGGTATATCCCTATTTTTCACAATGTTACTCCCAAAAAGAGTCAAATTAGTTTCTCTTTACATTGCTTCTTTTTACAATTATATAAAGGGTCAGGCCTGGGTCAAATACATAATTTTTTTTAGATTCAGATACTGTCCTCCAGTTTGCTGACCTTGTCTGGTGTATTGGAACCTATGAAATACTGAACCTGCAGTACTTACCAAGTTCCTCTCTAGCAATAGGAGGATTAATTGAAAGAAGTAACTACAACCAACCCCCAACCCCCCCCCCACCATGCCCAGTTCCACTTTTCCCCCCACTATGATGCCCCTTTCTGCTTCAGGTTCACTTGGTTGGCTCAGTTGCACCAGGCAAGTCTTGTTTTGGACGTATTTGATCCAGGTCTGGAAAGGGTAAATGTGTACGTTTTTATACAGATATGCAATCTAATGAGCTGATGATGGAAATGCATTTTAATTGCAGATGAGAATCAGATTGAGGTTGAGTTGAAATCTGATTTTAACTCAGAGGTCCGTAAACTGCTTCAAAATATTGATGAATACGAAAAGATCATCCAGAATATTTTGGATCTGACAGTGACCCAGACTGACATGACAGTGCGTCATATTGTGTCCAAGTCCATTGAGGTAATTAAAATTTCTTTTTTTTTTAACAGAACCATTTACAGTGTATGTAGTATTTTTCAAGGCTCCTCCTTAACTTTTATAACATGAACTGCTCTACCCGATTAAAGACCTCACAAATAATATATTTCTTCAGGCAACCAATATCTGGCTAAACAGGGCTGTTGCTGATGCCCCTGCTCCCTTCAGTTTCAGACAAATACCAGAATTATATCTGCCTGAGAAACTGTTCCTGAAATCGTAAGAGGCCTTTAATAATTATTGCATTGAAATACTGATCATATCAGTACTGCGTAATCTAACATTATATATGCATTGTCAATTAATCAAGATTTAGTCATATTCAAGATTTAGTAGTTCAATGGTAGTTACCATAACATTTTTCTCCAACAGTGAAAGTGCACTCAGATACAAGTTCAACCAGGAACACGTCAGCTTCCATATTTCTGTGCCTCTGGGTGGAAAATCCTCAGAGGATTTGAATATCCCCCGAACCCTGATCACCCCCAACCTGGCTCTGCCCCAGATTGGTGTGGTGATTCCTTCTACAGAGGTCAGCATCCCCACCTTCTTCCTACCTCCAACCTATGAGCTATCACTACCCCTTGTTGAAATGGAAGTGTCCACTAAAGTGAGCAGCAACTTCTACAACTGGGAGGGTTTGGCTTCAATTGATGCCCCTGCCAAAATGGCAAAATACAAAGTTGTGGGTGACTGTCCTATGGAAATCCTGTCTTACACAATTGAAGGTACATTTTCTTGTATTTCCCTACAGTTCTCTTTAATCCAGAATTCATGATAATGTGCTGTAATGAAATAATAAAATTGACTTGTGTTTCCTGTGACACATATATATATATATATATATATATATATATATATATATATATATATATATATGATGATTATCTAATCAACCATTTGTGTGGCAGCAGTGCATACAATCATGTAGATACGGGTCAGGAGCTATATATATATGTATATATATATATATACACACACACACATACACACTCAGTGACCATTCTCCTTGGACCTCTCTCATTAACAAGGCGTTTCTGCCTGCAGAACTGTTGCTCACTTGATGTTTTTTTTTGGTTTTTGCACCACTCTCTGCAAACTAGAGACTGGTGCATGAAAATCTCAGGAGATCAGCAGTTTTTGAGATACTCCAACCACCCTGTCTGCCACCAACAATCATTCCACAGTCAATTGACTTAGATCATATTTTTCCCCCATTCTGATGCTTGATGTAATTAACTGAAGCTCCTGATCCATAGCTGCATTAATGTATGCACTAAACTGCTGCCACACAATCGGCTGATTACATAATTGCGTGAATGAGTAAGTGTACAGGTGTTCCTAATAAAGTGCACTTTTGATTGAGCTTTTCTTCAATGCAAAGAATGTATGCTGATGCCAATATATACAAGTATATGTTTACGATGGTGTATCTTTGTCACACTCTGGATTATTTTGACACTAACACATTGACTTATTTTTACTTAGGCACTGGAGAACTCAGCACAACATCTGAAGAATCATTGAAGGCCATAGTGAGCAGCTCCCTGAGCCATAAGTTCATTGATGCCAGTGTCAGTTTTGAGGGAGTCGGAAGTATCACAGACAAAGCACAAATAATAACCAACAGCAAAATAGAAGCTTCAAGTCCACTGGGTCTGGAGACAGCACTGCATTACAATACCCAGTCTACTATTGCCTCTGATGAACTTGCTGGCGATGGAAACCTGGATGGAACCATCAAAATGGGTTCTCTGTATGCAAATGCCACCTGCTCTCAGTCCTACATGATCTACCCTTTCAGCAGAGAGGTAAGAGGAGAGTCAACACTGAGGCTAGACTCAACAATCTTCCAGGCTAACAACAGGATCAAAGGTACCTTTGCTAATGGTCAGCTGTCTATCATGTCCAGCACCAACTTGTACAATGACATTCTGAAACACGTAGGTGAGGTTAGTTTCAAGGATGCTCGACTCTCAGTGAAATCTGATGCCATCTCTATGGTGCTTGGAGGAACATTACGAAATCAGATAGAACTTGCTGCCACTGTGGATTCAGCCTCCATCAGAGTGGAGTCCCATGCTGACCATACATCTAACCGTGCTTTTTCATTGCTCTCTGGATCCCTGAGTACCAGTAGCCTGGAGATGAACACTGAAGGCTCTCTAATTTCTGGAGCAAGCCGTGGCTCCCATAAGGCGACCTTGACTTTCAGGAATTATAACCTGGCCACAAGCGGAACAACAACCCTGCAGAGCAGCCCCTTGATTTTTGAGAATATCTTCACAGGAGGAATTGATGAGACAGGTACCTCCCTGTCAATTATATCCAAGGGATCCCTGCTGGAAATGAAAATAGAAAACACAAACACCCTGGCTCTTACATTTTCATCCTTAGCCTTCCGCTCACAGACTGACAGTGTGTTCAGCGATAGTACATCTTTTAAACATGACATCACAGTTGACATAAAGTCCTTCTTAGCTGCAATAAAGAGCAGTACAACTGGCAAGATTCTCGGAGCTCATCTGATACAAAACACTGATTTAGATGTTGCTGGACTGTCCTCAAAATTCAACAATGTAGTCCGCTTCAACACCGAGGCATTCCATCTTGACAGTACTCTGCGCACACTTGCTGCACCTTTTAGCCTTAGTGTTGACTCAATTTTCAATGCTGATGGCGAGATCACATTTTTTGGAAAGCATACTGGTCAGTTATATAGTAAACTCCTCTTGAACGTACAGCCCCTGGCTGTTGCCTTTTCTCATGACTATCGAGCTTCCACCATGAACCAACTGGACATTGAAGCTTCTGTTGAGACACAATTTGACAACAAGATAGACAGTCTTCTGACTCCTCAGGAGCAGAGGGGAGCATGGAGGATGAAATCCAAGCTGAACAATCATGAATACAACCAAGAAATTAGCATTTACAACCAACCTGAGAGGCTTGGAGTGGAGTTATCTGGAATAGTTCTCACAGACGTTTTGAACAAGCCTGAAAATGAGAACCAAGAATTCAGCATTTCCTGTTTCTTGAAGTATGACAAGAACAGTGACAGCCATGTCCTCATGCTGCCATTCATTGAGAACTTGCCTGCCATTTTTGAACAGCTCAAAGCATCCTCTGTTCATGTTCTAGAGTCCCTGAAACAGTATATCAACAGGGAGGAAATCCGAACCTGGCTTGAAAATTTGCCTCAGGCTGTGAGTGACTTTGTTAAAGAGCAAGATCTGGAGAACAAGGTTGTTCAGGTTAAGGAGAAAATTGTTGCCATACTTCAAGAGTATGCTGCCACCCCAGAAAACTTTGAAGCTTTTCTGGAGAACATAAAAATTGCCATTGAAACAATCATGAATGATGTGGAAAGCAGACTTAAAGGCATCGTTGCTATCATCAAGGAAACAATTGAGAATGGAGTCAGGTCTGATGTCTTGACAGACATTATTGCAACTGTTTTAAATGAACTGCATGCAATTGATGAGAGGTTTGAGATCAGTTCAACTATTGTCAGTATCATCACTACTATTGAGGATATCATTGGGCAGGTAGATCTGGAGAAACTGAAGGACAGTAGCCTTGCTTGGTTGCAGGAGCTTGATGTGAAGTATGACATCAGAGCTAAGCTTCAGGAGAAAGTAAGTGAACTGAAACAGGTAATTGAAAGCTTTGACCTACAAGTATTCATTCAGGATCTTAAAAACTTCACCTCTTCTTTCAATATTGCAAGGTATATTGAATATCTTGTTTCAGAAATTCCCATAGAAACAATAATTAGATTAGCTGACTCCATCAAACATGTCATAATTACTTGTATTCAGGAACTGAAAATCACAGACCAGGTCAATGCTGTCTACACAAAAGTGAGAGAAATAATTGTTGAGTATGAAATTGAAAAGAAGTTAGAAATGCTTTTAGAAAAGGTTGTAGATCTTATCAAGCAATTCAAAATTGAAGACACAGTACAGGCAGTAGTTAACACTATGAAATCCATTGATCTTCCAGCTTTGTCTGAGAAAGCAATGCAACTACTCGATAATGCAATAAACCACTTGAATACACTAGATTTCAAGCAAATAGTTGACCTGCTCAATGAATACATTGACATTATTGTCAAGAAATTGATGTCATTTGACTATAATACCTTTGTTGATGAAGCAAACCCAAAAATCAGCGAAATGACAAGTAATGTGAATGAGCAGATTCAAGAATATGAGATTCTACAGAAAATTGAAGCAATTCTAAAATTTGTAAGATGGATTCAGGCCTCCCTGCTTGACTTCACACTTACAGAAATCAGTCTTCCTGAAATCAGCCTCCCTGACATCACAATCCAAAAACTCAATCTGGAGAACTTTGACATTACAACACTTCAGATCCCTGAGATCACAATGCCCCCAATCCCCAGTGAGATAATCGTCCCTACTTTTGGTAAGCTACGTGGAGAGATCAGATTAAAGTCTCCAAACTATAGCCTCAGGGCCGCTGCTGAGCTCCAGAACTCCACAACCAACCCAATGACTCCACAATTAACAGCTTACCTCACATCACAGGCAACATCAACTGCAAATATTTTAAACTATGTGCTAGATGTCACTGCACGTGTTGGCTTCCCAAAGCTGAGCCGTATTATTGTTTCTGAGACGATTAAATTTACCCACTCTGCTGTGTCAGTTGAGCATCAAGGTTCAGTCACTATCTATGGTCTCTCAGCTCAGGCCTCAGCCAAGACCACAGCTAAAGCAACAACTGCAATATATACTGCAGAACTCATCAACAATGCATTCTTTGCTTTGGAAAGTGGATTCTCTGCTTCTCTGGAAACTAGCTACAACCACAATTTGACCCTTGAGCTTGTTAGACTTTTGAGTGAAGCCACCTTGACACAGAAAGTAGTTTGTCGTTTGGAAGCTGGCACCATTCATGTGACACATGGAATTACAGGAAATGGGAAGTGGACCTTCCGGGAGTACACAGACGAACTGACCCACAAGAGTGACCTGGACTTCACTATCAGTATCAATTCTGCTAAATTGACCTTTACAGGAAACACAGATGGCGAAAGCCTAAAAATGAAACAAACCCTAAATGCTGATGGCGTTTTATTTAGGTACCTCACTTTTAACGGCCGTGCTGAGACAGAAGCTCCCTTAATTAAGAGCAGTCTTGTGGTTGTGAGTGGGAATATTGAGACGGGGGACCTGAAAATTGAACTGAAAGGTTCTCATGACACCGAGCTTGATGGGGAAGTAAGTGGAACAATTTCTAACTCAGTCAACCTTCTAGCTAATCCCTCTGAAATTATTTTAGACTTCCAGAACAAGGGAAATGCTAAGGCTACTCTCCCCTTTTCATTGAGTGGAAAGGTTGATCTGCAGAATGATTATGCCATTACTGTAAATGCTGAAGTGCAGCAGATTAACTGGGTGGCTTTGTCTCGATTCAACCAGTACAAATACTTCCACAATCTTACAATGGATAACAATAATAAGGAAACTTCCATTTTTGCAACAGTGAATGGTGAGGCTAATCTCAACATTTTGACCTTCCCAGTAGACATTCCTGAGGTAACTGTTCCATTTATTGGTGTGCAAACCCCAGCTCTCCATGAGGTATCTCTGTGGGAAAACACTGGTCTGAAGGCCCTCTTGACAACCACTGAACAGACAATTGACATTAATCTCAAGCTTCAGTATGAGAAGAACCCAAATATAATTTCTATTGGCATTGATCCTTTCACAATTCCAACTTTAGGCAATCTGATATTTGATCTTTCACTGAAGTCCCCTGTGTTCTCTTTCAATGCTAATGCAGCCTTACAAAACCAGGAAGAAATCATAGCCCGATTAGGTGTTTCATCATCCTCTCTGTTTGACATTTTAAAAGGTAAACTTGATGGAACTACTACCATGTCTAGAAAGAAGAGGGGCATAAAAGTTGCCACAGCTTTGTTCTTGGAACACACAAATGTTCAAGTAGCCCATGATTTTACTATTAGTCCTAACAGGAGAGCAATGGATGCCTCCATGGGAACTGTTGCTAAGATTACTCTCCCCATCCTGAACCTGGAATTCAATCAAGAACTCCTTGGAAGCACTAAGGCTAAGGTTAACGTGGACTGGAAGACAAAGCTGAAATACAGCTTCAACCTTCCACTGATTGATGCTAATGGTAAAGGAGATATTGAACAGAACCTGGTCCTGGATGGTTTTTCTGGCCACATATATTTAGACACATCTAATAAAGGAAAGATTGAGGGAACCATCCTGGCAAGTGGCAATTTTGCTGGAGCTGTGAACAACGAGGCTAATATCCATTTTGATGCCAATGGCCTGCGCTCTTCTGTGAAGACTGATGCCAATGGCGATGGTCATTTTGGAGAGACTAATATCTGGAGTATAGATATGAATGAGCACCTGGCCCTTGAGGTATCTCCAAACGGTGTGGATGTTGGACTGAACTTAATTTGCAACAATGAAGTTAATATGGAATCATTAAACACTAAAGGCAAGCATGTTGCTAAAGGAACATTTAATTTAGGTCCTTTTGCAGAGCTGACTGCAAATTTGGATATTGACATGTCACAGCCAAGCAGCCTGGGAGAGGCTAGCATTCTTCAGAACATTGCCCTTGAAATTACTACAGAGAAGCAGAAGCTCAGCCTGAAAGGCAAAGAACAACTTGTATCTGTTCTGCACACATACGACTTGCTGCTGTCCAATGATCTGCCAGAAATTCGAATGGAGGTCAGTGAATCCATTGACGGTCATGCTGCTGCAGTCCTGAAAGCTATCACGCTTCCCATCTACCAGAAAAGCCTTTGGGACGTGCTGAAATTTGACCAGGCCACCAGTGAAGAAGAACTACAGTCTGTCAATGGCGCAATTATTGCAGTGTGCAGCAAGAACCAGGATGGATACATACCTGCTGCTCTGTCCACCACTGTGAAGGTCTCCTCTCCCATTTACAGCACAACACTGACCGCAAGCCTGGAGAACAGTGCATCTGCTTACATTGCTTCACTTACGTCCTCTTGCACTTCTACTTTGGCTTTCCTGGCATACGATCTTGATGGTAAGTTCTGACTTTCCTCCTACTTACAATACATGTGAAGTTCACTTATCAATTTTCATCTGTACTCATTCAACTTTTTATGATCCAGCCACTGTAAATGCAAGCATTGACAATGGTGCCCTGAGCCTGAATAATAAGGGTACCTTCAGCCACAGCGACTTGAAAATGGACTTCCAGCACATCTTCTCCAACATTTTGAGGTATCTATTATTTCCTATGCACATTGCACGGAAGAAGTATTTACCAAAGGGAACCCGAGTAAACACAAAACATTTTTTAAATCACCATTTAATTCATTCAAACACTTTCTATAATTATTTTTGATATTTGATATCAGTTTTTCACATTGTTTGGAGGACCTTGTGACTAACTACATTTAATTTGTGACTAATTTTCAAAGAATATCCTTCTTTGCCAGAGATGATGTTACTCTTATAATCATTGATGATTATCAGACATGATCACTGGTAACTTCCATGAAAGAGCATTTAAATGTATGGAAAATCATTACATCTGTATACATCTTAACAACGCGTTTAAAAAGGCGGGTGAGATTTTATGATTATATATCTATGATGAACATAGTGTTTAAATCTGAACCTCATTTGATATTATTTTCAGAAAAAGAAGCCAAGACTCTCCTGATAGGTAACTATACCAAATATTATTGGCCTCACTCACTCACTCACTCACTCACTTTTACAAGTTCATTTAAAGCCAATAACACAATGCACACAATATTGTAGATGCGATTTGTATTGTTTCATTATACAAGCAATTAAATGTATTAATTAAATGTTTTTTTCCAGCCCCTCCCGTCACACTATCATTGTTGATATTACCAGCCCAATCAGTGACATGACCATTCGATATGCATCTGGAAAGGACAGAATTAGCACTACCATTTCTGTACCAACCTCTGGATTCCTTGGATTGCAGTTGTCGCAGTCATCTGCACGGATCTATGCCAGATATCCTGTAAGACTTATTTTTTCTTTCCGCAATTCTGTTATTAAATTAACACCTGAGAGTAAACATATGACATACTGAAACAAAATGTTATCATTCCAACATGTGTATTTTTTGACGGAGGTTAGTCTTTAGCTCATGACTAAATCTTCTACATTCTTCTGTTCATGATTAAGCTCCTAAGTGTGTTTCTCTTACATTTCAGTCTGAACCTGAGAAGGATGTACAGATCCTAATTTTCAAAAAGTCTAAGACTGCCTTGAACAAGGAGGCTGTCAATGATATATTGCTGGGTGTAAAGGAGAGAGTGCCAGCCATCACTGCCTCCCTGTACAACACTGTTGATAAGTACCACAGTGCCCTCTTTGACATGGACATCAAGAGTGCCTTATATGAGCTGAGGAACATCCTCTCTACCACTTCTGAGAAGTTTTATAGCATTGCCACTGACTTCCCAGAAATTAGTGAGTTTGCCACTCTTTTCAGGAATCTTCTTGACCGGTATCAGGCCACCATGAAGATTGCAGTGGATGCAGTAATTGAATTCCTGAGGAACCTGCAGTTTCATGTTCCAGGGCTTGAAGAAAAGCTCACTTTGCCAGAGCTCAGTCACAAAATCATGAATTCTGTTGCTACAGTAATTAACCAAGTTGTACAAAGGATCAATGATTACCTGGAGCCCTACATTGATGCCATCATTACCTACTTCAGCAACATAAAGGTAATCATTCCTGGTTCTGATGAGGAGTTACCTGCAAGCCAAGTCCTAGAAAATCTCAAATCCTCCATAAAGAAAACCCAGAGTGAAATTGTAGGTATGGTGAGGAATCTTGAGAGCCCTGATGTTATACTCCAGAAGCTGGCTGATTTGGCTGAACACTGTGCCAAGAAGGCTGATGAGCTAATAGGCTCCTTCAAGTCAGACACGATTGATGCAGTTGCTGCCCATATAAATACCATCCTCTCTGAAGTTCTCAATCTTCTCAAGACAATATTTGAGAAGGTCCATGTCAACCTTACCCTGGAACAGCTGAATGACTCCCTTCAGTACTTGATTGAAACAGTCAGAACCCCTTTGAGTAAGATGACCAGCACTTCAACCGAGTTGGTGGCAGCAGCTGAGTATGTGCCAGCCCCTGTGGATGTAGAGGCCCCTGAAGAAGCACCAGCTGGTGAGGAAGTACCTGCACCTGAGGAAGTACCTGAAGCTGAGGAAGCACCAGCAGCTGAGGAAGTACCTGCACCTGAGGAAGTACCTGCTGCAGAGGAAGTACCTGCACCTGAGGAAGTACCAGCAGCTGAGGAAGTACCAGCAGCTGAGGAAGTGCCAGCAGCTGAAGAAGTGCCTGAAGCTGAGGAACTGGTTGGCTGATATGTGTGAAATGATTAACATGTCTAGATGAACACTGAGTCTATTAAACACTGCTACATGAACGGAAATATTTGCTCAGATTAACTTTTTTCAAATTCTTCAACGTGTATTTAAAATGGTCGTTATCATACTGCATGCGCATTATTGAATCTCTTTTTTATGTATTCAATAAATAGCTGCTGCACTAATTCTGTTTGTCATGTTGTAAGAAGTGGAAATTATTTACTGAGTTTTCTTTATATCTTCATCCTTTAAGATGTACTCAATTATGAGTATCAATAAAGACTATTTCTTCAGCATGAAATATGATTATTTTTTCCCCAGCTACATAACCACTAATTTGCTAAAATAGTGTGTAGGAGATATTTAAGATTAAGATTATTAAACATAAAATAAAGCTGACTTCAAGGGGCATATAGTAAACTGCATATTTGGAAGAAAAAAAAAGAAAAAAAAAGCAGAGTTTATTGACAAGCTCAGAACCAAATATTGTTTCATCAGGTTCATACATACTGCCAAGGAACCATATAAATAGGTTATCAATCAAATAAATTAAAAGCAAGGCTGAATCTCTCAGGTGCATGCAACCAACATCAGGCAATTAGTGACAATTCAAGATTGATCTTCAATTGTCAATCCAACTCCACTATCCAGATTTGCCAATAAGGTAAAGGGAATAACATATCGAACATGTATACAATGACATACAGTAAAGCCGATCGTGTGGCAACAGTGCAATGCATAAAATCATGCAGATATGGGTCAGGAGCTTCAGTTAATGTTCACATCAACCATCAGAATGGGTAAAAACGTCTCTAGAATGATGCCAAATACCTCCAGTGATGTGCAGCCGGACTAGATTGGGCAGACTGGAGTGGTCTTGCTGAGGTGTAGGGAGCAATTGCAGTCTGGATGTAAAGTGGGGCAGTACCCTTAGCAACCTGGAATGTCAACACTAGCTCCTGGAAGTGGATGTGCAGCAATTGGCAGCCAGTGGAGGGCAATGAAAAGTGGAGTGACATGAGCCGACCTGGGCTGACTGGTGGTCCAGCAGGCTGCAACATTCTAGACTAGCTGGAGGGGATTAATGGCACAAGCTGGGAGACCAGGCAGGAGGGAGTTGCAGTAATCCAGGTCTGCCAGGTGGCTTTCTCCGCCAGGAGATGACAAATACGGTGTACATTATTGAGGAAGAACCTGCAGGATCTGGCAGGAGAGGATATGTGTGGCGCAAGGCTGAGACTGTCATTAAGGGTCACCCCAAGATTCTTGGCTTTGCAGGAGGAGGATACTGCAAAGTCCTCGACAGTAAAACAATCAATATGTGGTTAAAGTGTACAATAAACAGTTCTCAGTTGAAATAAAACAATCACTATGTTGTTAAAGTGCAGACTTCCAGCTTGAATTTGAGGGTAAAAAATGTTTTTTTACAAACCATGAAGGAATTACATATTTTTACACATAGTCCCGCCAATTTTAGGGGCCTAATTAATTGGACAAATTAACACAAACTGAAATAGTCATCATAGATCATATTCAATATTTTGTTGCAAATCCTTCAATATTTTTGGAAAACCGTGAAAATGTATATGTGATCTGAACCGAACTAAGTAATTCCATACCTGGATTCGAATTAGCCCAAGCTGTTAAATATGTGCTCTTTTGTGCAGTAGGCATGTGAGTTTGGGGAACCACGGATGAGAGAGCTGTTGTGCGAGAGAGACAGAGCTGACAAGCGACAGAGCAAAAGCTACAGTTTGTTTTGTTTACATTAATTATTTTTGTTTGTTGTTCCAACCCGTGATCCTGTGAGGGTGTCGGGTGAAGACCTTTGTGGTTATATACAAGATCGCTGTCGCACCTCTCTCCACTCCCCAATCTGATAAGACTGAATAAAATGCGGGTGCAATCCGTACTTTCGAGATCTCCCTGTGTCAGCTCAACTACCCTCTCAGGGGTGTGGCAAGGCGAGTGACACCCCCTTATAGCCAAAGAGACTTAAAGTGTTTGAATTTGGCCAAGTGTGATGTCATCATGATGTCATCCAACCACAACAAACACTACTGTCCCTTTTACATCAGAGTGAAAAAAGAGCACTACAAAAAAGTCACAATGATCGTATTTTGGCTATACTGTGCAAAGACAGCAGTATGTACAGAATCATATTTTATCCTTGATTTCTTGTGCTTTTTTGAGGGGTGGGTGAAATGGGAACTGCGTCCACCATTTAGGGAGTGGATTAACCCTAACATATACCAATCAAGGGATAGTCTTTGTCATTAAATATGATGATGATATGAAACAAACCAGTCCAACCAAATTTATTACATTTACATTTTAGTCATTTGGCAGACGCTTTTAATCCAAAGCGACTTACAAGTGCATAGGCTCTACCATAAGTCAAAGCATCACATCCAGAAACTAGCAAAATACACATGAAATGCTGTTTTAAACATAGTTGTCATCATAAGTGAATTTTTTTTTTTTTTTTTTTTTTTTTTTTGGGGGGGGTTAGACAAGGATAGGGATATCAGAAAGGAGGGGCAGGGGAAATCAGGAGGGAGGACTAAAGTAGAGTTTGAAAAGGTGGGTTTTGAGTCTGCGTCTAAATAGGGGGAGGGATTCTGCTGTTCTGACAGTGGTAGGCAAGTCATTCCACCACTGAGGAACCAGAACGGAAAACAGGCGTGAACGTGCAGCTCGACCGCCAGGTGCACGTAGAGAGGGAACCGTAAGGCGACCAGAGCTGGCAGACCGGAGTGGTCTAGCTGGGGAGTAGGGAGTGATCAGGGATTGTATGTAAGGTGGGGCAGTCCCCTTAGCAGCCTGAAATGCCAACACTAGGGCCTTGAAACGGATGCGTGCGGCAATAGGAAGCCAGTGGAGGCCAATGAGAAGCGGGGTGACATGAGCCGACCTGGGCTGACTGGTGATCAGGCGGGCTGCAGCATTCTGGACCAGCTGGAGGGGCTTGATGGCACACGCTGGGAGACCGGCTAGGAGGGAGTTGCAGTGATCCAGGCGGGAAATGACGAGCGCCTGGACTAGGAGCTGGGTGGCTTTCTCAGTCAGGAGATGACGGATACGGCGTATATTATACAGAAAGAACCTGCAGGTTCTGGCAATGGAGGATACTTGCGGAGCCAGGGTGAGGCAGTTATCAAGAGTCACCCCAAGATTCTTTGCCGTACGGGAGGAGGAAACTACAAAGTCCTCAACAGTGAATGAGAGGTCGATTGACGGAGAGGACTTAGCAGGGATGTAGAGAAGCTCAGTTTTGGCAAGGTTGAGCTTCAGGTGATGGGAAGTCATCCACGCAGAGATATCAGCCAAGCAGGCAGAGATCCGTGTGGTGATTTGGGTGTCGGGGGGGAAGGAAATGAAGAGTTGGGTGTCATCAGCGTAGGAATGATAAGAAAAGCCGTGGGAAGAGATCACAGAACCAAGAGACATGGTGTATAGCGAGAAGAGGAGAGGCCCAAGAACCGAGCCCTGCGGGACTCCAGTTCGTAGGGGGTGAGGGTCGGAGACTGAGCCCCTCCAAGTCACCTGGTAGGAGCGACCAGAGAGGTAGGCGGAAAACCAAGCGAGTGCAGAACCTGTGACACCCATCTCAGACAGCGATGAGAGCAGAATCTCATGGTTGACTGTATCGAAGGCGGCCAACAGGTAAAGGAAGATGAGGACAGAGGAGAGGGATTTTGCTTTAGCAGAGTGGAGTGCCTCAGTGACCGCGAGCAGGGCGGTTTCAGTGGAGTGGCCACTCTTGAAGCCAGACTGGTTGGGGTCATGGAGATTGTTCTGGAGAAGATAAGTGGACAGTTGGGAGCAGACCGCCCTTTCCAGAGTTTTAGCGAGAAAGGGAAGAAGAGAGACAGGCCGGTAGTTGTTCAGGGCAGAGGGGTCAAGAGTAGGTTTTTTGAGCAGGGGAGTGACTCTGGCCGTCTTCAGGGAAGAGGACATGGTGCCGGAAGAGAGGGAGGTGTTGATTAGAGAGGAGAGAAAAGGGAGAATGTCATCAGATATAGATTGTAGGAGGGGAGAGGGGATGGGGTCAAGAGGACAGGTGGTTGGGCGGTGGGAAGTTTCAGTGTGTCGGCGTCAGAGAGGGGAGAAAAGGAGGTTAGGGAGTTGGGGAGGGTAGGAGGGTCAGCAGGGGTGGAGGGTTGGGAGAAGGAATTGCGAATAGCATCGACCTTCTTTTCAAAGAAGGAGACAAAGTCATCAGGTGTGAGTGATGAGGGGGGTGGGGAGGGAGGGGGGGCCAGAAGAGAGGAGAAAGTTGAAAACAGTTTGCGGGGATTAGAGGCGGGCGTGTTAATTTTCGAATGAAAGAAGGAAGATTTAGCTAGAGAGACAGAGGAATGGAAAGATGATAAGAGGGCATGGAAGGAAGCCATATCACTGGGGAGACAGGACCTTTTCCATTTTCTCTCCGCCGCCTGCAGTTCGGTTCGGACAGCTCGTAGAGCATCAGAAAGCCAAGGACTGGGGGGGGGAGGCCCGAGCTAGTTTGGTGGTGAGGGGACACAGAGAGTCAAAGGAAGATGAGAGGGAGGACATGAGAGTTGTAGCCGCATCGTCGGGAGACAGTCGAGAGAAAGACTCCGCGGATGGTAGGGAGGAGAGGATTGTAGATGAGAGGGTGGAGGAAGACAGGTGGCGTAGGTTCCGTCGACAGGTGACAGTGGATGGTGGGAGAGATGGATGGGTGTAAGAGGAGAGTGGAAGAGAGAAAGAGATGAAGGAGTGGTCAGATATATGGAGTGGTGTTACAGAGAGGTTGGTTGTTGTGCAGCTCCTTGTGAAGATGAGGTCAAGAAGGTTGCCTGCTTTGTGGGTGGGAGGGGTAAGAGTGAGAGTAAGGTCAAAAGAAGAGAGGAGGGAGAGAAAAGGTAGACTGGGTGGACTCTGAGTTGAGGTTGAAGTCACCCAGGAGGATCAGGGGGGTGTCATTGAAGAAGTTCAGGGGGGTGTCATCCAAGAAGTTCCCCAGAGGACCCGGGGGGCGATAAACAACAATAATAAACAGTTTGCACGGCAGAGTAACAGAAACCGCATGAAATTTCAAATTTATAAATAATGTTATTGGTACCAATTCTGTACTTTCCATTCCCCAAATAAGAAGCCTCTGCAACATTTGGTCCGTCTTATCTCGAGGAAGATTTGGCAAAGCTTTGGCGAGGACCTGCCTTATCTTCTCCCCCACCTCTGCTATCATTCGTGTGATGAACGGCACTGTCAAGCCACCCAGCTTATACTTATATGTTAGGGATAATAATTAAGTAAACCTTCATGACCAATACAGCACAACATTTTATGCACAGGTTTCTTGCAGGCAATGAAGGCCCTGATCAATAACAATTTCAGATTGATAACATTGTGAAATAAAGTTCCCTTGAATAAGGATAAACTTGATTTGGCCAAAAATGATCCCTCCTCATGTCTGTCATGCACAGCAAATATGTTCTTTCTGTATTCAGTTCCTTTTACCATCACCTCATGAATAATTATGGTATTGGATTGAATGTTTATGTGGCCAATTGCAATATCCACATTATAATACCTAGGGTAAAAGTCAGTCCCCCTTTCTACCACAATGTGTGGAGGAAATATACTAGCAGGGCTTAAATATGCTTGAAGAAGCTGATGCCTCTCAGCAAGAGTGGAGCAGAAATTCTTAAAGTTATGCAACTTCCTTGCATACTGCAAGGAATCTCCAGAGTCCAGGGAAGGATAAGAGCACCAAATATGACAATAAGCTCTGGGTAATGATTCACGTAATTGTGCTTTGGCTTGAAAGGAGACAATCTTAATCTATCAGCACCCTGAAGTAGGCTACCTGAAATTGAAATTGCAGGTGCGCAGATATACTCAACTATCTGCCTAAGTTGCAACAGAAGTTGCCACACAGCTTTATGAGCTGGACTCTCAATCTTCTCGCCTATCAGGACAGTTAAAGGAGACACCAGTTCTGTGCTGAATGACCCCCAAGTTTATCATTTCTAGGATTTAACTCTTATCATTGCCAAGATGGTTGAATTGACTTATCCTCTGTGTATGTGAAATGTTTCGCCACTGAAATGGGATGTGTAATATATAATGCCACATCAAGGTATACCACACCCTCAAAAAGATCATGACCAAGGCATCAGGGCAAGGCATTGGTAGTGAGAAGTTATTAAACAATTAATCAAATAAGTGTGCATAATGCCTCTGTGCATTGTCTTTATATGACTGCTCAGTACTGTTTTTGAGTTTTGACAAGTGGATCTGACTGAAATATATCTCGGTCTATTTCACAGTATCTGCAAAAATACATACTCTTGCTAAAGTTCCCAACGAAACCACCAATGCCATGTGAGCCAAGACTATGCCCAGAAATGGCCCATTCAGACCCTCTGAGAATCTTGCCATCAGGCTTACCATCTGGATGCCATTTACTTCAAGATCTTTTAGATCCTTGATCAGTTGGCTTAGGACCAATTCTTGACCAAAGTACTTGTAGTCCTGTTCTCTGCAAAGAAGAACAAGTTGCATATAGTTAATTTCTCATTAAAATTCTTGTTTATAAATTTAAAAGCCTTGTTTCTAAAAAGAAATCCTTATTTCTAAAGAAACAATCCTTGTTTCTAAAAAATAAATCCTTATTTCCGAATTTAAATCCTTGTTTCTAAATTTGAAATCATTGGGTCTCATTTATCAATATTTTCGTAAATCCGTGTGCAAATGTATGTGTGATCTGAAACGAACTAAAAACTTTCGCCATATTCATGAAAGACGCATAGTTTTTTTTGTATCCACCTGTGTATGCTGATAAATAGCAAGTAATCGTAAAACAAAGGCACGTGCACAAAATTTGTGATTAGCATAAATTGATGCCGCTAAAACACCACATATGGAATTTTTAAAGAGATAGTCGAGAGAAAAAAAAAAGCATCTCTGAAGTGGAGATTGAAGTTCTGTTAATGGAAGTAAAACAAGCCAAAAGCATACACCGATCAGCTATAACATTAAAACCACCTGGTTAAACCAGTTTTTTCATGATTAAAAATGCTTTGTATACATTTAATAGTGCATAATAGTGCATTATTTCAATATCTTCGTACGGACTGGTGTTAATTATCACGTCTGTCTTAACAAGTGCGCCAGGACATTTTTTCATATTTAATAAAGGCCCGCCATATTTAAAAATACTATTATGTCAAATCTACTCTGACATAAATTTCACCACATGCAGTACCATGCAATCCCAAGTAGTTCAAGGGAAGAAGGGTGAAACTGATGTAAGATTAGATACCATGCATTTTTAAATACGGCAGGTGATCTTTATTTCTTTTTAAATATGAACAATTATACTGGTCCTGGAGCATTTGTTAAGATAGACGTCATCGCGAATACCAGTACGTACCAAGATATTTAAATAACAAAACCATGCACACCACCCTGCCCTCCCAATGAGCTTACAAGACTTCCATTTTCATTTAAGAAAGAAACTTTTGAATGCAATTCACTTATGATAATCTGATTATATAAGTACACATATTATATAATTAAATATTAAGTAGACAAGTGTATAGTTTAAAGCGTTTTTTATCATGAAAAACTGGTTAAAGCAGGTTGGCTGATCGGTGTATTTAATTTCCTTAGTGTAAGCAATGAATTGTCAGAGCTGTGGAAAACTAAAGGCGGGCAATATAGCCTAGCTGTTGTAAACTCTTTCTCAAGTAACATGCACTATGCAACAGGCAAAAAGAAAATGGTTTCACATTGTTGTTTCTTCGTTTGTTGTTTCTTGGGCATAATAGGCTACGCCATGCCCCATACTTGTTTTATGGAATTTATATTCTACTTCACAATCATTAACTGAAACAGAAACAGCTGTGTAGGAGGGTTAAAACAGGGTGAGGAACAGCCAAACTCTGCTTACAAGGTGAGGTTGCTGAAGACAGTTTAATGTCAGAATTCATACACCATGGCAAGACTGAAATTTCAAGGCAGACAGGGGTTTCCAGGTGTGCTGTCCAAGCTCTGTTGAAGAAGCACAAAGAAATGTTTCGGAAAACAAAATCCCTTTTTAAAAATTGAAAGCATTATTTCTTAAAAACAATTCTAAACAGTCATCCTTATTTCTAAATTGAAAAAAAAGCAAAAGAAATCAAGGATAAAATATGATTCTGTGAATATTGCTGTTTTTGCAGTATAGGCAAAATACAAACATTGTAATTTTATTTATTTATTTTAAATCAGGACATTGAATGTACTTCCTTGAATGTAACAATATATTTATGAAGCAATTTATTTTGCCAAAAACTGGCTGATAAACAGCACACACCTACTGTAATCATGGATTGTCAAGTCATGGACCCTTATCCTTAAATAAGCTCTACTTAGAACTCGTTATCTTAACATGATACTCACACTCTGTTCTGGACTCAACATCTTAGTGCACATTGCAAAGTATCCTGCTACATGAGATAAGCAGTTTACTTTACACCGAAGAAAACCCAGCTGTTTGACAGTTTTGGCCATTAACTGGTGAAATGTGGATTTTTTATGACATAAAATCTGAAAAATGAATTAATGTGAATGAAACACATAATACTGGTTGACACAATCAAAAAGCTTTTGGAGCTTTTAGAGGCAACCAGTATTGCACAAAATTGCTATCTGTATTTGCACTTAATTTATGAATGACCTTTAAGGTACTGAACAGGCAAAGGACTCTGAAATGGTTTCTCCAAAACTTGAAAAAGACATTCAGTTCACCACTATGGTTTCTTCTCCAATTGTGTTTTTATTAACATTTTAATGGATGGAAAATTTAAATAAGCTTGTAATCCTCTTCTTTGATTGAATGTTTGGCAGGGCTTTGGGGCCTCCTGGCGGAAAATAAGTTGAACTGCATCCTTTTGTGATGTTGCCATAGAACAGGGGTGTCCAATCATGTGCAAAGGAGGGCCAAGAGTATGCAGGTTTTTATTCCAACCAATCTCTACACCAGCTGACTTCACTAACCAGCTCCCTCCTCTCTGGTTGAAGGAGATCGTGAAATCTGTGAAATGAGCTGGTGTACTTATTGGTTGGAATGAAAACCTGCATACTGTCGGCCCTCCAAAATGCACATCATAATTCATTTACTTTGATTGTAGGGTTAAAAAGCATAATTTTGGTGGTTTTCACCAAAATGACATTAGTTTAAATCACTATAGCCCAACTTACTTGAAAATAAAGTGTGTGACATTTGCTAAATACTGACAATAACTGACAAAATACATTGATTGGATAACTATGAGAAAAGATTCAATGTATTTTGTTTAAACACTATAATTATTTCATTCACCTCACTCTGGAGGATGCATGACTAATTGCAGAAGCTTATTCAGCCCCACTCTGTTGCTATGCTAGCTCTGCTAGCTCTACATAACCATTTTGGCAAACCGCAGCAGCAGAGCCATTTTCAACATGAAGCAAAAATGAAGCCTCAAGATGTGAAAGCTTTCCATTGAGTTTCACACTCAAGGATGAGCTCTATACCAGAATGCTATTCACATTCAAGCATCCCAACGGCATGGAACTGACATAGCATAGGACTGGTTGCTCTGTAAATTGAAATTGGTATTTTACCCCATTTTTCTTTGCAGAACTGCATTAATTCAGACAAATTCATAGGTTTGTTATGCCATGATCAAAGGAAAGTCCAGAAGAGATGAGAAAAAAAGTTGTTGAAATATATCAGATATCAGATAATATTTTATGGACCGATGAGTCAAAAGTAGAAAAAAAAAAAACATTTCCAGAATTTCTAGTCTTGGATATTTGACTCATTGCCGAGATATCATTGCTTATAAATAGTAGCATCACACAATTTTGCATTAAAATGTTGCTAATTGGCCAGACTGTCATCACAAAGTTCCTACCCTCACTTTACCCTCTCAGGTAAAGTGAGGGTGGGAAACCAGCAGGTCTCATCCCTTTAGGATCATGAGTTGCTGATCCCTGCAATAAAGCCTTAGGTTGGTGTCAGAGCATTCAAAATAATAACAATTACATAAAAGATGTCTGATTGTTTCTTTCACCTGATGCAGGCTTGCGTATGTAAATGCATATAACCTACGCTCGCACACAAACACACACATACACACACAGCACAGCACAGATATTTTAGAGACAATACTTTTATTTGGCTCATGAGTAACTTTAATTATTGGGACACATTGTTTGCGATACTTTAGAACATTTTTATGAATCAAGTCAGAACCACGGACCAACGTGGATGGTCATAGAATCAAATCAACAAGTCAACAAATAACCTAATGATAGTTGGGATATTTACATAATTAAGCTTAGGCCTATGCTGCTCATGTCAGTATCAGAGGAAAAGCACAACACAATAAATTCACTGAATGTATTGTTCACTGTGTTCTTAATGCGTAATTCAAAGAATGCATTTTTGTACAATAAAATATGAATTAATGTATGAAAATCAGTTACTTTCTTACCTTTTGTTTTATCTCTCAATTTGCAATTATTGCTATTTATTACAGGTAGTTATTCCTATTATGGACACAACTCCTCCTCCAGTTGATAAAACTAAAAAAAACAGCCAGCAATTGAACAAACAAATCAAATTCACAGTAACTGCTGGGAGAATTAGCAGCTTCCTTGGCTAATTTGAATGCAATGCGAGTTAAGTACATTTACAGATTATGACTAACGTTAATTAATGATTACGAGCAATGTAAGAATGAAGTTAGCTCACATTAAAGGTACAATAGGTAATATCGGACTCCTAACTGTCAAGAGAGGAATTGCAACAACAACTTAAATTATACAGTTCAGTGTTCTTGTGTTTTGGAAAGCTGAAATGAAAATGTTTGCCAAACAGGTGACTTTATGAAATCTTGGCTTTGGTGTGCTACACAACACTATTTACATTTATATAAGTTTTCACTTTAGCAAACCAAATATATTGTGAGGAAGCAAGTTATTTGGTTACGTGACTAGCTGGCTATA
This sequence comes from Conger conger, assembly GCF_963514075.1. Lineage (NCBI taxonomy): Eukaryota > Metazoa > Chordata > Actinopteri > Anguilliformes > Congridae > Conger > Conger conger. Next base: position 20,568,932 of record NC_083764.1, on the reverse strand, counting down.
TAACTAAGATATGATAGTCTACCACGAACGATGCAACTGCAACTTACAGTTGGAAAGGTTTAGCTAAACACAGATGATTGAACATGTAAATAGATAAAAGGAATGTGTAGCTGCCCAAATTGCACTCCAGACAAGTGATCACTGAAACTTTGTATACAATTGCTTTTCTAGTTAGAAAACAATACCAGTTAGCTATCAGTAACAACAAGAAAATTAGCTATTACTTCCCAAATTTACGGATATCCACCTGAACGCCTGTGCAATCGCTACTATCTTTGTATTGCCTATATTTTATCCCAAATGGATATTTGTAAATTCGTCAAGCTAACTATAGCTAATTTGTTTGTTGCTACCGATAACAAACTGGTATTGTTTTATAACTAGATATGTAGTCTTTGCTTGGATAATAAGCAATAGTGTACAGAGTTTCAGTGATCACTTACCTGGAGTTTAATTTGGGCAGCTACACGAACAATCAGAATACGCCATTGGCTGTGGCCAATTTTCAACCAATGAACTTGAATTGTTGTACAGCTGCACAATGTTTTGATACAGAGTGATGCCCGACAAATGTACACTTTGAAACCCAAATTTAAGGACTATAAACACAGGCAGAGGGTGAGTCAACATGTCAGTGGGCCTTTTTCAATGATAGGAAGGGATTTACAATTGACTTGTAACAATGTTTGAACACGAAAATCTTACCTATTGTACCTTTAACGTAACTGCGTTGAGCAAAACTGGAATCTAGACATCTAGGGGGTGGAAATACAACACATAGATGGACTAGCTTAACCCCAATACAGCTCAATGTTTACCTGGATATAGCATGGTGCCCTCAACCCTATCCCCTCAAACCTCCTTCAGGCAATCACACCTGACATCCTCCCGTTTGTCATGTCCCTTGTTTTTTTTAAAGATATTTTTTAGGCCTTTTTCAGCTTTATTGGACAGTATATAGTATAGAGAGACAGGAAGAATGGTAGCGAGAGAGAGGGGAAGACATGCAACAAATGTCAGACAGTCGGATTCGAACCGCCGACGTCGCGGCTCGCAATGAGCATGCGGTCAGTGCTCTACAGGCTGCCCCACCGAGACACCCATCATCTCCCTTGTTAACTCCTCCCTGTCCTCTGGCCACTTTCCCTCATCCTTCAAGAGGGCCTCCATCATCCCACTCCTAAAGAAACCCACTCTGGACCCCTCCTGTATACAGAACTACTGTCTGTATGCAGACTTTTCTATCCAAATCCATTGAACAAGCTGCCTCCAACCAACTCTCTCCCTTTTTCTCACAGAATCACCTGCTGCACCCCCACCAGTCTTCAGACCTAGCCACTCGACAGAGACCGTGCTCCTCTCTGTCAATGAATCCCTTCCGGCTGCATGAGCAGCCTCTCTCTCCTCTGTCCTGATCTTCCTTGACCTCTCAGCCTTCAACATGGCCAACCACTCCATCCTCCTATCCTCCCTGGCATCTACAGGGATCTGTGGCACAGCCTTAGACTGGATTAAATCCTATCTCTCTGATCGGTCCTCCCAGGCGACCTGGGCTGGAAGAGTGTCAACCCCTGGCCTCCTTGTTACAGGACCCCGCCTGACTATTGCAATTCTCTGCTGGCTGGCCTTTCAGCATCTGCCATCAGACCCCTATAACTGATCCAGAAAGCCGCAGCCTGTCTGGTACTCAATGTCCCCAGACATTCACATGTCATCCCCTTGATCAGCGACCTCCACTGGCTGCCTGTTATGGCTCGCATCAAATGTAAAACTTTTGTGCTTGCATACCAGGCAGTTAAGGGATCAGCCCCTGTATTCAATCACTTATGAAGACATATGCACCAGCAAGACCCCTCCGTTCCGCTACTTCGGGATGCCTGGCACCTCCCCCTCCCCACACTTGCACTTCAATATGATCTAAGTGACTTTGACCGTGGAACGATTGTTGGTGGCAGACAGGGTGGTTTGAGTATCTCAGAAACTGCTGATCTCTGCGGATTTTCACGCACACTAGTCTATAGAGTTTGCAAAGAATGGTGCAAAAGACAAAAAATATATATATGCAGTGAGCAGCAGTTCTGCTGCCAGAGAGCTTAATGAGAGACGTCAGAGGAGAATGGCCAGATTGGTCAAAGCTGACAAGAAGGTGACAGGAACACAAATAACACATTACAACAGTGGTATGCAGAAGAGCATCTCTGAACACACAACGCATCATAACTCTAAGTGGATAGGCTACAGTAGTAGAAGTCTAATAAGTAATAAATACCTAATAAAGTGCGCACTGTGTGCATGTGCATGTGCAACTGCGTAGTTGCCCAGAATGTAAAGTGAAACTGCGGTTTCTCAGAAAGAGCCCTTACACAACACTAGAGGAGCAGGCAGTTTGGTGTCAACTATCTTTCTCACATGTGCAGTACAGAGTACAGACTGGCATTTTTACACAAGAGAGGTGCGATAAGATCCATGAGCAGTTAAGGTATATGCCTTACCAAATAGAGGTTAGATGGTATTAACTGTGGGAAGGAAAGAATACCCTAGTGATTCAACTATATATCCATTAAGATTTTATCATCTCCCTTGTTAACTCCTCCCTGTCCTCTGGCCACTTTCCCTCATCCTTCAAGAGGGCCTCCATCATCCCACTCCTAAAGAAACCCACTCTGGACCCCTCCTGTATACAGAACTACTGTCTGTATGCAGACTTTTCTATCCAAATCCATTGAACAAGCTGCCTCCAACCAACTCTCTCCCTTTTTCTCACAGAATCACCTGCTGCACCCCCACCAGTCTTCAGACCTAGCCACTCGACAGAGACCGTGCTCCTCTCTGTCAATGAATCCCTTCCGGCTGCATGAGCAGCCTCTCTCTCCTCTGTCCTGATCTTCCTTGACCTCTCAGCCTTCAACATGGCCAACCACTCCATCCTCCTATCCTCCCTGGCATCTACAGGGATCTGTGGCACAGCCTTAGACTGGATTAAATCCTATCTCTCTGATCGGTCCTCCCAGGCGACCTGGGCTGGAAGAGTGTCAACCCCTGGCCTCCTTGTTACAGGACCCCGCCTGACTATTGCAATTCTCTGCTGGCTGGCCTTTCAGCATCTGCCATCAGACCCCTATAACTGATCCAGAAAGCCGCAGCCTGTCTGGTACTCAATGTCCCCAGACATTCACATGTCATCCCCTTGATCAGCGACCTCCACTGGCTGCCTGTTATGGCTCGCATCAAATGTAAAACTTTTGTGCTTGCATACCAGGCAGTTAAGGGATCAGCCCCTGTATTCAATCACTTATGAAGACATATGCACCAGCAAGACCCCTCCGTTCCGCTACTTCGGGATGCCTGGCACCTCCCCCTCCCCACACTTGCACTTCAATATGATCTAAGTGACTTTGACCGTGGAACGATTGTTGGTGGCAGACAGGGTGGTTTGAGTATCTCAGAAACTGCTGATCTCTGCGGATTTTCACGCACACTAGTCTATAGAGTTTGCAAAGAATGGTGCAAAAGACAAAAAATATATATATGCAGTGAGCAGCAGTTCTGCTGCCAGAGAGCTTAATGAGAGACGTCAGAGGAGAATGGCCAGATTGGTCAAAGCTGACAAGAAGGTGACAGGAACACAAATAACACATTACAACAGTGGTATGCAGAAGAGCATCTCTGAACACACAACGCATCATAACTCTAAGTGGATAGGCTACAGTAGTAGAAGTCTAATAAGTAATAAATACCTAATAAAGTGCGCACTGTGTGCATGTGCATGTGCAACTGCGTAGTTGCCCAGAATGTAAAGTGAAACTGCGGTTTCTCAGAAAGAGCCCTTACACAACACTAGAGGAGCAGGCAGTTTGGTGTCAACTATCTTTCTCACATGTGCAGTACAGAGTACAGACTGGCATTTTTACACAAGAGAGGTGCGATAAGATCCATGAGCAGTTAAGGTATATGCCTTACCAAATAGAGGTTAGATGGTATTAACTGTGGGAAGGAAAGAATACCCTAGTGATTCAACTATATATCCATTAAGATTTTAAAAACATTGGTAGATTCTTTATTGTCCTCTATGTGGCCACATACATTGGGCTCCAGAATTATTGGCACCCTTAGTAAAAATGAAGAAAAAAGGCTGCATATAATAAACGCAGTAAACATCTATATTTTATGTTCAAACATATGACACTTGACACTCAGTGACCAATTTGTTAGGTAGACCTGTAAACCAGCTTGTTAATCAGCCAATCATGTGGCAGCAATTGAATGCAGACGTGGTCAAAAGATTCAGTTGTTGTTCAGACCAAACGTCAGAATGGGGAAGAAATATCATCGAGGTGACTTTGAGTGTTGACTGATTGTTGGTGCCAGACAGGGTGGTTTGAATATCTCTGAAACTGATGATCTCCTGTGATTTTCACGCACAGCAGTCTCTAGAGTTTGCAGAGAATAGTGCAAAAAACTAAAAATGCCCAGTGAGCAGCAGTTCTGCAGGCAAAAATGCTGAAGTGAGAGGTCAGAGGAGAAGGGCCAGACTGGGCTACAGCAGCAGAAGACAATAGCATAACTGTCAAAATGATTGGCACCCCTTACAATTACTGTAAATAAATTAAAAGTGAAATTGTCAAGATAATTTTACTTAATTTAGTTCATCTCAGTCTCAGAGTTATATTTTGTCATTCTATAGCTTAAAAATGAATTAAAATATAAAAATGAGCTAACCAGATAAGTGACCATCACAAGTCTGTTCAAGGTTACCAAAAATGCATGAACAATAAAACATACCACTATAAGGTCAATAGTAAAGAAATATGGAATGGTTGCAAACTTGGCAGGAAGAGGACACAAGTGAACATGTGTCACACAAGTGGCAATAAAGAACCCAGGGTTTATGAATTTCAGAGATTGGTTGCATCTCGGAGTCAGCAAGTCCCAAATCGACAAACTCTTTGGGTTTGGCATGAAGATAGCCCTTACAGTGCACAATGAACAAAACCCAGCATCTGGAGTTTGCCAAATGTCATTGGAATTATTACTGAAAGAGAGTGGGTCAGATGAGATATTTTGAACATTTTGGCCATAAACATCATCAACATGTTTGGTGGCAAAAGACGAATGCATACTAGCAGAAGCATCATAGCTACCATCAAATATGGAGGTGGGGAAATATATAAGTCTTTGGTTCATTCCATTGAATCATTATCTACTGTACTGTGATAAGGAGAATATATATCCATTCTTAGCAGTCTTGGCAGAATCACCCTGGGGCTAAGGATGCACATCAGAAAACATTCCTCCTCAGTGGAACTTATGTCTTGCTTCTGCATATATTTTTGGCTAACTAGGCTGAAGACTTATGGCACTGCACATGACACTGACACTGCTCAGTGCTACATTGCACTGACACAACTTTTGTAGACTGATATGGCGCTATTCTAAACTGCCACTGTATGACTATGGTCTAAAATCACAGAATTGCAGCTAAGCAGTGGTTATCAATGACTGATATGGATAAGCTCTTGTGCTTGAACCTAGTTGCACAGTATCAATAAGTTGGGAGATATTTCAAATAGCACCCTGAAATGGTATTTAGAAACATTTTGTCAGTCAATTATTAGCAATATTCTTCAGTAAAGCACAATATTCATTCAATAGAAGCCCTTGGGAGAAAAATGACATGCTTACAATATTTTTATATTTTGTAAGGGTAATTTTCTTTATTGATTCTTAATTGACAATGTGTGTTAACTGTAAATAATGCAGGGTGGGGCCAGAAGGTCCCAAATGCAGGCCCTGGTAAGATAAAACAATACACCTGGTCTAGACTACCACAAGGGTATTCTCTGCTGCTCTGTATCAATGCACAAAAATCTTGTCCTACCAAAAAACAATGTAGTACACAATTTAGTTTCACCGTGGCATGGCGAAGAACCTCTTTCAGCCGCTGAGTCTGCCAGCCAACATGTGCTTCTTTCCCTGTATATACCAAATTTTGATGGGGATGGACAAGTGATTCAACAGGGGCTTACCTTTACCCTTACAACTTCTTTAACCATTGTGTAGTCTTGACATTCTGTATACTCCCCTTGTCCTAGGGATAAAAAAAATGACCCACCTTCACTAAACCCCTAAACGAAAGCAGCTTAATTGAATTTTAAACCCCAAATCTATTTTGGATGAAGAAACAACCCGTCACTCATCACAAACTTTGTCATCAAAGTGGAAAAAAGATATTCTAGGGGGCTTTCTCTGCAGTTAAACATAGTGGCGGGTCATTTTTGAGCCTGAAGACAACACAAGGGTTAAAATTTTTGTGACAGTTTGCATGAAATAATGTGCTATATAATATAGTGTGATGTCAAAACATGATTTATTTCTCTGAGGACCATGTATAGCACAAAAAAAGCCACATTTACCTGCAATTCAAGGGTCTAGTATTTCTACACAAGTACAGAAAAAATTTCCAAACTAATAACTACTTTATGTTAAATGTCAGAGTTTTGGAGAGCAATGACCGCTGTCTGTTAACAGTCATTGATCTCTCCTGTCCTGTGTAAAAGACCTCTGGGCTCTGATCACTTCAGTCGTGTGTTGCGTTGTTGGCTATCAGAGCACAATGTGCAGTACACACAATCTGCAGTACAAACAGACACAGAGAAGACACCCCCTTTTTTGCTGTACTAACAGTTTCCAATCTTGCTGACACAGCTATATATATGGTGATTTGAGAGATTTAAGGGGAAAGTATAGAATCATATTTTATTAATAGCTGATGAAGTATGAGTGTGATGACCGGCAGCATGATAATACCTCAATGAATCAAACATAAATATTGACCAACTTACTGTAGGCATAGTTTCCTGTTCCTCTCTTAATTTGAATGTACAAAAACATTACTAAACATGCTTACCTAAATTGTGTATTCAGCAAAGAAGCTTAGGCATAAAAACCTTCCTGACATTACAAAAAAAACCTAAAACAAACACTTTATCTGGGATTTGTTGTTCACCAACAAATACTAAAGCAGTCATAACTTATTTGGGATAGGTCATGTGCACTTAGACTTCGCAAGCAAGGTTCTAACTGATAGTTTTGACAAAATATGTCAATAGGGCACTAACATAACATAACTAATGACATAAATACATTTTATACAAATATGCTGTTTACAAGTATGAAAAAAAATCTAAATCGTATCTGCTTGGAACCCATTCACTTTGGAATCTTTGAAGCTCAATATCACAAAACTACTCAGAACACAGATAGAACCTTCCAATTCTCAGGTCACAATTTATTGATGACAGGAATTATTTAATAAAACATTTACTGAAAATATAACCAATATATTTTATGATGGGTGTAATCTGACAAATTCAAAAATATATCATATTAATTAATAATACTCCACAGCTCAAACATACTTCATGAGTTATCAATGCTCTCTATTAAGTTACAGCCAAATACGTTTTAAGACAATATAGAGGCAAATGTATGGGTTATCAGAATGATATATATGCAAGGTAATGATGCTTTTCCAGGTTTTATAATATTAAATGGATTGAAATTGCACAGAATAAAATGATGTAGGTTGCTAGAATCTCCCCAAGGCTGACAGTATCTCAAAAGCCAATTATCAACTGCACTCAAGAAAAAAAGGTCTACAATCAGATTATAAAGTCCAGTGCTGATTTACAACTGACAACTGACATTTTTAAAAACTTTTTTATGAAATGAGTTGGCTTTTGTCCTGCCACACAGACGGTCTGACCTTTGGAGCTTCAGCAGGGCTTTTGCAACTTGGATGGGCTGGACTGGCTGAGGTATAAAAGACAGGTGCAGACACTGTGGAATCAGTCTTGACTCAAAGAAGACTCGCAAAACGAAGGAACAGAGCTTCATCGAACCCATCATGGGGGACACAAAGCTCTGTCTTTTGCTGCTTCTGTGCACCTTTGCCTTTGCCCGTAAGTACCTGGCTTCATGTATTAAACTGAGGAAGTCTGCTACAGCGGGCGACTTCTGACACGTTTGACATGTTTTATTTCAAATATTTCTGGTCGGTGTGGGTGATAGCTATAATGGTTATGTGAATGAAGATATGTTTTTGTTCTATTAGATAAACTGTCTGTCTAACATGTCTGTCTAATTCATTTTCAGTATTTTCAAATATTTCAAGTATTACTCAAATTATGCCATCTGAGATGTTTGAATGAATGATTCAATTAATCAACAGTTGCTTGAGATACTTAATTTGTCTTATTTTTATTTTTGCCTCTCTTTAGAAGAGGATGTTGAGAGTGCTGAAGAAGAATCACCACCGTGCTTGTGTAAGTGTCCTTTGAACAAAATGTTGACTCTCACTCTTACTTGGAGAGGGCTTGCTTGCTTGATTCAATACTTTGTCACAGACTATGATGGCTACAAAGCAGAAAAAATATACGGAGAGAAAAGACATTTTGGATAAAAATGTACAATTGCATGTAGAAAGCAAACTTATGAGAATAATTTAGGTTTTAGAGTTTGGAATAGGCCTATAACAAACATTTTTAAGAAAACTGCACATCAGAGCATGGAGGATAATTATATAAATTATGTTACAATGTTATTTAAAAAGATTATTTGTCAAAAATGTGCACTAATCTTTTTTCACACTAGACAAGTTTAAGCTTGTAATTCAAACAGATTTGTATGAAGACAGTGGAATCAGCCAGGAAAAATTACTGTTATGTGTCAGGTATTGCGACATAGGACCGAAAAAAAGGTCATGCTACAGTAAATAGATAGTATAAAAAAGAACCTTAGTGTAACATTCATTGTTTTCTCTTCAGTGGCAAAAAGGTTTAAAAGCTTTAGGAACTATGTGTACCAGTATGAAACCGAAGCCCTCAATGGAGTGAGTGGAACGTCAAACCACAGGAACGGCGCCAAAGCAACTTGTAAGGTAAGTATGATGCCTCACTCTGGGCCCTATAGGTGAACATAAAGAAATATTAATGTCACATAAAGCAATGCTTATCTAGCTGCAGTTAGCATCTCTAGCGAGCATTTCTCTAACTCCTTCTCTTTCTACGACAGGTCGAGATCGATGTGCCTCAGACATGTAGCTACATCGTGCGCACCCTGGAGTGCACACTGAGCGAGGTGTCTGACATCGACCCAGAGGGGCTGCCTGTATATGGATCTGCTGCTGGAGCTGATGCCTTCCAGGCTGCCATGGCAAAGTACGTACAGTTTTCAGCACTCAAAGGCCCATTGCTTCTCATTAGCACATAATCCATCTGCCCATATGCTCAAAGCAAACAAAATGTCAAAATAATGATGGGAAAATACTGTCTGTTGTGTGTTGAGTGTGGAACTCTAATGATCTCTTCTCATGGACTAGGAACTCACTGAAGTTGACTGTGGAGGGGGAATCCCACGTCAGCCTGTTCCCTGAAGAGGATGAGCCCATCAACATCCTGAATATCAAGAGAGGAATCATCTCTGCCCTCTTGGTGCCTGTGTTAGAGGAGGATAACAACAAAAATATGGTAAGGATGCATGTAAAATGACAATACCAAGAGCAAATAACAATTCAATCTCATTACAAGAATTGTTCCATGCCAGTGTTTTGCATTTCTAATTTGTGTCTTCAAACTCAACCAAGTTATTAGTACTCTACTAGTTGTCACAACTGTGAATATGAGGCCTTCAGAGTCAATGTTAATCAGCCAATACCAGGACAGTAACCAGGTGGTGAGAACTATATGTGTATTTAATATGTAGGTATGATGTTTCTTTGGAGTTTGCTGACTATTTTGCCCCCTTCCTTCAGGCCACTCTGCACGGTATCTGCAAGACTGACCTTGCTGTCAACACCAGGGAGGACATTGCTACCGATGTCACTGTCACAAGAGACCTGTCCCGTTGTGATGCTTTCACTCCCAAGAAAGACATTGCCAGCCCCCTGGCACTCATCTCTGGCCTGGTAAGACTGCCAGCCTAAAGGGAACTTGAAGAGCAGATCCCCAGGAAATTAATTCACACATGGCCACATATACTTTACATTCATCAGCATATTCAGTCAATATTTACCGAAATGGTTCATATTACAGCTGTACTTACTATGTAGACATGGTAATAAAATGGTTTATAAAACAGCTATTTAAAATCCCATAGCCAATATTTTGACATTATATAATGTTAAAAATTCTGAGTCTGTGACTCCTTGTCCATAGCACATTCCACTCTCCAAACTGATCAGCAGCACCCAGACCTGCAACTACAAATTTGACAATGAGAAGAAGCACATGACTGAAGGAACCTGCACTGAGAAACACATCTTGCTGCCTTTCTCTCACCGGTTAGTCCCCCGCCCCAGAAGTTACCTTGTTGTACACAAATGTAGGTGGGAAACAGGACACAAAGTAAAAACATTAAATGTTCTTTATTATTTAAAATGTATTTAATGGGAGTCAGTCCACACAATAAAATTGTTTGTCCAAATCCCACAGAGGCACAGTCCCTCTGAGCATTTACATCATTCATATTTACATTAAGCAGTCCAGTTACAAGCAAATCATCACTTTGTTACAATACATCCTGCTCATTTCCAAATAAGGTGAATAAGGTTAGTTTTACTTCTTCTGTGAAAGATTGTTACAAATGTCTCTGCTCTTTTGCTCTTAAAGTGTAACTGCATATAGGTTTCTGGCTATTATCAGTGCCATATTCTCACCAGTTATCTTCTGTTCTTTCTACTCAGAGAGCAGAGTGGAGTTTTAACCATGGTCAAACAGACCTTGGCCCTGCAGGAGACAAGCAAGATCAATGATAGAGTATTTGACCACAGTAAGTACTTTCCCTTCACATACACGACTTCATGATTCATGATTGTGATGAATTCTGAATGAAGGCATGACATAGTAGAGATCCACTTATCTAGACTATGTATGGAGTGGTTTTATTTCCAGACAACTTCTCCAAAGCAACAGCAAGAGTATACTCTTTTATTATATCTGTATAACACAGCCCTTTGTTTATCTTTGTGCAGATGAGGCTAACCTGAAGGCCCTGCCTATGGAGGCTGTTGAAGATAAATCCCCTGCTCAAACTAAGGATGTTATTCTGGCCACTCTGAGGGAACTAAGCACCCTGTCTCAGACAAGCCAGGGTAACCGGCGGGCACACCTGTTCCAGAAGCTGGTGACTGAGATCCGAGGGCTGAAGAGTGAAGCCCTGAGCCCAGCTGTCCCAGAGATGGTAGAGGTGTCTGGACTCCTGACTTGGCAGGCTTTGGCCCAGTGTGGAACACCCGAATGCAGCAGTGCCATCCTACAGATCCTGCTTACCATGGATAAAACTGCTCCGGAGGTTGATGCTGCCGTTTATGCTATGGGGCTCCTGCCCAACCCCACCAACCACTTGGTCCAAGACATGTTGAGCATGGCCCAGTACAAACAGAGCAAGCCTATTCTATATGGCCTTAGCAACATTGTTCGGAGGTAAGTGCAATTTCCCTCTCAAATCAAGTAATGCTCTCTATTATAAGAAGATTGTTGAAGATGTTTGCCTGGGAATAATCACGAATAAGACTGTCAAATTGTGGACCAGTCTGCAGAGGAGTGACTCTTCCTTGTTATTTGTCTTCCCTTCCTAATTCACCTCCAGAGTTTACAAGATTGAGGGCAAGGTCACCCCTGAGATCACTGCAGTATCTGAGTACATGGCCTCCCTGCTGGGTGATTGCTCTGGTGACAAAGATCAGACCTTCTTGACCCTGAGGGTATGTCTCTTAACTGTCAATGAGGAGGATAATGTATTTGACAATTCAATTTCTTTTTCTGAGATCTCTGTGAAGCTGCAAATTTGCATCTTTCTTTTTCCAGGTTATTGGTAACATGGGAGAGGCAATGGAGGCTGCTAACCCTGCTCTGAAGTCTGCCTTGCTGCACTGTATGACAGAGCCTGCCGCCACGTCAACTGTCCAACAAGCTGCCATCCAGGCCTTCAGAAAGCTGACCGTCACTGAGGAGGTAACTGAAGTACCATCATCCTATTGTACTCAAAATATGATCTGACTGTACACATTGGGTATTTAACAGATTTGCTTAGGGTGACTAACATAGTACAGATGCCCCCGTACTTAGTTAGAAATTAAGCTGTACCTTGGAATGAAATAGAACAAGTCTTACTGTAGTGCTATTCCTAGATCATTACTGCAACTCCATACTGCTTCAAAGATACAGTGTAAAGGGAAACATGACTGCACAGTGGATTGAACAATGCCTATCCCTCCAGGCTCGTGGTGTACTCCTGCAGACTGTGCTGGATGGGGAAAGCCCCATTCAGAAACGTGTGGCTGCCTACCTGGTGCTGATGAAGAACCCTGAGCCTTCTGACTTGGCTGAGGTGATAAGCGCTCTGCTAAAAGAGGAGGATCCACAGGCCAAGAACTTTGTTGCATCCCACCTGGCCAACATTCTCAGTTCCACAGACCCTGCATCTGCCCCGTAAGTAGAAACTTCATACCTCGATCAGAACACCAAAAGTCTACATAGTTTTCATCGTGACCTCAAGACCGTGTTCTTCACACAATTCTCCCGACAGGATGAAAGACAAGATTGCAGAGGCTCTTCATGGAAATGAGGTGCCAGCTGTCAGGGAATTCAGCAAGATCTCCCGAAACTACAAGATGAGTAACAACCTGGAAGGAAATGTGATCTTTGACTCCACTGGCTACCTCCCTAAAGAAATCATGCTGGAGACTACACTGAAGGCTTTTGGATACGAACTTGATGTGTTGGAGGTATAGATCATATCAACACATTTGATCAGTGCAGAACAATCAACCTGGCAAAAATCATTTCAGAGCGAAATATAATAATCTATTTTCAGTAAACTATTTGAATTCAAGAAACTATGTGATCTCTTCTCTTATTTAAGGTTGGATTGGATGGAAAAGGATTAGAACCAACCTTTGAGGCCCTATTTGGACATGATGGATTCTTCCCTGACACCTTGTCAAAGGCCATTTACTGGGCTGGAGGCAAGATGCCAGCCTCAGTGAGCACACTTTTACAGAAGATGATTCCACCTGAGAATGGGAGAATGAGGAGACAGGTATTTTGTGCAGCCATTCTCTGTTGGTCTCAGCTGAGGCTTTAAGATAGAATGTAAGGTTCATACATCTTATGGGAGGCATCTTTGTTCAATTTAAAAACATTTTCAAATGATTATTTTGCTATGCCTTCCCTGCAGGTGCCTCAGAACATCCTGAGAGAAATAAGTCACAATGTCAACAAACTGATGAGCGAACTTAAGACCCAGCAGTCTCCCGATGCCCTGGTTTATCTGAAACTCTTGGGATCTGAGCTTGGATTCATCAAGACTTCAGAAATGGAAGAGATGGCGTACTCTGCTGCCCTGTTAGCTGATAATCTTCTCAAGATGTTTCCTACTGATGTATGTATGGTATTTCACAGAAAACCTGTAAAAACACTATGAAATTCAGATGTAACATAAATACATTTACACATGAAATTGTTTATATAGCAAGGAGGCAAACTAAAATGTGTCAGTAACTGTTAATATTCATATTTTGTCACCCATACTTCAACATGATACATAACTGTAGAAATCAGATTACAATTATACAATTTAATTTATTTTCATTTCTCTTTTTCAGATCATGAAGCTTCTTTCCAGCACTGAAAATGAGTTATTTGTTCACTACATGTTCATGGACAATGAGTTCTTCCTGCCAACTGGGTCTGGTATGCCTCTGAAAGTCTCTCTTTCTGGTACCTTTGCCCCTGGAGTCAAAGGCGGACTGCACCTAACCCCTGGGCTGGTAAGTATCATAGTTGTGTTCCACAATCCATTATAATGAAGATATTACCAATGTAGATACATGGAATGCTATTCTTTTAAACAACATGCCATTAACTCTGCCCTCAATTTATCTACACCAGGACATTGCTTTCATGCCTTCCATTGGTGTGGAATTTGTGACAGAGATGGGTGTTCACATTCCTGAGCTTCTCATCTCCAGTATTGCCATGCACACCAACATCTACCATGAGAGTGCCCTCAATGCCAAGGTTGCCATAAGCAACAGCCAGTTCAAGATTACTGTCCCAGCTCCTCAGGGTACCTCCCGTCTCTTTGAAATTAGGTAGGACTCAATCATTACTGAGGTTACAATTTTTGTTACTGACAATTCTCTTTTGAGTTTCTCTTGTGTTGAAATAAAATAACCCCTGTCCTTTTCCAATTACAGCAACAGACTGCTGTCAGTGACCACCACCAAGTCCAAGAGCCCGTCACCGATATCAGAGGACAGAACTGACTTAGTGAAGTGCATCCCAGTCTTACCTGGCATGAAGTCCTGTATCACCCTAAAATACCCTGGCTCGACTGATGCTGCTCCCTATTTCCCACTCACTGGAGATTCTGAGTAAGTGTTACATTTCTGCAGTGTGTATTATCATCTTATTTACATAGTTTCATTATTTTAAAAAGAATGTGCTGCTACTTTTAAACTTTTAACAGAAAACAGAAAAGTGAAATGTCCTTTTCAATTGATTTAAAACATTTCTAAACAAGAAACTAGAAGAGGCAGGCATAATGTAGATAGATATTTATGCAGATAGATATTTGGCTACTAAAAATCTGATCTCCTTATCCATGTTAACACTGCAAAACATTAACCAGCAGAACAATGATGTGTTCCTATTGCACAATTTTATTGTATTTTTACATTACTCTTACATTTTGGCATGCCCCACAGACTCTTATATAACCATGATGTCCATTTGGAATGGTGTAATTATTACTGGTAAAATTACAAGTAGGGACATTCACATATTCATATAATGAGCTACTTTTCACTACTTTTCCTTTTTTTTTAAGTGTATCGCAATATTAACAATATTAACATGGTATACTAGGAGCAAAACTGTACAAAATCCTTCAGCACTTGGCAACATAATATGTTTTTTGCTTTTGGAATGAGAATACAATTTGGAAAGGTCATAGTATTTGCTTTATTTGGTGTTTAATGTATGATATAACTAAATTGCAGATTGATTTCATACTTTGATAGCAGAATCTGTAAAAATCTATGCATAAAAACATTTTAAAAACTTGGTTACTTTTTCCTAGGGTTGCTGTGGAGATTGAGCCCACTGGTCAGGTGACTGAATACACTGCCACCATTGCCTATGAACACCTAATGGAGGGAGAGGTTCCAGAAAAGGTGGATGCCCTGAAGATTACACTCATGGCAGAGGGTAAGTCATTGAAAGGGTACTGATTTTCAGAATGTATTTGCATTAACATACTGCATATTTTTTGTTACTAGCAGTAACAGACTTCCATTTTTCTTGGTCGCAGGTGCAGAGCCCACGGAAGCTACAGCAGTTATGAAGTACAACAGGAACACAAATGTTCTCACCACTGATGTCCAAATTCCTGATTGTGACATAGAGGCTGGAATCAGACTTGGCATCACTGATGATAGTGCCAATGGAAAGGGGATCATGATTGACATCACCCACAAGAACATCCCTCAGGTTTCTCTGATTGGTCATGCAAAGTAAGCTAACCCTGTTCCCCTCAATCCCTTCTTTTTGTACAATCTTGTATTAGAATGCAGTTTGTCTGACATGAGCTGTAGCCATGCTCAGTCATTTTTTTCCTTCCTACAGACTTGAGGCAATGAAGGATGGTATGCTGCAGGTCCAGCTGGCCATACCCTCACTCAAGACCGATGCTACTGTCACTGCTGCCCTGAAGAGAGCTGAGGACCTAATTCTGGAGATCGAGAGCATCATCAACATCCCTGAGACTTCCTCACTGCAGAAAGTCATTGTCAGATATGGTATATCCCTCTGCTATTTTTCACAATGTTATTTACAAACATCAGGATTTTGTAAGGATACTACAATTTTGAGTAATCAGTTTGTGAATTGAAACAATTATTGGAGAGCAACTGCGTAAGATTAAATTAGAATTCTTGTAACCTGCGATATAGCCATGAAAACGTGGTTCTTAAATATTTTTCAAATGACTTAAGTATGGGAATGCATTTCAATTACAGATGAAAACAGGATTGAGGTTGAGCTGAAGTCTGACATGAGCTCTGAGGTCCATAAGCTTTTCCAGAATGTAGATGAATACCAGAAGATCGTCCAGGACATTCTGGACATGACAGTGACACATACTGACATGACAGTGCGCAATATTGTGTCTAAATCAATTGAGGTACTAAGAAAAAACAATATTTCTTTATCTTGCAAAGGTGTCTAATTTGTGTAATTTATATATTTGTATTTTGAGTAAAAATTCAGTAAACTGCAGTACCCCGACCTTACAAGTCATATATTTCTCCAGGCAACCAATATCTGGCTGGAAAGTGCTTTTGCTGATGCCCCTGCTCCCTCCGTTGAGAGTCTGGGACAAATCCTAGGATTACACCTGCCTGAGAAACTGTACCTGAAATCGTAAGTGGCCTTTAAATGCGAGAGCATTTCTTTGCTTTGATGCAAGCATGCCACAATGGTAGTGTGTAACGTATCACAAATGACTGCATATGTGCACTCTATACGCCTCTTTTATTTTTATTCAGTTTTATTCAACAGCAAAAACTATACTCTCAATTCATGTTTAAAAACTAAATTTAACCAACAATTTAACTGTTTCCAACAGTGAAGGTGCAGTCAAATACCAATTCAATGGCAATCACATCACAGTCACTATTCCTGTGCCTCTGGGTGGAAAGTCATCAGAGGATTTGAATATCCCCGCCACCCTGACCACTCCAAACCTGCCTGTGCCCCTGACTGGCCTGATGATCGCATCCACGGAGGTCAGCATCCCCAGCTTCATCATACCCCCCAGCTATGAGCTCTCATTCCCCCTCCTTGGAATTGCTGAAGTATCCGCCAAAGTGAACAGCAATTTCTACAACTGGGAGGGCCTGGTTTCAGTTGATGCTCCTGCTCGTACTGCCAAATACAATGCTGTGGGTGACTGTCCTGTGGAAATTCTATCTTACACAATTGATGGTAAACATTTTATTTTATTTACCTTTATTCTTTGGTATGCAGATGTTGTAATGAAGGTGTTTGTTGAAGAATAATATTGCAATGCCTTGTGCCTCTCATGACACATTTGTTTTTGGAAAAAAAAATATTTCAGCTTCCAAAAAGTAGCCAGTTAACCTAAAATGTATGTAAAATGAGCTAACCATGTTAATAATCTCCCATATAATTGCAATGTCTAAAATTAAGATTGAGGAGATTATTCTGACTAATCTACATAAACACATATTTATTTTTTATTAGGCACTGGAGCACTCACCACAACACCTGAAGAAGCCTTGAAGGCCATCATCAGCAGTTCTCTGAGCCACAAGTTTGTAGATGTCAATGTCAGTCTTGAGGGCATTGGAAGCATCACTGACAAAGTAAACATAAAAACTACTAACAAGATAGAAGCTTCAAGCCCTCTGGGTCTGCAGACATCACTTGACTACACTGCCCATTCTGAATTTACTCCTGAAGAGCTTTCTGGTGAAGGACATCTGGATGGAATTGTCAGAATAGGTTCTGTGAATGCAAAAGCTTCCTCCTCGCAGTCATTCATGATCAACCCCTTCAGCAGAGAGCTGAAAGGAGAGTCAACATTCAAGTTAGACTCACCCCTCCTCCAGACCCAGAACACAATAAAGGGTGTGTTTGCCAGTAGCAGTGGCCTGGAAGTGAACACTGAAGGCTCCCTTGTTTTTGGTGTAAGTCATGGTTCCCATAAGGCCTTCTTAACTATTGGTGGTGGTAACCTGGCAACAAGTGGCACCACCACCCTACAGAGTGGCCCCTTGGCATTAGAGAATGTCTTCAATGGGGGAATCGATGCCACTGGTACCACACTCTCAGTTATATCCAAGGGATCAATGCTGGACATGAAGATTGAAAATACAAACTCTCTGGCTCTTACTCTTTCAACATTAGCCTTCCGCTCACAGACGGACAGCTTTGTCAGTGACAGCAACTCGTATAAACATGACATCATAGTTGACATTAAGCCCTACTTAGCTTCTGTTAATGTGAACAATGAACTCAGACTCTTGGACATCAGCTTGAACAATGAAGGTGTACTAAAACTCCAACCTTACAAGATTGACTTAACTGGAAGCTTGAAGGGGAATTTCGGAAATGAGGAGCTCAGACATACCTATGAAATTAATTATGCTGACCTTACTGCAACAATGAAATGTAGCACAAATGGCAAGATACTGGGAGCTCATCTGATCCACAACACTGACTTTGAGGTTGCTGGATTCACCTCCAAATTGAACAGTGAGGCTCGCTTTAACTCTCAGATTCTCCGTGTTGACAATACTGTCCGTGCACTTGTTGTACCTTTTAGCATTAGTGTTGACTCCATTTTCAATGCTGATGGTGATATGACCTTGTTTGGAAAGCATACTGGTCAGCTATATAGCAAACTGCTCTTGAAGGCAGAGCCCTTGGCTGCAGTCTTTTCACATGACTGCCGAGCTTCCACCACACATCAACTGGACATTGAAGCTTCTGTTGAGACACACTTTGACAACAAGATTGACAGTCTCCTGACCCCTCAGGAGCAGAAGGGAACATGGAGGATGAAATCCAAGCTGAACAAGCATGAATACACCCAGGAAATTGACATTTACAACCAACCTGAGAGGATCGGAGTGGAGTTGTCAGGAACAGTCCTCACAGACTTTCTGAGCCATCCTGAGATCCAAGAATTTAGCATCTCCAATTCCCTGAAGTATGACAAGAGCAGCGACAGCAATGTCCTTGAGCTGTCATTATTTGAGACCTTGCCTGCCATATTGGAACAGATGAAAGCATCCTTTGTTCATGCTCTAGAATCCTTGCAACAGTACATCAACAGAGATGAAATCCGAGCAAGGCTTGAAAATCTGCCTCAGGCTGTGAGTGACTTTGTTAGAGAGCAGGATCTGGAGAACAAGGTCATTGCAGTAAAGGAGAAAATTATTGCCCTACTGCAGGAGAATGCTGTCACTGTGGAAGACTTGGAGGCTTATCTAGAGAGCATGAAGAATGCCATTGAATCCATCCTGGATAATGTGGCAGCCAGACTTAAGAGCATAGTAGAAAGTGAAGCCTGGTCTGATAACTTCACAGACATTATTATGCGCATTGGAAATGCACTGAAGGAAATTGATGATCAGTATGAGATCACTGCAACTATTCTTAGCATCGTAACTGCTGTTGAGGATATCATTGGGCAGGCCGATTTGGAGAAACTCAAGGACAGTAGCATTGCTTGGTTGCAGGAATATGAAATCAAAGTTAAGCTTCAGGAGAGAGTAAGCGAACTGAAGCAGGCGATTGAAAGCTTTGACTTGGCAGCATTCATCCAAGATCTGAAAAACTTTGTCTCCTCCTTCAATGTTGGAGGGTACATTGAAAAGCTTGTTGCACAAATGCCAACAGAAATACTGATCAAAACAGTTGACTCCATCAAAGGCATTATCATTCGCATTCTTAACGAATTACAAATCACCGACCAAATCAATGCTGCCTACACAAAAGTCAGAGAAATAATGGCTAATTATGAAGTTGACAAGAAAATCGAACCACTCTTGGAAAAGGTTGTAGAACTACTGAAGCAATTCAAAATTGAAGACACAATTCTGGCAGTAATTAACAATGTAAAATCCATTGATCTGCCAGTGTTGTCTGACAAAGCATTGCAGCTACTGGATGATGCAGTGAACCAATTGAAAACATCTGAATTCAAGCAAATAATTGACCTGCTCAGTGAATACATTGACATCATTGTCAAGAAATTGAAGTCATTTGATTACAATGCCTTTGTTGATGACGTAAACCCAAAAATCAGTGAAGTCACAAGTTTTGTGAATGAGCAGATTCAAGCATATGAGATCCCACAGAAAACTGAAGCTGTTAGGGAATTTGTCATATGGATTCAGTCATCTCTACTTGACATCCAGAGTTCCCTTCCAGAGAATGGTCTTCCTGAAATCAGCCTCCCTGTCATCACAATTCCAAAACTCAGTCTGGAGAACTTTGATATCACAGCCCTTCAGATCCCTGAGTTCACATTGCCCCCAATCCCCAGTGAGATAACAGTCCCTGCTTTTGGTAAACTATATGGAGAGATGAGATTCAAGTTTCCACACTACAGTTTCAGGGCCGCTACTGAGCTCCACAACTCCACAACCAACCCAGCGACTCCACAGATAACAGCTTACCTCTCATCACAGGCAACATCAACTGTGGATATTCTTAACTATGTCCTGGATGTCACTACACGTGTTGGCTTCCCAAAACTGAGTCGCGTTGTTGTTGCTGAGACAATTAAATTCACCCACTCTGCTGCATCAGTTGAGCACCAGGGTTCGGTCACCATCTATGGTCTCTCAGCTCAAGCATCAGCCAAGACTACTGCCAAAGCGACAACTGCAATATATACTGCAGAACTGGCCAACAATGCATTCTTTGCCTTGGAAAGTGGATTCTCTGCTTCTCTGGAAACCAGCTACAACCATCTTGCTAACCTCCCATATTTTGGCATGTCAAGTGAAGCCACTATAACCCAGAAGGCAGGTAGTCGTTTGGAAGGTGGCGCCATGCATTTGGCCATTGAAACCACCGGAAATGGGAAGTTTACCATGCCAGAGGACACTGATGAAATGACCCACACGAGTAACCTGGACTTCACCATCAGTATCAACTCTGCTAAGCTGACCTTTACAGGAAACACAGATAGCAAAAACCTAAAAATGAGACAAACTCTAAATGCTGATGGCATTTTATTTGGGGACATCACTCTTAACGGCCGTGCTGAGACAGAAGCTCCCTTCATTAAGAGCAGCCTTGCAGTTGTGAGTGGAAAGGTTGACATGGGGGACCTGAAAATTGAACTGAAAGGTTCTCATGACACCGAGCTTGATGGGGAAGTAAGTGGAACAATTTCTAACTCAGTCAACCTTCTAGCTAATCCCTCTGAAATTATTTTTGATTTACAGAACAAGGGAAATGCTAAGGCTACTCTCCCCTTTTCATTGAGTGGAAAGGTTGATCTGCAGAACGATTATGCCATTACTGTCAATGCAGATGTGCAACAGATTAACTGGGTGGCTTTGTCTCGATTCAACCAGTACAAATACTTCCACAATCTTACAATGGACAACAATAATAAGGAAACTTCCATTTTTGCAACAGTGAATGGTGAGGCTAATCTAAACATTTTGACCTTCCCAGTGGACATTCCTGAGGTAACTGTTCCATTTATTGGTGTGCGAACCCCAGCTCTCCATGAAGTATCTCTGTGGGAAAACACTGGTCTGAAGACCCTGTTGACCACCACTGAACAGACAATTGACATTAATCTCAAGCTTCAGTATGAGAAGAGCCCAGACATGATTTCTATTGGCATTGATTCTATCACAATCCCATCCTTAGGCAACCTGATATTTGATATTGGACTAAAGTCTCCTGTGATCTCTCTGAATGCCAATGCAGCCTTACAAAACCAGGAAGATATCACTGCCCGATTTGAAGTTTCCTCAACCTCTCTATTTGACATTCTTAAAGGTAAACTTGATGGAACCACTAGCTTGTCTAGGAAGAAGAGGGGCATCAAAGTTGCCACAGCTTTGTCCTTGGAGCACGATAATATTCAGGGAACCCATGATAGCACCATCAATCTTAGCAGGAGAGCTATGGAGGCTTCTCTGGCAACTGTGGCGAAAGTTTCCTTCCAATTTCTGAACCTGGAAATCAACCAAGAACTAATTGGAAGCACTAAGGCTAAGACTAACGTGGACTCTAAGACAAAGCTGAAGTACAGCTTTAACCTTCCACTGATTGATGCTCAAGGCAAAGGAGATATTGAACAGAACCTGGCCCTGGAGGGACTTTCTGGTCACTTATCTACTAAAGGAAAGATTGAGGGAACCATCCTGGCAAGTGGTAATTTTGCTGGAGCTCTGAATAATGAGGCTAATATGTATTTGGATGCCAATGGCCTGCACTCTACTCTGAAGACTGATGCCAACTCCAATGGTAACTCTGGGGAGACTAACATCTGGAGTATGGACATGAAGGAGGACCTGACCCTTGACGCATCTCTAAGCCATGTGAATGCTACATTGGAATTGATCTGCAACAACGAAGCTAATGTGGAATCATTAAACACCAAGGGGAAGCATGTTGCTAAAGGAACATTTGAGTTCATTCCTCTGGTAACACTGACTGCAAATTTGGATATTGACATGTCACAGCCAAGCAGCCTGGGAGAGGCTAGCATTCTTCAGAATGTTGCCCTTGAAATTACTAC
Source organism: Conger conger (assembly GCF_963514075.1). NCBI lineage: Eukaryota > Metazoa > Chordata > Actinopteri > Anguilliformes > Congridae > Conger > Conger conger. The sequence goes on along the minus strand of NC_083764.1, from coordinate 20,546,573 downwards.
AGAGAAGCAGAAGCTCAGCCTGAAAGGCAAAGAACAACTTGTATCTGTTCTGCACACATACGATTTGCTGCTGTCCAATGATCTGGCAGAAATTCGAATGGAGGTCAGTGAATCCATTGACGGTCATGCTGCAATCCTGAAAGCTATCACGCTTCCCATCTACCAGAAAAGCCTTTGGGATGTGCTGAAATTTGACAAGGCCACCAGTGAAGAAGAACTGCAGTCTGTCAATGGCGCAGTCATTGCAGTGTGCAGCAAGAACCAGGATGGATACATACCTGCTGCTCTGTCCACCACTGTGAAGGTCTCCTCTCCCATTTACAGCACAACACTGACAGCAAGCCTGACAAACAGTGCACCTGCTTACATTGCTTCACTTAAGTCCTCTTGCACTTCTACTTTGGCTTTCCTGGCATATGATCTTGATGGTAAGTTCTGACCTTCATCCCATTTACATTACTTATGTATTGTAATTGCTACATGTCCTAGTCTGTACTCACGCAACCCAATACTGCTTTTTATGGTACAGCCTCTTCAACTGCAAGCCTTGAGGATGGTGCCCTGAGCCTGCAAAATCGGGCTACTTTCAGCCAGAGTGACCTGAAAATGGACTTGGAACATCACTTTCCCAATGTTTTGAGGTAACACCACTTGCTTGTTAACATTATTTTTGGCCTTCCCCATTTATTATCTCAACAATTGTTATAATCCACTTAAGTGTTAGTGTTGTAATTATTCCTGATTAGCAGACAGATCACTGGTAATTTTCAAAACATTCAATGAAATGGGGCTTTGTGAAACACATCACCCCTCGATTAATACATATCACATAAACTCTGCCTGAAAGGGTAGATGCAATTTTTATGTGTGTATACATTGTGTTTAAATCTGAATACCTCATCTGATTTCTATCCCTTAAATTAATTCAGGAAAACACTTCAAGATGCTCCTGATGCCCCGTAAGTACACCTACCGAACACTATGCTCTAGTTTGTCAGTTTTATTTGCTTTTGCATTGTTTCCGGGTTTCTAAGTATATAATAAGTAAACCAATTATAAAATGTACATATTATGTTTTATATCACTTGTGATAACTTGTGAGTACTAAAATATAAAAATGACATTTATTGTTGATCTTTATTTTTCAGCTCTACCCATCACACTTTGAACATCGACGTGAGTGACATGAGCTTCCGCTATGTATCGGGAAAGGACAGTATCAGTGCTACCATCTCTGCCCCAACCACTGGATTTCTTGGATTGCAGATGGCAGATATGTCTGCACGCCTGTATGGCAGATATCCGGTGAGATTTATTTTGAGTATGAACATATGAGTAGAATTGTTTTCCCCGAAACATATAATACAATCACATCATTTTTAAATGAATTAATTTTAAGCATTAAACAATTACACTTAGGACATGCGCCCCATATGAAATATAGGTACTCTAGTCACAAGTTATGAATGCTCAAAAAATACAAGTGCATTTAGCTAAGTCAGAATATGGATAGCAAAATGCAAGGAAAAACTAAAATATAGGTAAAGAAAGAAATGTGTTATATGATTGTGTTTCTCTTACATCCCAGTCTGAACCTAAGGTTGATGTGGATATCCTGAATGTCAAAGCGTCTCAGAGCCTTCAAACTGACTGGAACAAGGAAATCATGACAGACATATTCCTGGGATTGAAGGAGAGGTTGCCAGACATCACTGCCTCCCTGTACAGTACTGTCGACAAGTACCACAGTGAACTCTTTGACATGGACATCCGCAGTGCTTCACAAGAGCTTAAGAATATAATCTCTGCCTTATTTGAGCCGGTTGACCTCCCAGAAACAAGCGAGTTTACCATTCTCTTTAGGCACCTCATCACACAGTACCAAAATACCATCACGACGGTGCTAGACAAAGTTATTCAGTTCTTGAGGGAGTTCCAGGTACCTGGGTTGGAAGGAAAGCCCACTTTACCAGTGCTCACCCACAATGTTATGAGCTCTGTTTCTGCAGTAATTGAACAAGCTGTACAAAAGATCAATGACTATCTGGAGCCCTACATTGATGCCATCATTACCAACTTGAGCACCATACAAGTAACCATGCCTGGTTCTGACGAGGCCTTCCCTGCGAGTCAAGTCCTGGAAAACCTCAAATCCTCCATAAAGAACATCCAGAATACAATTGTTGGTATGGTGCGGCATCTTGAGAGTCCTGATGTTATGCTGCAGAAGATGATTGACTTGGTCCAGAACTGTGCCAAGAAGGCTGACGAATTCACTGGTTCCTTGAAGTCAGATGTTCTGGATGCAGTTGCTGCCTATGTAAATACCATTTTCAACTGGATCAAGACAACATATGACAAGGTCTATGCCAACGTGAGCCTGGAACAACTGAATGACTATCTGCAGCACTTGATTGAAACAATCAGAACCCCCTTGAGTAAGATCACCGGCACTTCAACCGATGTTGTGGCACCAGCTGCTGAGGATGTGCCAGCCCCTGTGGATGTAGAGGCCCCTGAAGAAGCACCAGCTGGTGAGGAAGAGCCTGCACCTGAGGAAGTACCTGAAGCTGAGGAAGTACCTGCACCCGAGGAAGTACCTGAAGCTGAGGAAGTGCCAGCAGCTGAGGAAGTACCTGCTGCAGAGGAAGTACCTGCACCTGAGGAAGTACCTGCACCTGAGGAAGTACCTGCTGCAGAGGAAGTACCAGCAGCTGAGGAAGTGCCAGCAGCTGAGGAAGTGCCCGAAGCTGAGGAACTGGTTGGCTGATATGTGTGAAATGTCCACACCAGATGAACACTTTGAGTCTCTCAAACACTACCACCTGAATTGGAATATTTGCCAATGAATTGTATACTTGCCTAGAAACCAAAAAATGTACACAATGAAATCAGTCAAAATGTATCTAAAGTGGTAATTCCAACATGCACCTTGTTAAACCTCTTATTTTGTATGCAAGTAATCAAAAGCTGGTGCACGATTTCAGTTTGTCATGAAAGGCATTGAAATTATTTCCTGAGATGTCTTAATATCTAGATGCAGCTAATGAGGAGTATCAACATCTAGTGCATAAAACACAATGCTAATCAACCACAATAATAACCACTGTGTGGCTAAAAACTAAGATTCAGTAGCATTCATGTTATTACCAGTATAATGGTCATTGGATACGTGTGCCTTTCATGAGTCTAGACAGATCTTGCATGAGTTTTAATCACTAGACACTCCATGTATCAGATTGTAATTACAAAACAAAATGTTTCAGGCTTGCAGATATTTCCTGAGCTCTAGACAGTGTTCTAATGCTGTGAAAAATTCATTTATGTCTACCATTTTTTCCTTGCACTTACGAGTTGATGGTTTTGATGAACGTCTACAATAAATCCTGTTGCACAAATTAACATTATATAAAAAAAGAAAAAGTGAAATCTTCATTGAATTATAATTCAGCACATGTTGGATGTGCTGTGCCATGGAAATAATTAGAGAGTTTGCATATAAGGAATTTGATTGCAACTACCCCTACTGCTACATCACCACATATACAAAAATGGGAGAATCATTGTGGCAGCTTAAAGGGCACCAAATATTATCATATTGGTAGAATGTATCAGTTACACTTACTCTGTATGAAAAAGGCCTCAATGGCAAATGGTAAACCACTGTAATCACAATGAAATACCCCCCAGGCTCCGAAGTTGTAGTACTGTAATACCAATATTCACTTAAAGAATAAGGATATGGGCAAGATTAGGCTGTACTAAGAGAGCTTAATAGAGAGCTTCAATACCAAATTCCTTGCTCACAGGGCTGTGGACAAGATTATTTGGGTGTAGATTATTTGGGTTCTCCAAGAGGTCTGGTTTAGCAAATGCTTGTTCCTAATTTACTAATTGTTAATACATCATTATAATATAACAGTCAATAGCCTTGTGTCTTGCTTACTTTTCGTCAGGTATGGGGGACAGAGAAACCATGTGCAGACTTGGGTAAAAGGAAAATAGCAGGTTTAATGATACAAGTAGATGAGGGGCAGACAGAGCGTTATCCGAGGCACAGGCAGGGTTCAAAAACCAAGTGGTCAGTCCAACCAGGGCAAGAGGTACAGAAATCGTAATACAAAGAGGCAGGCCAAAGAGCAGGCAGGGGTCATGAACAAAAAATCCAAAACAGAGCAGAGCAAAACTGATACAGGGCACAGGTATGGGGAAGCTAGAACCGGGGTTGGGAACAGAAATACAGAAAGAAACTGGCAACAAGAAACTGAAAAGGACAGGTTTAAATAGACTGATTGACAGACAATGAGAATTTGTGGGCGGCCTTTAGCGTAGTAGTTAAGGTACATGACTGGGACCCGCAAGGTTGGGGCCACAATAAGATCCGCACAGCCGTTGGGCCCTTGAGCAAGGCCCTTAACCCTGCATTGCTCCAGGGGAGGATTGTCTCCTGCTTAGTCTTGCCAACTGTAAGTCGCTTTGGATAAAAGCGTCAGGCAAATGACATGTAATGTAAAAACAAGTCATCTGAATAACAAGAGACAGGAAGGAAGTACATATAAGGAGTGGGGAGGCGGAGACATGAAATGAAACACAGGTGGAACAAATGAATGGAAATGGCAATGGAACAGACTATGGTGGTCACAGAGGGAAGCAAGAGGCGAAAACGCTAGGGACTTAAACAGAAAATCAGGAAACAGAAAGCAAAAAAGCTGACAACTTGCAGAATACAGAAACCCTTCATGAAATTTCTCTGTGCATCAAATCCAGATTTTGTCTGTGAAAATGTTGCAATTAACAAAAATATTTATGCAAAGTGGGGAACTACTGTGATTGATTCACAACCTGTCCATGGTCAATTTCTGCCTCCTGCCAAATGCTTGCTGGAAAGGTCACTTGCCCCCAATTACTCTGACTAGGATTATGTTGTTTAGATAATAGATGGATGGAAGGAATTATGCATGCAGTCCAAACTTATTCGATCTGTACTGGACTTCCCAATTGAAAGCTAGTTTTAACAGAGCAATGGTTGCATAGTGCATAGTGGCTAGCTATCACCAGCACAAAATAGAGAAGCTGGCTATGTAGGCAAAATTGTGTCATATGGACCATTCTTAATCACATGACAATTTCCTTGACAATGACATGTTGGAGGACAAGCAGACATAGCAATTTTTATGGTCAAGCACAGGGGTTAAACTAGGCCTATATGAGATGCCATCCATTAAAAATTATTTTGATGGTGCCCAGTCAATATCAGCTTGCATATAAAGGTAGGATGGTAGATCTGTAACAGAAGAAAATAAATATCTTCGAGGGAAAAATCACTACTGCAGCAACTCTCTGCGTGCCCTCTGTAGGACTCGGCTGCACCAGCTGTACTTCAGTTCAAACATAGCCTAGTTAGCTATACCTTTAAATCCTACTAATACTGTTGATTTATGCATTAATAACATAAAACTGGTGACACCACGAAAATAAGCTAACAACATAATTAACAGGCCTAAATAGCCTACAGATTCAATCAGCAGGTGTAATCACACAGTCACTTACTAACGGTAAATTTTGAATCTTCAAATATTTGTTTATCATTCAACTATAAATCCATTACGTGTCACAAAAAAAAAGTTAAAATATAAAATCCACTGGAGTCTGGCCACATTCTTCTTTTCAGGTGTATCAGCTGTAGTTTTGCAAATGATGTGGTGATAAAAATTTTGCATATGTTCATTGACTGTTCCTAAGCCCTGTCCACTCTTGAGAACTTGGCCAAAACATTCCTTCAAGATGGCTACCCATAACATTCTCTTGAGGAATGTGGTTTATGCTTATGGTTGCTTATTGAGTAGTCCAGACATTAAAACACTGATTGATGTGAATTGGACCAATATTTATAGAAAAAAACACAAATATCTGCACAATGTTAGGTCCCTTTGTTCGGAAGACCGTGTTAGTTCACGATGGTCCGAATACCTATTCACTCTGTTATGCAGGCTGAGCCGTATAAGTCAGCGTGGTTCATAGTCTCCGGTTAGCAACAGCTTCCCTACCACAATGTCACAGTGGATCACCATTACCATGTCACTGTATGCTGAAATGGATTGTGCATGTGACTTTTAGACTTTATACACACATAAAAACAAATACTGAACTCAAAGTAATTTTTTTATTCATTCGTCATAAAAGTTGCACTGTTTGGAATGTAGTGAGCTAACTTGGTGTTTGGAACACAGTTTATGTAACCATTAAGCCAGATCAGATAGCAGTTCTTCAAGCTGACAGCTAGCCTTACATTATGCTGTTGAACTCCTCATTTGGGCGTCCAGTCACAAAGTCCTGTCCACAATATTGGTAACACTCTGTACCTAGTTATGTAGAAATAATTATGCTTTGTTATGTCCAGGTAATTTTTTTCATTACTTTTATTATTTTTTTGTCAGAAGTGAAATAAATCGGATGTTGCCCTGCTTATCTGGTCTGCAGAACAACAAGACCCAGTCGCAAAAATCCAGAGAGAAGTTCAGTTCAGAATCTTTTTTTTCTTTTTTCTTTTTTTTGGAAGTCAACTGTACCCCATCAAGTCCAATTAGAGTTAGTGTTAGATAAACCGCTCACACCCCATCCCTTAGCGGCCTGAAGGAGAGTGACAAGCCTTCTTCAAGCCATCGCGTCTCATGCTCATGGCCGTGATTCTGAGGCGCCCAAGGTGCTTCTTGTGCAGTGATCAGCTAACCCTGCCAAGTCCCTCCCTCTTGAGCAGCGAGCCAATTATGCTGCTCCACGAGAGCCGACCAAACTTGGCTTTTGGCAGGACCAGGGATCAAACCCCGGTCCTCGGTGTGCAACTGCAGCAAAAGGCAACTGCAAGTCCGCTGCATCGTAGCCTTGCGCCACCGTGGCTCCCGAGTTCAGAATCTTTATTCAAAGAGGTCAAACAGGTGGGGTTCCATAGACAGCAAACAGGAATAGCAGGGAATAGGCAGTTTGTTGTTCAGTGTCCAGGCAATTGGTCAATATTCCAGCAAACAGATACAGTATATCAAGGGTAATCAAAAGTGAAGTCGTAGTCACAGGCAAAGGTTCAGTAACGAGTGGGTAGAGAAGACGAAAACAGAATCCAAAGAACAAATAATAAAAAATAAAAAAACAGATTGATAAACTACGGTTCAAAACTAGACGGGAAAAGCTAAACGCGGAAGTCGAAAACGAAACAGGTTGTAACGGGTATCAATCATAAATAAACACTGGGGAGGTGGAGGAACGAACTCCCCGTTGAGGTCAGAACTGTACAATCTCTCCCCACCTTCAAGCGCAAACTGAAGACGCACCTCTTCAAGCAGCACCTCTCCCCATCCCTCCCTACCTCCCTGTGATCCTTAATTGTTGTCTTTGTGATTTACATAGTGTTTCGGTATTTTTAGTTGGCTAGGTAAGCAGTATTTGGATAGTTAAGTTTGGTCACTTTTGCTTTGTTGTTTGTTTATTTGTTGTATAAAAAAAAATAAAAAAATAAAAAATAGGCCCTGGTCCTTATCTTTGTTGTACGGGTAGCAATTGAAATTGTACTTCCCTCTAGGGTCTTTCAGCGCACTTAGCCCTGGTTATGGGTATGCACTTTGTTGTACGCCGCTCTGGATAAGAGCGTCTGCCAAATGCCAATAATATAATATAATATAATATAATGTAATGTAATGTAATATAATAACATAACAATCTGCTGACGAACTAGACAAAGGGGTTTTTATACACAGGTAACAAGAGGGAAATGGTAATCAGGTGTGGAAAACAATCAAAAAGTGAAACACAGGTGAAACGAATGAATGGAGCGAACTCAACAGACTACGGTGTGCACAAAGGGTAGCAAAACACAGAAAAGCTAAGCGCATAGACAGAAGACAAGAAAATGAAAAACACAGATCCTGACACTGCTCATGCCAGCACAGGGGACATGTAACAACCACCAGTCATGTTTTTTCTTTTTCTCAATTTTGCTAAAAGAGGAGCCACTCTAGGCCATAAAAGCTGCTGTGCATTGAACTCTATGGTATTTTAGCTTTCAAAAATAAGTAAATTATTCCATCTACTCGCCAGTTTATTTAATAAGCAGTCACTTCCCCGTGTTTTGTTCGGTACACAGTGGGCCTCATTTATCAAACGTGAGCCAAATGAAATTCACCGTTAATCCATCAGAAATGCATTTCCACAAATAATGCGGGATTCGTCAAAGTTATATTTATTTATTTATTTAAATATTTTTTTATTATTATTAATTATTTATAAAAATAGGTGCTAAATTATTTGAATATGTCAATTGGATATTATAATTATTCTTATCATATAAAAACACAATAGGATTCAACATTAAAATGGGTGATGTCTAATTCCAGTAATCCTGATTAATTCATGCTTAAGTGGAGTTGAATATACATTCCATAAAACACGTAAGGGGCATGGTGTACCCTACTAGGCTTATGAAAAAAAAGAACTATTATATAAGAATGATGAGTTACACTACATTACATTAATGGAATTTGACAGACGCTCTTATCCAGAGCGACGTACAACAAAGTGCAAAGTGCAAACCCACAACCAAGGATAAGTACGCTGAAAGACCCTAGAGGGAAGTACAATTTTAACTGCTACCAGCACAAGAAAGATAAGGATCGGTGCCCGGTTGCATAAAACACCTAAAGTGTAATTTCCCCTTAAGGTTTCCCTTAAGTTTCCCATAAATTTAAGAGAGTTGCACAACAAACCCTTAAGTGTCTCTTAAGGCTTTCCTAAAGTGAAATATCAGAAACTGATGCATAAAAGTGTTGCATAAAACATCTTAACAACAATTTCGCTCAGTAAAATTTAAGGTTAGCTACAGATTACCTTAAGTCTCAGCAAACAAAGGAATTTTTGTTAGCCGTTGGAGGAAGAAAATATCCCTTTTTCATGATAGAGAAAATGCTCTAGACTACATGACAGATGAAAAGTTCATTCTTGAACATAGATTTGCTCGTCAATCTATTTACTTGATCACAAACAACCTGGAAAGGCGAACTCGATCACCCAATATTAATACTTTTAATTGCACTGCGGTTTTTTGCTAAAATTCTCAAAGCAGTGCTAGGTCTACAGAGAAGAGAGTGATTATACTTGGCAAATTCATTTATTTCATATTTCATAGTTAGCTACTTCTTAAATGACTCTCACTCTGCTACTCCATCGGCTCAGGTGGTCTGAGTCCACTCTCTAAACCGCCTGGTATACCAGCCAGATTCGATGAGTCCTTCCCTTGTCACGTTTCAGGTCTGTCTTGCCTTGTTTTTATGTTTTATCATTTGTCTTAGTCACTATTTGTCTTATCATGGATTATGTTAGTCTAGGTTCGTCATGTTGTTTAGTTTGTTTCTTGTTACGATTTATTTTCTTGTCATGTCTCGTTATGTTTCGTTACGATTATTTTACCTTGTTATGTTGAGTGGTTATCGTCTTAGTTCGTTTAGTGTTATGTTTTGATTTATGTTTATTGTTACGCAGACTGGTCATTGTTTAAACATACACTTTTACATGTCTTTCCGCAAACCTTGCGTTCCGGCTTTCTCTCTCTCTCTTTCTGTCATTCACACCCTAATTGTTTCTATTTACTAAAACTACTAACGCTAGATCAGGATTGGGTAGAACTAACAGACTAATGATGTGTTCATGTTACCTTACGTTTCTCGTGCATGTCATTTACTAATTTACTAATGCTAGGGCAGGATAGGTTTATTACTAACGATTACTAATTACTTTGTTAAACTTGTCATCCATCGCACCTGTTTTCCATTCCCTTGCTGCTCTCTAACTAATTGTCTACACCTGTCTACACCTGCATTTATAGCCCAGTCACGCTTCTGTTTGTTGCGAAATTGTCTGCCTCTTGTACGTCAAAGCAACTCTTGAGCATTACTGTCATTGATTACATGTTAAGCTCCTGACCACTGACCACTGACCACTGATTATTGATTTCCGTTTCGTTGACCATCGCTTGTTTTTGACCACGTCCTCGCCTACCGTTTCTGTACCTTTGCCTCGCTGTTTGTTTTATGGTTTCAACTTCCACATCGCCCTCGACTACGACCCTGCCTGCCGTCCGCCTGTACTACTACTGCCCCGCTGACAGCTCTCCTGCTACCGGACCTCCCTGCACGTCTACCGACTACGAGTTTGCCTCTTCCCTCAGCACCGTGCTTTTTGTTTGTTTATTGTTTGTTTGGCTGGATCTATGTGTATGGACTTTGCTTGTTTTGACTACGCTCCTGGGATTCGTCCCGAATAAAGCCCTGGCGGGACTTTATCTAACTATTGTTTCTGAATCGTGCATTTTGGGTCCAACCCCCACGCACCCGTCTCATCCCTAAAATGTATTTGACCATTTTCGTGGACTCTGATATATCGGCTGGGGGTGGTCCACTTCCAAATAGTTTGGCTTCAACAGCACCGTAGAATTGTTGCCAATAATTTGGGCTTCAAATGTTACAAAAATTAATTTTAACGTGACTTGATCGAATATGGATTGCTATAGTTATCTATGGGTTGCTGACTAGCTAGCTATACGGCTACTTTAGTTCTCATTGGTTTTGCTGGATTCCCTCCTATAGCTAATTGCTCAATTCTTTTTTTCGCAGATAGGCATATTCTCGTATTTTTTAACGACCTCCCTTCACAGCTATATTTTAGCGTTAATCTAATCTGTTATTTCCTCCCACATCTGTTTTTGGTAACAGTCGGATTGAGTTCGCATTTTAAAATGGTTTTTATTTTCACATATTTCTCCAACAGTATACACTTACCCTCATCTGTCCAATTTGGTTTCCGTTTTTGTTTTCTGTATTTCCCATTTTCGCAAAATAAATTATAGCTAGGTTATCGTAGGTTAGTGGTCAAAACCTTATTGTATAGCCTACAGTCAATGATCGCAACCAATGAGAACGCATTCCATGTTTAGTCAGATTTTGCTACAGTAAAACATCCACCATTGCAGAAAAGCACTTAGCTGTTTCCCTTACCTAAGAAAAACATCTAAGCGTTTATATACAACACCCTCAGGTAATTCCCTTAGCTAAGGGGAAATCAACCCTTAAGTATCAGAGTTAAGGGAAACACGTAAGGTGTTTTATGCAACCGGGCACAGGGCCTATTTGAGCATATATATATATATATATATATATATACAGTGGGAGCAATAATTAATACTTATTAAATACTTATTTCATGCAAAAATACGAGAATAAATTTATAAAATTCATATGATGTTGTTATGGTGGATTATTTTGTGATATTCTGTCTCAATGTTAAAATGTACCTATGATTAAAATTCTACACAGTTCCATTCTTTGTAAGTGGGCAAACCTACAAAATCAGCAAGGGATCAAATAATTATTGCTCCCACTGTATATATATATATATAATATAATTATAATTATAATTATTTTTATTTGCTGGGGCGACATGGCTCAGGCAGTAAGAGCAGTCGTCTGGCAGTCGGAGGGTTGCTGGTTCGATCCCCAGCCCGGGCTTATAACCAATATTAATGATTAAACATACCAATAACCTGAAGGTTGGAAGTTCTTCGAAAGTGTCCCTGAGCAAGGCACCTAACCCCCAAATGCTCCTGACGAGCTGGTCGGGGCCTTGCATGGCAGCCTATCGCCGTTGGTGTGTGAGTGTGTGAGTGTGTGTATGAATGGGTGAATGGAGAAGCATCAATTGTACAGCGTTTTGGATGAAGGCGCTATATAAATGCCTGCCATTTACCATTATTACTATTATTATTATTATTATTACTATTTTAATCATAGTACCTCACCCCTTAACTGCTTGGAAGGCTAGCACCAATGTTTTGGTTTGATGCGAGCCATGACAGGCAGCCAGTGGAAGGAAGTAAGCAGGGGGGTTAGATGCGTGTGTTATATTAGAGTATATTGAAATGGGGGAAGGTTGAAGGTTGAAGACCAGATGAGCTGCTGCATTCTGGATAAGTTGGTGGGGTCTGATGGCACTGGGAGGTCAGCCAAGAGGGAGTTGCAGAAGTCCAGGCAGGACAAAACTATTGCTTGGACCAAGAGCTGGGTCGAGTAGGGGGTGAGAAAGGGGCAGATTCTCCGGATGTTGTGATGACATCAGTGAGGTATCCCCTAGGGAAAAAGAGAGATCCAGATGGGGAGAGGTAATGGTAGGAATGAATATCATTTCAGTCTTACCTGGGTTGAGCTTTAGATGGTGGTTGTCCATCCAGCTCTGGATGTCATTCAGGCAAGCAGAGATACGGGCAGATGGTGGGAATGAGATGATGAGTTGGGTATCGTCCGCATAGCAGTGGTAGAATACACCATGTGCAGTGATAACAGGGCCAAGGGAATGAGTGTAAAGAGAGAAAAGATGTGGGCCAAGGACTGAGCCCTGGGGAACTCCTGTGGCTATAGGCCGAGGTGTCGATATGGTCCAGTATCGACACCTTGGACACCAGAGAGGTAGGACCCGATCCAGTTCAGGGCTGTGCCACCGATCCCCATTGCTGACAGGGAGGACAGGAGGATGGAGTGATCCACAGAATCAAAGGCAGCGGAGAGATCTAGAAAAATGAGGACAGTGGAGAGGGAGGCTGCTTGTGCGGCATGGAGTGATTCACTGATGGAGAGGAGTGCGGTCTTTGTTGAGTGAAGCCAGACTGATGGGGGTCTAACAGGTTGTTTTTAGAAAAGAAAAAAGAAAGTTGATTAGAAGCTTGTTTGACTGTTTTAGATAGAAAAGGAAGAAGAGATACAGGGCGGTAGTTCTGGATGATGGAGGGATCCAGGGTAGGCTTTTCTTGCAGCGGGGTGATGTAGGCCCTCTTAGAGGATGATGGAAAACAGCCAGAAGACAGGGAGGAGTTGACAAGGGAAGTGACAAATGGGAGAATGTCAGGTGTGATAGTCTGGAGGAGAGAAGAGGGGATAGGGTCAAGGGCACAGGTTGTAGGGTGGTGGTAGAACAGGAGTTGAGAAACATCAGAGTCTGTAAGGGGAGAGAAAATGGAAAAGGAAGGGATGGGCCTAGAGGGGGCAGGGGCACAGAGAGGGGGCAGTGGTTGCAAGGGATCTGCGGATGTCTGTGACCTTCTCATCGAAAAATCTAGTCCCACCCCCCAATTCCCATAGAGATCCATTAAAATGCAAAGAGTTATAGTTTCACTTGTAGGACAACCTGAGAAGAAGATATCCAGACTCTGGCGATGTTGATAGGTCACAGACACCACAAAGTCATGGTATGCAATGGATATGCTACCAAATATAAAACATGAGTATTTTATTTGACATAATGTTAATTTGTTTACATTGAAATGGGGGGCTATGTATAAAAAGTACTATAATTACTACATAGTGCAACCCAAATTTATGCAAACACAGTTTAATAAAATATGAGAATCTGCACTTTGACCACATATGAATTGCTTGATTACAAACAGTGGAAATAAACCATTAATCAAAAAAGCCAGAAAAGGGCAAGGTGTGTCCTTTTTTGACTGGTACTGTACATTGATAAATAAGGCCCAGCGAGTTAGACTGCAGCTTATATGACAATTATTATTTAGGCAACAATAACTAGCACATTGTTTCTTCTCATCTACCTTAATTATATGGATTGAATAGCAAAAAGACATGTTAAAGTCATTGATCATAATCATGATTGGGGCTAATGTAGCTTCTTTAACAATATTCTTGACATCATGTTGAAGTCGACTACCTTTCCACAAAAAAGCGAGTATATGCCTATACTCGCTTTTACTGTGAGGAACTGTCTTGGTTCCCCAGGCCGAGAAAGTATTCATCCAAATTCAAAGAATACAATCCAATTCTTATAATCAGGAGTCTTGCAGCAAAGTGTTGAATAATAGACTTTCATTCCATCAGATCCAATCACAAAAGTCACGGTGAACTGCGGAGCAACCCAAAAATCACATTGTAACACAGTCTCTTATATACTCTTTCTTGGCTTCTAGTCCTCCCTCCTCCTGGGCGCAGCCCCATCTTCTCCAGGCACGCCACAGTTGTTTACTTGCTACTGATTGGCTTTGGTCACCACCCCTATATTGTGATTGGCTTACACATTCGTATTCATATACTTTTGGTGCAACTTCTAATTGGTCAGCTGAAATAGTATGATGGATTTCCCTTTTGCTTAACCACTCCCTCTAATACTTTGACTTAAGAAATATTGGTGGTTCCAGTGCTCAGTGAGAATATATATATATATATATTCAGTCATATTATGTGTCAATACTAATACATAAGACAAACATACAATAACTATGGAAAATATTCCATAGAACGTATAATATATCTTAACAATGATCACTCGTTGGTGTTTCCGAACAAGTTTGCAAATACTCTTACTCAGAAACACTGTTACTAAAAAAAACACAGTTGATCTCTCTTCGGAAATGGAGTTACTTAGAGACCAAGAGCAGACTCATGTGACCCCTGAGGCCAAATGATGTGGTGTCAGTGGCTAAGTCTAGTAGTGTTGAGCAGATGGGAGTGCTTTTGGGGGTGGTTGAGGGGTTAAGACAGGCGGTGCAGTGTCTTCAATCCACGGTTGCAAACATCCAATTAGTCCCAGAGGTACAAACCCCTCTAAACCAACTGACAATCCAGACGTACACTGCAGGGTTAGTGTGCCACCTAGTGGGGCAACCAGTCACGGGTTCAGAGAAACAGGAGGGGGATGTTGGGAACGTGGGTGTAACAGACACCTTAGACGTGATTGCCCGTACTTGCAGGGAAACTAGAAAAATCAGAACAAGATCTGAACAAGTATGCGAATACGAATTGCCTGCCCCCGAGCACACTGATATAACTGTGGACTCTGCACCTAACCATGGAGGTTCTGGGTACATTGTGCCGAAAGTAGGTGGGTGCGACTCACTGTTGCTCGTAGATAGTGGGGCAGCCTTATCAGTGATTCCGAAACAGGTCTGGTTAGCTATCAATAAGGAGAGGTCAGAACTGCTTTTCGGCTGCAAATGGTGAGGGGATGGGAATCCTGGGAAAGTGACATACTGTGTGTCAGTTCGACTCTCTGGCATTAGTTGCTGAGTTTTTTGTGGCTGATGTGCCACCTCAAGAGATATTACTTGGGGTTGGGGCTGTGGAAGACTTTGGGAAAAAGGAATGTAGACTGGTGGGTGTAGGGGTCCTCGCACGGGATGCCAAATAACACAGGGATTTTACTCTCTACGAAACCGGGGCGCCAGTTAAACGTTGTGTAGCAGTATAACTGCAAAAAGTAATCAGTCTCATAAAATTACTATTATCAGAAATATCTAACCACAAATTTAGTATTTTAATTAATAATTAAAATAACCAATATTAATGATTAAACATACCAATAACCTGAAGGTTGGAAGTTCTTCGAAAGACTGCTTTAACTCGGCTCTCATGTCTATGTGATTCCAAAACGGACACCGGGGTTTAATAAAATATATTTATTAAACAAACGTAAAACACAGAACAGATAAACCGGAAGTTAGTAAGGAAATTTAGTTGGGTATGTGTGTGTGCGTGTGTGTGGCGCGCGGAAGCGCGCGTGCCGCTTGAACAAAGGAAAGGTAAAAGTGGGAGTAGCTAGCTTGAGTAAGCTAGAGTTCTGGGTGTGTTAGTTATTGTTAGCTGTGAGAAGACTACTTGCGTAGTTTACTCAAAAGATGGCGAATCAATTCACGTACATATATAGCTAACAAAATACATTCCAATGATAAGACGGCAAATATGGAAACACAGATTCACAAACACAGTTAAGACTAAACTAAACACTGGCTATGCCTGAATGTTTGTTCTCTTACTGAGTCCGTACGCATTGGATCCAAAATACGTGCTGTCCTTGTAGGAGCCGCGATGGTGTTGTGAATGTGTGTCCTGGAGAGATGTGCAGGCTGGGGCGTCTTAGCCGCGCGTTGTCGTTTGGTCCGCTCGGTTGCTGGAAGGATGTTCGTTGGTCCCTTTTCCGGCTGGAAAAGTTCGTTGCTGTTGTTCTTTGGTGAGCTTTGCAGGGGTAAACTGATGTAGCGTTCCGCGTACACCAGTTTCCACTTGCTATAGGCCACAAAGTTACCGCGAGGAAACTGGGTGTGTCCATAGGCCTGGTAGTGCACTGTGCAGCATTCAGCCTCTGTCCGAGTCTCGGAGCAGATGAGCTGAAGCGAATGGCCAAAAAGGGTGCGTCGAAGAGAAGAAGCAGAAGAGGCAGAAGAAGCAGAAGAGGCAGAAGAGGCAGAAGAGAGATCCCAAGAACGTGTCTTGCTCTTATACGGGACCGTTTATTGCTCCCGCCATTACGGGATTGGCTGAACCAAGTTAGACGTCATTCGTGGTGGACGTCGCGGAATTTTCCTGTGGGAATGTGGAAGTTGTAGTCCCTACATGGGTTAATTATTTCCCCTCATTGTGCCAGCAGATGTGGAGAAGCCACAAGCTGTCACCAGCTCTGCTGACGCAGTCATTCCCCCGCAATGAAGCCATCATGATTTGCAGAGTAGAAAATTCTATTGGGAAAATTCTATTTTAAAGAGAAAAGGAAATATGCTACCACCAAGAAGGAGTTGCTGAACATGGACACTTTCACTAAAAGCATTACTTGTTGGGCAAAGAGTTTGTGCTGAGGACGGACCATAACTCTTTGAGGTGGTTGCATAATTTCCAGGGGCTAGAGGGACAGTTAGCCAGTTTTCAGTACTGTTGGTTCTGGGAATGTATAGATTGTGGCTCACGAATGACAACTGGGCAGCAGTTGTGTGCCCCTCTTCAGCTGACAGTAGCTTCAAGGCCATACGAGCGGGTGGCATTAGACATGGTAGGGCCACTGCCGGGAACCTCTGATCGAAACAAATACATTTTAGTTATTGGGGATTATTTCTCAAAGTGAACCGAAGGGGCCCCCCGCACCATTCACACCGATCAAGGGCAAAATTTTGAGTCCAACTTTTTAAAAGAAGTGTGCCGACTATTAAACATTCATAAGACCTGATGGGATGGTGGAAAGGTTTAACAGGACCTTGTTGTCCATGTTGTCTTTGTTTGCGGAAGAGAACCAGGCCAATTGGGATGTGCTGTTTCCTTATGTGATGTTGGCTTATAGAAGCAGTATGAGCACAGGGTTTACGCCCGATAAGATCATGTTTGGACAGGAGATAGTTCTCTCAGTAGATGTCATGTTGGGTCTTGGAGGGCGGGAAGAGATTCTTTGCAGATACGTAGTACATGTCTAGGTTGGGTGACACACTATCAACAGTGGTGGGTGCTGTAAGGGGCCATCAGGCAAGGGCCTCTGGTAGGCAGAAGGAAGCCTTTGATGTTAGGGTCAAGTGGCAGTACTACTCAGAGGGGGAGTTGGTATGGGTTCACTCTAGGGTGAGGAAAAGGGGTGTCTGTACTAAACTGCAAAGGAGATTTATAGGGTTATAGAGAGAATAACAGAAGTCTTATATAGGTGAAGGTTAGTGGAGAGAGCTACTGAGGTGGTGTTGCATTACAACAGACTCAAACCATTTCTCTCCCCGGTATCAGAAGCAAGCAACCTGGAGGCTACACAGAGACAGCAGACTGTGCCTCCATGCCCAGAAGCAAGTAACAGCACTGGCTGGGTTGGTTGGCGAGCCCCAGGTTCTGCTGGGAGGTCTGGAGAGGGAAAGGTCCCCCGCCCAACACCTTCAGGGCCAGATAGCGTAGCATGCCCCAGCCAGGGTGTGGTGAAAGAAGAAAGGTGGCTGGAAGAATTAACAGCATCCAACCTCCAACAACCAGCAGATCCAGGGGTGGAGAGTGCGGTGTAGAGGATCAACATAGCAAGAGAGTACATCGAGCCCCAGCCAGGGAAGGGTCTCAAGCCCCAGGAGAGTTAAGTGCTTTTAATAAAAGACTCATTTTATGTTTGTCTTTGTCTATGTCATGTTTAGTTTGTTAAATGTGATAGATTTAAAATTAGCAGCTTATAGCCGCAGTACCGGGGTGGGGAGAACAGCTGAGGGAGCTAGACATATCCTTCTGTGTCACTTCCTGTGTGCCGTTATAGCACATATGTGTTTGCAGTGGAGTGATTTCGCTTGCGGTGGGATCTTGTGTGTTGTGCCCTGAGGGGGTATAAACCTGCTGTGAATTGCAGTGCAGTATGATGTTGTGGTGCCCTAAGGGGGTGTTATTCTGTATGTGGTGGTATAGTCTGGCGAGTGCCCATACACTTGTGTTTGGCTCATGTGGGTGGCATAGAGGGGGAGTATATAGACAGTGACTGATATACCTGTGTGCAAGGCTAGGGGTTGTATGAACTGTATGAATTACTTGTAATAATAAAGATGATTATTTTCTGTTACCCTGGGTATTCCTCCTCCTTTAAATTGTGTTCACAGTAGAAATATCCTGTGGGCGGGCATTCTACATTCTCACATCAGAGACAAGGGCAATTACACTACAGTAGGGATAACGAGTACTCGTTTTAGATGAGTACTTATAACGATTATTGCATTTTATCCGATCATGAGTGTTGTACGAATAATTGGATCATTACCCGTGATCTGAGAATTGGCCTGCTGTATTTGCTTATTTCTTACACTGGCTGCAGAATCAAATACGAATCAGCTAGCTGGCACTGTTAGATCTATTCCAAATGCATTGGTGGCAAATTAAATGGAATGTTCATTTAAAATCATCCATCCATCTATCCATTATCTGAACCCGCTTATCCTGATCAGGGTCACAGGGGGGCTGGAGCCTATCCCAGCATACATTGGGCGAAAGGCAGGAATACACCCTGGACAGGTCGCCAGTCTATCTCAGGGCACACACACCATTCACTCACACACTCATACACTCATACACTCATACCTACGGGCAATTTAGACTCTCCAATCAGCCTAACGTGCATGTCTTTGGACTGTGGGAGGAGTATCCGGAGGAAACCCACACAGACACGGGGAGAACATGCAAACTCCACACAGAGAGGCCCCGGCCGACGGGGATTCGAACCCAGGACCTCCTTGCTGTGAGGCGGCAGTGCTACCCACTGCACCATTATGCAAGAAATTGGGAGCTATGATTTTGTGACTACATCTGTCACGCCTGTGCCTTTCTATTGTTTTTCCCTTTTCTATGTTCTCTGTATTCTCACTCCAGTCCTTCTTTTCCCTCTCTCTTTATTACATGTTTCTGCCATCCACTCCCTATTTGGACATCATTCATCAATTCCTCTCACCTACTCCTCATTTTCTGTTCACCAGCTCCCACACCTTTTTAATCGTTTAGTTAATTTGTTTGTATATTTAAGCATGCCTGTTTTGTTCTCTGGTTGCCAGTTTGTCAGTTCTGTTCCCATGTGTTAGGTTTATGCTGTTCTATGCTGTTATCGGTTCTGTTCTGTTTTTTTCTGGTTCTTGGATTTTCTGTTAAGGAACTCTGCCTGTTATTAAACTTTAATTTGATTTGATTTGACTGTTTCTGGATCACGTTTTTATACTGTGACCTGTTGGACTGACTACCCGGTTTTTGAACTTTGCCTGTTCTTCGGATTACGCTCTGTCTGCCCCTTATCAGCCTACTTTATTAAACCTGCTATTTTCTCGTTACCCCGAGGTTCCTCTATCCCACAATTCCTGACAACATCTACATTATGCTATGGAAAAACCTAGCTAGAATCCTAAGGAATGCCATTAACCAATGTATAGATAAATTATAAATCATTTCAAAACCGCATGCAACTACAGTACACACAATCTGCAGTACAAACAGACACAATGAAGACACTCACTTTTTTGCTGTACTAACAGTTTTCAATCTTGCTGACACAGCTATATATGGTGATTTGAGAGATTTAAGGGGAAAGTATAGAATAGTATTTCATTCATAGCTGATGTAGTATGAGCCATTGTATTTATGTATTAGGCTACCGTGGCAGCATGATAACCTCAATGAAACAAACATATATATTGACCAACCTACTGTAGGCACAGTTTCCTGTTCCTCTCTGAAGTTGAATGTACAATAACATTACTATATATGTTTACCTAAATAGTGTATTCAGCAAAGAAGCTGAGGCATAAAAACCTTCCTGACATTACAAAAAAAACCCACTTTATCTGTGATTTGTTGTTCACCAACAAATACTAAAGCAGTGATGACTTATATGGTATAGGTAATGTATATTTACACTTCCCAAGCAAGGTTCTAACTTATAGTTTTTACGAAATATGTCTATAGGGCACTAACATAACATAACTAATGACAAAAACACATTTATACAAAAATGCTGTTTAAAAGTATGAAAAAAATCTAAATTGTATCTGCTTGGAACCTATTCACTTTGGAATCTTTGAAGCTCAATATCACAAAACTACTCATGCAGATAGAAACTGCCTGACAAGTTATTGATTACAGGATTTATTATAAAAAACAATTACAAAAAAAGTATTAAAAATATAATCAATACATTTTGTGACGGGTGTAATCTGAATATTCTAAAATATATCATATCAATGAATAATAATCCACAGCTCAAAGGTGCTTCATGAGTTATCAATGCTCTCTATTAAGTTACAGCCAATTACATTTTTAAGACAGTATAGGGGCAAATGTATAGGATATCAGAATAATATAAATGCAAGTTAATGATGCTTCTTCAGGTTTTATAATATTAACTGGATTGAAATTGTATTGTAAATTAAAAATGGTTAATTACAAAATTCTACACAGAATAAAATTACGTAGGTTGCTAGAATCTCACCTTGTCTGAAAGTATCTCAAAAGCCAACTTTAAACTGCACTCAAGAAAAAAAAAAGGTCTACAATCAGATTATAAAGTCCAGTGCTGATTTACAACCCTTTTTTCAACTTCTTTTCAACTTTTTTATGAAATTAGTTGGCTTTTGTCCTGCCACACAGACGGTCTGACCTTTGGAGCTGCTGCAGGGCTTTTGCAACTTGGATGGGCTGGACTGGCTGAGGTATAAAAGACAGGTGCAGACACTGTGGAATCAGTCTTGACTCAAAGAAGACTCGCAAAACGAAGGAACAGAGCTTCATCGAACCCATCATGGGGGACACAAAGCTCTGTCTTTTGCTGCTTCTGTGCACCTTTGCCTTTGCCCGTAAGTACCTGGCTTCATGTATTAAACTGAGGAAGTCTGCTACAGTGGGCGACTTCTGACACGTTTGACATGTTTTATTTCAAATATTTCTGGTCAGCGTGGGTGATAGCTATAATGGTTATGTGAATGAAGATATGTTTTTGTTCTATTAGATAAACTGTCTGTCTAACCTGTCTGTCTAATTCATTTTCAGTATTTTCAAATATTTCTAAGTATTACTCCAATTATGCCATCTGAGATGTTTGAATGAATTATTCAATTAATCAACAGTTGCTTGAGATACTTAATTTGTCTTATTTTTATTTTTGCCTCTCTTTAGAAGAGGATGTTGAGAGTGCTGAAGAAGAATCACCACCGTGCTTGTGTAAGTGTCCTTTTAAGAAAATGTTGACTCTCACTCTTACCTGGAGAGGGCTTGCTTGCTTGATTCAATACTTTGTCACAGACTATGATGGCTACAAAGCAGAAAAAATATACGGAGAGAAAAGACATTTTGGATAAAAATGTACAATTGCATGTAGAAAGCAAACTTATGAGAATAATTTAGGTTTTAGAGTTTGAAATAGGCCTCTAACAAACATGTTTAAGAAAACTGCACATCAGAGCATGGAGGATAATTATATAAATTATGTTACAATGTTATTTAAAAAGATTATTTGTCAGAAATGTGCACTAATCTTTTTTCACACTAGACAAGTTTAAGCTTGTAATTCAAACAGATTTGTATGAAGACAGTGGAATCAGCCAGGAAAAATTACTGTTATGTGTCAGGTATTGCGACATAGGACCGAAAAAAAGGTCATGCTACAGTAAATAGATAGTATAAAAAAGAACCTTAGTGTAACATTCATTGTTTTCTCTTCAGTGGCAAAAAGGTTTAAAAGCTTTAGGAACTATGTGTACCAGTATGAAACCGAAGCCCTCAATGGAGTGAGTGGAACGTCAAACCTCAGGAATGGTGCCAAAGCAACTTGTAAGGTAAGTATGATGCCTCACTCTGAGCCCTATAGGTGAACATAAAGAAATATTAATGTCACATAAAGCAATGCTTATCTAGCTGCAGTTAGCGTCTCTAGCGAGCATTTCTCTAACTCCTTCTCTTTCTACGACAGGTCGAGATCGATGTGCCTCAGACATGTAGCTACATCGTGCGCACCCTGGAGTGCACACTGAGCGAGGTGTCCAACATCGACCCAGAGGGGCTGCCTGTATATGGACCTGCTGCTGGAGCTGATGCCTTCCAGGCTGCCATGGCAAAGTACGTACAGCTTTCAGCACTCAAAGGCCCATTGCTTTTCATTAGCACATAATCCATCTGCCCATATGCCCAAAGCAAACAAAATGTCAAAATAATGATGGGAAAATACTGTCTGTTGTGTGTTGTGTGTGGAACTCTAATGATCTCTTCTCATGGACTAGGAACTCACTGAAGTTGACTGTGGAGGGGGAATCCCACGTCAGCCTGTTCCCTGAAGAGGATGAGCCCATCAACATCCTGAATATCAAGAGAGGAATCATCTCTGCCCTCTTGGTGCCTGTGTTAGAGGAGGATAACAACAAAAACATGGTAAGGATGCATGTAAAATGACAATACCAAGAGCAAATAACAATTCAATCTCATTACAAGAATTGTTCCATGCCAGTGTTTTGCATTTCTAATTCGTGTCTTCAAACTCAACCAAGTTATTAGTACTCTACTAGTTGTCACAACTGTGAATATGAGGCCTTCAGAGTCAATGTTAATCATCCAATACCAGGACAGTAACCAGGTGGTGAGAACTATATGTGTATTTAATATGTAGGTATGATGTTTCTTTGGAGTTTGCTGACTATTTTGCCCCCTTCCTTCAGGCCACTCTGCACGGTATCTGCAAGACTGACTTTGCTGTCAACACCAGGGAGGACATTGCTACCGATGTCACTGTCAGAAGAGACCTGTCCCGTTGTGATGCTTTCACTCCCAAGAAAGACGTTGCCAGCCCCCTGGCACTCATCTCTGGCCTGGTAAGACTGCCAGCCTAAAGGGAACTTGAAGAGCAGATCCCCAGGAAATTAATTCACACATGGCCACATATACTTTACATTCATCAGCATATTCAGTCAATATTTACCGAAATGGTTCATATTACAGCTGTACTTACTATGTAGACATGGTAATAAAATGGTTTATAAAACAGCTATTTAAAATCCCATAGCCAATATTTTGACATTATATAATGTTAAAAATTCTGAGTCTGTGACTCCTTGTCCGTAGCACATTCCACTCTCCAAACTGATCAGCAGCACCCAGACCTGCAACTACAAATTTGACAATGAGAAGAAGCACATGACTGAAGGAACCTGCACTGAGAAACACATCTTGCTGCCTTTCTCTCACCGGTTAGTCCCACGCCCCAGAAGTTACCTTGTTGTACACAAATGTAGGTAGGAAACAGGACACAAAGTAAAAACATTAAATGTTCTTTATTATTTAAAATGTATTTAATGGAAGTCAGTCCACACAATAAAATTGTTTGTCCAAATCCCACAGAGGCACAGTCCCTCTGAGCATTTACATCATTCATATTTACATTAAGCAGTCCAGTTACAAGCAAATCATCACTTTGTTACAATACATCCTGCTCATTTCCAAATAAGGTGAATAAGGTTAGTTTTACTTCTTCTGTGAAAGATTGTTACAAATGTCTCTGCTCTTTTGCTCTTAAAGTGTAACTGCATATAGGTTTCTGGCTATTATCAGTACCATATTCTCACCAGTTGTCTTCTGTTCTTTCTACTCAGAGAGCAGAGTGGAGTTTTAACCATGGTTAAACAGACCTTGGCCCTGCAGGAGACAAGCAAGATCAATGATAGAGTCTTTGACCACAGTAAGTACTTTCACTTCATGATTCATGATTGTGATGAATTCTGAATGAAGGCATGACATAGTAGAGATCCACTTATCTAGACTATGTATGGAGTGGTTTTATTTCCAGACAACTTCTCCAAAGCAACAGCAAGAGTATACTCTTTTATTATATCTGTATAACACAGCCCTTTGTTTATCTTTGTGCAGATGAGGCTAACCTGAAGGCCCTGCCTATGGAGGCTGTTGAAGATAAATCCCCTGCTCAAACTAAGGATGTTATTCTGGCCACTCTGAGGGAACTAAGCACCCTGTCTCAGACAAGCCAGGGTAACCGGCGGGCACACCTGTTCCAGAAGCTGGTGACTGAGATCCGAGGGCTGAAGAGTGAAGCCCTGAGCCCAGCTGTCCCAGAGATGGTAGAGGTGTCTGGACTCCTGACTTGGCAGGCTTTGGCCCAGTGTGGAACACCCGAATGCAGCAGTGCCATCCTACAGATCCTGCTTACCATGGATAAAACTGCTCCGGAGGTTGATGCTGCCGTTTATGCTATGGGGCTCCTGCCCAACCCCACCAACCACTTGGTCCAAGACATGTTGAGCATGGCCCAGTACAAACAGAGCAAGCCTATTCTATATGGCCTTAGCAACATTGTTCGGAGGTAAGTGCAATTTCCCTCTCAAATCAAGTAATGCTCTCTATTATAAGAAGATTGTTGAAGATGTTTGCCTGGGAATAATCACGAATAAGACTGTCAAATTGTGGACCAGTCTGCAGAGGAGTGACTCTTCCTTGTTATTTGTCTTCCCTTCCTAATTCACCTCCAGAGTTTACAAGATTGAGGGCAAGGTCACCCCTGAGATCACTGCAGTATCTGAGTACATGGCCTCCCTGCTGGGTGATTGCTCTGGTGACAAAGATCAGACCTTCTTGACCCTGAGGGTATGTCTCTTAACTGTCAATGAGGAGGATAATGTATTTGACAATTCAATTTCTTTTTCTGAGATCTCTGTGA
Organism: Conger conger; assembly: GCF_963514075.1. NCBI lineage: Eukaryota > Metazoa > Chordata > Actinopteri > Anguilliformes > Congridae > Conger > Conger conger. The sequence goes on along the minus strand of NC_083764.1, from coordinate 20,521,571 downwards.
AGCTGCAAATTTGCATCTTTCTTTTTCCAGGTTATTGGTAACATGGGAGAGGCAATGGAGGCTGCTAACCCTGCTCTGAAGTCTGCCTTGCTGCACTGTATGACAGAGCCTGCCGCCACGTCAACTGTCCAACAAGCTGCCATCCAGGCCTTCAGAAAGCTGACCGTCACTGAGGAGGTAACTGAAGTACCATCATCCTATTGTACTCAAAATATGATCTGACTGTACACATTGGGTATTTAACAGATTTGCTTAGGGTGACTAACATAGTACAGATGCCCCCGTACTTAGTTAGAAATTAAGCTGTACCTTGGAATGAAATAGAACAAGTCTTACTGTAGTGCTATTCCTAGATCATTACTGCAACTCCATACTGCTTCAAAGATACAGTGTAAAGGGAAACATGACTGCACAGTGGATTGAACAATGCCTATCCCTCCAGGCTCGTGGTGTACTCCTGCAGACTGTGCTGGATGGGGAAAGCCCCATTCAGAAACGTGTGGCTGCCTACCTGGTGCTGATGAAGAACCCTGAGCCTTCTGACTTGGCTGAGGTGATAAGCGCTCTGCTAAAAGAGGAGGATCCACAGGCCAAGAACTTTGTTGCATCCCACCTGGCCAACATTCTCAGTTCCACAGACCCTGCATCTGCCCCGTAAGTAGAAACTTCATACCTCGATCAGAACACCAAAAGTCTACATAGTTTTCATCGTGACCTCAAGACCGTGTTCTTCACACAATTCTCCCGACAGGATGAAAGACAAGATTGCAGAGGCTCTTCATGGAAATGAGGTGCCAGCTGTCAGGGAATTCAGCAAGATCTCCCGAAACTACAAGATGAGTAACAACCTGGAAGGAAATGTGATCTTTGACTCCACTGGCTACCTCCCTAAAGAAATCATGCTGGAGACTACACTGAAGGCTTTTGGATACGAACTTGATGTGTTGGAGGTATAGATCATATCAACACATTTGATCAGTGCAGAACAATCAACCTGGCAAAAATCATTTCAGAGCGAAATATAATAATCTATTTTCAGTAAACTATTTGAATTCAAGAAACTATGTGATCTCTTCTCTTATTTAAGGTTGGATTGGATGGAAAAGGATTAGAACCAACCTTTGAGGCCCTATTTGGACATGATGGATTCTTCCCTGACACCTTGTCAAAGGCCATTTACTGGGCTGGAGGCAAGATGCCAGCCTCAGTGAGCACACTTTTACAGAAGATGATTCCACCTGAGAATGGGAGAATGAGGAGACAGGTATTTTGTGCAGCCATTCTCTGTTGGTCTCAGCTGAGGCTTTAAGATAGAATGTAAGGTTCATACATCTTATGGGAGGCATCTTTGTTCAATTTAAAAACATTTTCAAATGATTATTTTGCTATGCCTTCCCTGCAGGTGCCTCAGAACATCCTGAGAGAAATAAGTCACAATGTCAACAAACTGATGAGCGAACTTAAGACCCAGCAGTCTCCCGATGCCCTGGTTTATCTGAAACTCTTGGGATCTGAGCTTGGATTCATCAAGACTTCAGAAATGGAAGAGATGGCGTACTCTGCTGCCCTGTTAGCTGATAATCTTCTCAAGATGTTTCCTACTGATGTATGTATGGTATTTCACAGAAAACCTGTAAAAACACTATGAAATTCAGATGTAACATAAATACATTTACACATGAAATTGTTTATATAGCAAGGAGGCAAACTAAAATGTGTCAGTAACTGTTAATATTCATATTTTGTCACCCATACTTCAACATGATACATAACTGTAGAAATCAGATTACAATTATACAATTTAATTTATTTTCATTTCTCTTTTTCAGATCATGAAGCTTCTTTCCAGCACTGAAAATGAGTTATTTGTTCACTACATGTTCATGGACAATGAGTTCTTCCTGCCAACTGGGTCTGGTATGCCTCTGAAAGTCTCTCTTTCTGGTACCTTTGCCCCTGGAGTCAAAGGCGGACTGCACCTAACCCCTGGGCTGGTAAGTATCATAGTTGTGTTCCACAATCCATTATAATGAAGATATTACCAATGTAGATACATGGAATGCTATTCTTTTAAACAACATGCCATTAACTCTGCCCTCAATTTATCTACACCAGGACATTGCTTTCATGCCTTCCATTGGTGTGGAATTTGTGACAGAGATGGGTGTTCACATTCCTGAGCTTCTCATCTCCAGTATTGCCATGCACACCAACATCTACCATGAGAGTGCCCTCAATGCCAAGGTTGCCATAAGCAACAGCCAGTTCAAGATTACTGTCCCAGCTCCTCAGGGTACCTCCCGTCTCTTTGAAATTAGGTAGGACTCAATCATTACTGAGGTTACAATTTTTGTTACTGACAATTCTCTTTTGAGTTTCTCTTGTGTTGAAATAAAATAACCCCTGTCCTTTTCCAATTACAGCAACAGACTGCTGTCAGTGACCACCACCAAGTCCAAGAGCCCGTCACCGATATCAGAAGACAGAACTGACTTAGTGAAGTGCATCCCAGTCTTACCTGGCATGAAGTCCTGTATCACCCTAAAATACCCTGGCTCGACTGATGCTGCTCCCTATTTCCCACTCACTGGAGATTCTGAGTAAGTGTTACATTTCTGCAGTGTGTATTATCATCTTATTTACATAGTTTCATTATTTTAAAAAGAATGTGCTGCTACTTTTAAACTTTTAACAGAAAACAGAAAAGTGAAATGTCCTTTTCAATTGATTTCAAACATTTCTAAACAAGAAACTAGAAGAGGCAGGCATAATGTAGATAGATATTTATGCAGATAGATATTTGGCTACTAAAAATCTGATCTCCTTATCCATGTTAACACTGCAAAACATTAACCAGCAGAACAATGATGTGTTCCTATTGCACAATTTTATTGTATTTTTACATTACTCTTACATTTTGGCATGCCCCACAGACTCTTATATAACCATGATGTCCATTTGGAATGGTGCAATTATTACTGGTAAAATTACAAGTAGGGACATTCACATATTCATATAATGAGCTACTTTTCACTACTTTTCCTTTTTTTTTAAGTGTATCGCAATATTAACAATATTAACATGGTATACTAGGAGCAAAACTGTACAAAATCCTTCAGCACTTGGCAACATAATATGTTTTTTGCTTTTGGAATGAGAATACAATTTGGAAAGGTCATAGTATTTGCTTTATTTGGTGTTTAATGTATGATATAACTAAATTGCAGATTGATTTCATACTTTGATAGCAGAATCTGTAAAAATCTATGCATAAAAACATTTTAAAATCTTGGTTACTTTTTCCTAGGGTTGCTGTGGAGATTGAGCCCACTGGTCAGGTGACTGAATACACTGCCACCATTGCCTATGAACACCTAATGGAGGGAGAGGTTCCAGAAAAGGTGGATGCCCTGAAGATTACACTCATGGCAGAGGGTAAGTCATTGAAAGGGTACTGATTTTCAGAATGTATTTGCATTAACATACTGCATATTTTTTGTTACTAGCAGTAACAGACTTCCATTTTTCTTGGTCGCAGGTGCAGAGCCCACGGAAGCTACAGCAGTTATGAAGTACAACAGGAACACAAATGTTCTCACCACTGATGTCCAAATTCCTGATTGTGACATAGAGGCTGGAATCAGACTTGGCATCACTGATGATAGTGCCAATGGAAAGGGGATCATGATTGACATCACCCACAAGAACATCCCTCAGGTTTCTCTGATTGGTCATGCAAAGTAAGCTAACCCTGTTCCCCTCAATCCCTTCTTTTTGTACAATCTTGTATTAGAATGCAGTTTGTCTGACATGAGCTGTAGCCATGCTCAGTCATTTTTTTCCTTCCTACAGACTTGAGGCAATGAAGGATGGTATGCTGCAGGTCCAGCTGGCCATACCCTCACTCAAGACCGATGCTACTGTCACTGCTGCCCTGAAGAGAGCTGAGGACCTAATTCTGGAGATCGAGAGCATCATCAACATCCCTGAGACTTCCTCACTGCAGAAAGTCATTGTCAGATATGGTATATCCCTCTGCTATTTTTCACAATGTTATTTACAAACATCAGGATTTTGTAAGGATACTACAATTTTGAGTAATCAGTTTGTGAATTGAAACAATTATTGGAGAGCAACTGCGTAAGATTAAATTAGAATTCTTGTAACCTGCGATATAGCCATGAAAACGTGGTTCTTAAATATTTTTCAAATGACTTAAGTATGGGAATGCATTTCAATTACAGATGAAAACAGGATTGAGGTTGAGCTGAAGTCTGACATGAGCTCTGAGGTCCATAAGCTTTTCCAGAATGTAGATGAATACCAGAAGATCGTCCAGGACATTCTGGACATGACAGTGACACATACTGACATGACAGTGCGCAATATTGTGTCTAAATCAATTGAGGTACTAAGAAAAAACAATATTTCTTTATCTTGCAAAGGTGTCTAATTTGTGTAATTTATATATTTGTATTTTGAGTAAAAATTCAGTAAACTGCAGTACCCCGACCTTACAAGTCATATATTTCTCCAGGCAACCAATATCTGGCTGGAAAGTGCTTTTGCTGATGCCCCTGCTCCCTCCGTTGAGAGTCTGGGACAAATCCTAGGATTACACCTGCCTGAGAAACTGTACCTGAAATCGTAAGTGGCCTTTAAATGCGAGAGCATTTCTTTGCTTTGATGCAAGCATGCCACAATGGTAGTGTGTAACGTATCACAAATGACTGCATATGTGCACTCTATACGCCTCTTTTATTTTTATTCAGTTTTATTCAACAGCAAAAACTATACTCTCAATTCATGTTTAAAAACTAAATTTAACCAACAATTTAACTGTTTCCAACAGTGAAGGTGCAGTCAAATACCAATTCAATGGCAATCACATCACAGTCACTATTCCTGTGCCTCTGGGTGGAAAGTCATCAGAGGATTTGAATATCCCCGCCACCCTGACCACTCCAAACCTGCCTGTGCCCCTGACTGGCCTGATGATCGCATCCACGGAGGTCAGCATCCCCAGCTTCATCATACCCCCCAGCTATGAGCTCTCATTCCCCCTCCTTGGAATTGCTGAAGTATCCGCCAAAGTGAACAGCAATTTCTACAACTGGGAGGGCCTGGTTTCAGTTGATGCTCCTGCTCGTACTGCCAAATACAATGCTGTGGGTGACTGTCCTGTGGAAATTCTATCTTACACAATTGATGGTAAACATTTTATTTTATTTACCTTTATTCTTTGGTATGCAGATGTTGTAATGAAGGTGTTTGTTGAAGAATAATATTGCAATGCCTTGTGCCTCTCATGACACATTTGTTTTTGGAAAAAAAAATATTTCAGCTTCCAAAAAGTAGCCAGTTAACCTAAAATGTATGTAAAATGAGCTAACCATGTTAATAATCTCCCATATAATTGCAATGTCTAAAATTAAGATTGAGGAGATTATTCTGACTAATCTACATAAACACATATTTATTTTTTATTAGGCACTGGAGCACTCACCACAACACCTGAAGAAGCCTTGAAGGCCATCATCAGCAGTTCTCTGAGCCACAAGTTTGTAGATGTCAATGTCAGTCTTGAGGGCATTGGAAGCATCACTGACAAAGTAAACATAAAAACTACTAACAAGATAGAAGCTTCAAGCCCTCTGGGTCTGCAGACATCACTTGACTACACTGCCCATTCTGAATTTACTCCTGAAGAGCTTTCTGGTGAAGGACATCTGGATGGAATTGTCAGAATAGGTTCTGTGAATGCAAAAGCTTCCTCCTCGCAGTCATTCATGATCAACCCCTTCAGCAGAGAGCTGAAAGGAGAGTCAACATTCAAGTTAGACTCACCCCTCCTCCAGACCCAGAACACAATAAAGGGTGTGTTTGCCAGTAGCAGTGGCCTGGAAGTGAACACTGAAGGCTCCCTTGTTGTTGGTGTAAGTCATGGTTCCCATAAGGCCTTCTTAACTATTGGTGGTGGTAACCTGGCAACAAGTGGCACCACCACCCTACAGAGTGGCCCCTTGGCATTAGAGAATGTCTTCAATGGGGGAATCGATGCCACTGGTACCACACTCTCAGTTATATCCAAGGGATCAATGCTGGACATGAAGATTGAAAATACAAACTCTCTGGCTCTTACTCTTTCAACATTAGCCTTCCGCTCACAGACGGACAGCTTTGTCAGTGACAGCAACTCGTATAAACATGACATCATAGTTGACATTAAGCCCTACTTAGCTTCTGTTAATGTGAACAATGAACTCAGACTCTTGGACATCAGCTTGAACAATGAAGGTGTACTAAAACTCCAACCTTACAAGATTGACTTAACTGGAAGCTTGAAGGGGAATTTCGGAAATGAGGAGCTCAGACATACCTATGAAATTAATTATGCTGACCTTACTGCAACAATGAAATGTAGCACAAATGGCAAGATACTGGGAGCTCATCTGATCCACAACACTGACTTTGAGGTTGCTGGATTCACCTCCAAATTGAACAGTGAGGCTCGCTTTAACTCTCAGATTCTCCGTGTTGACAATACTGTCCGTGCACTTGTTGTACCTTTTAGCATTAGTGTTGACTCCATTTTCAATGCTGATGGTGATATGACCTTGTTTGGAAAGCATACTGGTCAGCTATATAGCAAACTGCTCTTGAAGGCAGAGCCCTTGGCTGCAGTCTTTTCACATGACTGCCGAGCTTCCACCACACATCAACTGGACATTGAAGCTTCTGTTGAGACACACTTTGACAACAAGATTGACAGTCTCCTGACCCCTCAGGAGCAGAAGGGAACATGGAGGATGAAATCCAAGCTGAACAAGCATGAATACACCCAGGAAATTGACATTTACAACCAACCTGAGAGGATCGGAGTGGAGTTGTCAGGAACAGTCCTCACAGACTTTCTGAGCCATCCTGAGATCCAAGAATTTAGCATCTCCAATTCCCTGAAGTATGACAAGAGCAGCGACAGCAATGTCCTTGAGCTGTCATTATTTGAGACCTTGCCTGCCATATTGGAACAGATGAAAGCATCCTTTGTTCATGCTCTAGAATCCTTGCAACAGTACATCAACAGAGATGAAATCCGAGCAAGGCTTGAAAATCTGCCTCAGGCTGTGAGTGACTTTGTTAGAGAGCAGGATCTGGAGAACAAGGTCATTGCAGTAAAGGAGAAAATTATTGCCCTACTGCAGGAGAATGCTGTCACTGTGGAAGACTTGGAGGCTTATCTAGAGAGCATGAAGAATGCCATTGAATCCATCCTGGATAATGTGGCAGCCAGACTTAAGAGCATAGTAGAAAGTGAAGCCTGGTCTGATAACTTCACAGACATTATTATGCGCATTGGAAATGCACTGAAGGAAATTGATGATCAGTATGAGATCACTGCAACTATTCTTAGCATCGTAACTGCTGTTGAGGATATCATTGGGCAGGCCGATTTGGAGAAACTCAAGGACAGTAGCATTGCTTGGTTGCAGGAATATGAAATCAAAGTTAAGCTTCAGGAGAGAGTAAGCGAACTGAAGCAGGCGATTGAAAGCTTTGACTTGGCAGCATTCATCCAAGATCTGAAAAACTTTGTCTCCTCCTTCAATGTTGGAGGGTACATTGAAAAGCTTGTTGCACAAATGCCAACAGAAATACTGATCAAAACAGTTGACTCCATCAAAGGCATTATCATTCGCATTCTTAACGAATTACAAATCACCGACCAAATCAATGCTGCCTACACAAAAGTCAGAGAAATAATGGCTAATTATGAAGTTGACAAGAAAATCGAACCACTCTTGGAAAAGGTTGTAGAACTACTGAAGCAATTCAAAATTGAAGACACAATTCTGGCAGTAATTAACAATGTAAAATCCATTGATCTGCCAGTGTTGTCTGACAAAGCATTGCAGCTACTGGATGATGCAGTGAACCAATTGAAAACATCTGAATTCAAGCAAATAATTGACCTGCTCAGTGAATACATTGACATCATTGTCAAGAAATTGAAGTCATTTGATTACAATGCCTTTGTTGATGACGTAAACCCAAAAATCAGTGAAGTCACAAGTTTTGTGAATGAGCAGATTCAAGCATATGAGATCCCACAGAAAACTGAAGCTGTTAGGGAATTTGTCATATGGATTCAGTCATCTCTACTTGACATCCAGAGTTCCCTTCCAGAGAATGGTCTTCCTGAAATCAGCCTCCCTGTCATCACAATTCCAAAACTCAGTCTGGAGAACTTTGATATCACAGCCCTTCAGATCCCTGAGTTCACATTGCCCCCAATCCCCAGTGAGATAACAGTCCCTGCTTTTGGTAAACTATATGGAGAGATGAGATTCAAGTTTCCACACTACAGTTTCAGGGCCGCTGCTGAGTTCCAGAACTCCACAACCAACCCAGCGACTCCACAGATAACAGCTTACCTCTCATCACAGGCAACATCAACTGTGGATATTCTTAACTATGTCCTGGATGTCACTACACGTGTTGGCTTCCCAAAACTGAGCCGTGTTGTTGTTGCTGAGACAATTAAATTCACCCACTCTGCTGCATCAGTTGAGCACCAGGGTTCGGTCACCATCTATGGTCTCTCAGCTCAGGCATCAGCCAAGACTACTGCCAAAGCGACAACTGCAATATATACTGCAGAACTGGCCAACAATGCATTCTTTGCCTTGGAAAGTGGATTCTCTGCTTCTCTGGAAACCAGCTACAACCATCTTGCTAACCTCCCATATTTTGGCATGTCAAGTGAAGCCACTATAACCCAGAAGGCAGGTAGTCGTTTGGAAGGTGGCGCCATGCATTTGGCCATTGAAACCACCGGAAATGGGAAGTTTACCATGCCAGAGGACACTGATGAAATGACCCACACAAGTAACCTGGACTTCACCATCAGTATCAACTCTGCTAAGCTGACCTTTACAGGAAACACAGATAGCAAAAACCTAAAAATGAGACAAACTCTAAATGCTGATGGCATTTTATTTGGGGACATCACTCTTAACGGCCGTGCTGAGACAGAAGCTCCCTTCATTAAGAGCAGCCTTGCAGTTGTGAGTGGAAAGGTTGACATGGGGGACCTGAAAATTGAACTGAAAGGTTCTCATGACACCGAGCTTGATGGGGAAGTAAGTGGAACAATTTCTAACTCAGTCAACCTTCTAGCTAATCCCTCTGAAATTATTTTTGATTTACAGAACAAGGGAAATGCTAAGGCTACTCTCCCCTTTTCATTGAGTGGAAAGGTTGATCTGCAGAACGATTATGCCATTACTGTCAATGCAGATGTGCAACAGATTAACTGGGTGGCTTTGTCTCGATTCAACCAGTACAAATACTTCCACAATCTTACAATGGACAACAATAATAAGGAAACTTCCATTTTTGCAACAGTGAATGGTGAGGCTAATCTAAACATTTTGACCTTCCCAGTGGACATTCCTGAGGTAGCTGTTCCATTTATTGGTGTGCGAACCCCAGCTCTCCATGAAGTATCTCTGTGGGAAAACACTGGTCTGAAGACCCTGTTGACCACCACTGAACAGACAATTGACATTAATCTCAAGCTTCAGTATGAGAAGAGCCCAGACATGATTTCTATTGGCATTGATTCTATCACAATCCCATCCTTAGGCAACCTGATATTTGATATTGGACTAAAGTCTCCTGTGATCTCTCTGAATGCCAATGCAGCCTTACAAAACCAGGAAGATATCACTGCCCGATTTGAAGTTTCCTCAACCTCTCTATTTGACATTCTTAAAGGTAAACTTGATGGAACCACTAGCTTGTCTAGGAAGAAGAGGGGCATCAAAGTTGCCACAGCTTTGTCCTTGGAGCACGATAATATTCAGGGAACCCATGATAGCACCATCAATCTTAGCAGGAGAGCTATGGAGGCTTCTCTGTCAACTGTGGCGAAAGTTTCCTTCCAATTTCTGAACCTGGAAATCAACCAAGAACTAATTGGAAGCACTAAGGCTAAGACTAACGTGGACTCTAAGACAAAGCTGAAGTACAGCTTTAACCTTCCACTGATTGATGCTCAAGGCAAAGGAGATATTGAACAGAACCTGGCCCTGGAGGGACTTTCTGGTCACTTATCTACTAAAGGAAAGATTGAGGGAACCATCCTGGCAAGTGGTAATTTTGCTGGAGCTCTGAATAATGAGGCTAATATGTATTTGGATGCCAATGGCCTGCACTCTACTCTGAAGACTGATGCCAACTCCAATGGTAACTCTGGGGAGACTAACATCTGGAGTATGGACATGAAGGAGGACCTGACCCTTGACGCATCTCTAAGCCATGTGAATGCTACATTGGAATTGATCTGCAACAACGAAGCTAATGTGGAATCATTAAACACCAAGGGGAAGCATGTTGCTAAAGGAACATTTGAGTTCATTCCTCTTGTAACACTGACTGCAAATTTGGATATTGACATGTCACAGCCAAGCAGCCTGGGAGAGGCTAGCATTCTTCAGAATGTTGCCCTTGAAATTACTACAGAGAAGCAGAAGCTCAGCCTGAAAGGCAAAGAACAACTTGTATCTGTTCTGCACACATACGATTTGCTGCTGTCCAATGATCTGGCAGAAATTCGAATGGAGGTCAGTGAATCCATTGACGGTCATGCTGCAATCCTGAAAGCTATCACGCTTCCCATCTACCAGAAAAGCCTTTGGGATGTGCTGAAATTTGACAAGGCCACCAGTGAAGAAGAACTGCAGTCTGTCAATGGCGCAGTCATTGCAGTGTGCAGCAAGAACCAGGATGGATACATACCTGCTGCTCTGTCCACCACTGTGAAGGTCTCCTCTCCCATTTACAGCACAACACTGACCGCAAGCCTGGAGAACAGTGCATCTGCTTACATTGCTTCACTTATGTCCTCTTGCACTTCTACTTTGGCTTTCCTGGCATATGATCTTGATGGTAAGTTCTGACCTTCATCCCATTTACATTACTTATGTATTGTAATTGCTACATGTCCTAGTCTGTACTCACGCAACCCAATACTGCTTTTTATGGTACAGCCTCTTCAACTGCAAGCCTTGAGGATGGTGCCCTGAGCCTGCAAAATCGGGCTACTTTCAGCCAGAGTGACCTGAAAATGGACTTGGAACATCACTTTCCCAATGTTTTGAGGTAACACCACTTGCTTGTTAACATTATTTTTGGCCTTCCCCATTTATTATCTCAACAATTGTTATAATCCACTTAAGTGTTAGTGTTGTAATTATTCCTGATTAGCAGACAGATCACTGGTAATTTTCAAAACATTCAATGAAATGGGGCTTTGTGAAACACATCACCCCTCGATTAATACATATCACATAAACTCTGCCTGAAAGGGTAGATGCAATTTTTATGTGTGTATACATTGTGTTTAAATCTGAATACCTCATCTGATTTCTATCCCTTAAATTAATTCAGGAAAACACTTCAAGATGCTCCTGATGCCCCGTAAGTACACCTACCGAACACTATGCTCTAGTTTGTCAGTTTTATTAGCTTTTGCATTGTTTCCGGGTTTCTAAGTATATAATAAGTAAACCAATTATAAAATGTACATATTATGTTTTATATCACTTGTGATAACTTGTGAGTACTAAAATATAAAAATGACATTTATTGTTAATCTTTATTTTTCAGCTCTACCCATCACACTTTGAACATCGACGTGAGTGACATGAGCTTCCGCTATGTATCGGGAAAGGACAGTATCAGTGCTACCATCTCTGCCCCAACCACTGGATTTCTTGGATTGCAGATGGCAGATATGTCTGCACGCCTGTATGGCAGATATCCGGTGAGATTTATTTTGAGTATGAACATATGAGTAGAATTGTCTTCCACGAAACATATAATACAAATACATCATTTTTAAATGAATTAATTTTAAGCATTAAACAATTACACTTAGGACATGCGCCCCATATGAAATATAGGTACTCTAGTCACAAGTTATGAATGCTCAAAAAATACAAGTGCATTTAGCTAAGTCAGAATATGGATAGCAAAATGTAAGGAAAAACTAAAATATAGGTAAAGAAAGAAATGTGTTATATGATTGTGTTTCTCTTACATCCCAGTCTGAACCTAAGGTTGATGTGGATATCCTGAATGTCAAAGCGTCTCAGAGCCTTCAAACTGACTGGAACAAGGAAATCATGACAGACATATTCCTGGGATTGAAGGAGAGGTTGCCAGACATCACTGCCTCCCTGTACAGTACTGTCGACAAGTACCACAGTGAACTCTTTGACATGGACATCCGCAGTGCTTCACAAGAGCTTAAGAATATAATCTCTGCCTTATTTGAGCCGGTTGACCTCCCAGAAACAAGCGAGTTTACCATTCTCTTTAGGCACCTCATCACACAGTACCAAAATACCATCACGACGGTGCTAGACAAAGTTATTCAGTTCTTGAGGGAGTTCCAGGTACCTGGGTTGGAAGGAAAGCCCACTTTACCAGTGCTCACCCACAATGTTATGAGCTCTGTTTCTGCAGTAATTGAACAAGCTGTACAAAAGATCAATGACTATCTGGAGCCCTACATTGATGCCATCATTACCAACTTGAGCACCATACAAGTAACCATGCCTGGTTCTGACGAGGCCTTCCCTGCGAGTCAAGTCCTGGAAAACCTCAAATCCTCCATAAAGAACATCCAGAATACAATTGTTGGTATGGTGCGGCATCTTGAGAGTCCTGATGTTATGCTGCAGAAGATGATTGACTTGGTCCAGAACTGTGCCAAGAAGGCTGACGAATTCACTGGTTCCTTGAAGTCAGATGTTCTGGATGCAGTTGCTGCCTATGTAAATACCATTTTCAACTGGATCAAGACAACATATGACAAGGTCTATGCCAACGTGAGCCTGGAACAACTGAATGACTATCTGCAGCACTTGATTGAAACAATCAGAACCCCCTTGAGTAAGATCACCGGCACTTCAACCGAAGTTGTGGCACCAGCTGCTGAGGATGTGCCAGCCCCTGTGGATGTAGAGGCCCCTGAAGAAGCACCAGTTGGTGAGGAAGAGCCTGCACCTGAGGAAGTACCTGAAGCTGAGGAAGTACCTGCACCCGAGGAAGTACCTGAAGCTGAGGAAGTGCCAGCAGCTGAGGAAGTACCTGCTGCAGAGGAAGTACCTGCACCTGAGGAAGTACCTGCTGCAGAGGAAGTACCAGCAGCTGAGGAAGTGCCAGCAGCTGAGGAAGTGCCCGAAGCTGAGGAACTGGTTGGCTGATATGTGTGAAATGTCCACACCAGATGAACACTTTGAGTCTCTCAAACACTACCACCTGAATTGGAATATTTGCCAATGAATTGTATACTTGCCTAGAAACCAAAAAATGTACACAATGAAATCAGTCAAACTGTATCTAAAGTGGTAATTCCAACATGCACCTTGTTAAACCTCTTATTTTGTATGCAAGTAATCAAAAGCTGGTGCACGATTTCAGTTTGTCATGAAAGGCATTGAAATTATTTCCTGAGATGTCTTAATATCTAGATGCAGCTAATGAGGAGTATCAACATCCAGTGCATAAAACACAATGCTAATCAACCACAATAATAACCACTGTGTGGCTAAAAACTAAGATTCAGTAGCATTCATGTTATTACCAGTATAATGGTCATTGGATACGTGTGCCTTTCATGAATCTAGACAGATCTTGCATGAGTTTTAATCACTAGATACTCCATGTATCAGATTGTAATTACAAAACAAAATGTTTCAGGCTTGCAGATATTTCCTGAGCTCTAGACAGTGTTCTAATGCTGTGAAAAATTCATTTATGTCTACCATTTTTTCCTTGCACTTACCAGTTGATGGTTTTGATGAACGTCTACAATAAATCCTGTTGCACAAATTAACATTATATAAAAAAAGAAAAAGTGAAATCTTCATTTAATTATAATTCAGCACATGTTGGATGTGCTGTGCCATGAAAATAATTAGAGAGTTTGCATATAAGGAATTTGATTGCAACTACCCCTACTGCTACATCACCACATATACAAAAATGGGAGAATCATTGTGGCAGCTTAAAGGGCACCAAATATTATCATATTGGTAGAATGTATCAGTTACACTTACTCTGTATGAAAAAGGCCTCAATGGCAAATGGTAAACCACTGTAATCACAATGAAATACCCCCCAAGCTCCGAAGTTGTAGTACTGTAATACCAATATTCACTTAAAGAATAAGGATATGGACAAGATTAGGCTGTACTAAGAGATCTTAATAGAGAGCTTCAATACCAAATTCCTTGCTCACAGGGCTGTGGACAAGATTATTTGGGTGTAGATTATTTGGGTTCTCCAAGAGGTCTGGTTTAGCAAATGCTTGTTCCTAATTTACTAATTGTTAATACATCATTATAATATAACAGTCAATAGTCTTGCATACTTTTCATCAGGAATGGGGGACAAGTGAAACCAAGTGCAGACTTGGGTAAAAGGAAAATAGCAGGTTAGATGAGGGGCAGACAGAGCGTTATCCGAGGCACAGGCAGGGTTCAAAAACCAAGTGGTCAGTCCAACCAGGGCAAGAGGTACAGAAATCGTAATACAAAGAGGCAGGCCAAAGAGCAGGCAGGGGTCATGAACAAAAAATCCAAAACAGAGCAGAGCAAAACTGATACAGGGCACAGGTATGGGGAAGCTAGAACCGGGGTTGGGAACAGAAATACAGAAAGAAACTGGCAACAAGAAACTGAAAAGGACAGGTTTAAATAGACTGACTGACAGACAATGAGAATTTGTGGGCGGCCTTTAGCGTAGTAGTTAAGGTACATGACTGGGACCCGCAAGGTTGGGGCCACAATAAGATCCGCACAGCCGTTGGGCCCTTGAGCAAGGCCCTTAACCCTGCATTGCTCCAGGGGAGGATTGTCTCCTGCTTAGTCTTACCAACTGTAAGTCGCTTTGGATAAAAGCGTCAGCCAAATGACATGTAATGTAATGTAAAAACAAGTCATCTGAATAACAAGAGACAGGAAGTACATATAAGGAGTGGAGAGGCGGAGACATGAAATGAAACACAGGTGGAACAAATGAATGAGGCAATGAAAACAGACTATGGTGGTCACAGAGGGAAACAAGAGGCGAAAACGCTAGGGACTTAGACAGAAAATCAGGAAACACAAAGCAAAAAAGATGACAACTTGCAGAATACAGAAACCTTTCATGAAATTTCTCTGTCCATCAAATCCAGATTTTGTCTGTGGAAATGTTGCAATTAACAAACATATTTATGCAAAGTCAGGAACTACTGTGATTGATTCACAACCTGTCCATGGTCAATTTCTGCCTCCTGCCAAATGCTTGCTGGAAAGGTCACTTGCCCCCAATTACTCTGACTAGGATTAAGTTGTTTAGATAATAGATGGATGGAAGGAATTATGCATGCAGTCCAAACTTATTCGCTCTGTACTAGACGTCCTAATTGAAAGCTAGTTTTAACAGAGCAATGGTTGCATAGTGCATATGTAGGCTAAATTGTGTCATATGGACCATTCTTAATCACATGACAATTTCCTTGACAATGACATGTTGGAGGACAAGCAGACATAGCAACCCGTTCATTTTTATGGTCAAGCACAGGGGTTAAACTAGGCCTATATGAGATGCCATCCATTAAAAATAATTTTGATGGTGCCCAGTCAATATCAGCTTGCATATAAAGGTAGGATGGTAGATCTGTAACAGAAGAAAATAAATATCTTAGAGGGGAAATGCACTACTGCACTGCTGCACTACTGCAGTAACTCTCTGCGTGTCGGCTGCACCAGCTGTACTTCAGTTCAAACCTAGCCTAGTTAGCTATACCTTTAAATCCTATTAATACTGTTGATTTATGCATTAATAGCATAAAACCGGTGACACCACGGAAAGAGGCTAACAACGTTATTGACAGGCCTAAATAGCCTACAGCTTCAATCAGCAGACCACACAGTCACTAACAGTAAACATGTGAGGCTGCATGGCCAAGGGGGTAACATCGTGCAGTTCTCAGTTTGACAGAAGAGTTGGAAAACTGCTTCAGATTTGATTTTGGTGAAAACTGAGATCACAGATCTGAAATCTTCAAATACTTGTCAGTTTTTAATCCATGACGCATCACAATGAGAAAATATGAAAAAAAAGTACAAAATCCAAACAAGCGTGGTCACATCTCCTGTTGGTCCTCCATATTCTTCTTTACAGGTGCATCAGCTGCAGCTTTGAAAATTAAGTGGTGATGAAACTTACGCATATGTTAATTGACTGTTCCTAAGTCACTCTAGCAACCTTGGGCAAAACATTCCTTCAAGATGACTCTGCCCATAACGTAAACTCACTGTGTTCCAAAAAAAAGAACACATGGAACCGGCCACTTCCACCAGAAGTTAACGTCCGTCCAATGGCAGTTTTTCTCCTGAGGAATGTGACTTATGCTTATGGTTGCTTATTGACTATCCCAGACACTTAAACACTTATTGACTATCCCAGAAACTTGATGTGAATTGGACCAAGATTCATAGAGTAAATGATAAATAACTGCAGAACGTTAGGTCCCTTTGTTCAGAAGACCGTGTTAGCTCACAATGGTCCGAACGCCTATTCACTTCTTGTTATGCAGGCTGAGCTGTATAAGCCAGCCTGGTAGGAACAGCTTCCCTTTAACAATGTCACAGTGGATCACCATTACCATGTCATTATATGCTGAAATGGATCGTGTATGTGACTCGTAGACTTTACAAACACAAAAACAAATACTGATCTGGAAATAATCCGTTGCACTGGTCGTTGCCCTGTTCGGAACATAGTGAGCTAACTCTGCTGGAAATCAGATACCATGTCTTCAAGCTGACAGCAAGCCTTACATTATGCTGTTGAACTCCTCATTTGGATGTCCGGTCACAAAGTGCTGTCCACAATATTGGTAACACTCTGTACGTAGTTATGTAGAAATAATTATGCCTAGTTATTTCCTTGTTATCCTCCAGAGGTTTTATTTCCTTTGTAATTTTTTTGTTGGATGTGAAATAAGTTGGATGTCACCCTGCTAGTGCCAGCACAGGGGACATGTCCCAACCACCAGTCGTGGTCTTCCTTTTTCTAAATTTTGCTAAAAGAGGAAACATTCTAAGCGCATTAAACTCTGTGATATTTTAGCTTCCAAAATGATCCCATCTACTCACCAGTTTATTTTGTAAGGGTTAACTTCCCCGTTTTTCTGTTCGGAACATAGTGGGCCTCATTTATCAAATGTGAGCTGAACGAAATTCACTGTAAATCCATCGGAAATGCATTTCCACAAATAATGCGGGATTCATCAAAGTTTTTGGATGTCAGTTCTTTCATAGGAGCTGAAAGAACTTCACAAGTGGTCTCAGCTGTTCGTACTGTGCGCGATGTTGTGGCCCGATCCGGGATCGGTACACCACTGGAGTGGAACGGCCAGTGCGCCGGCACCAGGAGCTGGGGGAATTGATTGACAGCGAATATTTCCCTGTTTCGTATCTCAATAGGGCCGCACCTTGGAGAGAGCCCGGGGGAGAGTCAGTACCAAGGCCAACACCACCGGGGCGAGGCGCGTGTGGAACGCAACCACACACACAACTAATAATTTCTAAATGAACAGGCGCAGCTGGGCCGAGTTAGAGGAAGAGAGCACCGCCCTACAAAAAGCAGAGCTGGAGAACTGAGCGGGGCTTACGACGGAGGCGGAGAGACTCGAAGCTAGTGCATTCCAAGAAACCTGCCTAAAGACGAGCGAACCCGCACTCAGAAAAACGTGGAGGAATTCCGGGGAGGACAAAGAGAGAGCCCTGTGCTTGCGGAAGAGACCCAACGAACGAAACCTAAATCCCGGACTCACGTGAGCATATCTCTCCGGCTATAAGCCAGCTAACCTCTATATTTCTAATCATAGACAGAATTACCCAAGGAGGGCGACCGGTCTTGGAAGGAGGACGACCGAGGCCTGGGAAACGCGGAGATTGAACGGCCCTGCCCCAGACAAAGATGGGCGAACGCTGTCGCTTGAATTCCGGTCCTTTTGTTTTTGTTATTCTTATTTTTTGGCCTCTTTTATTTTTTAAGCCCAGGAAGGGAGAGGCGGCAGTTGTTAATCCGCCAAATTTTTGTTTAAGTACACAAGAAAAAAGGAATTACTTTTCTGTTCCGGACATTTGTTATGCGCTTTGAAGGCGCCCACAGAAAATGACTACAGACAACCACTACAGAAAATAAAGAATTTCTGTTCATCCCAACTCTAACTTGTCGGCGCTGAATTATTTGACCCGTGTTGCTCTCTCTCCCTCTCTCTCTCACCCACTGGGTTACCACATATGGTGGAGAATGCGGGCACTCTGAACCAAGCTACAGAGAGAGAGCCCCGATGCAAGAGTAATTTCAGCACCCCCTGAACATGGAGGCCCTACTGTGCTCCCAAGGCGCCCTGCAGAAGGCCGTGGCCGAACTGTGCCAGAAAACTAGTCTGGCGCCACGCCACAGAGCCCCAAAGGATGTGCTGCTCAAACAAACTCCGGATGACTAGGTTGAGGCACCCTAGAGATGTTTGAGCGGACGGCACATCTGGAAAAATGGCCCCAAGATGCCTGGGGCTCCATCTGTCGTGAGCCACGGACCCCTTGCCGAGCTCAGACCTCACGTTCCCACGAGCAGTACCTCACAATGAGGTGTCTCGGGGACGAACTGAAGTACTCCGAACGTCCTGGAGCCCTGGTAAGTTCTACTGAACTTCCAGCCCAGTCTCGAAGTGAAGGGTGTGATGAAAATCTGCTAATCGATGTCCTGTATTCAATGTATTCCTCTAAAGAATCTTTATCACATATGATTATAGTAAGATATACTTTATTATAATCAATCAAAAGAATAGAGTTATACAGATTACAGTGTACATATCATCTTTTGCAGTTTGCTAATCACATGCAAGTTACATATACCCCTCTTAGCTCTTTCTAAATTACCTTTCCACCACGATGTTTAAAAATCAAGGTACACCCTTCCTATATCCATCCTCTTTGGCCTTAGCCTTATCCTATAGCTCCCCCTTCTTGACGTTTAAAAAGAAACTATTCCTATAATATTATATTTATCTAAATATGATAATTTCTCTACATTTTTCTACTTTATATAGTACCCTAATGAGAAATAAAAGATATTTAAAAGTAAACTTATAATATGTTACTTTTCCTACTTCTACAAGTAATATAGATTATAATTACCACTCCAGCTTGGTTATAATTGTTCTGCGTGGCTCTTTCTTCACCAGCTCGTAGATATCTTCTGAAGCCAAATTCTGGGATCCTGCTCTAAGGTCTAAAAGCTTATCCCTTATATATCTTTTTTGCATACAAAAGTGTACCTTTTTTGATAAGAAATGCCCCCATTATGTCAAGCGGGAAGACATTTATCTTTTATATAACCTGTTTTTTAATGATCATATTAATTATTTCTGTTTTTCCAATTGTCATTTTCTCATACCTCAAAAGAAATGTCCCCAATATTTTATTTCATGGGCCCCTCTGGTTTGGGAATTTCCACCATCTTAATATACGAGTGGAAAAACACTAGCCCTTATGTTGTTTTTAATGAACCTATTCATCACTGGTGTCTGTGTCAGTTTCATAATCTCTCCTTGACTTCCTCCAAACTTTGATCTCATGCAAGCCAGACGTTAAAGCCTGCCACCATCTCAACACCCTCTTCAGGTGCCCCTTTTTGTGGCGCCTTAAGGGATCTACAAAGGACATCCAGCCAATAGCTGAGTGTAAATCATCCGCCATTAATCATTCATTTTCTTTCGGTATTGACATCCCTTCCGTTTTCCTTATTTTTGTTTTTCTTTAGCCAGGCATTGTGCCCCTCCCCTGTAGGGTTGGGGTATTCTCAGTCAGAACTTGAACCTTGCTCCTTAAAACCCTAAATCTAAGTCCCCCGACTTCAGACTCCTCTACTGACAAGTATGGCTGCTCATTCTCTGAACCACATATTTTTCTTCTTACGGGCGTTCTTACTACCACCTCGATGGCGTGTGCGAGGGGTTAACAATGCATTCCTTTCTAACCCATCCCCCGTCAATCTCTCATCAGGGGGCCCTAGGGCCGGGTCCTCGACACATCCTTGCGCCATTCCTCAGTGGTGAGGCCCAGAAAGCCTACTGAGGCCTACCCTCGGCCGAAGCCCATGACTACTGCTGGCTGATAGATGGCGACAGGCCGCCCCTACTTGACCAGGTACCATTGATTCCCTCGTCAATTTCCTCAAGAACCACCAGATGGCACAGGAGATTGTCGAGGACCCGGCCCTAGGCCGCCTGATGAGAGATTGACAGAAGATGGGTTAGGCAGGAATGCATTGTTAACCCCTCGCACACGCCAATGGGGTAGGAGTAAAAGCTCCCGTAAGAGGAGAAGTATATGGTACAAGATAAATGTACAACCGTATATGGATACTGAGGAGTCTGAAGTCAGAGGACTTAGATTCAGGGTTTTAGAGAGCAAGGCTAAAGGCCTGACTGAGGCCATGCGTAGAATGTGTTCTAGCATGACCATGGAAGATGCTGAACACGCAGAACGGAAAATTGGAGACCCAGGGAGTTTTGCATTCAAGGAGACGATAGATGTGATAACATACTTGGTTGACACGTGTGGGCTGGCTCCTACAGGGGAGGAGCACGAGGCCTGGTTAAAGCAACAGGATGAGAAAGACAATGAAGATAATTGGGAGATCAAAGAGCAGGAGGAGATTGAAAAATGTAAAAGAGATAAGGAAAATGGAAAGGATGTCAATACCGAAAGAAGATTAAGAGGCTTCAAGGGCCTTCCTGATTATAACACAAATAATTTATCGGATAGATTCAAAGGACTGACTGTAGAGGAGTTAAATGATGAATTACACTCAGCTATTAGCTGGATGTCCTTTGTAGATCCCTTAAGGCGCCACAAAAAGGGGCACCTGAAGAGGGTGTTGAGATGGTGGCAGGTTTTAACGTCTGGCTTGCATGAGATCAAAGTTTGGAGGAAGTCAAGGAGAGATTATGAAACTGACACAGACACCAGTGATGAATAGGTTCATTAAAAACAACATAAGGGCTAGTGTTTTTCCACTCGTATATTAAGATGGTGGAAATTCCCAAACCAGAGGGGCCCATGAAATAAAATATTGGGGACATTTCTTTTGAGGTATGAGAAAATGACAATTGGAAAAACAGAAATAATTAATATGATCATTAAAAAACAAGTTACATAAGAGATAAATGTCTTCCCGCTTGAAATATTGGCGACCTTTCTTATCAAAAAAGGTACACTTTTGTATGCAAAAAAGATATATAAGGAATAAGCTTTTAGACCTTAGAGCAGGATCTTAGAATTTGGCTTCAGAAGATATCTACGAGCTGTTGAAGAAAGAGCCACGCAGAACAACTATAACCAAGCTGGAGTGGTAATTATAATCTATATTACTTGTAGAAGTAGGAAAAGTAACACATTATAAGTTTCCTTTTATTTTAATATCTTTAATTTCTCATTAAGGTACTATATAAGGTAGAAAAATGTAGAGAAGTTATCATAGTTAGATAAATATAATATTCTAGAAATAGTTTCTTTTTAAACGTCCAGAAGGGGGAGCTATAGGATAAGGCTAAGGCCAAAGAGGATGGATATTGGAGGGGTGTACCTTGATTTTTAAACATCATGGTGGAAAGGTAAATTAGAAAGAGCTAAAGGGGTATATGTAACTTGCATGTGATTAGCAAACTGCAAAAGATGATATGTACACTGTAATCTGTATAACTCTATTCTTTTGATTGATTATAATAAAGTATATCTTACTATAATCATATGTGATAAAGAGTCTTTAGAGGAATACATTGAATACAGGACATCGATTACCAGATTTGCATCACACCCTTCACTTTGAGACTGGGCTGGAAGTTCAGTAGAACTTGAGTTCGTCCCCGAGACACCTCATGGTGAGGTACTGCTCGTGGGAACGTGAGGTCTGAGCTCGGCAAGGGGTCCGTGGCTCACGACAAGATGGTCAGGATGACCAGAACCGACAGCCCTCGAAGACCCCCAGCTGCGGTCCGACCTAAGCCTCGAACCAGACCAAGATGGAAGGAGGACTGTCCCGGTAGGGAGGAGTCCATGGCCACGGCACCAGAGATTGGCCGACCCTGCCACTACCTTACCACGTGCTGGGCCCACAAGGGCACTGCTGCCCCAAGGCTGCCCATCCGGATTGGGGGCCAAGACGCTGAGGCCCTACTGGACTCCGGGAGCGCCATTACCCTGGTGAGGCCTGCCCTAGCAGGAGAGAGACGGGGCAAAGCCATAGCAGTCACATTTATCCATGGTGATGTGCGACACTACCCCACCACTGAAGTAACCATCACCACCCCTAGGGGGCAATTCACTGGAAAGGTGGGGGTGGTTGAAAACGTACCGGTGGCGGTGCTGTTGGGACGAGACTGTCCCCTCTTCCTCAATTACTGGAGTGAGAGGCCGACCCCGTAGAGGCCAGCCGCCACCCCCTGACCCCACCGTAAGGGACCCCGGGAACCACACCCAGTTTGGGTAGCCCCTTCCAGGGATAGTGCCGGGGAGGAGACCCCACCCCAAGCATGGAGAAGACTGACATTGCAACCCCCCACGGGGACCACGGACACAGCCCCGGAGGGGCCGAACCCACCGCAACCCCTGGTGGCCAAAAGTGGTAGCATCGGGGAATTTTCTGAGTTTCAGCCAGGGTCAGAAAGGGCCCTAACAGATTTTGGCTCCGCCCAGCTGCAAGACCTCTCTCCCAGGCCTGGAAAACCGCGGCCTACATTGAGGGCATCCCACCAGGCGTGGTGAGTAGGCCGGCCTTACCTTATTTCAAAGTACAGAATGGCTTTCTCTATCGTTCCTGTAAGATTAACGATGAGGAAGTAGCTCAGCTCCTTGTACCCCATACCTACACCTCCAAAGTACTGTATCTAGCCCACACCCACCTGTTGGGGGCGCACCTGGGGCGCGAGAAGATGCAGGAACAAATCCTGTCCCGATTTTACTGGCCGGGCGTCAAGAGAGCCGTGGAGGACTACTGCCAGCAGTGCGCGGTGTGCCAACTTCACAGCCCAAAGGTAACGTATCGCTACCCACTAATAACTCTCCCCATTATAGACGTGCCATTCCGCAGGATCGCCATGGACATAGTGGGACCTCTACCCAAGTCTGGCCGTCGCTACATACTGGTGATAGTGGACTACCCGCTACCCTGAGGCCGTGCCATTACGGGCCGCGACAGGGAAAAGCGTCACAAAGGAGCTTTTCCTACTGTTTAGCCGGGTGGGAATAGCAGAAAGGGTCCTGACTGAGGCCAGGGAAATGCGGAGATTGAACGCTCCCGCCCCAGACAAAGACGGCCGGACGCTGTCGCTTGAATTCTGGTCCTTTTTTTTGTTATTCTTATTTTTTTAAGCCTGGGAAGGGAGAGGCGGCAGTAGTTAATCCACCAAATTTTTGTTTAAGTACAGAGGAAAAAAGGAATAACTTTTCTGTTCTGGACATTTGTTATGCGCTCTGAAGGCGCCTACAGAAAATGACTACAGAAAACCACTACAGAAAATAAAGAATTTCTGTTCACTCCAACTCTAACTTGTCGGCACTGAATTACTTGACCCGTGTTGCTCTCTCTCCCTCTCTCTCTCACCCAGCGGGTTACCACAGCAGAAATGAACGGTTGTAAAGTGTCCTTTGTATGTTTATTATTCCATTCATTTATATTTTATTTTGAGTGGCAAAATTATTTCAATAAGCCAATTGAATGTTATAATTATTCATATCATATAAAAACACAACAGGATTCAACATTAAAATGGGTGAAGTTTAATTCCAGTAATCCTGATTAATTCATGCTTAAGTGGGGTTTAATATAAATTCCATAAAACAAGTAAAAAGTTATAAATAAGACATAGCCTGCTAAGGCCGTCATTTATATGTCTGGCCTCTCTTTACATTACTTTAGCCTATTATAAGATTTGGGGCATGGTGTAGCCTACTTTGGTAGAAGCGCATATTCAGATACCAAGCTGATTGCTGAGGCTCACAGAAGAAACAACGAACAATAATGGCGAGTTCACGTTCAAACATCATTCTATAGCAATGGCACGGGAAAAATGCCCTTTTTAACACAGGTGAGCATCGTCTGATGAAACAGATCCCAGTAAAAACAACGATAGCTATACTTGAGTTTAACTTTAGTACTTATTTGCAAAGAAATAACAGAAAGTGAGAAAGCTTACTAGCTTTCTGATTTGAATCAGATGTAGTAAGACTCTTATACACACTTTTCCAGAAGGGGTGGCTTTATCAAAACAAAAAGACATGAAGCTGGCCACTAACATTTATCAGTATTTTGTCTTCTGAATACCCCTTGTTGACCTTGCTGTAAGACAGAATGTGCTAGCTACCCCCTAACAGGAGAAGCAGAGACATTAAGGTCAGAGGCTGTCTGAAAGGTTATTTTTGACCACGTGATTGTCTGCATGTTAACACACATTGTCAATTAAGAATCAAATTTTCAAGTTTTTTGCCTCGCATTTAATTTCCGAGGTTCATGTGAACAATTTTTCCCAATCGGAAGGTGGTAATTCTGTCATTCCGATATGACGTGAAGGCACATTAGACTCTCTTTACATTATGTTTAAATGTATTGCTTTAATAGAAGCATGAAGATTCCATGATACGGCCACACAATGACCCAGTTACCTCGCCCGGAAAAGGGAAACCGGGGCCCCCTGCTGGAGCCAGACCCGGGAGGGGAGCTCGTCGGCGAGTGTCTGGTGGCCGGGCCTTATCCCATGGGGCCCGGCCGGGCACAGCCTGAACTGATCGCGTGGGGTCGCCGCCCTGTGGGCTCACCACCTGCAGGGGTCGGCATCGGAGTCGGGTGCTTTGCCCAATGGGCCGTAGGCAAAGGCAGGGATCCGGCCGTGCTAATCCTCGGCATCGCAGACTGGTTCTGGGGACGTGGAACATCACCTCTCTGGTGGTGAAGGAACCGGAGCTAGTGTGGGAGGCGGAGCAGTACCAACTAGATATAGTTGGGCTCACTTCCACGCACAGTACTGGTTCCGGAACAACTCCTGGAGAGGGGCTGGACTCTGTTCTTTTCTGGAGTTGCTCAAGGTGAGAGGCGCCAGGCGGGTGTGGGGATACTCACAAGCCACCGGCTGAGCGCCACTGTGTTGGAGTTCCACCTGGGGAACGAGAGGGTCGCCTCTCTGCGACTACGTGTCGCTGGGGGGAAAGCTCTGACTGTCATTTGTGCTTATGCACCAAACGTATCTGGCCTTCTTGGAGTCACTGGGCGGCATCCTGGAAAGGGTGCCACCCGGAGACTCCATAGTTCTGCTGGGCGACTTCAACGCTCACGTGGGCAATGACGGAGAAACCTGGAGGGGGGTGATTTGGAGGAACGGCCTGTCTGATCTGAACCCAAGCGGTGTTTTGTTATTGGACTTCTGTGCTGGTCATGGATTGTCGATAACAAACACCATGTTCGAGCATAGGGTAGCATATAAGTGTACTTGGTACCAGAGCACCTTAGGCCAAAGATCGATGATCGACTGTCTTGGATGATGTCTTGGACACTCGGGTGAAGAGAGGAGCAGAGCTGTCAACTGATCACCACCTGGAGTTGGATCAAGTGGCTGGGGAGGCTGCCGGACAGACCCGGTAAACCCAAACGTGTAGTGAGGGTGAACTGGGAACATCTGGCAGAGGCCCCTGTTCGCAAGGTCTTCAACCTTCGGAGGAACTTCTCACGCATCCCGGGGGAAGCTGGGGACATGGAGTCCGAGTGGGCCATGTTCAAAGCCTCCATTGCAGAGGCGGCAAGCAGGAGCTGTGGCCAGAAGGTCATCGGTGCCTGTCGGGGCGGCAACCCAAGAACCCACTGGTGGACACCAGTGGTGAGGGAGGCCGTCAAGCTGAAGAAGGAGGCCTTTTGGGCTTGGCTGGCCCGGGGGTTCCCTGAAGCAGCAGACAGGTACCAGGTGGCCAGAAGGGCTGCGGCTTCGGCAGTCGCTGAAGCAAAAACCCGGGTATGGGAGGAGTTCGGGGAGGCTATAGAGAAGGACTTTCGGTTGGCAATGTGGCTCCCGTCCTGGTCGTGGAACAGTGGACCAGCTCTTTACCTTGGCAGGGTTGCTGGCGGGGTCATGGGAGTTTGCCCATCCAGTCCACATGTGCTTTGTGGACTTGGAGAACGCTTTTGACCGTGTCCCCCGGGGAACCCTGTGGGGTGTACTGCGGGAGTATGGGGTACCGGGGCCGTTGTTACGAGCCATCCGGTCCCTGTATAACCAAAGTGAGAGCTGTGTCCGCATTCTCGGCACAAAGTCAAGCACGTTTCCTGTGGGTTTTGGACTCCGCCAAGGTTGCCCCTTGTCACCGGTCCTGTTTGTGGTATTCATGGTCAGGATCTCAAGGCGCAGCCGAGGTGAGGAGAGTGTGCGGTTTGGTGACCTCAGAATCACATCTCTGCTTTTTGCGGATGATGTGGTTCTGCTGGCTTCATCGGACGATGACCTTCAGCACGCACTGGAGCGGTTTGCAGCCGAGTGTGAAGTGGCCGGGATGAGAGTCAGCACCTCCAAGTCGGAGGCCATGGTTCTCTCCTGGAAAACGGTGGATTGCTCCCTCCGGGTTGGGAACGAGTCTTTGCCCCAAGTGAAGGAGTTCAAGTATCTCGGGGTCTTGTTCACAAGTGAGGGTAGAAGGGAACCTGAGATCGACAGGCGGATCGGTGCAGCGTCAGCAGTAATGCGGGCGTTGCACCGGACCGTCCGTCGTGGTGAAGAGGGAGCTGAGCCGGAAGGCGAAGCTCTCGATTTACTGGTCGATCTACGTCCCAACCCTGACATATGCTCACAAGCTTTGGGTAGTGACTGAAAGAACGAGATTGTGTATACAAGCGGCCGAAATTAGCTTCCTCCATAGGGTGGCCGGGCTCAGCCTTAGCGATAGGGTGAGGAGCTCGGACATCCAGAGGGAGCTCAGAGTAGAGCCGCTGCTCCTTTGCGTCGAAAGGAGCCAATTGAGGTGGTTCGGGCATCTGATCAGGATGCCTCCCGGGCGCCTCCCTTTGGAGGTTTTCTGGGCTCGTCCAACTGGGCGGAGACCCCGAGGGAGACCCAGAGCCCGCTGGAGAGATTATATCTCTCCTGGCCTGGGAACGCCTCGGGATCCCCCAGGAGGAGCTAGAATGCGTTGCTGGGGAGAGGGACGCCTAGAATACCTGGCTTTGCCTACTGCCACCGCGACCTGACTCCGGATAAGCGGGTGATGATGGATGAATGGATGGATGGATAATAGAACATTAAAGCATGGTTTACTTCCAGAACATGGTGCTCCTTGATAATCCCAGACAGTAACGTCTCTCCTATAATTGTATAACTTTGCTTCCAGTTTTATGTCAAACCATTTCTGTTTTACACTGTTTTTATTCCAGTTCTATGTGGTGCATACATAATTTATGTAGCCTATATAAACAAAAGTAGGCTAATTACTAATATTTAATCTGATCATGTGTAGGCTAAACAGTATATTAAAATGACATTTTCATCTTTTCTCTGCCATCTATTTCAATGGCTTGGAATTGATTTCCGAGGTCCTTATAAGGTATTCTATGCGCGTCTGTTTATGCTAATTATACATTTTGGGCACACGCTTTCTGTTTACGATTGATTGGTATTTATCAACATACACACACATTTTTTGTTTGTTTCCGTTCACAAACACATTTGAACATTTGAGAAAAATACTTATATTTTTCTCTGGTAGGAACTATAATCACTAGGTGTTCCGAGTCTCAAGTCTGAGTCCGAGTTTCAAGTTTCAAGTCTCTGAGGGACTAAATGCAGCTTTGTATGGAGAATCTCCTATCTGCATCTGTGATTAATAATGATAATTCTAACTTTTTATATAATTTGTAAATGGAATTAGTGTTGAAACCCAGTAATTTTGGTTTAGTAACATAGTCTAACTTTTTAATTTTGTAATGAATAGTAAGTGTTAAGCATTTACTTCAATAAATAAAAGAAACTGAGTTCTAGATATTTTTATGAAAAAAATGGCATTTGAAATCATAGGAAGCGATGACTTTGTGACCACATCTACATTATGCTATCGGAAAACCTAGCTAGAATCCTGAGGCCTTTAACCAATGCATAGTGAAATTATGAATCATTTCACAACCACCAGCAACTACAGTATATGCCAAACTTGGGTTCTACAGCTTTTTCTAAAGTACATACCGTTCATATTTGTATGACACTGGAACAGTGGCGGCTGCTGGCCAGAATATTTGATGAAGCAAACCCAACATCACCCCTGGTGAAAATCGAACCTGTTAGTACCATGCTTTACTTGTTGACCTTGGCCATTTTGAGGTGATAGACACTGACCACATCACACATCCAGATATAGGCAGTCTGTGAAACAGGTTTAAATTGACAACCAACTGTGGTTATTAGGTGAGCGAGTACTGCATTACTCGTATCCGTTTCTGTATCCATTAAACCAACTAAATTATCTATTACTTGTTACTCGTACTCGGAAGCAAGCCTGACGTAGTGGGCATGGCATAACCTGGAACCTGTTTAAAGGACGGGACTTTTAAGCAACAAAATTATCACAGTTTGTTACATAAAAGAATGCATATCAAAATCACTCAAATAACATACCTTGCAAATCACAAACACTTGTGACCAACAGCCACACACAGAGGCAATGGAGGCAATACACCTCATCCAATACACTGGGCTCGCATGGATCATCGGTACGTTTCAAAATAAGTAACTTTGGAACAAAACTGCCCCATACCTTACTATTTTGGGTGACTATCCACCACCCACACTTAGGGTTGCCACATTTGGTTTGTGAAAAACCAGGACATTTGACAGGCCATTATCCATTCAGAAAAGTGCTCTCTTTTTGAGTTGTGCGTTGTATATTGTTTTTTTGATAAGTACAGCTGCTAGTTGCTTGTCTGATTTTGTTCTCTCGTCCTCCTTGTCCGTCTCTCCACCCATTTTATAAAAAAACCGACAAAATAAATCAGAAGTATTAGGCAATTACCTCTAGGCTAGTAGCTAGCTGAACTCTCCCACGGTGGGGTGTTGAAGTGAATGCACGCGCCAGACTGACAGCCTGTGCAGCAGTTGCTAGGTGATAAGGTAAACTTTCGTATTTCTGCTACCAATTATAAAGAAGTATAGGCATATGTCCAAACGTCGCTGTGTTTTACTCATTTTTACCAGTTTACAGACACGGGATTGGATGTCTAAAAAACAGAAAAAACAGAATAGCAGTAGAAGATTCCGGGACAAAAACGGGACAATTCTATACTTTTTGTCGTGTCTAGGAAACGACAGAGTCCAAATCTTCAATTTGTCGAAAAACATCTTCGCGAGGGAAAAGACGACACCAGGCAGCAAGATCTTCAGGAAAATCAGACTTTATTAGCACACGTGCATAAAGCCGGATCAGCTCTCCAGAACTGAACCCCGACTGGCATTTGTACACCCATTTTATACACAGTTACTCCACCTACAACTCCTCCTCAAACCGCATTCTGGCAAATCACCCACACTTTTCTTATCGTAACTCCTCCCAACGCTCCTCCCACAACGTCATTGTGGCAAATTGCCAACGGTCCTTATGCTCTGCCAACTCTGTACAAAGTTCAGGGCATTCTGCCAACTACGTGTCCTCACTTCACCCCGCACCTGCTCTTGGCAAACTACCAGACCTCAGAAAGTTCTGGATGCCCTCCCTCTAACACGTCATCCATACACGTCACTCTGTATCTTTCGCTTTTATAAGACGAACTAAGCAGCAGTAATCATTGAAAATATACAGACAAACTAAACATTTCATTAATATTCACTTCTAATATACTTTTCTAATCTACAGACATACTAAACATTTGATTAATTATTCTCTTCTAAGGGAATAAATGTACGTAGCATTCTTTGCTCTCATTTCAACTGTTTTCACTGTGGTTTCTTGCGTTTTCATAAGCTCAGCTATAATTAATGTTCTAGGTCAAATAGATACACTCCTGGCATAAAACACAGAGAGTCCTGGAGAAATCAGCTGTACAGTCATATCTCGTTCTGCCCGTGTCCTTGACAGTTTGGTCTACACAGTTCAAGACGGGCCCCCCCCCCTGCCAGCTGGCTGGGCTCACTGTGTAATCCTAGCACAATTTAGCAGTTAATCAGTTTGAAACTATACAGGGTACATATCATACTTTAATACAGATATATTGATAAACTTTTAGCACACATCGTCGAGAGTTTTGGAGGAACCAGCCTGCTCACTAAGGCGGAGTCTGATTTTGACTTGTGATTGGTTATCATGATTTTAGGAGGGAGATCTTTCGTTCTGTGAATTTTCCCCTACATTTTCCGGGGCAGTCGCACAAAAAAGAGAACAATCCCGGGAAAACCAGAACACGTGGCAACCCTACCCACACTACTGTACAGTCAGCCTAAACTAGCTGGCTAGGCTACCAACCACTAAGGTTACAATTCACAGGCTTATTTCAGTTCAAGAGATAAAAATGTTTTCATTGACATGGTCATTAATGCATGGAGAATGCAGTATGTCTGACACAAGTAGAAAGCTCACTCTATCCATTGTGCCCCCATTAATGATTTGAAGTATTTGGGGCGTTATAGGTTTATTCAGCGCAGTAATCCTACTTTGTGCAATACCAACAGTTCAGATTGCAGTACAGCAGATACTGTTGCTAAAATGGAATTCTGTGTTATACATGCATGTAGTAGCAACAGTAATAAGCCAACAGGGTGCACCATATAGGCATTTAATGTTATAGTAGACCAACTATTAGATTAACTAACAGGAAGAACCCGAAACGGAGGTGTTGACTAATTAAATCCCCGCATGTTTGTGCTTGCTCCAATTGTGCTTGATATGTTTGTATGTCTTGCTCCATTTGTTTGTGCTTGCTGCAACTGTAATTTTATTATTTTTTTAACTAATGTATTTTAGGGAGCCTATTGTCAACTGGCCGGGGACTACAGCTGGAAATTAGTCATATAGGCTAAAGCTGCTCCATTTACAGTTAATTAATGGGGACTGTCCACGACATTATAAACAAATAAATTCAAATTCAAATTCAAATTCAAATAAAACATAGGTGAAAAATGCCTAGACATTAAGGATTTTGAGACGTGCTTACACATTACAGTGTGTTCAGACCACTTCAGATCACAGGCAAAAATCTTAGGACACAACAAGTAAGCTCACTATCTAGCTAGCTACATTAAAATTGCAGCAATCTATAAAAAAGCTCACTAACTAGTAGGAATTATCCAAGTATCCGTTTCAGAGGGGTACTGGTAACGATTATTTACTTTTCCAAATCCAAATATTGTATGAGCAATTGGATTCAATTATCCGTGATGAAGAATTGGCCTGCTTCATTTGTTTAGTAGTAATAAATAAAGCAGTCGCGAATGTGTAAAATTAAGATTAGATCAGTAAAACTACTGCATGCTGTTATTTTCCTCACTTCTCTCTTGCGAATGTAAAGACACTGGCTGCGGACAGGAAGACCCATTGTAAACACACAGCCATGTGCTTCCAACAAGCTATGCTACAGAGCTGATTTTAGACATAAATGATCCAGGATTAAAAATTCTATTTAAGAAATTTGTAAGGACGGAGGATGCGGTCACAACTTTGTGGACAAGGACTTTATTTTTGCAAGAGGGAAGGTAGTACATTTTGTCAATGTAGATTGTTTCTGGTGATTCCTGTTATTTAGTTATTCACTTTTAACTCTCTGGGGTCTGTGGGCAAAATGAGGAAAACTGTTGACTGTGCCATGCTCTGAAATTTGAGTCATTTTAATCAACTTTATATAAAGTGATTCCAAAGTGTTTCATATCTTCGTTTTCAGCACAAACTCAGCCACAATATTATTGCAACAGTAAGTAGGTCAGAATCATATGTTGGTTGTAAATTGCTCTAGAATCACACAAATTGTAAATAGTAGTTTTGAATATATGCACAAATGCTGCAAAAACACATACTAATCTATTGTAAGGAATTTTTTTGATTTCACTTAAATTTGTTAATCTAGGTCTTGGGTATCAGGACATGACAAAATATTGTAGCAAATCCAATTACTAATATAAAAGAAATTACAAAAGCCTAGTGTTGTCACTACTATTTTTCAGCACCAGTTGACAATGGGAGGGCTAACGGCTATTGAATATTTACGTGGTATGCGGTCCTGCCAGGTAAGTAGGCTTTTCACACCTGGCCTGACCCCTCCCTACCTCTAAGACAAAGCCTTTCCACAAAGTAATACTCAGTGAGCAATTTAGAAGACAGAAACAAATGCATTTTTTGATTCAGTAATTTATTGAAATCACCACACAAATGCCAGTTTTTAAAACAGTTCCTATTTAGCTACAAGCACAAGGGGGCATCACACTCTTTGCACTTCCTGTATTTTTCCCAATGTCCATCCTGCAGAGCATGCACGTCTTCAGAGGTATTATTTTCAGGTGTAATGGTTAGAATAGTTCATAAATTCAGAACATTCGGAACAAACATGTATTACTGGATATTCAGACAAATACAGAGAGAAGTTGCAATACAGCACACTTATTTACCTATATGATCGTACGAAATACACTTGCTCTTGGAGTTGGTCTGTTTAGCTCAGTTATTTCTGCCTTTTTCCTCGAACATACATACAGTATGCTAATATCGATTGTGCGAGGACACCCAGTTTTAGAATCCTGGCTATGCCACTACACATCACATTGCTGAATATTGAAACGAAGCTAGAGAAGTTGCAGTAGACACAGAATAAATGCACTTACTCATGATGTCCAGGGCTTTCATGGCCCCAGAGTATACGCCTTTTCCCCGGAGAGCAATTACTTTGGTGTGAAATTTTTCCAGGTAGATCTGTCCAAAATATGATAATTTTTGCCAGGAAAAATTCTTAGTTTTGAATGGATTCCTAAGAGGCTTAATAAACTGCAATACATCCAGTAACCACTGCAGTTTGCGGGGGTAATGCAAATTCCTAACAAATCAAAACATGTTTACATCTATGGTCTCCATACAGACAGTGCATTGGATTCTGGGAAAATAAGTCCCTCAAAAATGTCTGGACACCGTTTTTCCTTAAAATAGACAGATTTGCGAGGTTCTCTCACATTATATGAAAACAACACATTGATGGCTAGCTCAAAAGACACTCCGAGGAGTACCGAAGGGGCCGCCGTAGATTGATTTGCCCATGAGGAGTGAAAGAGAGAGCGAGAACATGTGACTGATAAACAAACTAAAAGTATTTTTCTTTCACCCTCATCAGATCCAGGTAACGATAACAAATTAAAATAATAAAGGCAAAGAAAACAAAACCCTGAACGGTAGCTTTCAGCTTTCCTTTCAGCTCGGTCGCGCCCGAACAGCTATTTTCTATTGATGTATGTTTGAAATTCCTGCATTGATTCACTGGTACTAGAAAGATTTAGCAGTACTTTACTTGTTTTACTTTGCTTTTGGTCATGGAAACTTGTCCAGTCACGTGATGTTTATGCTCATCATTTCTTAGTACGTGTACGAAACTTGAGTGTATGAAATTTTATTGAAAAGGTCTCCCTTTGCAATTACTGAGCTCACCAGTACTCTCTTTCTTTGTAATGTTTCAAACAGTTGTTTTTGGCATTGTATTGGTTGGCCTTTGTCCCTGGCTGTTTTCTTATTTTTACCCTAATATTAGCTTCCTTTACTGTAATTGGCACAACTCTGGTTCTCATGTTGACAAACTCCAAAAGCAACCAGAAGCCTAGAATCAAGACAAGATAATGAACATTTTCTTATACATTCATTAAGGAAGTGAATTAATACACCAAAATAATCAGAAATAGCTGAGAAGCCAGCTGTCCAATTACTTCAGGTTCCCCTAAAACAGAGGGCTGTATAAAAGGGATGTAATTCCTACATATGTCACCCAATATGGATGTAAATACCCTCACACAAAGGTGACAGTGTCTTTATCTTATTATCGATTGCTAAATTTCAATGTCTATGGAAAGATAGTGTCGGGGAAGCGAGGAATAAGTAAAATGCTTTTTTTGGAATTTGGAAATTATTATCAAAAATATCAATTCTTTGAGGTGATTCATTCAAGCTTCATCAAAATGCACAACTCACAACTAGGAATTTGTTAAATTACAACACAAATCCATGTCTAATTTAAAGACATTGTTCAACAACCTTTAAAACAACGAAGGTTACAGACATAGGCAATAATTAATTACTTTCCTACCAAAATAGTCCCAAGGAAGCCAAAGTAAATTTTATCATGGATGTCACCATCCATGTCGCACCTGATGCCACTGTCAGTGTTCCTCACCTTATTTTCCAGGCAGTAAATTTTTTGAGCCACTAGAGGGCGTTATTACATTGTTATTGTCTCACGTGCGGATTGCTGCGCATGTTAATAGGCATCTGCATGCAGACTAATTACTAGACTAATGACCTATTATCTCTAGGTGGGCTCCACTCTATTTAAGCCTCATTGTCCTTCCGGTCTGGGATTGAGTGTTGCATCTCTCTTCAGACACCTAGTCGGTTAAAGACAGCCTGGAAGACTGGATATTTTAATATTGTAGACATTCAGAAACATCCCGCAGGACCAAAAGTATGGTTTGACTGCTGACTTCGCCCTTGTCGGGTTCTTGCATTTTGCCCCATATTCTGGCAGCTGCATCAGCTCTCCTGAAATTCTCTCTCACCTCTTCCTGACGCCCTCCAGTGTGTGAGGAGCTAGAGGTAGAGAATTTCTCAGGGTTATCTTCTGTCTGATTGGAATAACCATGTTCAAGTCTGTTCTATAGATACTCTTCCATCTTCAGGAGTACCTCGTTTAGTCTATACATACTCTCTTCAACCATTTTACGGTTTAGTTTCGGCTGGTGTTTCGCCAGAGAGTTTTCACTTTCTCCTCTAGTGGTTCCCCACGTTCCGTGGGAGACCCCTAGATCATATTAGTGGCTACCACATGTCTTGTGGGTAACTTTTTAAGATTCCCTTCTCGGTCACATCTGGTCCTCCATCCCTGCTCTCCTTACAACCCAGATTTTTCAGCCCATAATCTGTTCATTTTGCTATGTGCCCCAATATTGAGACAGACTGTTGAAGGAGCTGCTCACACCAGTCAAACGCTCTCTAGTGCAGGGTTGTCAAACTCCAGTCCTGGAGGGCTGCTGTGTCTACAGGTGTCTGTTGTTTCCTTTCAATCAGCAGCCAATTAAGGCCTTGAGAGCAAGGCCTCTGTGTGGACTCTTTAGCCAATTAAATACTTTGAAATGTATCTCTTGTGCTGAAACACACCAAAACCAGCAGACACTGTGGTCCCCCAGGACTGGAGTTTAACACCCCTGCTCTAGTGGTTACAATTTAAAAAATTGATGGCTCAATTAGACTGCACGAGTTGTGTATATGCACATATTTTTGGTGGATGAAGTCCAAAAAGTGTATCACGGTGAATGCTCACAAAGGCCTCTTCACTTACAACTACTTGCCTTTTGGGGTCTTTTTGGCTCCGGCCATGTTTCAGCAAACAATGGAGGGCCTCTAACAGGGCATCCTCATGGCTGCAGTATACTTAGACAAGTGCTTAGCAGGCTGGGTGAGGCTGGGTTATGGCTAAAATGAAGTGTGAAGTGGTAGCTGCTGCATAATGAAGTTTACAATATGGGGCACAAAGTAGATATGCAGCGGTAGCATTCCATGGAGTCAAAGGTTAAAGGCATCCTATGCAGGATTTCTTTTCTTGTGGCTTGTGTTTACACCATATATCTTATAAAAATATGGATGAAGTGCTTGTGACATCACTCATTCATTTTCTGTGGCTGGTTGCTCACTGGCGCATGCTGCCCAAACCAGAGCACCGGCATTAGTGCTTTTGAAACCAATGCAAGTGCAAAGGGTGGAAACCACGGCTACAGTGAAATCGAACTGCCTTACATGAGATACGCCCACATCTGGACAACTTTTTTCTCACATCCATTTGTGTTCAGCAGCTTGATGCAGCAGGTTCGTGCAGACCTGGGACACTGGCAGCCACCCACCTGGGAATACACCAATCAGCCACAACATTAAAACCACTTGCCTAAACCATTTTTTTCATGATTAAAAATGCTACTTGTCTATAAACAGTTCATATTTAATGAGATGATATGTTTACTTACACTCACCGAGCACTTTATTACACCTACGTATTCATGCAATTATCTAATGATCTAATTTTGTGGCAGCATTGCAATGCATACAATCATGTAGATACAAGCTTTAGTTAATGTTCACATCAACCATCAGAATGGGAAAAAAATGTGATGTAAGTGACTTTGACGCATACAAGTATTTACAAAGAATGGTGCACCAGAGGAGAATGGCCAGACTGGTCAAAGTTGACAGGAAGGTGACAGTAATGCAAATGACCACACATTACACCAGTGGTATGCAGAAGAGCATCTCTGAACACACAATGCACCATAACTCGAAGTGGATAGGCTACAGCAGTAGTCTAATAAGTCTAATAAATACCTAATAAAGTGCTCACTGAGTGTATAATGATAATACAATATAATATACCAGTAGGCCTACATCTCAGTATTCACCAGAAATAAAATTAACATTAGTCAAGTGATTTGATGATGGTCAAATTTTATTTTATTTTTTTAACAAACTGGGTCTTGGTTGACACACATGCAGAGAAGTCTACAGGCAATGTGCATATTAAACCTGGGGTTTCACAGGTTTTGCTCAAGACACTGTTGACTCGGGAACAAGTTTGACTAAATTGTGAGGTCCAACTTTTTTTTTCTTATTATTTTTCAGCCTCGTAATGGCTTCCTTGACTGTCATTGGCACAACTTTGGGCCTCATGTTGACCAATGGCAATAACTGACTCCAAAGGCAATAAAAAGCCTAGAATCAAGACTAGATACTGAAAGCTTTCTTATACCTGCATTAAGAGTAAAGCGATTAATACACCTGATTATTCAGAGGCAGATGAGAAGGGGACCATCCAATTACTGTTGGTCCCCTAAAATGTTGGGGCAGGTGTCTATAAAAAGTAATGTGATTCCTACACGTATCACCCGATATGGATGTATATACCTGCTAATTAAAGGGGACAGTCTGCACTTTAATCTTTTCATTGTTTCATTTCAAATCCAATGTGCTGGATTACAGAGCCAAAAGAACAGAAAGTATACCTGTCCAAATGCATATGGAGTGCACTGTATATGTGATTTAGTACACTTATTTTAAGTACACTGAAGTACAAAATAATGACGTGTATTTTTCTATATCACTCAGGCCAGCTAGGTTCCATGATATTTGTATGCTAATGTTACCGTATTTGCGTGTGAGTGTCATGTGATCGCCTGGATGGTGACGTCACTGGACTACACTGATGGTGATTTTACAAATGCCTGCACATTTAACCATTTAATCCAAATAAGCTTGACTGAAACAAGCGTGACAGTGCTCCTTTAATATGTATTTTCAATACACTTGAGTATACAATTTTTTCACTTAGGTATACTGCACTCTGTGAAACCCCTGAAATTTGCAGAGGAAGCAACGGTCATCAGTCTTACCTGAGATGCTGATGAGTCTGCTTTAAAAACCTGGAGCTGAACACGTTAAAAACAAAGCAGATGATCAGGGATTTCAGGAGTTATCACCGAGCACTACCGGCCCTTACCATACACTACAGCCCTGTGTCGGCTGTGGAGTCCCTCATGTTCCTGGGTTCTACAATATTCCATTACCTGAAGTGGGAGATCAACCGTGACTGCATCCTTAAAAAGGCCCAACAGAGGCTGTTCTTCCTTCACCCATATCGCAGGGGGTTTGGATGTTGTCTGAAAACATAGATGTCTGCCTCAAAGCCTGACGTGTCTATGTGGTAGGAAACTCAAATCCTACTCCAACAGCCATTATATCTACTATAATTTCCTACCGCAGGAGGGTAAAAACACACCCTCTGTCTAGAATTAACCCCTGTAACCGCATTCTCATGGAAACTCCTCATTCGGTTGTTGAATGTCAGATCACTGAACAACAAATATTTGATCTGCAATGATTGTATTACCTCCAGAGATACTGATAGTATGTTGACTGAAACATGGTTAAAGCCTGATGATTATTGTGTTCTAAATGATACCACACCCCCCAGATCTTTCTTATATCTCAGGGTTGTGGTGGAGGTGTGGCTGTGTTTCATCAAAAACATGTTCATGTGTGGTCTTGTGCCATGTGAGTTATCCTTTGAATGTCTGATGTTCTTACTGTTAGTAAATTCTGAATTTGAATGGGAAAATTACCTTTATCCCAGTGAAGAAGCGGATCAACCGTTCTCAGTAAAAATGTGGTTACATTTTTCTTTTTTTAAAACACACTCAATAACACATAATAATAATTTAAGCAGACAATTAAACTAATGAAACAAAGACATCAAATGAATGAAAACAAACTTTAAGAATAAGTGATTTCAAAATGATTACAAAATAAGAAAAACTTTACAAAATTTAGCAAAATCAAATATCTAATCCAAAGAAACAAAGGTGGATTTAAAAGACTGAAAAATAGTAAAGAAAAAAGTCAATTTTGCTCAGGTTTACTGTCCCGAGAGGCTATGTCCCTTCTGTGTCCCTTGGGGGGTGGACTATATGATGAACTCTTTCCAATGGTCCACCCCCCACTTCTCTCTAGCCAGGTTTTTGTTACTGTGCATGTCCACCAGAATGCCGTCCTGGAGGAGGTTTTGGACCCTCCTCCGTAGAGTGACCAGGTCTACAGATGTTTTCTGGTAGACCTTCATGTTCCTCGTCTCCCACAGGACCTGCTTCACGGTGTTGATGATCCTCCACTGACGCTGGAGCTGGGTGGTCTTGCATTCACCCGGCGGACCGTAGAGGATGCCCTCAGCCATCAGGGAGGACCTTGGCAGGAACCTGCTTAGGGAGACAGAGGAACAAACAAGGCCCCAGACCCGCCTCGCTACGGAGCACTCCCAGAACAGATGGTGGATGTGTTCTGAGTCAGTGCATCCGTGGGGGCAGCATTCAGTCAGGGCTAAGTGCCGGCGGTACATAAATGTCCTGGTGGGGAGACACCTATAGGCTGACATCCAGGCAATGTCTTTTTGTTTGTTGGTAAGACATTTATGTGTCACATTTGCCCAGATGACTTGCGGGTCCAGGTCTGGCCACCCCCACGGGAGCATTACAATTTGGCCAGATCTTAAATAAGCCATGATAATTTTGTAGCTCCACAAGGTTGGGCCAGCCCTGGGCAGACCTGTCCTGTAGGCAAAGTCCTTTAGGGCTCGGTAGACATAGGGGGGGTCCCAGCTATAGGGTATGGTGAGGTCCAGCACACCCAAGCCCATTGCCCTGAGGAAGGGGGTGGCATATTACCTGGCCTTACCGACCTTCCCTGCGTTCTGGACAAGGGTGGCCAGACCCTGCACCATAATGATGTTTACGATGTCTGGGACCCCCCGCCCACCATTCCGCTCCTCCTTGAGGAGGGTGACGCATTTCAGCTTTTCCATGGTACTCCCCCAGACAAAGCGGAAAGCCATCCGGGTGATTAACTTCCCAGTGGCTTTGTCTGGGGGAAACACCCTCCCCACATACAGCAGAATGAGTAGGACTATGGCCACACAGAAGTCGTCCAACACCTTGGTAGCACAAGCGATAGAACGACTATCTGTGGCGACGATGGCAATGTCGTCTATGTACGCCATCACTTTTAGCCGTTCCCCCCTAGCTCCAGGTGGATTGGCCCTGATGGCCGGGAGGAACGGTTCCAGGTAGATGACGTACAGGAGAGATGCTAGAGGGCACCCCTGCCTGACATCGAACTGGGCAGAGGGCTGCTGATTGTCAACCACTCTGCCCGTTGTGTCTGTCACACAGATTTTGTCCAGCGCAGGAGGGAGCCAGGAATGTTCATTTTCCCTAGCACTCTCTCCAAGCACACATGACTCACCCGGTCAAATTCCTTCTCTTCTCGTTCACAGTAAAAAGCAGGAAAGTTTATTATACCGTCAGGAAAATATTTATTCCTGTATTTATTTCTGTTTTTATCTGTTTGTGGCTATTCTCA
The DNA here is from genome assembly GCF_963514075.1 of Conger conger. NCBI lineage: Eukaryota > Metazoa > Chordata > Actinopteri > Anguilliformes > Congridae > Conger > Conger conger. The sequence continues at coordinate 20,481,288 of NC_083764.1, read as the reverse complement.
TTGTAGTTTGTAATACAGTATTTCATTATTTTTCTTTCATGCGTCTGTAATGTGAAGAATGGCATAATACAACCTTTTTCATTTTAATTACCTGACAATCATAGCTATATTAGTGTGTACAGGCGAAATTACAGAAAGGCTGCATTTCTAAATTCTTTCCGATGATGAATCCGATATTTTGCATTTCTCTCTTGGCATAATAAGTAATATGTAATTCATGTAATATCACTGTGTAAGGTGATACAGGCAGCCGGGGGAGGTCCAGCTTCAGCGGTCGAGACGGGGGCCGGCCCCTGGTGATAGGGGAACAGCATTTCAGCACGGGCTGGCAGGTGGTGGTGGAGCGGCACAGCAGGGACACGGGCCCCCGCAAGGACTGGCATGGCCCGGGGTCCCAGGGCGGGGACTACAGCGACAGCCGCAGGCTCGGAGAGTGCAGGGGCAGCATGATGGATCAGCACTCCAGCCATTCCTCGTCTGGGATAAACCGCATAGTGCAGATCACCAACAGCTCCCTCTCAGGAGGCAGCGGAGGATTCAAGCCCTTCAAGGGGGCCCCAAGGAGGTTCTAGAGGTCACGGCAGATGTCCAAACAGTTTGCAAAGACATGAGGAAAACAAAACTTTTTAAAATATATTTCCTTTTTTAAATTTTAGACTGCCTGATGATGGCAGAACGGTTTGTTGGCAGAACATTATTGCGCAGGCGCCAACGAGAGTGGCAGCCTTTTCTGTAGCTCCGTCAGTTTTAGTCTTTTAAAACTTTTTTCCTTTTGTAACTTTTTTATCATTATGCACATCGCGTATGCACATATGCAATCTTCTATCTTATGGATATGGCTACTATTCAACATCATCGCGGCAGTAAAAACTTCATTTACTCAAGGGAACAACTGCTTTCACTGAGGACAACAGGACACGCCGGTACAGTCCATCATATACCGGAGGAAGTAAAGCGGCTACATTTCTGAGGAAGCAGAGCTGGAGCCAAGATCAAGGCTAGGCACATGGAGAGGAGGTGGAGGTTCAAGCCGTCCATTCCTTCGTTTGTGATGGGGAACGTAAACTCACTGGCAAACAAGACTGACGAGCTGGCTGCCCTGGTGAAGAATGTTAAGTTGTACAAGGAATGTAGCTTGATGTGCTTCATGGAGACCTGGCTAACTAGCAACATTCCGGACACTAACGTGGAGCTAGCCGGCATTACACACGTGAGAGCGGACAGGGACTCAAAACAAAGTGGCAAACGTAAAGGCGGGGAACTTGCACTTTTCATCAACATCAAATGGTGTAACCCAGGACATGAAACGGTGAAGGAGACTGTCTGCTGCCCAGACATTGAACTGTTAGCGGTGAGTGTACGTCCATACTACATGCCTCGGGAGTTTTCACATCCCATCATAGTCTGTGTTTACATTCCACCACGAGCCGTGGCTGATACTGCGTGTGACGTCATCCACTCAACTATCGCGAGGCTTCAGTCTCGGCACCCTGATGCCTTTATTGCATTCACTGGAGACTTCAATCATGCAACCCTTGAATCAACACTCTCTGCCTTTCATCAGTTTGTAAAATGCCCAACACGAAAGAACAGGGCAATTGACCTCTTGTATGCTAATGTCAAGACTGGGAAAGGTACCAGCAATGTGGAAGACATCATGTCTCTCAGTCCCAGTCCCAAAGAAACCACACCCCAGCCAGCTCAACGACTACAGGCCAGTCGCTCTAACATCACACATGATGAAGACCATGGAGCAACTGTTACTCAACATACTCAGACCCCAGGTCCGCCACGCACTCGACCTGCTCCAGTTTGCATACCAGGAGAAGGTGGGCATGGAAGATGCCATCATCTACCTGCTGCACAGGACCCACTCTCATCTGGACAAGGGGAAAGGTGCTGTGAGAATCATGTTCTTTGACTTCTCCAGCGCCTTCAACACCATCCAGCCTGCCAGACTGAGAGACAAGCTTGTGCAGATGGGGGTAGACACTCACCTGGTATCCTGGATTACAGACTACCTGACGGAGAGACCACAGTTCGTCAGGCCGAAGGACTGTTTCTCAGAGCAGGCGGTCAGCGGCACCGGAGTGCCACAGGGGACTGTGCTTTCACCAGTCCTGTTCACCCTGTATACGTCTGACTTCAGGTACAACTCAGGGTCATGCCACATGCAGAGGTTTTCGGACGAGACTGCAATAGTGGGGTGTATCAGGGATGGGCAGGAGGATGAGTACAGGAACCTGATGGATGACTTTGTGCAGTGGTGCAATCTCAACCATATGCAGCTGAACATTTCCAAAACCAAGGAGATGGTGGTAGATTTCAGTAGGACTAAGCCACCTATGCTGCCAGTCTCCATTGAAGAGGTCAATGTGGAGGTGGTCAGCACATACAAATACCTAGGGGTACACTTGGCCAATAAACTGGACTGGTCAGCCAACACTGATGCACTGGAAAGGGCAGGGTCGGCTCTACTTCCTCAGGAGGCTGCGGTCTTTCAATGTCTGCAGTAAGCTCCTCTGGATGTTTTACCAGTCTGTCATCGCCAGTGTCCTTTCTTATGCCGTTGTGTGCTGGGGAGGCAGCATTAAGAAGAGGGACGCTGGGCGACTGGAAAGGCTGGTAAGGAAAGCTGGCTCTGTAGTTGGAATGGAGCTGGAGTGTTTAATATCAACAGCAGAGAAAAGGACACTGAACAGGATGCTGGCAATCCTGGACAATGACCGCCACCCACTATATAACACACTTAACAGACAGAAGAGCATCTTCAGCAGCAGACTCCTGTCTCTGACATGCTCAACAGACAGGTTAAGAAGGTCCTTTGTTCCCTGGGCCATTCAATTATACAACATCACACAAAACGGGAGGAGAGAATTGGACTTAAATCCCTGCACTGTTTACTGTTTACTGTTTACTTTGTACTTTTGCACTACCACCATTGCACACAATCTACCATAGCACCTTATCATGGTCAATATATCACAGGGCCAGTCCCTACTAGGCCTTTGTAATCACTTCTTTACTTTTACTTGTCTGTGAGTGATTTTGATCTTTATGTGTGTGAGATATGTGTGTATATGTGTGTATGTATAAGCTACTGGATGCCTAAAATTTCCCTTGGGATGAATAAAGTATCTATCTATCTATCTATCTATCTATATATATGTGAAGACATAATGACCATTTGTTTTAAACCCTAACCCTAGATTCTAAGGTGCTCCTGCCAGAGTTTTCTCTGTCTGATCTGCCTGTTTTTTTGACCTGCCTGTGTTTTGGATTTCATTTTGCTTTTCTGCCTGTTTGGACTGCCTTCTTGTTATCAAACTTTTGGGACCATGGCTACGTTTTGGATTTCCATTGCTGTGTCTGTTAGCCCAGATTATGAATCCCTACCTGAACTATTGATTACCAACTGTGTTACCTTCTGTGTTGTCATCGCCATTTGCCAGCATCTGATCTTTGCCTGTTTAACCTACCCGTTTTTCAACAAATTGGAAATTCTTCAAGTTTGCTACTTTTTCCTCTGTTCTGAAGCCTGACAGCCCCTGGACCACTGGCAGTAAAACATTTCCAAAACCACAATGACCCGCCACCATGTTTGACAGTAGGTATGAGCTACTTCTTCTTGTATGCATTCTATTTTGCTACCAAACATGTTGATGGTGTGTATGGCCAAAACTTTTTGGAATCATCTTTTTGGTATCATCTGTCTTTGTGTTTGGTGGCCTCAAACTGCAAACCAATCTCTGCACTTTTTAAACTGTGATCTTTGGGTTACTTACCTCCCTAATCATCTTCCTTACCATCCATGTGGATAATATGCACTTGCATCCTCTTCCTGGCAAGTTTGCAGCCATTCCATATGTTTATGCCGTTTTACTTTTGCCCTTACAGTGCTAAATGGTATGTTTAACATGTTATGCATGTTAGCAGGCTTATTTAAAAATTGTATACTCTAGTGAAACAGGAAGTGATGGAATGACACAATAATAAGTTCCTTTGACTGAGATTAACTAAATTCAGTAAAATTGTTTTGCCAATTTCACTTTGTTTTATTTTATTTTATAATAATTGTTAGGAGTGCCAATAATTTTGGCACCTGTGGTTTTTCAGAATTTTTTTTTATTAGTAAATAAAAAACATTGATACATGACAGAAAATATATTGAAATAAAATTATATAGTTTTCCCATAGGTTTGAACATTAAATATATGTAGATCAATATCCATGTTGTTTATTATATACACCTTTTTTTCTCCATTTGTATTAAGGGTGGCAATAATTCTGGAGTCTACCATATGTATGTAATTTGTAAATCACTGTAGAGAGGAGCGTCTGCTAAATGCCTGAATGCAAATTTAAATGTTGATTAAGTGCAATAGCTTACAGGTTTTGAACAATAAAGTTTGGATTGGGACTATATGTTCTGGTCATATAAAAATGTAGATATTTGGCCAATATTTTTTACAGATGCCGCCAATGCTTAATACATACAAAACATAATGTGTCTGCATTCATGAATTTATTGAGTGAAACCAAATAAACATGGTCCACTGTTGTAGATGATTGACTTTTTGGTGGGTGGTTCCTAGACGTTTGTGTTGTGTCCCTAAAAAAGGTCACTGCTCTCTCATGACCTCTTACAATAGAAAACTGTGCAAGCAAATCAACTAAACTATATACATTGGTTATGAAACTAATTTGGGTTTATTCTCCAATATCATCATTGGATTCAATGCACCCAAATAACTGACTTCTGAATCAAATTCTAAAAACAATTTTTTTAAACAATTTCATATTTAACTTGAATCATCCCCTCAATATTAAATGATATGGCCTGTTTCAAAAACAGGGTTGTGTTGTGTCATGTGCCCTATCAGCATAATTCAAATACATATTCCTAATGACACTGAATAGGTTTCAAAAGAAGGTTCTTCGAGTAATGCTGAAAGATTTGTGACCAGCATGACACCAACACAGCAACAATAAAGCACAGTTTTCCAACCTTTGCTAAGTGATTGAAGAGGGAGAGGGAGTAAGCAAAATGCAGCATATTACACCTCATAAGACCCTTAATATCATTTGTGTCCCTTTGGAGGCTCCAAATGTCCTTTTTGTAAAAACTGACTGGACATAGATTTGAAAAAAACAATGCAGAATACTGATTTATGGTGATATTGTCCTCAAATTTTAAAGGGGATTTGTCCGCTGTTGTGACTTGGCTCCATTGTCTTTCTAAGCGCATCAGTCACTGCTACAATAATCTGTATCCAGTCAAAAACTTTTTCTTTTCAGTGAGAAAAAAGCTTCCACTGTGTTTGAGTTCTGTAACTTTGTTTTATTAATATTGGAGTAATTCTGACTCTTGGAAAACAAATCCTAAAGGGTTACCTTTCAGAAGAGACCAGGATTGTGCCTCTAGTCAAAAGAGTTCTAGTATAGTAACCATTTTATTTTGGGTATGTCATTTTTAAGCTTGAGTCAAGAAAAGGGCCGATACTTAAGGGGTTAATTGACGACAACGTATTTGTCCACAAACATTTAGTGAATGATTAACACCATGTTGAAAGAATTCAAAACGATTTCTTATTTATTCGTTCATGTGACAAAATAGCTTGTACCTGCCATATGTCTTGACAAAGCAAACTTCGCTTTGCATTATCAGCTAGAATTAGTTCACGGGTAATGCATGCTGATGCTTTGTGTTGGACTAATGGTGTTGCATTTGATGGCTTTTTAGTAGTAAAAATAAAAAGGTTTATATCCCGTTACTTGCATTCAATTCTAAAAGAAGGATTACCTAGATTTTATATAATAAAGACTAAAAATGAATCCGGATTTGCTTTTTAATAATCATGTTCATTACATTACATTATCTTACCTTGCAAATCAGAACCATATTTCAAAAGCTTTGTGTAAAGTTAGGTGTAAAACTGAGGAATTGAAGGCACCTTAATGAATCATGTCTGTATGACCTTAATGAATCATATCAGTCATTTCTTGTTTAATGGCCTTTCGTATTCTGCAATTCATTCTCACCACACCTACAGATACAATAAATTGGATAAGATCATTTTAACATGCTAAAACAGATGAAATATGTATGGAGACTGAATATCAGTTCTTCAAAGCCTGAATTGTGATCACAGATGCGGTGTGCACACATGGTGGTTCTTTAGTATCTGCTCTGAACTTTGACACGGTTTTAAGTTCCATAGTGGTACATCTGTGCTGAAAAAAAGTAGTTTGATTGTCGGCATTTTTGTGTGTATGGGATAGTGACCTCACACGTGTGTGATCAATGTGCAGTGTTCTTAATCAAAATAAAATAACCAGATCTCAGCATAAAGTTTTATGAAACTATTTCATAATAAATTATGTTTCACCTGCTGACTGTCCTTGATATTGCTTCTTTATTTCTTGCTCCAACTGTTTTAACTGCAAGTCAAACTGCAGTCTTGTAAAAAATAAAGGAATACAATACCTGTCAGGATAATAACATAATAATGTCTTTATTACAACAGCTGTCTGCATATACTGCATAATGTCCTTCCACCCCCTCCAAAGAAAAGGCATATGTCATCAAGACTGATATTGAGTTTTCTTTCCACAATAACAAGATAGGGCAGTTCCACTTTGCCCAAAATATTAGTGTAACCCTTTCCCCAATGAGTTGTTTTCACAAAATTAGTTGATACAATTAAGTTTGTTTATTTCCCTGCCACTTGGAAAACTACATTCCTCAAATAAATCTTAAATAATAATATGAATAAATATTAAAAACTGCTTTATCCATCTATTAAAATATCTCATAGCTACATAATTATTTTATATTTCTACAGTATATGAATCAGATAGGAGGATTATTAGAAAATTAAGTACTAGTATATTTTCTATGGAAGTAGATGAACAATTAAGCACCTTGTACCCCTTCAGACCTGTACTATATCATAAAAAGTAACGCATAATTAACACATCATACAAAATTAACAAAATGTGGTGACATTCTGCCACGTAGAAAAACAAGAATGACCTCCCGTTGTAGGTAATTGTGGCATATTTCATATAATTTCTGTGTGTAATCTTCCAAGAAACTTCCAAAATATACTCAACTCAAGCCAGGGACACTATGTCCAAATATATGGGACAACCATATACTTTTATCCTAATACAATTATTCTAATTTTTCTTTTCTGTTTATTGAGTAATACTATTTTCTATGAAAAATACTGCTGACAAAATTATTGGCACCCTTTATTATTTTAAATAAAACCAAACAAAGTTAAATCTGCAGTTAAATCTAAAGTTAATCTCAGTCTTAAGGAACTGTATTGTGGCCTTCCATCACTTCCTGTTTCCCTAGGGTATACAAATGAGGTAACACACATGTAAAATCCCTTTGTCATCCATCACAATGGGGAAAGTCAATCAAAAGAGACAGGTGGTTGTTGATCTACACAAGTCAGGTAATGGGTACGAACAACATACATAAACAGTTAAACATACCACTAACAACTGTTAGGGCAATAATAAAAAAGTTTAAAATATCTGGAGCAGTTGCAAACTTGCAGGAAGAGGACGCAAGTGCATGGTGCCCTCACGCACAGTGAGGAAGATGGTGAGGGAGGCAAAGAAGAACCCAAGGACCACAGTTCAAGAACTGCAGGCTTTAGTTGCGTCTTGGGGTCACAAAGTCTAAAAATCAACCATAAGACGCCACCTCCATACCAACAGGCTCTTTGGAAGGGTTGCACAAAGAAAGCCCTTACTAAGAGCAACCAACACATTCAAGCTTCTGGAGTTTGCGAAATGTCATTGGAACTATGACTGGAACAGGGTGCTATGGTCAGATGAGACCAAAATTGAAATCTTTGGCCATGTACACTGTCAGCATGTTTGCCGTCAAAAAAGGGATGCATACAAGGAAAAGCACCTCATACCTACCTGAAGAATATGGTTGTGGATCATTGATGCTCTAGGGCTGTTTTACTGCCCTTGTTAAGATCTATGGCATAATTAATTCCACCAAGTACCAGGACATTTTAGCGAAAAACCTGGTTGCCTCTGCCAGGAAGCTGAGACTTGGCCTTACGTGGACCTTCCAACAAGACAATGACCCCAAACATACTTCAAAATCAACACAGAAATGGTTCCGTGAAAACAAAATCAATGTTTTGCAATGGCCATCTCAGTCACCGGATTTAAACAATATTGTAAAACAAGTGCTCTGAATTGTAGAGCGCAGTCCATAAGCGCAAAACTAAGGATATGAGGGATCTTGAAAGGTTCTGCATGGAGGAATGGTCCAAGATCCCTCCAAATGTGCTCTTAAACATTATAAAAATATGCTCAGTGCCGTTATCCTTGCCAGGGGAGGCTGCACCAAGTACTAAAAACAGGGGTAGGAAAATTAGAAAAATTTGTAATTTTGGTTGATTCCCTTGAATCATTAATAAAGTAAAATATTTTCCACTTGTTGGAGAATTACAATATATCTGAGTATTGCTATTATTTGTTTTATACAGTGTTTTTTGCTCATTTTCATCAAGGGTGCCAATAATTCTGAACCTGACTGTATTTCTGTCGTATAATACACATTTACAAGAATTACAACCAATTCAAACTGTGAGCAGATTTTCAACACTTAAAACATGTATATACCTTGTTGCAAACTGCATAAATCATCGGAAATGGAAGTTATTTACAGAGGTAGCTTGGGCCTGAAAAGATTGGTAACCTCTGACCTAGAACACCTGGAAATAAGATGAGATGAAGAATACTTTTAAATCATTTTATACCATACCGTCATTCAATACCATGTTTCCTTCAATATACATTCACTGAACAGCTTTTTTTGACAATGGGTGTTTCCATAAAATATAATCATAGATGCATAATATTAAAAAAAACATGTAGCCTATTATTGTGATGAAAATGCATTATTGATGTATGCCATGGACAGTGTATAGTCGTATTGATGATTGGTGGCACAAGCCTTTACACTTACAGTAAAAGTGATTGAAGAATGATTTAATTAACTGAACAAAACATATGTATCGGTAGAAAATCTATTGCCAAGCAAAACAGAAACTTAACTTTTTAATGCTTTTTATTTGATTATTTACCAGTGAATTATACTTGTTTTTTCAAAATATTACCAATTTATGTTGCTAGATATTTATAGTGGCAGTTAAGATGAAGTACTTTGGTCAAGAGTACTATCTTAGTATCCCACCTGCAAATTGACCCAGCAACTTTAAGATTACATGTCCTGTTTCTTGACCTCTACACCATATTGCCCTCACCTGTTACAACATTCTGCAGAATCATAAAGTGCATAATGCCCAAGAAGAGCTGATCAATAATTTGTATGCTTTTGTAAAATGCCTCAACCATGTTTTTGTATAACATGCTGGTGTTTTATTCTTATACAAAACTATTTTTTTGTATATGAAGCCAGAATATACATTCAGAATGTGTTTAGTGATAGTTTACATGCATATTAACAGCAAGAGTTTGTTTATCCATACTAGTTCATGGGAATGTCAAATTATCCCAAAATTATGATTTTGTTTAATGAAAGAAGGAAGTAAGTGAAAATTAGAGTGGAAAAGAAGATAATCCACTGCAATCAGAGAGTCCCATCAGGTCCAGTGCTGACTATCATTTCTTAGTAGTGTTTATGATACTTTATTTAAGTCGCCTTTGTCCTGCCACACAGACGGTCTGACCTTTGGAGCAGCAGCAGGACTTTTGCAACTTGGATGGGCTGGACTGTTTGAGTTATAAAAGACAGGAGCAGGAGCTGTGGGATCAGTCTTGACTCAAAGAAGACTCGCTAAACCGGAGGAACAGAGCTTCATCGAACCCATCATGGGGGACACAAAGCTCTGCCTTCTGCTGCTTCTATGTGCCTATGCCATCGCCCGTAAGTACTTGGATACCTAGCCTCAGCTGAGGATGTTTTTCAACTTGACTGAATTGATTAGTTTCAGAAATAAGGACACAATGGGGTTTTTTCGGTAAAAACATTCAGAATTTCAGATAGCCACAACTGCTTTCCGACTGAAAAAAGGTTTTAGTTTTTTGTTGATGAAAGTGAAGAAATAAATTATTGCCCATGAACATGTTACCCGACATCAATGTTGAATGTTGCCTGGTTAGATTGAGAAACTGAATAAATAAATAAAGAAATAAAGAAATAAAGAAATAAAGAAATAAAGAAATAAAAAATAAATAAATTCATGCTAACCATTTACCATTTAGAGAGCAAACCAAAGAACAAAAATGTTGGGCAGGCCTGTGATGAAAATATATCATACATAAATGTTACCATACACAGCACTGACAAGTCATTTTCTGTGCTTTAATCTAAATTACAATATGCCAAAATGATAATAAGCATTACAAAATTCTACATTTCTCAATACTTTGTATCACCTTTGTACACAGTCTTAGGAAACCTTGCTGGGTGTATAGTTTAAATTCTATTTTACAAAAATTTTTATGTACATTTTTGTTTTAGAGGAAGACACCAGCACTACCGAGGAACAGTCTCCAACATGCTTACGTAAGTCTGCAAATGTTTAGCAATATGTATTTTGCATTGTACCCTCTATTGTAACTTTAATGAACACACAGGATCCATGGGCATAAACACATTTGAGCAATATGCTATTTTGTGTTTAATATTACATGACACCTAGCATTTTCACCGTATTTCTAATAGAAAATAAACCTTCTTATAAGCAATAAAAATGACAGCACAGTAAATAATTACTGTACTGTAACTATAATACTGATAATATAGAAACTGTAATTCACCTACTTTGTGTAGTCAGTGGTAATTTGAGGACAGGCTAGGTATTATGTAACATCATGGTGATGTTGAAGGGAGGTGGGAGTCCAGAGCTGGTAGCTCTGTGATAAATGAGCTCTGGACTTCGTCTCCCAACAGCACCATACATGATGTGTTGTGCAACTTTTGTGTTTGGCAGCCTAGTTTTAGTTTGGAATGATCCCTTACATCAGTTGACTTTTGGACCCTTTCTGGCAGGTGGACTGTCCATGCACAAGCTTCTAGTTCCCTGAGTCAACATTATCTATTAGATCATAATCAATAGAATCCAGAGTCCAGGTCCACTTATCAAACCATATCAGCCCCAGATTATAGGCATTTCAACATCCTAGTCATAATGTTCCACTCATATAAATCTGTTTTTCTTAGACCTGTTCCTCATATATATTTGTATTCTATTTTGAAGTGGCAACAAGGTTTAAAAGCTTTAACAAATATGAGTACGAGTATGAGGCTGAAAACCTGAATGGAGTGAATGGAGCATCTGACCTCAAGAATGGCCCCAAAGTTACCTGTAAGGTAGGTGTGAGGACTGTAGGTCAAATCTTCCCTCCATCTGTCCTATTATCTGTATTGCATGGAAGACCCACAAGAAAGCAGTCATGAACGTGGAACAGATCAAAATCTTAAAACCTGATCGATACAGTATAAGCATCACCCATTTGCAGTTGACTTTGGTAGCATTACCTGACCGTATCTTAAACATTAGGTTACATTTAATGTTTGATTACAAGGATTACAAGGTTTGTTGATTAAGTTCATTATTGCAATGTCCAAAGGTTAGAAAGATTAGCTGGATGCCATTAAGTACAAATAATCAGCTTCTTACTGATGCTCTTCATATGAATTTATATTTATTTAAAAAGCAATCAGTTAAATATACACTCAGTGGGCATTTTATTAGGCTTATTAAGTCTTCTGCTGCTGTAGTCTATCCACAGAGGTTTGACGTGTTGTGTGTTCAGAGATTATCTTCTGCATACCGCTGTTATAATGAGTGGTTATTTGCGTTACTTTCACCTTCCTGTCAGCTTTGACCAGTTTGGCCATTCTCCTCGGACCTCTCTCATTAAACCTTGTGTTATCTTAAGGGTCAAAAATGACCGCCACTATGTTTAACAGCAGAGAAAATCCCCTAAATTATATTTTTTCAACTTGAAATTTGATGATAAAGTTTGTCATGAGTGAAAGGTTGTTTCTTCTTGGGGTTAAAATTCAATTAAGGTGCTTTATTTTATGGGTTTAGTGAAGTCATTTTTTAAACTTAGAACAAGGGGAGTAAACAGAATGCTAAGACTACACAAGGGTTAACAAGGCATTTCTGCCCGCAGAACTGCTGCTCATTGGGTATTTTTTGTTTTTCATACCATTCTATGCAAACTGTAGAGACTGTTGTGTGTGAAAATCCCAGGAGATCCGCAGTTTCTGAGATACTCAAACCACCCTGTCTGGCATCAACAATCATTCCACGATCAAAATAACTTAGATCAGTGGCAAAGATTTTTTCCCCGTCCTGATGGTTGATGTGAACATAAACTGAAGCTTCTGACCCATATCTGCATGATTTTCTCCATTTCCCTGATAAATTAAATGCACTCAGTGAGTGTAGATTAAGGCAAATTTCACTGTACGGTTTGCCTCCTCTATTTAAAGCCCATCAGTTTCCAAAACAAATGGGATTTCTCTAATTCTTTCTTTTGCAGGTTGAGATCGAGGTGCCTCAGACATGCAGCTATGTCGTGCACACCTCTGAGTGCACACTGAGCGAGGTGACGGACATCGACTCAGAGGGGCTGCCTGTATATGGACCTGCTGCTGGAGCCGATGCTTTCCGAGCTGCCATGGCAAAGTACGTACTGCATTCAGCACTCAAAGGCCCATAACTTCACATTATCCCATAATCCATCAGCCGACATGCCCAGGACCCAGAATGTAACACATCAACAAGACTGTTTCAACTTAGGAAAAACACACTTCCATTTATTAGAAACATATGGATATAGCGTAAACTGTGTTCCGAACACCAAGTTAGCTAACTATGTTCTGAAGAGTACAACTTTCATACGAATAAATCAAAAATTACTTCCAGATCAGTTTTGGTTTTTGTGTGTGTAGTCTAATTCCTTCCGTTTTCATAAAAACGTGGTACAAGTCACATATGCAATCCATTTCAACATACAATGACATGGTGACCACTTGTTGTGCAGCTGCTGCTAGTTAGAACTTAAACTCTGGTGAAAGTGGCCACTTCCCCGTGTTCTGTTTGGAACACGGTGAGTGTACTTTATAACTACTGACAGAAATGTATCTCTGAAGCAACTCACAGGACAATATTCAGCCCAGTCATTTGTATTGTGTGGTACATATTGCATTATTGCTGCAAAAAGGAATTACTTTATCCCTATAATGACATACTGTAGTATAGAACTGGTTTCAAGTTCCTCTATGGAAAGACTTACTCTTGTGGCTCACTTTTACAGGAACCCATTGAAGTTGACTGTGGAGAGCGAATCAAGGGTCAGCCTGTTCCCTGAAGAGGATGAGCCCATCAACATCCTGAACATCAAGAGAGGAATCATGTCTGCCCTCTTGGTACCTGTGTTAGAGGAGGAGAAAATCAAAAACATGGTGGGACTTCATTCTAACTTAATTCCTCAAATAGATCATCATACACTGTTGACCAAATTCAAAAACCGTATTTCTATAATCAATCCACAATGAGAGAGAGAAAAATATTTGATATATAATTAATCTTTATAAACCTACAAAGTTTATAAAACCAATTGCTTGAAATGCCTGAGGAAGACTGATCATTGCTTATATCATATTATATCTATATTTATTCTCCATCTTCTCTTCTCTTCATCTTCTTCTTTGGCAGTCAGAACTGTATAAAACAAGAAAATGTTTTTACAGAAGATGCAATATTGTGAAAAATGATTACATATTTTGCGTCAATATGATGCGTCAATATGATGATTGCTGACTACTTTCCCCCCTTCCTGCAGGTCACTCTGCACGGTATCTGCAAGACTGACTTTGCTGTCAACACCAGGGAGGACATTGCCACCGATGTCACTGTCACAAGAGATCTGTCCCATTGTGATGGTTTCAGTCCCAAGAAAGACTTTACCAGCCCCCTGGCACTCATCTCTGGCCTGGTAAGTGCTACAGTTGATAGGAAATGATTGAGAAGCAGGTTTCATGCACATCACATTCACCTGCATAAAAATATACCATGCCATACCATTTGGCAAAGGTGCAATCAACTAATGAAAATGATGGAGGTAGCATGATCAAAAGAATAGTCTGAGATTTGGTTGGTTGGATTGGTAGGGGTAATTGTAGAGATTGAATGTCAAGGCATAGGACACAGGATGTAGAGTGTAAAGGAATGCAGCATTCATGTCAATTTTAGGAATTTAAATAAAATGGGATTATCACTTTGAGGGATGAACATTACAGTATATGCACAAGATGTGAGGTATTTGGCTTCAGACTGACCAATTATTCTAGCTGTTCAGATCAGTACAAATAGAATAACAGTCATTATCTCCTTGTGTGTAGCACATTCCTCTCTCCAAACTGATAAGCAGCACTCAGACCTGCAACTACAAATTTGACAATGAGAAGAAGCACATGACTAAGGGAACCTGCACCGAGAAGCACATCTTCCTGCCTTTCTCTTACCAGTAAGTCCCACACACCAGCAGTTACCCCTATCTCTCAATGTAAATTTGCTCCCTTCTGTGTTTTCTACACTGACCCCCCTCTATCCACCCTGTATTCCTCAGTGAACATGCCTATGCACAGCCAACATATATGATGTTTGGCTATTATTAGTACCAGCTTATTCTTTCTCTCCTGTTCTATCTACTCAGAGGGGAGTATGGAATTTCAACCCTGGTTAAACAGACCTTGACCCTACGAGACTCAAGCAACATCAACGACAGAGTCTTTGACTACAGTAAGTCTTTTTTCATATAAATAAGTGGCAAAGATTTGAGTGAATTCTGAAAAAGGGCTGAAAATAGTTGCCGTCCACCAACATGGCATGTTTATATGTAAATAGTTGTTTTGTTTCCAGACAACTTTTCTAGTTGGTCAACCACATTATAACTTTATATTATGTCTAATGTTTGTTTGTGCAGATGAGGCTAACCGGAAGGCCCTGCATATGGAGGTTGTTGAAGATAAGTCTCCTGCTCAAACTAAGGATGTTATTCTGGCCACTCTGAGGGAACTAAGCACCCTGTCTCAGACAAGCCAGGGTAACCGGCGGGCACACCTGTTCCAGAAGCTGGTGACTGAGATCCGAGGGCTGAAGAGTGAAGCCCTGAGCCCAGCTGTCCCGGAGATGGTAGAGGTGTCTGCCCCCCTTACTTGGCAGGCTTTGGCCCAGTGTGGAACACCCGAATGCAGTAGTGCCATCCTACAGATCCTGCGCACGATGGATAAAACTGCTCCGGAGGTTGATGCTGCCGTTTATGCAATGGGGCTCATATCCAACCCAAACAATCAACTTGTCCAAGACATGTTGGACATGGCAAAATACAAAAAGAGCAAGCCTATTCTATACACTCTGAGTAAGATTGTTAAAAGGTAAGTTTAGGCTTAGTAGTGAAACCATGTTCTATGTCAATATTTTCTGATTTAGTGTGAGCTCATTTAAGCATAACACATTCCTGATGATGACTGTAATGGCGATATTAGCCAGATGGAGTGTCAGTTTTGGAAACTATAGATGTGTAATTGGTGCTCTTATTATTGTTCACTTTGTGTTATCAGATTCTACCAGGCTGAGGGAAAAGTAACCCCTGAGATCATTGATGTAGCTCAGTTCATGGCTTCCTTACTCGGCAATGAATGCGCTGGTGACAAGGAACAAATATTCCTAGCCTTGAGGGTATGTATCCAGTAACTTGATTTTATTATTTATGCTTGGTGTTGTAATTGTATATCAAATACAGTTTGATTACTTTCAATAAGATTTAAATTGAAGGTTTTAAGAATTATGTTGTGCTTGACATAACTGACACTTTGATACAATTCTCATCAATTACAATAGATATCATAGACAAAGCAATTGAAATTTAACTATGTCAGTTTTAGGCAAGGTAAACATTTAAAAGGCCGCAAAAAAAGACTATATGTAGGTACTAATGTACATATACAGTACCAGTCAAAAGTTTGGACACACCTTGCCTTTTCCTGGCTTTTTTTAATTAATGTTTTATTTCCACTGTTTGTAATCAAGCAATTCATATGTGGTCAAAGAGCAGATTCTCATATTTTATTAAACCATGTTTTTATACATTTTGCCCCCCCATTTCAATGTTTGAGACAAATTAACATAATGTCAAATAAAATTGTCATGTTTTGTATTTGGTTACATATCCATTGCATACCATGACTTCCTGGTGTCTGTAACCTATCAAGATCACCAGAGTCTGGATATCTTGTTCTCAGGTTGTCCTACAAGCGATACTATAACTCTTTGCATTTTAATGGATCTCTATGGGAATTGGGGGGTGGGACTAGATTCAGCTGTAAATTAAGCTGATACGGTATAGAACGCATGTTGTTTGGCGTAATTTACAGCTGAATCTAGTAGATACTACATGGTGAAACCAATATGTACAAAAATACCCTTTTAATAAAAGCTGAGAATCTGCAGTTTGACCGCGTATGAATTGTTTGATTACAAACAGAGGAAATAAAATATTAATAGGAAAAAGCAGAAAGAGGCAATGTGTGTCCAAATTTTGACTGGTACTGTAGGTTTAATATGAAACAGGAGTGGTATTCTCCTCAGGTGTACCATCACAAGTGCTATATGCACTGTTAAGGCAGGGCATGACACATATTGTGCTCTTGGTGTCTATGTTATTCTGCATATAGTGAAATGCATTATTTTTTATTGGGGTGATTTTCCCTTTAACTGCCCTTGAACATTTTTTGTAGGTTGTTGGTAATATGGGAAAAGCTATGGAGGCTGCGGATCCTGAATTGAAATCCACTCTCCTCAAATGCATGAGACAACCTGCAACCACACTATCTGTCCAGCAGGCTGCTATCCAAGCCTTCAGACAGATGACAGTCACTGGAGAGGTAACCATACTTGCTTCCTTCTTCAGCATGTAACCTGAATCAACAGAACACATAATCATTGCAGAGAGGAGCATTTGGAATAACTGATGTATTTATTTTCATAAAGGTGCGTACTAACCTCCAGAAGGTATTCCAGTATGGTAAGGGTGCTGTGCAAAAGCGACTTGCTGCCTACCTGATCTTGATGAAGAACCCTGAGGTATCTGACTTGGAAATAGTGAAGAAAACCCTCAAACAGGAGCAGAATATGCAAATCAAGAATTTTGTTGCCTCCCACATCTACAATATTGTCAACTCAAAGGATGGTGAAACAGAAGAGTATGTACACACAACGTGGGCTTGCATGTGGACAAAATCAGAATTTCATACACTTTCCTATATTTTCTTGCCAATTAATGATCATTCCATTTCAATTTCTGTTATCCTCTTCATCCCGATAGGTTAAGAAACAGGATCATTGATGTTATGCAGGAACAAACAATTTCCACTCACTTTGATTACAAGAAGTTCTCTCGCAACTATAAGATGGATGCTTCTGTATCAATGCAAGACCCCCTGAAGGCCAGTGTGCAAGGGAATATGATCTTTGACCCAACTGGCTACATGCCAAAAGAGATCATGTTGGAGACTACTCTGAAGGCCTTTGGATACAACCTAGACATGTTGGAGGTGAGTAAAGTCCACACATAATTTACCCAAACATTGGCCATATACTGTGCAATATGTTGGTTTCTTACTGATATTCTGTAATGTTCACCCCATACAATCTGAAATTATTTTAATGTGAAGGTTGGAATGGAAGGAAAGGGGTTCGAGCCAACAATTGAGGCTCTGTTTGGAGAGAATGGCTTCTTCCCTGATACCATCTTAAAAGCCATGTATTGGGCTGAGGACAAGATGCCAAGCAAAGTGAAGCAAGTTCTGAACAACTGGATTGTTCCACAGGGGAATAACAGACAGGTATATAAAACAAAACCAAATATTTTATTTTTCCCAGGATATTATTTTGTAACAGATCACTTTAATTTATAGCCTATGTCAAAAGCACTTCTACACCATGTTACTCATCTGTTCTGTGCAGGTGCCAGAGAACATCATGAGGGAAATTGCACGCAATGCCAACAAGCTTGTGAATGAGCTGCAGTCACAGGATTCCCCAGAGGCTACAGCCTATTTGAGGATCATGGGAGATGAGCTTGGATATATGAAGGCCAGTGATCTGAAAAGCCTGGCCCAGTCTGGGGCCGTATATGCTGAGATGCTCTCCAGGATGATGCCAGCTAAGGTAGAAACACTGTCTATATTATATTATAATACATCTTATTATATTTATAAATACATAACATACTGTAACAACTTAATTTTTTTTTCAGTTCTTGAAATCCCTGGTGTCTAGTACAGACAATGAGTTCTTTGTCCACTACATCTTCATGGACAATGAATTTTCACTGCCTACTTCCTCTGGCTTGCCTATGAAAGTTTCGGTATCTGGCACTGCAGCCCCTGGAGCCAAAGGAGGGGTGCGCCTCTCACCCAACATGGTTAGTACCTATACTGTTGCTCAGACATACTGTATATACTGTGATGGAATCAAGAATCATAAAAATAGTCACTTCTATCCATAAAGTATTGTGAAATATTGTTAGCAAATGTACTCATTGTGCTTTGACTTTGCCTGCAGCATGAATTATCTTTCATGCCTTCCATTGGAGTGGAATTTGTGACAAAGATGGGAGTAAGTTTCCCTGAGTTTGTAGCCTCTGGCATTGAGATGCACACAAGTATCATCCATGAGAGTGCCCTCAATGCCAAGGTAAACATGGGGGGCAACCAGATCAAGCTTTCTATCCCTGCTCCTCAGGATAACACCCAACTCCTTGGTATCAGGTGGGCCTCAGTTCTATGGTATAACATTATTATAAAACAAGCTTATTTGTTCAGTTTATCAATTTAAATAAAATAACTACCGGGTATTTTTTGCGTTCCTCCCCGATCACAGCAACAAGCTGTTCTCTGTAACCGCTGGTCAGACTAAGATGGTGCCTACAATGGCAGAGGGCAGAACTGACACTGTGAAATGTGGCCCACTCTTCACTGGTTTACAGTTCTGTACCACTCAACATTACTCTGACGCATCCTCCACTGATTCTGCTCCCTACTTCCCTCTAACTGGAGAGTCCGAGTAAGCACTATACTTCAAGAGAATTGGTGTATTATGTTTGAATTATTTACCTAACAAACTAATCAGTTGAAGTGTTTACCTGCAATTTGATGTTCATCTAGATTTGCTGTGGACATCCAACCCACTGGGGATGTATATGAATACACGGCCACTATCGCCTACGAACTCCTCAATGAGGGAGATATAGATGGATTGCAGAAAGTGGATGCTCTGACGATGACTCTGAAGGCAGAGGGTATAAGCATCTACAGAATGCTTCTATGATTCAAAGAATATTTGTTGAATAATCTCATACTTAAATGTCAGTATTACCTGGTAGTAGTACCTAACATCTTCCTTGTTTGATCACAGGCAATACACCTACTGAGGCTGTGGGCACTATTAAGTACAATAGGAATATGAATATGCTCACCACTGACATCCAGATCCCTGATTATGATGTGGAAGCTGGAATCAGATTTGGTGTCTCTGAGAGCAGTAGTAAAGAGAAGCAGATCACCTTTGACATCACCAACAAGAAAATCCCCCAGCTGTCTCTTGTTTGCCGTGCCAAGTAAGAAAAGACATCTTCCAGGTGGTTTCTTTAGTTTTTGATATACAAGTTACCAATGAACCAGATCACAATAAAGTGTGGTGCTCCCTCTCTGCAGACTTGAGGCTATGGCAGATGGCATGCTTCAGTTCCAACTGACAATCCCCACACTCACGACTGATGCCACTGTCACTGCAACTCTGCAAAGTGCTGAAGGGTTGACTCTGGGGCTTGAAAGTGTCATCAAAATTCCTGAGACGTCCTCCCAACAGAAAATCATATTCACATATGGTACATACCTCAACTCCCATTGATTATTCCCTACGTGTCATGGAGGTTTCTTTGTGTTTTAATGTTAGCAGATGTAGTTCAATCAGTGTGGTGTACCCTTGTATAGGTAGTGAAATAATTCTCTTTTGCAGATGAAAACAAGGTTGAGGTTAAATTCAAGTCAGACATGAGCTCCGACATCCAGAAGCTTTTCCCATATGCAGAAGACTACCACAAGCTGCTTCAGCAGTTCATTGATGACATCCTGGACCAAAAGGTGGCTAAGACTGACATGAACATTCGCCACATCTTCTCCAAATCCATCGAGGTAAGAAATGCCTATTGCTTATCTTCTTAATTTCATGCAATTTAATTTAACTTTTATACCTGAATCGATTCCTAATTTTTACCTGCAATGTCCTGGTTTCTTCTATGTTCAAATTATGTTATGGATTCTATATTTCAGATAAAATTGATATTATCTTTTTATAGGCAGGCAACATCTGGTTGGACAAAATTGCTGATGATATCCCCTATGTTGAGAACCTGAGAGGCATCCCAGGCATCGTTCTACCTTCTGTGCCGGAGAACCTGTTCTTGAAATCGTAATTATATGTTTTCTATTCTGAAATTTCATGATTGGGTTTTGAAGGACATTTTCAGACCCACATTTCTTAGTTTAATTGGAAATGCATATAATTTACATCTATGCATCTTCTCTGTGACAGAGAGACCATGTTCCGGTACCAGTTTAACAAGGATCGCATCTCCATTACCCTCCGTCTACCTCTGGGTGGTCAGTCCTCCACAGACCTTAACTTCCCTACCACCGTGACCACCCCTCGCTTGTCTATGCCGAAGTTTGGCCTGGAAATTCCTTCCAAAGAGATCAGCATCCCCAGTTTCTCCATACCCCCCAGCTATGAGCTCCAACTGCCTCTCATTGGAATGGCTGAAGTGTCAACCAAGCTGAATAGTAACTTCTACAGCTGGGAAGGGAAAGTCTCTGGTGGCAACAATACATTGGACACCCCCAGCTATATTGCTATGTACCAGGTCATGGCTGACTCCCCCTTGGATCTCCTCTCTTATAGGACAGAAGGTAAACTTTTTTTCTTCTTAAACATCCTGAATGTAAATAAAATACTGTCATATAGATTCGTGGCTAATGTTCTATCTGAAAAATTATTATATGATCCTGGGTATCACAGAATAAAACTATCACTGAGAGTTTGAATGAGAGGTTTTAAGGTGACTAGTTATTTAGTTCAATTATTTCTATGTTTCAAATCAGCCTTTTTGGTGAGGGAATCTATTATTGTTGTATTATTGATGTATCTTCATTAATACTTAATATAATTTTTGGTTCACTTTCTGTTTTCAAATAGGAACTGTACTGATCACTGATACCACTGAAACTTTGACGACCCTTTTTAATGCTTCACTGAACCACAAGTTTGTTGAGGCAAGCTTCAGTTTGAAGGAGTCAATGACCATAACAGACAGAATGAGGGCAGTAGGTACCTACAAGGTTGAAGCCTCCAGTCCTCTGGGTTTTTCATCATCCATGTACCTGACAACCCAGATGTCCTCTACTGATGAAGAAATAGCAGGAGATGCTAGCTTGGATGGAGCTATCAAATTGGGTAGCCTGTCTTCCAGCACCTCATACACCCAGGCATATATCATGAACCTAAGTCAGAGAAAGGCAACAGGAGAGTCGACATTGAGAGTGGACACTCCTTTGGGAGCAATCGTCAATAAGATTAAGGGGACCTATGCTAATGAAGAGCTGACCATTGACTCAAACACGAAGATGGAAAATGAACGTCTGAAGCATGTGACAAAGGTTGAAATCAGCTACAAGGATTCCAAAGTCTCCCTGAAGTCTGACATTGAGTTAAATGCAATTAGTACAACACTCCGTCACCAAGTTGCATTCACTGCCTCTCCAGAAAGTGCTAGCTTCAGAGTAGAGTCCCTGGCTGATAATTCTCCAAACCGTGCCTCCTGTCTTCTTTCTGGCTCACTGAATGCCTATAGCCTTGAGATCAACACTGATGCCTCCATCAACTTTAAAGACAACCAAGGCTCACACAAAGCTACTGTGATGATCAACAGTGGTGGCCTATCTACTAGTGGCACAACTAAGCTGCAATTCAGTCCACTAACATTTGAGAATGTCTTCAATGGGGGAGTCGATGGCTCTGGAGCTACTATGTCTCTGAATTCCAAAGGAAATGTTCTGCAGCACAGTGCTGATCTCAGTGTAGACGGGAAAATCGGAGGCTCTTACCTGAACCTGAATAGTGCACTCAAGGGCATCATCTTTGATGCCGACTCTAGGAACACAATGAAATTCAAAGTAGACCAGGAGGGTCTTACTTTCTCCAACAATCTGATTGGCTCGCTACGTGAGATGAAAACAGAAAACCAAATAGATTTTGGCCTCACTTTCTGGGCCCTGGCCTTCAAATCCAAGACTGAAAATTTAATTAGTGACAGCACTTCCTACAAGCATGATATAGCAGTTGACCTGATGCCCTTCTTCACTTCTATGAAGGTGAACAATGATCTTAAAATACTGGATGTTCATTTAACAAATGACGGCCTGTTCAAGCTTGAGCCATATAAGATGGACCTGACTGGCAATCTGAAGGGAGCCTTTAGAGAAGAACAGATCAAACATGTGTATGAAATAATCTATGCTGATCAGGAAGTTAAAGTTAAGTGTATCACCACTGGCCAAATCATAGGAACTCAGATAGCCCACAACACAGACCTGGAGATCTCTGGACTCTCCTCAAAACTGAAAAGTGAAAGTACTCTCAACTCCAAATCCCTCCGCCTAAATAGTTTGTTTGAAATAGCTGCTGCTCCATTCGACCTCAGTATTGATGGTATGCTAAACTCTGATGGTGATGTGGAGCTGTATGGAAAACACACTGGTCACTTGTACAGCAAGGTCCTTTTGAAAGCAGAACCACAGTCTATTACTTACACACATGACTGCAGAGGATCCACCACCCACAATCTGGACACTGGTGCTTCAACTGAGACTAGCTTTGCCAGTAAAATGGATGGTGTAATGAATCTTCAGGAACAGAAGGCAGAATGGGAAGTGGAATCTAAACTGAACAAGCATGAATATAAGCACAAAATCAACACTTACAATAACCTTACCATAATCGGTACTGAGCTCTCTGGAACAATTATGACAGACCTTCTAAACAGACCTGCAAGAGAGAATCAAGAATTTGCTATCTCTGGTTTCCTTAAATATGACAAGAACAGTGAGGGCCACATTATCAACTTGCCTTTCATTGAGAACATTCCTGCCATTTTTGAGCAGCTAAAAACAACCCTTGTCAATCTGAAGGACAGCAGCATTGACTGGTTGCAGGACTTGGATGTTAAATATAAAATTAGTGCTAGTATTCAAGAGAAAGCAAGTGAACTGAAAGTGGTCATTCAAAGTTTTGACATCATGTTGTTTACAGAAGATCTGAAGAATTTTATCTCTACCATGCCACTACAAATTCCTACTGAAAAAATCATTAGTTTAGTTCACTCCCTAAAAGAGATACTCATGGAGGGCATAGAAGAACTTGGAATTTCAGGAAAGATGAAAGCTGTTCATATCAAATTAAAAGAGCTACTTGAGAAGTATGAGATTGAAAAGATTGTTGAGGCTACCATGGAGGGAGCTTCACGATGTATTAAGGAATACCAAATAACTGAAAAAATTGACTCAGTAATTGATGTTCTGAAATCCATTGACTTTGAAGGCAAGTTTGAAAAGGCTAAGCATGAGCTGAATGAGGTGACCAACCAACTGAAAGCAATTGACTTCAAGGGAATGATTAATGATTTTGACACATTTCTTAACAGGATTATAAGGAACATTGAGTCATTTGATTACCAAACATTTTTGGATGATCTGAGGCAGATAATGAAGGTCCCTGCTTTTGGAAAGCTCAGTGGTCAGTTAGGAGTCCTCTCTCCCTCATACAAGCTCACAACAAAGGCAGAGCTCCATAACACTACAACTAACCCAGTGACACCGCAAGTCACAGCTTGCTTCAGTTCTGAGGCTAAAGCTGATATTGACCTTCTTGCCCATTCTCTGGTGGCTAATGTCCTCCTTGCCGCCCCTAAAATGGACCGTCTTTTCATCAATGAAAACCTGAAGGTTACCCACATGGCTTTCACAGTTGAGCACCAGAGTTCAGCAACCCTATTTAGTAAATCAGTTTCAGCCTCAGCCAGGACCATTGCTAAGGCCACTACTGAGCCTTATACTGCAGAACTCACTAACAGTGCATCACTTATTTTGGAAAATGGCATTTTTGCATCTCTGGACAATAAGTATAACCACAATCTGAACATGCCACTTGTTGACATCTCCAGTCAAGCCTCAGCAACCCACAAATCTACTATGAAACTTGACTCTAGTGCAATCTCTGTTACCAGTCAAAACACAGGTAATGGAAAGTGGTCCTTCCTCGACTACTCTGATGAAGGCACCCACAAGAGCAACCTGGAGTTCACCATTGATATCAATACTGCCAATCTAAATTTTACAAGTAACACAGACAGTGAGTTCTTAAAAATGACACAGAGTGTGAATGCTGAATCTGCCATGCTCAGCTATGTTACTGTTAATGCCCGTGCTGAAACTAAGACGCCTTTCATCAAGAGCAGTGTCATTGTACTAAATGGAAAGGTTCTGGTGAAGGACCTGAAAATGGAACTCATTGCTTCCCATCATACTGAACTAGTTGGCAGAATTGAAGGAACCTTGTCCAACACCATCAACTTTTTGGCCCAGCCCTTTGAGCTTGTTCTTGACTGCAAAAACAAGGCAAATGGCAAGATAATACTGCCATTGAAATTAAGTGGAAAGATCAACCTTCTTAATGATTACAAAGTGGCCTTGGACTCTGAAGGTCAGGAAATCAGCTGGGTGACTCAGGCAAGATTCAACCAGTACAAGTATTCGAACCGCTTTACAATGGATAACAAGATAAATGCCATTGCCCTCCACATAGCAATGGGTGGTGAAGCTAATCTTGACGTGCTTAATATTCCAATCACCATACCTGAGATGACTGTGCCATTAATCAATATGAAAATTTCATCTGTAGAAGAATTCTCCCTTTGGGAAGACACTGGCTTGAAAAGCCTCCTGGCTACCACGCAGCAGTCATTTGATCTAAATTTAAAACTTCAGTATCAGAAGAACCCTGAAATGTACAATATTGACATTAACATGGAGCCAGTCTACAAAGCCATTGAAGTGGGTGCAATGATTATGAATCAAAACTTTATTCTTGGAAGAGACATTGCAGTTGCCCTGGTCACTACCTCATATAACCAAGCGAAAGAACAGTATGACAAATTCCAGATTGATACTTCCAACTCATTGCAAAGGAGCTTCACAATTCCTGGATATACTGTTCCCATTTTGAACATTGATGTTGCTCCTTTCACAGCTGAGTTGCCTGCATTGAGCTTTGTAATGCCAAAAGAGATCCACACACCCAGCTACAAATTGCCAATAGTAGGTTTTGTGGTTCCATCGTACATCCTTGTACTTCCTGTAATTCAGCTTCCAGTCATCCACGTGCCTGAAACACTGAGCCAACTGACCCTGCCCAGTCTCACTCTGCCAACAATGCGAAAGAGAATCGTGATCCCTGCCATGGGCAATATGACCTATGAATTATCTTTCAAATCTGCAGTGTTCACTCTGAATTCCAACGCTGGCATTTACAATCAAAATGACATTGTGGCTAAGTTTGGAGTTACTTCATCCTCTGTCTTTGAAATTCTCAAAAGCAAGCTTGAAGGGACATCCACCCTAACAAAGAAGAGAGGTTTGAAACTGGCTACTACTATGTCCCTGGAGCACACATATATTCAGGGCACCCATGAAAGCACCATCGCCCTCAACCGGAAGGGCATGGAAACCTCAATGGCAAATATTGGCAAGATCATGCTGGCCACTGAGACCATAGAATTTGATCAGAAATTAATTGGAAATTCCAAGGATGGGATCTCAGCTTCAGTCTCCTCTCCATCCACTGGATTCCTTGGATTCCAGCTGCAGAAGAAGACCCAGTCACAGGTGCATGGAAGGCTGTTTGGGCGCTACTTGGTAAGGCACTTTAATTTATTGCAAACAAAAAAAGAAATAAACATTTGTATTTTTGTTCATGTTAGTTCTTGTTTAACTGTGTTTTGACTTTTGACTTTTTGATTTTAATGTAATTCATTTTATTTTTCACAGTCTGTACCTGAGAATGATGTGGAGATACTCAGTGTGAAAGCATCACTCAAGCATCCAGGAAAGCTGCATTTACAGACCATCTGGAACTCAGAGGTTCCCTATGAGATGCTATTGGGGTTGAAAGAGAGGGTTCCTGATATTACTTCTACCCTAAACCTAAAAGATACTGTCTCAAACACTATTGAGAAAGTATATAGTGAGATCCCCAGAACTGTAAACACCCTGCAGAGTGGAATTGAGCAGATCAAGGACCAGGGCAAGATAATGTACCAAAGAGCTTCTGAAAGCTTTGCAGACACAAACCTGCAGCAATTTAGCAGAGATCTTTCACACTATGTCAAGTCCATCTTAAGCCAGTACCAGAACAACATAAAAGTAATTATGGATGCTATAATACAGTTCCTGAAGGAGACCCAATTCCAGCTGCCTGGAATTGCAGAGAAGCTGACAGGGTTTGAGATCTACCAGAAGGTTAGCCAATTTGTAACCATGGTGATTGAAGATGCCATACGGGAAGTCCCAAAATCTGTTGCCTTAAACACTAATTCCTTCATTAAATTAGTTGAGGACACTGTGGTTACACTGCCAGGTTCCAACCACTTAATTATCGGGAAGGACATTGTAGATGACCTGAAAAATATAATGGAAAATGCACAGGCCCGAGTTATCACAATGGTGTGGGAACTTCAGGCTGTCAGTCTGGAGGACATGCTGGAGAGCCTGAAGGATTTTCTTCTTTACACTGCAAACATAGCTGATGATTTCATCACCTCCCTGATGTCACCAAATCTGGACAATCTCTCAGCCTGGGTCAACACCATCTATTCTGATGCTGTGAACTCTAAAGTCCTGAGTGACATATTTATACAGCTGAAGGGGGCCGGGGCAATTGCTGAAGAAAAGCTAGCCTTCGCTAAAACTAAACTCCAAGAGGTCTACTCCTATATGACCATGGAGAAGCTGAATGCCATCCTTCAATCCTGGATTGATGCGCTTGTCAAACACCTCAACTCACTAAGCGATGAAATCACTGAGCTTCTGAAGCAGATTTCCGATGTGCAGCCCTACATGAGCGTGAGTGATAAAAAAATGGACATTGATATTCCTCTTCCCTTTGCTTGGAACCCCTCCAAAACTGCGCCCAAGGAAGACACACAATGAGTTTTTATAAACACTACCATTTGAGTGGAAAGGGTTGCTTATCAAAATAAAAACCAGCTAAGTTGCAATGTGAACTCTTTATTTTCTCCTAAAAATTTTCAGCCTGTATTTAAAACAGTTATACCCACCTGCGTCTAGTTAAAGCTACCCCATTGTTCTTTGTTGTGTAAATGACTAATTATCTTTATTATCAAGTTAAAAAAAGCAATTTGCAATCTTTATTGTTCCATTTATATATGTACCATTTGAAGAGCCAATGAAGGGTTATGAATAAAGACCAGCTGCACTGCAGAACGTATGGTGACTCTTTTTTTAACATTTAATCAGTAATAAAATCAGAATACACACAATACAATCACTCTGGGCACATTCTACTCAATTGGATTCAACATATGTCTTGTGCTTCTAAATGACTAAATTAATTTGTGTGGGGAGGCCTGTAGTAGTAGTGGCGTAGTGGTTAAGGTAAATGACTGGGACAAGCAAGGTCATGGTTTTAATCCCGGTGTAGCCACAATAAGATCCGCACAGCCGTTGGGCCCTTGAGCAAGGACTCCAGGAACAAGTTTGGAAATCACTATTTTCGACAAAGTGAACTCTTTTCTCGCTTTATTTGGGAATGTTCAGTATCATTAATTATGATAAGGAAAAAAATAAAAGATTAAAAAATATGTTTTTTGTGTGACTGTAGTATGTCCCAGGGAAATCTTTTCAATGTTTGTTTTGTTCAACATTGAGGGGGGGCCTGTAGCGTAGTGGTTAAGGTAAATGACTGGGACATGCAAGGCCGGTGGTTCTAATCCCGGTGTAGCCACAATAAGATCCACACAGCCGCTGGGCCCTTGAGCAAAGCCCTTAACCCTTCATTGCTCCAGGGGAGGATTGTCTCCTGCTTAGTCTAATCAACTGTATGTCGCTCATGGATAAGAGCGTCTGCCAAATGCCAATAATGTAAATGTAATTTGCCTTACAATTAATTCCATATTACTTGTTGCTTTCTGTGCAAAGATATCTTAACAATGAACCATGCCAATGCTTAGATTGCAGTGCTGTAATATTGGCATATAATGCTACACACATTTTCCATCAATCATTCAGGTAACTTTTATTTGTATTCACAGTTTATTTTTGGTTGGTTTTATGTTCCACATTAAAATACAGCAAAAACTGGCCAAACCCAACAGTCGGTTTTGATAATTATAAAATTCCCAGGGTAAGTTTTTCCTGTACTGTTGCATTGTAAATGGTCAGATGTAGATTTTTGCCTGGTGAGCAATAATATTGTAATTGGAACATTACATTACTGGCATTTGGCAGATGCTCTTATCCAGAGAGATGTACAGTTGATTAGACTAAGCAGGAGACAATCCTACCCTGGAGCAATGCAGGGTTAAGGGCTTTGCTCAAGGGCCCAGCGGCTGTGCGGATCTTATTGTGGCTACACCGGCCTTGCATGTCCCAGTCATTTACCTTAACCACTACGCTACAGGCCCCCCCTCAACGTTGAACAAAACAAACATTGAAAAGATTTCCCTGGGACATACTACAGTCACACAAAAAACATATATTTTTTAATCTTTTATTTTTTTCCTTATCATAATTAATGATACTGAACATTCCCAAATAAAGCGAGAAAAGAGTTCACTTTGTCGAAAATAGTGATTTCCAAACTTGTTCCTGGAGTCCCCCTGTGTTTGCCTTATTTTTCCAACCCCAAATGCCATCAAATAATTTTAACAAGCTGTTAATGTTTCTTTATTAGGTGCTTTGCATCTTAAGATATATTATTTACCTTAAAACCACATTATGCCAGAAACAGCTTTGCAATGGCATGAAGAATAAAATGACCACAATCATTGTGTGCTTATTGCACCATCTTGTCAACAATGATATAAGAAGAGGTAACAAATAAAAAAACTGAGGTTACCCAATAGGCTCATAATTAGGTAGGTGAAGATGTGTTTAATTTCATGTGGATTTTTCCTTAAATGGATCAACACAATGCATGTTTGCCTTGTTATCACTTTGAATTATCTTCCAGAAAGTTGGTGGCCGGGTGTCAAAACCTTCACCAATTAGGAACCTACTGACTCACTTCTGTCTTTATTTTCATCAGTTAAAAATAATATGTAATTTGAATGTAAAATGCAGCATGGTAAGTTCAATAGGAACATGGGAATTTTATTCTTTATGCATACAGGGGCGTGTGCTCATTTTGGCTCGCCACCCCATCATTGGCAAAAAACAAGGTTGCTATTTGCCATAATAAATTAAATACACAAATTAGTACAGTGGGATTAGTAGTCTAGATTTTAAAACTGTATGTTCCATAATGCATCAGGACAAGTTGGTGGGTTTGCAGCAGCCAAAATATCCAAGTATGTATATCTGCAGACCAGAAACTGCGTGGGCAGAGTTCCTGTCACTCACTTTTTGATCTGACCAGAAGGCTTGAATTCCCGTTTCAACCAATCAGAAGGCTCAAATTAGTGTCAATGAATTATTAACCAGACCAGTCATCCTTTAGAATCAGTTCTCAATCACTGTATAACCCAGCATTGGCATGGCAGCCAATTGCCTTTGGTGTGTGAGTGTGTGTGAATGGGTGAATGAGAAGCATCGATTGTACAGCACTTTGGATAAAAGAGCTAAATAAATTCCAAGTGTTATGTCTTGGGCTTGCATGGCTGCTTCTGGAGTGGGCTCACTAATCTTTATTGATGATTAACTCATGATGTTAGCAACAGCATGACTTCAGAAGTCTACAAAAACATTATGTCTGCCAACTTATGGAGAAATGCATCCAAACTAATTTGGAGGAACTTCAATTCATCTGGAAAAAGCATCACAAAAAAAGAACGAAACAGTTTGGTGATGTCATGGGGTCCTAGACTTGATGCAGTTATTGCAAGCAAGGGATATGCTACCAAATATTAACTGTCATTTACTTTAATTTACTTTATTACCCTCTGTTCCAATATTTTTGCTCACCTAAAAATTGGGATACCAAATGTGCTATGTTCTAAGTAGTTTTACACATCTATAGGGAATAAAAGCTGAAATTTTTAACTCTTGTCTCGTGTTCATCTTTTTATCTCAACCCCAAATGTGTTCAGTGTATTGCAAAAACAAGAATTGGTCTTGCTGTTCCAATTCTTTTGGAGGGGACTGCATACAGGATAAATATGCATGCAAATGCGCAACTGAAATGCAATGAGAATACACATTGCATATCGTTAAAAATAGTCAGAAAAGTAATGGGAGAATAGAAAAGTTATGAGCATTTAGCATACAAATAATAGTTATTGCCTGCTGGGGACCCACTCTCTGGAAAGTCCCGCAATTTACACGAAATTTCTACGCTGAAGAACAACCAGTAGATGGCAGTGTAGTCCCACATGTGGATCAACTCGCTGAAGACGAATAGGTAATGTGTGGTAAAAAAAAAAATAATAATTTAAAAAAAAATAAAGTACATACATAAACACATACAATAGTTGAAAACAGATATGAATCATAAAATATAGGTAACAGAGCAATACTAGTTAGTCAGTATGTTTGGGCAGTTAAACCACTCAGCCACTCAGACCAAACATAATGTCCAATCTATGCGATGTGGGATGTTTGGAAACTAACCAATGAAATATGACTCCATGTCTGTCAAACTTTCTGTGCCGATATTTCCACATGGTCCAAAGGTTGTTCCTATGGACTCACCTTCGACAAGTCATAAGAGTAGCTAATCTGGAGGTTAACTGAAACAGTTGTGGCTGACGTTCATTAGCACAACTAGATTCGTTACGGCGCAGCTGGAAGACAAATTCTGGTGACGAGTAGCTACTGCTTCCTATTGTAAAAAATAAAATAACAGGGCATACACAAAGGAAAAAATGAAGAATAGGTATACAATCACGCTATTGTGCCTCGGTTGGTGTTTTCATGTTGCGCTTTTGGTGAGTTTTGGATTTTTATTATCATTTTATGATATTGTAGTTTAGGCCTATTACTGTAAAACAGAAATAGGCTAATCGCTATAGTATAAAACCGAAAGAGCATGGGTGGCCAAGTAAGCTTAACGTTTATTCTGCACTGGAAAACAATTGGCTTCAGACGTTCGTCAGACCATTTCCTTTCTTAAAATAATATCATGTAGGCGACATCTTTAAAATAAGGATTTTAAGTCAACTATGTGCAATTCTTTGGCGGAATTTGTGGGCTAGCCTATATAAAAAAGTGGTTCACCTTTTGCTTTATGTAATAGTTCAACTGCAGACTATTGGGATTCGTTACAGTACGTCTATCAGATGAGCTACACAAAAATGCAGATTTTCTTCCTGCTTTGAAAACTGTCTCTTGCTTTTATGTCTTTATCTAGCATTACTGATGAGGGGACTGAAGTGATGGTTACATGAGGTGTAACCTAGAAGCATTCCTCTACAGACATAATAGATTTCCTCTGAGACTTCTATACATCATACAGTTATAAATTATACACTATATCTTCTTTTTGGTAGTATATTTTGTTTGGTCCAGGAGTCTCTTTTTGTTGGCCTGTATGCTGAAGACATCCGAAGGCAGCTGGGAAAATTTAAGCCTCTTGTTTCACTTGTCAATAGATGGTTTTCACTCTAGACAAATTGCTGTAGTAGGAGACAGGATGACGTGTATTAAAAAATCACCTTACATGTTACTGTATGATTTCCTTGGTACTGAACAGCACCCCTCCACTTGTGGTTGAATTCCAGACTGTTTCCTCACTACCTGCACTCCACTCAACAACTGATTTTTAAATTAAATGAACAACTGAAGAAGGAGAGTTTGGAGATCAGGAGAGGTTTATAAAGCAACCTGTCACTCTTGACAGGCTTTAGTTCATTACTGGTAAGGGGCAGGAAAACACCAAGGGTGAGTCCCATGGTCCTGGAACTGCCATTGATTAATTCTCTGCTCTGAATCCGATTACATGCTGAGCTGTCGGTTAAAGAATGTGAAATGTAAATTTATGTTTTTGAGAGCATAGAGGTAGAATTCCTGATTTCATAATGGCGGCTGTGGTAAGACTTCAGACAGAAAAGAGCCCTATGTTGTTGACAGATTAAATAGGAACCTACTTCCATTACTTAATTTGTTTTTATGAGCAATAAAAGGTTCTAAGGTTTCCGTGTTTTCCCAGGGCTTGCATTAAGTGCAGTGGAACAGGCGCATGGTTGTGAGCACAGCTGAATATGGTATTGTGAAAAGCAACATCCATTTACACAGCTTCTCAGATACTGCACTGTCTAGGCTGGGAGCCAGTGTCTGTGTTTCCACGGACACACCCAGTGGCACATATTCACAAGAAATTATGCTTCATTCCCTTTGTTCACCTCATTCATTTAAGTGTTTCTATTGTATTTTATTTGGGTTGTGAGTGACTCCTTTTTTCCTCTGTGTTTTACGAAGAGTGTAAGTGGAGGTAAGTCTCAGTGTTATCTGAAAGGAATTGGTATAGGTTCTATTTGCAAAGTAACTGCATGGATTTCATAG
This sequence comes from Conger conger, assembly GCF_963514075.1. Classification (NCBI taxonomy): domain Eukaryota; kingdom Metazoa; phylum Chordata; class Actinopteri; order Anguilliformes; family Congridae; genus Conger; species Conger conger. The sequence continues at coordinate 20,448,353 of NC_083764.1, read as the reverse complement.
TAAATTCAAAGTTTTGTGAGCCTGCTGTGAGCATTCCATGTTACAGTAGCAAGGGAGGGGTAAAGGGGAGTGTTAACACACCCGGGGACTGAAACATTTATATAATTTCTAGCTGTCAGCAGTATGCACAGAGACATCACATATTTATCTGCTTTTTATATTTATATGTCCTTCTTCTTAGATCCCTTGAGCTTTCAGATCAGGAAAGAGTGAAAAACAACCAAGATATCTATGCAGGTGTTGGCTAAATGCCTGGGTGATAAACTTGTGTGGGAGGTGGGTTGGTTTTCTCTTCATAGCATGGGGTTTGTTGGTATTCTCCAAATGTTACTGCTTTACCAGGATCAGCGAGTTGACCTGCTTATAGAGGTACTGATTGGATGGCTTTTGGAACTGTATATTGGCCTGATATTTCCACTGTGTAGATATTAGGCAACTTGTGTATTGACTGAAGAATTTCACTCTATTGTCATATTTAATCATCTATAGCGCTACATATATGTGAGGAGCAACAGCTGATTACACTTTCTGCAGACATGCATGTCCGGTGATGTTTACATATGAAATGCAAATAGAAGTATGTATGTTTTTTTAAGTTAATGACTGTTGCTGGCTTTTTGGTTTTGATATGTGGGGTTTAATTGCTCTGCCAAGCCAACATATATTGCCGGTCAGACTTCAGAATTAAGACGAAACTGAAGTTTTTATCAGGCCTTTGATAAGAAGACCTAGCCTACTTCCTCCTTTAAGCTGTAAGGTGTTTTCCCGACATCATTTTTAATGTTGGTGTGCTGGAAGTTTCATTAACCTTGATTCTACCAATTCTCATTGGGAGATATGGACAGCTCACTTCAGTCAAACATCAATATACATTATTAAAATAATAATACTAATAACAGGCATGTACACACCCCTCTATACTGATGTCAGTGGTATTCAAAGTTCACCAGTTTGTATTGCTGTCTAAAGGCCTGTTCATGTGTTCTGGTTCCAAAAGGCAGCAGGTGGGGTGTGGTGTAAGCAGAGAGTGTGTGTGTGTGTGTGTGTGTGTGTGTCTAAGTGCTGTATCCTCCTTTACAGGCTGTAACCAGGCATACCAACCTTGATTGGTATCATCCAGAGTAAGACATGCTGGTAATTCACATTTCACTTATGGAAAGCTAATTTTGATGCACAGATCAGCAGTTTATTGACTCATCTCTTTTCTGAGTATGCTGCAACATCCGTCTGCAAGAGTATGAATAAAATTACCTAGAGGCAATTCTGACATTCCTTTATGTACATACTTATTTTAGTTATTTTAGTTTCGGTGCAATGGTGTGGCATTGTCTCAGACCCGAACTCAAACTTGATGGAAAGGCCCACATGTTTCAATGAAGGTTGTGTCAACATTGTGTCAAACCCATTGTCTTCCAAAGGCAGTTAAATGGGGGGCGGGTGTTTAGAGTGACCGCTGTTCTGACATCTTGTAAGGTACATTACCTCAATAAGCTTCAGAATCTGCAGGAGATACCTAGTAAGCATGTGAAGAAAAAGCATATACCTTGAACCCTGTGTACCTGGGGGATAGCGTAGTGGTTAAGGTACATGACTGGGACACGCAAGGTCGGTGGTCGATCCCTGGTGTAGCCACAATAAGATCTGCACAGCCGTTGGGCTCCTGAGCAAGGCCCTCTACCCTGCATTGCTCCAGGGGAGGATTGTCTCCTGCTTAGTCTAATCAACTGTACGTCACTCTGGACAAGAGCATCTGCCAAATGCCAAAAATGTAAATGTACCTATCTGTCTTGTAGAGTATTCTGTAGCGCATTACAGACTCCACCTTGCGAGAAAGACATCAGAGGTCTCATCTGTACGGTAGATTAAGAATTCAGTACTGTTACCAGTAGACCACGCATCTGTCCATTTGATTTGTTGATTTGTTCTCTCCCTTGTGGTTTTCTGACAGGAAGAACCCATGACTTTGGAGGACACGGATGGATCTGGCAATGATCTCGAACATTCAGGCTCAGAGGACTGGTCAGAAGGAGAGTGGGAGATGAGCATCTCTTTACCTTCAACCAACAGTACAGACCATGAGAACTCCCAGTACCCAACGATTTCTGTCAGTTTATCCATCAGTGGACACGTTACCAAATCCCCAGGGGTGGTGACCACACCCTCTCATGCAGAGGCCCTAACACAAGTCCCTCACAAAATTACCAGCATTGTGGTGGATGCGGAGTCAGAAATCCTGGAAAAGCAGATGACCCCAAAGCTTCCGATTGAGGAAGAGGAGACATGGCAGACCATATTGCTAGCTGACGAAATCGACATCCGTGACGCTTCTGGAGAGGATATGGAGTCTGGTGATGGTGCAGTTGGGATGTCCACCTCTTCACCATTCACAACAGAGGTAGAGAGAAGGCCGGCCTCTGTCATTGTTGAGGACAACAAAGCCATCCCACATGGCAGGGCCAATGAAGCAGAGAACGAGATACCTGTAAGAAATTAATTTCACTGTTGACCACACTTTTTGAAAAGTAGACTGTTGGCAGCATGTTTAACAGCAGGGGGTTGTCTTATTAGAGATACAGAGACAAGATCAACAAAGTAATAATGTAAAAACTGACAACTGAAAACAAAGCAAACAAAAAAACACATTACATTCTTGTCTGTACTCTCCTCAATTGACTGAAAGTGTTTAATGATGCAACAGGCCTGCAAATATGATTAGGCCCTTTACTTTCAGAGACAATTTTAAATTAGGGATAAGAGATTATTAAATGAATATGTTTAAGGTTTAGAAATCATTATGGAAATTATAATTTCAATCTGTTGTTGGATTTCTTTTATCATGGTATTTTCAGTAAATTGTACATCGATCTGCTCATTAACATGTGTGTATTTCTGTTACCTCTTAGGATGATTCTGACTTAACCTTTGACCCGAAGCCAGACTTAACAGATTCATCTGTAGAGAACTTGGCAAAGAGCCAGGGTCTTCTGGAGAGGAAAGAAGTTCTTGCAGGCAAGGCCTACTGATTCAACATTTCTATATCAATATGGCAAAAATATGGCAATCTGAAATGGTTCTCCATAATAAAATGTTATATTATTTTTGTAATGTACATTCATTATTTTGTCAGAAGGAATTGTTATGGTCTGAAGACAATTCAAATGAATGAATGTCTATCACAAAAAGAAAGTAATTTTGTTAATTAAAAGCTTAATGTATAGCTTAATATATAAATATACAAAAAAATACCTTGCCCTACTCAGAAACCCAGATATCAAGTGTGAAAGCTCCCAGACAAAGAACCATTCTGCCTGACAAATAACTAGATAGGGTTCTTCTATGGAATCACAGGGTTCCTTTTGGAACCATTTTTTCTGAGAGTGTAGTATGGAACAACATACACAGTGAATATAAATGTGAGCATAGCACAAATAAAATATACGGTACAGATTGGAAAGGCAGCATTTTTTCATGTCCAAAAGAAATACAACTACAGGTATTTACAGTTACTTTGAAAGAAACTAAAAGGTGATCTGTATTTGTTTCGCTAATTAGCTACATATCCAGATATCCCAGTGACCAGCCCAGGGTGGGACATAGTGTCCATATTTGATGCGATCTTTGATCTTCCTTCCTCTGTAGGTGTTGTTGGAGGAGGTGTGGTAGGACTGGTCCTGGCTGTGGCACTGGTGTCTCTAATGGTCTACAGGATGAAGAAGAAGAAGGATGAGGGGAACTATGCACTGGATGCACAGCAGAACTCCTACAGGGGGTACCAGAGAGCTCAAACGCAAGAGGAAATGCTGACATAAACCTCCACATACGGTACATGCTTGTGTACCTCAACACAAACCAGAGATGTTCCTTGCCTATCCTTCTACATACATTTGTGTGTGCACACGCATACGCACACAAGCACGCACCCATGCATGCGCGCACACATACATAAACACATAAACCCCTCCAAATTTAACGGAAGTAAATAAGACTCCAGACATTCCAATTTTATATGGAAATAGCTATCTCACCTTGCTATTATTTTGGGGGATAAACATAAAATGAGTCTAGGAGCTTTGGAACTTGGAGCTTTGGCTTCGGAAAACAGTTTGGATCCATGTGGGAGTGAAAGTATCCAATTTTGGATTTCCTTGGATTTTTCAGAAGAGTTTGCTTCTAAGATGTTGACGGGTAAATTGATGCTCAGAAATTGGATGATTTCCCAAGGATGATTACTGCTTTGATTGTTGCAGCATAAGAGATATGATACTACAGTGGACATTGAATGAAATGATGCATATTTACAAAATGTTGAGACAGTAGTCCAAGTGCTCACCATTTCATTATTTCAGATTTCTTTTTGTTTTACTTCAGAGATCTGGAACACATTGAACCAACATTGAAGCGTGTTGTTTTTTACTGGCCAGGGGTTAGTCTGCAATCCTTCTGAAGGAAGAATCCGCCCCTTTCTCACCCCCTACTCGACCCAGCTCCTGGTCCAAGCGATGGTTCTGTCCCGCCTGGACTACTGCAATTCCCTCTTGGCTGGCCTCCCAGCGTCTGCCATCAGACCCCTCCAACTCATCCAGAATGCAGCAGCTCGTCTGGTCTTCAACCTTCCCAAATACTCACACGTCACCCCCCTGCTTACTTCCCTCCACTGGCTGCCTGTCATGGCTCGCATCAAATTCAAAACATTGGTGCTAGCCTTCCAAGCAGTTAAAGGGTCTTCCCCAGCTTATCTGCAAAAAATCATCAGACCCTACACCCCTGCCAGACCTCTTCGTTCAGCCTCCACAGGCCGCTTGGCACCTCCCCCTCTCAGAACCTCCACCTCACGCTCACGACTACTGTCTGTTCTGGCTCCACGGTGGTGGAACGAACTCCCCGTTGAGGTCAGAACTATAGAATCCCTCCCCACCTTCAAGCGCAAGCTGAAGACACACCTCTTCAAACAGCACCTCTCCCCATCCCTCCCTACCTCCCTGTGAACCTTAATTGTTGTCTCTGTGACTTGTGTATCAGTATTTTAGTTGGCTAGGTAAGCAGTGTTTGGATAGTTAACTTTGGTGACTTTTGCTCTGTTTGTTTGTTTGTTCAAAAAAAAAGAAAAAAAAAAAAAAGAATTTGCCCTTGTCCTTATCTTTGTTGTACAGGTAGCAGTTGAAATTGTACTTACCTCTAGGGTCTTTCAGCGAACTTATCCCTGGTTATGGGTATGCACTTTGTTGTACGTCGCTCTGGATAAGAGCGTCTGCCAAATGCCAATAATGTAATGTAATGTAATGTAATGTAATGAAGGAAACGACTGTACCAGCAGTGAGATTATTATTGATGTAAGGGTGAATTTTATAGACTATTCTAGCTGTTGGGCTTTACATTTTCTGTATGTTACAGATTCAAATTCTATTACAACAGTCATATATCCATATATCCATAAAAACAGTCATACTACACTGCTAAATTATAAGAGCAGGATAGGAGGTCAATAGTTCAGTGCTGTTAAGCCAGAGTTTACTTTCTGTGGAAGCTTTAAAGGTGTATTATGGATCTACTAAAGAACACATTTAACTTTTACACCCATTGTTTGGAATAGATGCCAGGTATAAAATATGACTAGAACAAATACACAGCAGTCTGTTTTCCAAAATCGTCATCATCAATATTGTTATAGCACAACAGTTATAATTTGTAACAAAGCCTGTTGCAAATGGCTTATAATGCCATTTCTTAAGTATAGTATATGCTTTGACTTACCCCAGCTGCTCAAATCAGCACACAGTAATATGTCCAGCGTTAATTTTACTCTTAACAGAGGCAGTGGTGGAAATAGCCTCGTTTTACTGGGGGAACCATACTTTGCTGGGATGAGTGGTGTCTGGACGGGTACTCCCTGGAAAATGAAGATAATTGCTAAACTTATATACAAATAAATGCAATGCATTTCATGAACAGCATTACACAATAATGTAGGATATTCTTTTTTGCTAAACTCAAGGGCTGAATGCTTGAATGTTTTTTTATTATTGGTTTTACTCATTAACATGAGAGCTACATCAAAAATCTCTTCCTAAAGTCAGTTAAAATGGAAAAGATTGCTGAGAGCTAATACTACTGTTATTATATCCTACTACTCCTCTGCTGCTCTCATGCTATCTCCTCTCCTCTCCACTGCATTCTGTCTCCTCTGTTCACCTCTCCTCGGCATTCTGTCTCTTCTGTTCTGCTCTCCTCTCCTCTGCATTCTGTCTCCTCTCCACTGCATTCTGTCTGCTCTCCACTGCATTCTGTCTCCTCTGTTCTGCTCTCCTCTCCTCTGCATTCTGTCTCCTCTCCTCTCCACTGTATTCTGTCTCCTCTGTTCACCTCTCCACTGCATTGTTTCCTCTCCTCTCCACTGCATTCTGTCTCCTCAGTTCTGCTCTCCTCTCCTCTCCACTGCATTCTGTCTCCTCAGCTCTGCTCTCCTCTCTTCTCCACTGCATTGTTTCCTCTCCTCTCCACTGCATTCTGTCTCCTCTGTTCTGCTCTCCTCTCCTCTCCACTGCATTGTTTCCTCTCCTCTCCACTGCATTCTGTCTCCTCTGCTCTCCTCTCCTCTCCTCTACACTGCATTCTGTCTCCTCTGTTCTGCGCTCCTCTCCTCTCCACTGCATTCTGTCTCCTCAGTTGTGCTCTCCTCTCTGTAAAAGAAATGTGGCAGACATGGGGAAATAATAGTTAATTAAAACCATTTTGTCTATTACTCTATTCAGCCATTCACCCGTATTGGAATTCTGATAAAATAAATTCATGTTTACCATTTAAATGGGGTGGTTGAAACTACATTCTGTCTAGACCAATCAAATGAGTAACAAAAGAAAACTATTGTACCAGCAATCCGCCCAACAGGTTTTGTGTTTATGTGGATATTATTTGTCTATATTATATTTGTTTTTTAAATAAAAATAACAATTATTATCCTGCCCAAAACGGTTTGGCCTTTATTTTGTATATTAACATATGAAATCTTACATTGCCTGTCAGTCTGGGCAGTCATGACATGACATGTATAACTAAATTATGGATTAGAACTCCTTTTGAACTCTAAATGGTTAAACATGAGACCTTTCTGCGAATTTTAAAGCAAGATGTATTTTTATTGTAATTTTTTACTGCTTATAAATTATTTTTAAAAAAGGAAAAGGGCCCTGTGCAGAAGTTTCGGAACCCTTTTAGATTATTCCATGTTACTTTTTAAAAAGATGATTACTAAGGCCCAGACCAAGGTTATTTACCTACGATATTTTGTAATAGCTCCATGCCTTCAGAAGTGTCCATCTGCAGTGGCCGCTCTGTCTGGTGTTAACAAACTTCAACAAAACTCTGAACAGTTCAGAATGAAGATGGTTCAATTCCACCCAGAAGGACATGACTACAAAAAACTCAATGTTTCAAGCTACCTATTTCCACTGTCAGAAACATTATCAGAAAATATTTAATAAATGGAACAGTTGAAGTCAAGGCAAGGTCTGGAAGACCAATAAAGACTTCAGATAGAATGGCCAGAAACCTATTGAGAAATACTCCAAAGAACCCACACATCACTGCAAAAGAGCTGCAAAAAAGAGTAGCAAACACAGGCCTAGCTGTTCACAGGACAACAATACAACATACTTTACACAACTTACATGGAAGAGTTGCCTGAAAGAACGACCTAAACACAAAATTAAGCATCTGAAGTATGCAAACGAAAACATTGTTCATGATCACCTCTAAACAGGTTAAAAAAATAGAGACCACCCGCCATATTTCAAAATGCATGCTATTCCTACATACGTTTCACCACATGTAATTCCAATGGAGGGAAGAAGGGTGAAACTGATGTAGATGCCATGGCAGGCGGTCTTTATTTTTTAAATATGACAAATTATACACGTCCTGGAGCATCTGTTAAGATAGCCATGATTAGGAACACCAGTACATACCAGGATATTTAAATAACAAAACAATGCCACTGAAGATATGGAAACATTTAGCAGGTCTCTGAGGCCAAGTGTAAACTTAGGCTTGCTGATACAAAGGATGTTAAAAAGTTCAATCATTTTGCTGAATACAGGTCAATTTTGTTAACATTTCACTGCTATGTTTCCAAGTTTTTGGAAAGGTCATACGATCCTATTTTTTTCACCATGTTTTTTTAAATGTAATTCCCCCCTGAGGTTTCAGATGCCTGTTCTGCAGTCATCTTTCTGTTCTGCAAACAATTGATTTACTGTTCTATTTTCCGCTGTGTGCATAACCTATATTCTACAGGAATGTGCACATAGAGAAGATTTATTTCACATCCTTCAGAGATCATTTCACCCCTAGAGAACTTCCAAGATATCCACAGTACCCACTGCAGCAAGGAAAGGAAGGATTGTAAAAAAATAAGTTATATAACCTGCATACCATGTCAGGAAAAGGGGGTATCTATCTTTGTACTGAACTCTTTAAAAGGAGGAAGGAAATTCATATGAACCAGGGAAACTTATGATCAATCTACAGGACCTGTATAAGCTGTGGCAGAATTACCTATCAACAGTGTTATGCATAATAATGCATCTCAATAGAGTGAAAACAGTTGGACTGAAAACTGGCCCCTGCCATTATGTCAGATGTCATAAAATGGAAGAAAGTTCTATTTTGAGCTTCATGGAACGCTATAACACTTTGTTTCTAGATGTGTTAGGGGACTGATCAGAACCCCATGCAGACACTAAGAGGTAGTAAATAACAGGCTTTAATCAAAGTGCATGGAAACAGGTATACCGTATGTCCAGCAAACCGGGCGATACAGGGTAGGCGAGGTTCCTGGAAGCAGGTTGATGGGGCAGTTGTAGGAGTGTTAAGGGAGAGAGAGCAGGCCCAGGAGCAGCTGAACACCGGGCAGAGGTTGTGATATTCACTTGGCACCTTGGTGAGATCGATCTCCTCCTCCTTCTGAGGTGGCCGAGAACTTACAGAGCTGCCACCAGAACTGAGGCCAGTCCCTTTAGGGATTGTGCTTGGCAAGCCATGGTTATCCAAGCCCAATATAAAAAAATTAAAAAAAGAGATCTCCTCCCAATGATTGCCAGAGACCAGAATCTAAGAGTGATGTAAGAGTGTTGGTGTGAAGAGGAGTCTTCATCCGGGAATGCCCAAATGACGGATCAAGGAAGGGCAGACCAGAAGCTTATTGGAACAAAAACCAAAATTAAACTTTTGGCCACAACCAAAGGAGGTATGTTTGGAGAAAAAAGGGTGAAGCCTTTGTACAGAAGAAAACCTTACCAACAGTTTGGCATGGAGGTGGATTTATTTGGTGCTTCCCCAGGGGACCACCTTAGGTTACCGCTGATGCCTTGAACCGGCTCTGCTATTATAGACAGGTGAAGTTATTAGTGCTGTCACCTTCTCACCAAAACTATTTGTAAACAAACAAAGATATTTTCAATGACATAATACAATCCTGTATTATGTTGGAACTAGTGAAAGTACAAAATTTAGACCTTTCAAAAAACTGAATTGATCAAGGCATTGGCTGTCACAAAAAACCAGCATAAGCAAAGGTTTCCAGTTTATAAACCATTGATAGAGTCTTATTTTTATGATATGATGAAAAATCATATTACAGTATTAAACTGTTAGCATTACTAATACTCTTATGTCATCTAGTGGGCAAAAGTGGTACTCAACATGTGCTCTTTATACTGTACCTTCAGAAAGACTGGTGCTGAGGTAGCCTATTGTAAGCACTTACAATTATTGGCACCCTTGATAAAAATTAATTTAAAAAGCCGCATATCATTCACCACACAGATAATAATATATAATAATATATAATTAATAACATATATGATAATATATGTCATGTTCAAACACATGGGAGAACTATATACTTTTATTTAAATATATTTACTCTCATGTTTCAATGTTTCTCTTTCTAATATATATATTTTTTCTGAAAAACCTGGGTGTCAGAATTATTGCAAATACAATCAAACAAAGTTAAATTGGCAATATGATTTCATTGAATCTACAGTGGGCTCTAGAATTATTGGCAACGCACAAAAATACTTCAAAAAAAGAACCAATATGATTACAATAATTTAAATTTAAAAAACGAGATAAATAACATTGAGTACATGTATTGTATTGAGTACATATATGTTTGAGCATAAAATATAGATAATTATAAATGTTGTTTATTATACGCAGCCTTTTTTGGCAATAATTCAATGTACAGGCCAATGTACATCTTTAAATCTCAGTTTGCCATGCTGAAAGAAAAATTACTTCGAGTTGATAGATGATCCATATTTTTCAGAATTATGGCTATTTGGTCCACTTGTGGTGTAGTTAAAAGTAGAAGCCAAGGTTACTGGTAATATTATGAGTGCTGATGTTTTTGTCTGCATTAAACAGCTGTGAATGAGGCAAGTGGGACTATGGCAAGTGGGACATGGTATAATAGACATGGTATAATAAGTATCTGCTTCTAACCTGAATAAAGTAGAATGATCTCACTGCCTTCTGTACGTAGCAGTAAAACCGTTGTAACGTTGAGTGAATGCTAGGTGTCAGCCAGGAATCAAATCACAGGCACAGAGTAGATCAAAAGCCAGCCATTATTTACAGACAGTAGGTGCTATGAGTCCAGTGCTATGAGTCTAGCACGTCGCTGTTTGCCAAGCGGGCTGGCTAGACTGATTTCAGATCTGTGTTTAAGTAAAGAGTGTTCTTCAGCACAAAACTGTATGTGTTTGTTCAGCACTACCATGGCCCTTCACACTGCTGTGGAACCGGTGTACACAGACAAGTGGGTGGGCCGGCAGTCAGAAGATATGACCGAAGCCTCTGGGAGAGCCTCATCTTACCCAGGATTCAGAATTATTCATAGATCAGTGAAGTATTTTTTTTTGCAAATCGTAGTTGCACCAAACGTTACAAATACAGTTTCTTTTTGTACAAGATGTTTTCTCTTCATAGAAATAAGCTATGAATGTCAAGTGTTACAAAAGATGAACAGAAGTCTTGCTCCTGGATCAACCTCACATTTGAATGCATAACATCCAAGTTTTCGATATCCATCTTTGCTGGACAACATTCACACTATACAAATTCTAACGGGCGCAAACTAATTTCAATTAAACAAGTTTTAAAAAGTATCCCCAACTGTGAAGTTTTTTTTTTCCTGTTCCCCTCCAGCGCAGTGGTGGGTGGCTGATCTGGGTAATCCGTGTAGGAATACCAACCATTTTTAGACATTGCCCCCCCCCCATTTTAGGGGGCCAAATATAATTCAGCTGTTTTTGATTAGACAGGTGCATTCCGATGCTTCCATACTGCAGGTGTAAGAAAACGTTCAGTGTCTAAAACCATAGCTTTGCCAATGAAAGCCAAGGAAGGCATTATGAGGCTGGAAAATGAGAAATAAACAGTCAGAGACTGAACAATAGGCTAACCTAAATAAACTGCTTGGAACATCATTGATAAGAAAGAGAGTACTGGTGCATAGTATGCTTGGGATCATTGCCTTGCTGTGGGATGAAGAACCATCCAATTATGGCCTCATTAATCAATATTTTCATAAATATTAAACATAGACACAGCTTTTCTTCATATTCACATGTGTATGTTCAGAAATATCAATCAAGCGTGAACAAAAAATGTGTGTACAGAACTTTATTAACATTATTAGCATAAATTGACGCCCCTAAAATACCCAGGCAATTAAAAAATTTAAAAACTGTCATCCTAATAAATCCCAGGATTTTGTAGAAGTATACAACACCGAAACAGACAACAATAAAATTCACAGCCAGAGTGTATGTATTTCCATTAAATTCTTCTTAACAGTTAGTAATAAAATAACAGATATATTTGTATGAATTATTTTATGATGCCACTGTTTTAGCAACAATTGTTCCATATTGTATGTGCGGTGACAAATCAAGCATGGGGGGAACTAATCTATGCATTTTTAAACTTCACAGACGACACGATTCAGACTAAAATTGATATTCTTTTCACAATGTTGGGAGACAAAAGGGTACCAAACCACTATTCCTTTTCAATTCCAGGGCCAAAGCTGCTAATTACAGCTAGTTAACTGTAGCTGCATGGTTCACTTGTTAGCAGCCTCGGAGTAATACCCGACTCAACTACTTAATGGCTGGTTTCTGGTGCAAACAAGGAGTCCTTAGGCATTTGCTTCCTTTATTGCACCAAAGAAAATTACGTTGCATTACTGTCTTTTCTCTGCGACCATGCTCTCTTTCAAAATGCACACACAAACTCCACTCACTCTCTAACCATTCCCAGCGGCCTCATATACACTTGGACCAATCATCAGATTCCCATTCTTAAAGGAAAATATATGCCTTTTTTTCTGACATAGTTAATTTTCATTTTTGAGTATTCACTGGCTCAATTTCCATGTTAGCATAATGTGTTAAGCCTTATAGGAGTCAGTAACCTATAGGAGTCAATAGCCTACCTCCTTCAAAGTGAAGAAATACACCTTAGAGCAACTCGGAAGCTGTCTTATTTACACAAGGTATCATCTGTATTTGAAATATGTGTGCAGGAAACAAGACATTTTTTCAGAGATGTTAAACCTATTAAAACTACCTTCAGAAGGTGTGATGATCACTAGGCTCAACGAGTGGAAGAAGGAACAGGATACATGTGTGTTCAGCAGTTATAGTTCAAACTGTCTAACTTCTCTGACAACAATGTCTCTCGTTTTCATTTTTTTCCTGATTAGTCTTCAGCTTTTTGCTCCGTCATCTTCAAATCCTGTGTGTGGATGTCAGATGACGTAGCTACTGTAATCATAGGATGGAATCTCTGCTCTTAATATAGAATTATTGGATGTTATCGCACAGTGTGCAGCCAGTGGCCGATATCGCACAGTGTGCAGCCAGGGTTGCAAGGACAATCTGGGGGGTATTTCACAAAGCTGGATTACTGAGTTAGTTGGATAACTGCGCTGAGTGAAACCCAGAACCCTCCCAAATTTGGAACATAGACTTAAGTCAAAAGAGCTGTTCCGGGTTTCCTGCTGCCAACTGTTTTTTTGTCCTTTGTCCATTTTCTTTGTCTTCCAAATCATTCTCAAGGTAAGGTCCACTGAGAAAATTTAGTTTTGCCTTAGGATTCATATTTGCTGCAAGGACATTTCAGCTTCTTCTCACGCCTGAGTCAGCTACCAACATATTCTGTGTTATGGTGGTGGTCTTGATGATTCAATCTTGGATTGAACACAATGTGTCTCTGCTTCAGACTGTCTCTTGTAATATTTTGAATATGCAATAATTTAATATGATTTGTCAAATGTTATATTTTTACGAACACTTATACCACTGAGGATAAATAATCACTGTTAAGATAAAGAGAACTGAAACACCACTACTCTGCAGGCTTACCTGATCCACTGTGTTGGAGCTGATGGAGCTGCTACAACAGGTATATCAACAGCCGGAAACCTGCCTGAGATTGCAGAGAATTATCTCTTTTTTTTGGTTTATTGAAGAGTGAAATGCATTTTTCAATTTGCACTTATCTTCCATAGGTAATCTGTTTCCATTCCCAGACATCTTTGTCTGTCCACTTAGTGTGCCAAAATCTTCAAAGTTGCCTTGGCTGAGTTGCTCAGTTCTTATTACTTGTGAAGTGTATAAAGGCAGGGGTTTGTGACCATGCCCTATCCTCGGTAAGAGCCAGGGAATGCATGCTTCTTCCATATGTGTTCTCTTTGTAGCTTCAATAAACATTTAGAAATATTTGTATTTGACACCATAAATAATAGTTTCTTCCTTGGGTATGCCACACAGTTGGTTTGCAACTTCATACACTAGTAGGAGAAGGAAGGACTTTTGTATGAGATGGCAGCTCTGCTCAAAACTCTAACCAAGGTACCAAATACTTTATGGCGTCATGATGAGGCATTCATCAAAGTAGGTGCATTTTCAGCAGTTCAGATTTCGACCTACAGTATTGAATTGTCCTCAAGAGCCCATTTCCCAAACGACAATCAGGCATGAGGACTGAAGAACCATGTGCAGACTCAGGGATAAAGTGAAAACCGCAGACTTTCATAAGACAGGCAGATGAAGCAGGCATTGGTCAAAATCCAGGCAAACAGGTATAACCAGGATAATGATGTGCATAATCATGAGACAGGCAATAAGTCCAAAAATGGGCAGACAGTCCTAACAAGCGACAGAACAAAAATGTAGTCCGATACGTTCGATAACAGGTAATACAGAAAAAACCAGTGGACAGGGAAGTGGAGGCTAGACCAGAACAGAGAACAGGCATGAAGCAAGAACAAAGTCAGACAAACTAGCAAAGAACAGAACAAACAGGCAGGTATATGTATATTGACAAATTAACTAAGCGACAGGAGTGCTGGGGAGCTCTTTTTTTTTTTTTTTGAACGCCAATATATATGCCAATATATGTAGTTTGGTAGGGCATGAGAGTTCCCAATGGATTCAATAGCTGTGTTCCTGTACTCAGGCGGCACAGATGGTGCAGTGGGTAGCACTGCCGCCTCACAGCAAGGAGATCCTGGGTTCAAATCCCCATTGGCCAAGGCCTCTCTGTGCGGAGTTTGCATGTTCTCCCCGTGTCTGCATGGGTTTCCTCCCACAGTCCAAAGACATGCAGGCTAGGCTGATTGGAGAGTCTAAATTGCCCATAGGTATGAGTGTGTGAGTGAATGGTGTGTGTGCCCTGCGATGGACTGGCGACTTGCCCAGGGTGTATTCCTGCCTTTCGCCCAATGTATGCTGGGATAGGCTCCAGCCCCCCTGCGACCCTGTTCAGGATAAGCGGGTTCAGATAATGGATGGATGGATGGATGGATGGATGTATTTGACACCATAAATAATAGTTTCTTCCTTGGGTATGCCACACAGTTGGTTTGCAACTTCATACACTAGTAGGAGAAGGAAGGACTTTTGTATGAGATGGCAGCTCTGCTCAAAACTCTAACCAAGGTACCAAATACTTTATGGCGTCATGATGAGGCATTCATCAAAGTAGGTGCATTTTCAGCAGTTCAGATTTCGACCTACAGTATTGAATTGTCCTCAAGAGCCCATTTCCCAAACGACAATCAGGCATGAGGACTGAAGAACCATGTGCAGACTCAGGGATAAAGTGAAAACCGCAGACTTTCATAAGACAGGCAGATGAAGCAGGCATTGGTCAAAATCCAGGCAAACAGGTATAACCAGGATAATGATGTGCATAATCATGAGACAGGCAATAAGTCCAAAAATGGGCAGACAGTCCTAACAAGCGACAGAACAAAAATGTAGTCCGATACGTTCGATAACAGGTAATACAGAAAAAACCAGTGGACAGGGAAGTGGAGGCTAGACCAGAACAGAGAACAGGCATGAAGCAAGAACAAAGTCAGACAAACTAGCAAAGAACAGAACAAACAGGCAGGTATATGTATATTGACAAATTAACTAAGCGACAGGAGTGCTGGGGAGCTCTTTTTTTTTTTTTTTGAACGCCAATATATATGCCAATATATGTAGTTTGGTAGGGCATGAGAGTTCCCAATGGATTCAATAGCTGTGTTCCTGTACTCAGGCGGCACAGATGGTGCAGTGGGTAGCACTGCCGCCTCACAGCAAGGAGATCCTGGGTTCAAATCCCCATTGGCCAAGGCCTCTCTGTGCGGAGTTTGCATGTTCTCCCCGTGTCTGCATGGGTTTCCTCCCACAGTCCAAAGACATGCAGGCTAGGCTGATTGGAGAGTCTAAATTGCCCATAGGCATGAGTGTGTGAGTGAATGGTGTGTGTGCCCTGCGATGGACTGGCGACTTGCCCAGGGTGTATTCCTGCCTTTCGCCCAATGTATGCTGGGATAGGCTCCAGCCCCCCTGAGACCCTGTTCAGGATAAGTGGGTTAGGATAATGAATTAATTAATGAATAAATGTTCCTGTACTCTTAAGTCCTAATTTTAGGATTTGAATGAAATTCAGTCAGCACTTATTTTTTTTTACTTAATGATATTCTGAGATCAAGGATGCTCTTCTGCATACCACTGTTGTAATATGTGGTTATTTGCGTTACTGTCACCTTCCTGTCAGCTTTGGATTTTAGCCTCTTCCTGTCTGGCCCTTCTCCACTGACCTAAGGAGTTTTTGCTGAACTGCTGTTTTTTGCTTAATTCTCTGCAAACTCTAGAGACTGTTGTGTGTAAAAATCCCAGGAGAGTTTCTGAGATATTCACCAACAATGGCACCAACAATCATTCCAAGGTGAAAGTCAGTTAGATCACATTTATTCCCCATTCTGACATTTGGTCTGAAAAACAGCTGAACCCCTTGACCATGTCTGCATGCTTTTATGCAATTAGTTGTTGCCACATGATTGGCTGATTAAATATTTGCATTAACAAGCTGGTGTACAGGTCTACCTAATACAGTGCTCAGTGAGTGACTATTGGCCTCTGTCCATAGCTTTTTGTATACTAGAGCGCCATCTTGTGCTAAACAAGTTGAAGTGTAGAATGCGTCCCGTTCGTTATCGCAAACGTTCTTGGTTAATTTCTTCGTGTTTCAACAGCAACTGTAGTACGGTCTTCACCTTAACATTTTACTATTGTATATAGTAAAAGGAACATTTTGAAAAAAGTATTTGAAAAACAGAATTATCCTCATAAATATGTCCACTTAAACCGGGTGTTCTTAATTTACTTCCATTTCCATTTCTTGTGCGCAAATTACCTATAATTATATTCATATAAATATATCAAGACTGCATTAAACCGGCCCCTGAAGAGGATATTTCTCTTCTGAAATGAGAAATGGGTAGGCTATTTACCCGTTCTCTGGCTTTTGATTGGATAAGATTTTTACACGTGTACAGGTTGTGATATATTGCTTACCATCGGGTATAAATATTGCAATCTTCCAAAGAGAGCCAGGGTTTATAACGGACGTGAGAGGAAGGCACCGGAACAATGAAATCCTTATTCAGAGGTCTCGTCTATTGCCTCTCTATATTGGCATTGGAGGTTCGCGAAACTTGCAGTAGGGTCAGTGGAGAAGAGACAGATCGTATTTTATCCCGAAGTTATGCACAGAGTAGATACCGACAGCGTACTCCTCATCGCGTCCAGACATCACAGAGAACCCTCACTCCGCAAGGTATGTTTAATGTGTTCCGATAACCTCTTGGTAGATTATTATTATGTATGACTAGGATTATTATTACTATTTAATCCTACAAATTTTATATATTGTTGATTTTCAATAAAGTATCTGTAAGCTATCTGTGGAACTATGCAAATTTCCCAGCAGTTAAGTTCAATTATGCAAAGTAAAGTGTGTGCAAAAATACTTTTCCTTGTTTGGTTCAGACCGTTTCTGATTAGACTGCAAAGAGAACATTTGTATTTTAGTTGTACAATCGGTTGCAATTAAAACACATTTCAATATCATTATCAATCAGTGTGGATTTTTAAGCAGATGTTTTCGTGCAGTACTGCAGTGGCTACTTCTGTTTTACATTGTTTAAATCTTTATGTCAGCTGGCAGGACTGTGTGCACAAGGGTTTCCAACTAACATACAATCAAACGAGGGTGGTCAACCTTAACCCTGCAAAGTTTCATGACTTCTCACCACTCCAGATAGTCATTATCACCTTTAACAAAAATCTCAATTTGAGTGTACCCCTGAACTGAATATTTTTCTGTGTATGTCCACTTACTCTTATTCCTTAACTACTAGATTTAAAATGGTATTGGCTAAAGATGACGACTTAAAATGAGGAGATATATATTTCCATAGTTAAGCAGAAACTATGGAAATAATTAGTAATTTGTACAAATAAATTAATTAGCATTAATTAGTGGGAAAATCCAGTTGTGAAGATGTGGTACATCTTAGGCTGGACAGAGCTGCAATGTCTCTATTTAATCTCCAGGGGCAGAAACAAAGTGCATAAGCCGACCCCTGGACCTGGTCTTCATCATCGACAGCTCCCGTAGTGTGCGCCCAGCTGAGTTTGAGAAGGTGAAGATCTTCTTGGCCGACATGGTAGACACATTGCAGATTGGCCCAGACGCCACCCAGGTGGCCGTTGTCAACTACGCCAGCACAGTGAACATCGAGTTCCTGCTGAAGACCTACCTCAACAAGGCTGACATGAAGCTGGCACTTTCACGTATCGAACCACTGGCAGCTGGCACCATGACTGGCCTGGCCATCAAGACTGCCATGGAACAAGCCTTCACCGAGCAGTCTGGAGCTCGGCCGCGCGACAAGAACATCTCTAAGGTGGCCATCATAGTCACTGACGGCCGGCCTCAGGACCAGGTGGAGGAGGTGTCTGCAGTAGCTAGAGCCTCGGGGATAGAGATCTATGCCGTTGGGGTGGATCGAGCCGACATGAAGTCCCTGCGCCTTATGGCCAGCAACCCACTGGATGAACATGTCTTCTATGTTGAAACATATGGTGTTATAGAGAAGCTAACCTCAAAGTTCCGGGAGACCCTGTGTGGTAAGAGCTGAGCTAAAAATAAGCAAATTATTTTCCTTTCTTTGTCCTGTTTTGTGTGTCAAGGTAGGTATATTGCTAATTATAGCAAATCTGTTTCTTGAAGTGAAACCATGAAAAAAAAGCACAAGCACAGGACTACCTTGTGATAATTACAGATTAGTTATTCCCAAAGTATTATTTAGTATGTAAACTATAGTTTTTTTTAGTTATTGTTAAATGTTAAAAATGACCATTAATACAGTATTTTTAATTGCAGTGTGTTTTACATCCACAAATTTTTATTTTTAAAGGAAACGACTGACTGCAAAGTGTTGACCAATAATGTTGCCTTGAAGTAAATTGAAGGCAGTGTTACTTTACATTCATCTTATTTTACATTTCTTAAATTGGTTTTAGCTAAATGCTGTGTATGAAAAAAATACCACAATATTTTTATAATTATTACAGGGGATGCTGAAAATATTTTATTTTATCTTCCCAGTTAAAGATATGCAGAATTGCCTACCATTTAAGTTATTCACTGAGGAAACTTACCATTGCATGACTTCATAACCTTTACTGTTCTTCTCAGACTATGTGTCTATGCCAGGTATAACAAGTTGTACGGATTCCATCCAAAAGAGGAAGAAAAAATCAAAATCCCATTTAGATTTTTTCTTTAAGGTCATTGAAAATGGGCCATGTCGATGATTGTTTACTGTCCTTGGAGTGCAATTGTTATATCCAAACAAACACTCTGAGTTCAACCGTCAGTACTCATCATTGATATAAATGAATCAGTATCAATTTGGTACTGATAAGAAAGCAGACAACAATACTCTATCAAATGTTGTCGTGTGTTTAACTTCTGTTTTTTGGTCACATCTTAAATATGTGTAAACAATTATCAAGAAGTTGTTATTTCAGCCCAAACGACTTTTGAAAAATGTGATTTCCAGTCTTTCAGGGGCACTGATTTTTCATTCAGTCATTGGCTGAATGTACTGTAAGTACTGAATTAATTCTACTTGCCTGTCTCCCTCCCCAATGTCCCCAAACAACTCTCGGGCCTTACTTGTTACAGGTCCAGGCTCCTGTGCTCTGGGACATGACTGTGAGCATATTTGTGTCAACAACTATGGCGACTATTACTGCAAGTGTCGGGAGGGCTTTGTCTTGAACGAGGACATGAAAACTTGTTCCAGGCGAAGTAAGATGTTGCATGCATTCTTGTAATCATGTGCATCTCTCTCTATCTCCAAGAGTTTACTAAATGATATGTTAAAAGAGACTATATATGTGTCTATTAAACAGTTTTTATATATTTCACAGAGCAATACAGACTCACTTTTAATTTGGTACTGATAAGAAAGCAGACAACAATACTCTATCAAATATTGTTGTCACAAGTGTTTAACTTCTTTGTTTTGTCACATCTGAAATATGTGTAAACAATAATCAAGAAGTTGCTATTTCAGCCCAAAAGACTTTTGAAAAATGTGATTTCCAGTCTTTCTGGGGCACTGATCTTTCCCATTCAGTCACAGTCTGAATGTAGTGTAAGTGTACTAATCCTACTTGCCTGTCTCCCTCCCTAATGTCCCCAAGGCGGATCCCGGGCCTTGCTTAATACAGGTCTGGACTCCTGTGCCCGGGGACATGACTGTGAGCATATGTGTGTCAACAACCGTGGTGGCTATTACTGCAGGTGTCAGGAGGGCTTTGTCTTGAACGAGGACATGAAAACTTGTTCTAAGCAAAGTAAGATGTTGCCTCCTGCCATAATAGTAACACTGCACGTGAGCATGGTAACTTAAGAATCACCCTGTGCAGATTCATTGCAGATTCACGGCTCTTTAATTTATATGAATAGGTATACAACAGTCACTATTGCCTGACCATACTTAGTATTGCTCGTGGATTACTATGCAACTAGTTCAACTCCAAAGAAAAACGAATTAACTGCTTCAACATCTTCAAAATGTGCTCCTATCAAGAAGTATTTACTGTACTTTGAGTGTGTTTGGTTGGCTTGAATTCAGCCAAAGCCTTTTTTCTTTGAGTTTGGTTTTCAAATGATTGAAACCAAAATCATAACAATGAAATCATATTTCAGTTTTTGAAATATTTCATTGAACGATTCTGTCATAAGTTATGGACTGTAAGTGTACTAATCCTACTTGTCTGTCTCTCCAATGGCCCCTAGGCGGCTCACGGGCCCTACTTGTTACAGATCTGGACTCCTGTGCTCAGGGACATGACTGTCAGCATATTTGTGTGAACAACTATGGCGACTATTACTGCAGGTGTCAGGAGGGCTTTGTCTTGAACGAGGACATGAAAACTTGTTCCAAGCAAAGTAAGATTTTGCACGTTGCCATAGTAATAACATTAGCTGGTAGCTGGTATTTCAAGCTGGTTATGGCTGGATTTTTCATCAGGATTGTAACCCACAATGACTCTTGCATTGATCTCAGATCAGTCACTCTAGTCTGCTTATATTTAGTATGGCTAGTAGACTTACTATGCAACATGCTCAACTCCAATATCAAATTAAGTGTTTTCTGCTTTTGCCTCCCACTGTTGTGCCTTTTGCTTGTTCTCAGCTGCTCTCAAATGCGATTTTAGCCAGCGTTTGATTTCTCTGTGCTGATTGTCATAATCATAATCAACAATGTATTGCCTTAGAAATCAATAAGCTGTTTGGATTCAATACCAAAAGGAAAAAAAAATAGGTTACATTTTTTTTTCAAGGGCTTTTGAAGCACACGATTGTTTGGTATATTCAACTAATCACTTTCACTGACTTTCTTTTTCAAATAATTGAAACCATATTTAACAAAAACAGTTTTTTAATTTCAATTTAATTGATAGTTTGATAGTTTCTGTTCCCTGTCCCTTCCCAATGTCCCCAAAGCAACTCTTTGGCCTTACTTGTTACAGATCTGGACTCCTGTGCTCTGGGACATGACTGTCAGCATATTTGTGTTGACAACTATGGCAACTATTACTGCAAGTGTCAGGAGGGCTTTGTCTTGAACGAGGACATGAAAACTTGTTCCAAGCAAAGTAAGATATTGCATGTTGCCATAGTAATAACATTCATGAAATGAAGTGTTTTCTGCTTTTGCCTCCCATTGTTGTGCCTGTCTCTTGTTCTCAGCTGCTCTCAAATGCGATTGTAGCAAGTGTTTGATTTCTCTGTGCTGATTGTCATAATCAGAATCAACAATGTATTGAACAATGTATTGAATCGGAATCAACTATTTGTTTGGATTCAATGGCAAAAGGAAAACAAAAAGGGTTTTAATTTTAACAGCTAGGGAAGAACTGAACCTATCAAATGTCATACTCTGTATTTGGAGTATGTTTGGTATATTCAACTAATCACTTTCCCTAACTTTATTTTTCAAATAATTGAAACCAAAACAGTTTTTTGATTTCAATTTTTTTTTTCTAAGTCTGAGTTGATAGTTTCTGTTCCCTGTCTTCCTTTCCAATGTCCCCAAAGCAACTATCGGGCCTTACTTGTTACAGGTCAGGACTCCTGTGCTCTGGAACATGACTGTGAACATATTTGTGTCAACAACTATGGCGACTATTACTGCAGGTGTCAGGAGGGCTTTGTCTTGAACGGGGACATGAAAACTTGTTCCAGGCGAAGTAAGATTTTGCATGCTGCAATAGTAATGATATGTAGGGAAAGAGGTGGCTTGAGAATCAGGACCTTTCTTTATGTAGATAGGTTTATAGCCCATATTGATCATGCATTGATCGATCCATGTAATATAGATAAATATTAATGGATCTTTGCAACAGTCACTCAAGACTGCTCATACTTAGTTTGGCTAGTAGCCTAACTATGCTAACATGTTCAACGTGTTCAAACAATAGCAACTTCACTGTTTCAAGGGCTTTGAAATGCATTACCATCAAGGATTGTTTGTACTTTCAGTGTGTTTGGTAGGCTTTTATTCAGCCAAGCACTTTTTCTGAGTTTGGTATTCAAATAATTGAAACCAAAATCAGAACAAAGAAAATCTATTTCAGTTTTGAAATATTGCATAAAACAATTCAAACGGAGTCATGTAGTGTAAGTTTACTAATCCTACTTGCTTTATGGTCCCCACCGCCCTCATCCCGACCCCATCGTCCCCTAGGTGGCTCTCGGGCCTTACTTGTTACAGATCTGGACTCCTGTGCTCGGGGACATGACTGTCAGCATATTTGTGTGAACAGCAATGGTGACTATTACTGCAAGTGTCAGGAGGGCTTTGTCTTGAACAAGGACATGAATACCTGTTCCAAGCAAAGTAAGATTATGCATGCTGCAACAGTAATAATATAACATTTTGAAAGCTTTTCTTACATTGAGCTGGCTATAATGTGCAGTATCAAGCAAGTTGATACTGTCTAGTCAAATGATTAATTCAACGCAATATCAACTGCACAAATATTTCCATTCCATCCAAATGGAATATGTCTGATTTTTTATGTTTGTTTCTCTTAAAAACTTAATAAAACGTCAATATTTATTTATTTTAAGATTTTAAGAAAATGTATACACCATTAATAGCACTTACAGTAAGGTATGGGTTTGTCCCAGCTGCATGTTTGGTGTCCTTTCACTGGGTTAGGTTTACTAATGATTCAGTGTAACAGATGTTTTACGCTACCCTCTAACTAGAAAGGTATGATAAAAATTCTTAATCAAGATTGACCATCTACCAGAAAAAAATCCAAGGTACCCCATTCATTATGTTTGTGCTGTTGAGTCTGGTTCACGAAAGTTTAATGTTTTTTGCCACCCCAAGGCAATCCTCTGTCTGTGCTTTTCCAGGTGTGGACCCCTGTGCCATGGGACATGACTGCGAGCATATATGTGTCAGCAGCAATGCCTCCTATTACTGCAGGTGTCGAGAGGGCTTTGTTTTGAACGAGGACATGAAAACTTGTTCCAAGAAAAGTAAGATGGTGGCTGGTGCTATGATAACTGGGGCAGTGGGGGTGTTTGGTTATTAATTTGATATTTCATTCATTGCACATTAATAAGACTGTTGAGAGTGAGGACGAAGAACTTTATAATATATTGCCATATTCACACATATGTAACACATGCATATATGTAGTGAGCTCCATAATGTTTGGGGGTTTTTTTCTTGTCCTCCTCAATTTTAGATTTGTAATCAAATATTTCACGTGTGGTTAAAGTGCTCAGCATTTGTTTTGTTTTTTGTTTTGATTTCACTGTGTGGAAGTTACATTGATTTCTATACATAGCTCCCCCATTTCAGGACACCATAATGTTTTGGAGAAATGGCTGCTGACAGGTGTGTTCAAATGCTTCCTTGGTGGAGGTATAAGAGAGCTTTTAGTATCTAGTCTTGATTCTATGCTTTTGATTTCCTTTGGAGTTATTCACATTTGTCAATATGAGGATGAGAATGTGCCAGTAAAAGTCAAGGAAGCCATTATGAGAAAATAAGAAATAAGAAAAACATGGGCCAAACCATGGGCTTACCAAAATCATCTGTCTGGAACATCATTAAGAAGAAATAGAGCACAGGTGATCTCAGTAACAGTTGATAAGCAAATCATTCTCAGCATAATGAAGAAAAGTCCTCAAAGATTAGAAACACTCTTCAGGCAGCAGGTGTAGATACTGTCTGCAGAACACTTCACAAACAAAAATACCACTAATTATCCAAAAGAAACAGGATGGCCAGGTTAAAGTTTGTTAAAAGAGCAGACGAGGTGCCAAGATTCATTTGTATCAGAGTGCTGGCCAAAAGGCCAAAAGGAACTGCCTAAGATCCACAGATCCTCTGTGAAACATGGTGCTGAGAGTGTTATGGTTTGGACATGTATGGCTGCTGTAGGTATTAGCTCACTTGCCTTCATTGATGATGTAACTGTTGATATTAGCAGCATAATTAATTATTTAATTAAGTTTGCATAAGCATCTTATCTGCTCAAGTTCAACCAAATGCCTCCAAAATCATTGGATGATGCCTCATCCTACAGGAAGACAATGATTCCAAACATACTGCTAAAGCAACAAATTAGTTTTTCAATGCCAAATTCTTGACTGGGGAAGTCATTCACCCTATCATAATCCAATTGAACATGTGTCCCATGTGCTGAAGCAAAAACGTAAGGTAACTAGGCCCCAAAACATGCACAAGCTGAAGATGCAGTACAGGCTTGGCATGGCATCACTGGAGAAGGTGGACATTTTCCATTATGGAGAAGCTTTGGCACTCTGCTTATTTCAAAGAGAGGGTTATGGGAAATTGGCAGAATATGCAGGACCCCTGTGTTGCTTTATCTCAGAAGCTAACCGGGAATATATTTTTTTACATATTTCCAGAAGAGGTAAGAGCGGAGGTGATAGTAGACCCCTGCAAGTGCGAGGCTCAGCTGGCCTTCCAGAGAACAGTTCAGTCCTCCATCCAGGACCTGGCTGCCAGACATATCCTTTCAGCTCTCGACCACATTCTCAATTATCATGATGGTCATCATCAATCAATGCATCGAACAGACTGGTTTGTTTGAGGGTCTTGGCTGCCATTCAAATATTCTGTTCCAGACATTACACATACACACACACATGCAGTTTTCTGTTTACTAAGCTATATTGCAAATTGTTGCAAGGGCATCAATGATGTCAAATGTAAATGGCTTGTACATACAGTGAAGAAAACCCCAGCAACACATTGGCTAGTTTATTAAATCAGCTCCATTTTAATGGTAGTTTATCATGATGTACATGTTATAAATCAGAAACGAGTCTTCCTTGACGGTTTATCACTAAGCGACATCTCAAGGAGAGTTGACCAAATTGAGAGTGGAAGGCGTAATTTCTAAAAGAAGAGATGGCTGGTGTTCACGTGGGGAGGACCAATATCACCAAGCAAGCTAGATTCCGTCCATTACGTAATCAGCTGCCATGATGCACCTTTAAATGAATCACTATAGCTATGTACTGTAAGCAAATTATAGGACTGCACTCTCTACTGCCTCAGCAAACATATCTATGACTTCTATGAGATATCAATGTCATTACATTCTATGTCATTATCATGTCACTCATGAGCTATGTGATGGTGTGAGGTTTTCATTGATATGCCATCCTATCTCAGTTTACATTTTGAGGTGCTAATTACACAAGCAATACCATTGGGAAAAGAACATGGAAAGTATTAACCTCTGTGTGCTGTTTTTTCTATATGTAAAATGTATTCTATTTTTATTAACATAGTACTGTGTGATAATAAACAATCACTGAAGAAGTATCAATATGACTTTATTTTATTGCATTACATATTCATTTAGCAGATTATCTTATGCATAGCAGAACTGCATTTACCTTATTTATTTGAGCAATGGCACCATAATCCTAACATTCCCAGATCAGCTGCTATATGCAGCATCACTATAGTGAACGCAAACAATGTGAAGCAATTTTCCCCAAGGGGAAAAACCTAAAACCATAAAAAAGATTTTGTTTCAGGATAAATTGTTTTTTCATAGAAACATAGAAGTGAAATGGCTGTAGGATTCCAGTTTTTAAAAAAATCAATATTCAGAGTACATTGTTTATTGTAATACATCCACTAATATCATACAGTATATTCACATACTGGCAATGAGTAGAGACTTATTTTTTTGCAATTTTGCACAGTTTTACAGCTAGGCCTTGTAGTTCCCTTTATGCCCTGGCTCTCTTCTTTCAAGACAGTAGTAATCTTTTTATGGAATCTTCAGTTTTTTGACTATCTCATGCATGGATGAATTTAAATCTCTCAAAACAACAATTGACTGGATTCTAGAGTAAACTGTTTCCAACCAAAATTGAACTTTAAAAAAGGCTACTGTTGGAAAGGCAACACATACAAGCACGCTAGGAATTTTTCCATTAGTAGCACCACCAGGAACAATACAAAGTCTAAAAATAGGTGATGAAAAAGAAGAGCTATATTGTTAAATTATATTGGCATATTTTGTATGTAACTACTCTGGCAAGCCATTCTCTTATTCGAATGGTATCTTCCATTGGAGAAAATGACTTCGATATTTAAGAGTTACAGTAAATAAGAAATAAACATTTCTTCATTAACTCCCCATTCATCCTTGCGCAAAGCCAGAATTCATACAAACCTATGAAGATGAGCTGTTCTAAAAGCACTGAAGTTTGTCTACTTACAGTAGTAATCATTTGCCCAATTCATGGGTCTTGAAAAATCTGAAATAATTCCATCCAGTACAGTGTGACACACCTGAACTAGTTATCCCTAGCCTCATGGGTGCTCATTTAGGTTTTCAAAATGACAATTTTACCATATTTTCAAAATGATTACTAGTGAATAGCACATAAGGATGTAATAGCCAGGCAAACAGCTTATATTTTTCCTGTCACAAAGTGTTATGAGATTCGTCCATTTATATCTTTCTTAAATTATGTGATACTGGTAGATGCAGGTACAGAAAGGGCTGTACATAATGTCTTCACTGCAGGCTCAGCTTCCTTCACCAAGAAGTGAAACATTTAACACTCCCTGTCATTACAGACAGGCAAACATTCAGGCCTCCCTGTGCTGTTTGTATTATGATTTTTCCAAAGGGCCGCCGTGTCTCCTTTGAGTTCTATGGCAACAGGGAAACCTTTCATTGGCTTGCAGCACATAAAAAGGAGGAATACTTCACTTGCATACCACTAAGCTGTCTGTCTTTAAGACAGCATAGTGGTATGCAAGGTATGTATTACTGGCAACATACATACAGTACCAGTCAAAGGTTTGCACATAGCTTGCCCATTTCTGCTTTTTCCTATTAATGTTTTCTTTTCTCTGTAATCAAAGATTTCATACGTGGTCAAAGTATAGATTCTCAGCTTTTATTAAAGGGTTTTGTACATATTGGTTCCACCATGTAGTAATAATTATTAGTACTTTTTATACAGCTCCACATTTCATATTGGTTGCATTCCATGACTTCCTGAAGTCTTTGACCTATCAACATCACCAGAGTCTGCTTATAATATTTTCAGGTTGTTTCAAGTTGTTGTAAGTGATACAAAAAATCTCTTGGCATTTTATATTACATTACATTATTGGCATTTGGCAGACGTTCTTATCCAGAGCGACTTACAGTTGATTTTAGACTAAGCAGGAGACAACCCTCCCCTCAAGCATTGCGGGGTTAAGGGCCTTGCTCAAGGGCCCAACGGCTGTGTGGATCTTATTGTGGCTACACCAGGGATCAAACCACCGACCTTGCAGGACTTTGGCATGATTATCGGTACCAGGCATGGTTTCATGCACTACTCTCTAGAGTCTAGAGTTTTCAGAGTATACAAAAAAATCCAATAAATGGCAGTTCTGTGGCCAAAAATTCCATGTTAATGAGAATTGTCAGAAGAGAAATACTTGCTCAAGCTAACATAAAGTTCACAAATTCTCACCGGGGGTTTACAACTTGTGTGCAGAAGGGCACCTGAATGCACAACGCATCAAACCTTAAAGCGGATGACAGCATCATAAGACCATGTTGGGTTTCACTCTTGTCAGATAAGAACAGGAAAATATGGCTACAATGGGCATGTAATCCTCAAAACTGGATGAGTGAAAATTGGAAAAATCTTGATTTCTGCTATGATGTGCAGCTGTCAGAATTTGACGTAACATTATGAATCCATGCTGCCTTGTGTTATTGATGCAGGCTGCTGGTCATGGTTTAATGGTGTGGGAAATGTTTTACTGACACACATTGCGCCCTTTAATACGGACTGGCATCGGTTGAATGCTACAGCGTGCCTAAACATTGTTGCTGATGGAACAGGAGTAATTTAATGTTTTCTACATTAGATATATGACACCAAAATAACATTCTAACTTTTGTATTTGTTAGGACCTTAAAACCACTATATCTGCAGTGATCAGAATGAAAGGTTAGAGCAAATGTTATTTATTGTACTAAATGTGCAATAGTAGCAATATGCAATGGCACACTGCCATATGTGAGTAATTAAATGGCTACTGTATATGCAAGCGTCACATAGGAGGTCTTGTTATGAGTCTCCCCAAACCATTACACTTTATCCCTTATGTACCCAAGGATTTAAAAAAAAAAACATCAAATCATCAAATAAAGACATCACAAATCACAAAACGATAGTAATATCAAGGATCCTGCTTGGTTATCTCTGTATGCCTATCAAACCTTTGTAGTACAGTCAGCTGCTGACTCACAGATAACTTACATTACTATAATAATATAATATAATAATAATAATAATAATAAATCAAAATGTCAAATTATTACCGTTTTTTAAACAAGTGTTGATTTGCACTCCCCTGAAATGAATGCACGCATCATATTATCTGTCAAATGGATCCTACCTGGTACTACATAGGTAGTACTATGTGGCAGGTAAATGTATTAAGCATGCTCCTGGCAGTGCAGAATATTACTGAAAATGACTTTTCTTAAGTCTTAGAAGCTCTTAGTTCATCTTACAGTTCTTTTGACAAGATGGGAAATTTATAGTGTTGTTTTGGATGTGGTGGGCTGATTGATGCTTGTTCACTCTGCTCCTGGCCAGGAGAGGACTTGGGCCTTCTGTGTTAATTTTCACAGCACACTATGACATTTTTACTTTTGAAAAAATAAACTCTGGCTCTTTCCCTCGATCCAGCAAAAGAGTCAAGCTGTGAGAGGGAGAAAGGCACAGGACGGATGTCCCAGCAATACAACTGACAAATATTTTGTGGAAACCATTTCACATGCGCATGGAAGTACATGTCACAGCTTCACTGTGTGAAAGATGGATCTGCTGAAGAAAACAGTACTGCAAGACACAGAGGTGAAAATGACTCGGTAGCATGCTATTGTGGCTGAAGTGTATAGTATAGTTAAGTTTTGCGGTGCAAATATAAGCATGTAATTTGTTTCTCCTTAAATATCACCATAAAAAAATGTTTATAAAATTGTTGTAACAAAAAGTAGGCTACAGGATTGTATTTCCTTTTACCCCATTAAACTCGTGCTGAAATCGAACTAGGGAACAGGGTGAAATCTATCAGAGATAAATAAGTTATTAATAATTTCAGCTTTCAGCAAATGTCAAAAAGATGACCAATGTTCTATTTTCCCCCATTCATCCAATTCTTTATTTTACCAGAAGGTGGCGATAGTTCTATTGACACGTGAAACTTGCACCCCCAAATAAAAATAAAATATAGTAATAATTATGATGAATAATAAATTATTGCCGTTTTTTAATGAACAAGTGTCTTGATGAATGAACTAGTCCTGATCCAGAAATGATTTTTGCCAGATTTTGTGGGTTGGGTTTTCATAGTATGTGGGCGTGAGCACACATACACGAAGAAATGTGAAAAGACTTCCGCTGGAATATACATTGTTGTACACGATTGAATATTACAGTTCAATGTAGTGCACTCGACCCGGGGAGTGGGGGAGGGTGGAGTTGTAGCCCATAGATGTCTATGTTGTAGCCATTTTGTTCGTCTACTTTGAAAATGGGACAGGGAAGAGAAGAAGTCATAGAAGGAGTCCACAAAGATCGGTTTCCGGGGCACGGAGTGGAGGAGCATGCACTTCCCGTCTAATGGGACCCAGATTGGTCTCCAGAACTACTTGGTTAGCTACCAATACGTATAGCCGGCTCAAATGGAAAACTATAACGTTTCTGTTTTAGAGCAGGCTCATATCGAGTTTAATAAAAACTGCTTTAATAAGGCGGAGGATTTGTATACAAACTTCATCACATCTTTTCAACCAAGGTAACAGTTAGTTAGGTAACGTTAGGGTAGTTGCTTCATAGCTAGCCAAGTTAGCATGCAAATCTATACTTCGCCAAGTTACTTTGCATTCACTCCTAGCTTGGTATCTGTTGCCAGCTTGCTTGACGTGTTATTGGCTTTGATTTTTGGCTGCCCAAATCACAATACCATTGTGGTTTTGTTCTAGAACACGTGACGCACACGACCTTGCTATTGCCTTTAACAACCGTGGACAAATAAAGTACAAGAGGGTTGATTTCTACGAAGCAATGGAGGACTACACACTCGCTATTCGGGCGAAGAGCAGTTTCGAAGTTCCGTTCTACAACAGAGGCCTTATTCGTTACAGGCTAGGTAATGGTATTTTGTGTAATTCGCTTGAGTATAAAATGACTTTCCCCCATTATATAATAAGTGGGCTCAAGAATTATTGGCACCCATGATAATCATGCACAAAATGCAGTAAACTAAAGAATATTAGTTAACATTAGCTTTATTTGATGTGTTAAAAAATGTCCTCTCCATGCAATCATTTGCAATACAGCGCAATGTTGCATATTTTTAAAACAGTGAAATAACTTGCCATTAGCTGGAAATGTGTTTGTTATATTCACAGGATTCTTTCAAGAAGCAGAGGAAGACTTCCGAAAGGCTTTGGAACTAAATCCTACTTTCGAAGATGCAAAACTCAGTTTAAAGCAGACCATAATTGACAGAGAACATAGGATAAGCAGGGGGTATTGAAGTACAAAGACATCAGCCATGATTTGGGGTACATACTCAATGAACACAGATATGTGTCCTTCATCAACACGACATGAAAAAAATCAAAGCATAAATTAGTTGAATTTGATTGCCTAGGTGTCTGAAGCACCAGTCCTTGGTGCAGCGACATTCCAGATTCATGCTCATAATGCACTGTGCCAGTAGTGACTGAGTTCCAGAATGTGAAAACTGAATAGGCATTCCACGAGGAAGAAGGATCCAATTTGGCTGGATTTTCCATCTTTGAGCAAACTCACTTCACTTTGGAAA
This sequence comes from Conger conger, assembly GCF_963514075.1. Lineage (NCBI taxonomy): Eukaryota > Metazoa > Chordata > Actinopteri > Anguilliformes > Congridae > Conger > Conger conger. The sequence goes on along the minus strand of NC_083764.1, from coordinate 20,416,996 downwards.
GTTTATTGTAGGTCCCTAGTCAACGTTAGTCCAGCACAATGTGTGCACAGCTTAGCTGTTGGAATGCAGTGTCCTTCCATGATGCAAAGGTTATTGTAGAACTGCACTCTTGTGAAGTTAAAGTGATGGGACAGATCTACAAATACAACTGACCATTATACTTTCTAGGAATAAAAGGTATATGCATCCTATTCTCTCATTCATTATTTTGTATATGCATACAACATACTGCTAGGGGGAAAAAGGCTATGTTATTTTTTTGATTGTCAAACCTAAGCAAAGACATTACTTATGGGAACAAATATAAATAGTTCAGAATATCAGAAGACTTTACACGTAACCCATAAACTGAAATATTAGATTTTTTACAGAGCTGTATGTTGCTTATGGTGATCATCTGTATTCATCTTGTGCTTACAAACTTACAAATTGTAATAGACAAAGGTGACCTCAGTAAACAAAACTGTAAAAGGACTACTTTAAAATGACCATTTCATTTATTCAATTAAAATAAAAAAAAATAAAAACCTCCAAATAACCCCTTTGCAATAATTGCAACCAAACCCTATAATTGATATGGGTCTTTCACATTGCAATGGAGGAAGTGAACCCCAGTCTCCAAATTGGTAGGTCTTCAAGCATGAACTGCTCGTGTCAGGTGCGGTCACAAAATCTTTTAGGCTGAAGTTATGACTTCATGGCACTCCAAAGCCATTTCTAAGGCTCTGGGACTCATTTTAGAGCCTGAAGTACAGGAAGTGAAAGTTCCTGTATGGGAAAGTGCCAGCAGATAAAAATGGTTGTATATTCTGACATTTTATACATTCATATATTAGAGGGTCAAAATAAGTCCATACAACACATGCAGTGGGTACAGGACTTCTGAAAAATAATTGTTTATTGCAAGTTTACCATTTAATCCCACCAAACTAGAAAAAAAAAAACAGTATAAAGATAAAAAGGTTAACTGGTTTCGAAGATGTCAAACACTGTAATTGACCCCAAACATAAGCACAACTAAAGCACTCCACAGGAAAGAATGGGTCTCAGGTTTCCTTACTTGGGTACGACTGGGAGATCCTAATTTCTACCTCCTAAAAGGAATATTTAACAGGTTGGAATGTCCTCACATGAAACTAGCAGTTCAGCCTTGAACCTGCAAATTTGAAACTATTGTTCTGCAAAGAATGGGCTAAAATTTACCCACAGCAATGAATTATAGGAAATGCTTACAATTATTGCTGCTAAAAGGTAGTGCAACTAGTTCAACTTCGTTACTTCTACAGGTATGATTGAGAATTCATTTAAAACTGGTTTACTCCAGTTCCCTTGGTCTAGAATTAGTTTGTTTAAATCGTCAGCAATTTATGGTGGCAAATATGCAGTTAGGAAATTCAAGGGGTAAATACATTCCATGGCACAGCACGTCTTGTTAAAAAACCTCTGAGAAACATTTAGTCACTGTCATTTGCAAGTGGTTGCCGTTTTATTGTAAAGTTAAAACGGGGTAGTAAGGTGAAGTTTAGGAGGGATTGGATACTCTGCAATAGTCTGTAATTTCCAGAGCACTTACCCTCTCCAGGTGGTCTGGGTTGCTTGAGTTGAGAAACCCATTAAACATGTTAGGACAATATGCTCATGGAAAACAAGTCATCTTTGGGACCCTGGAAGATACGCAGCTTCAAGACAATCCAATAGCTTTCCAGGAGTACAAAGCCAACTTGTCATTAGCTATGGTGAACAGTCTCAAAAAGCAAAAAACACCACCGAGTCATAATATAGTTTAAGGTTTATTTGGATTGCATACACATGTTGAACGGTTTAAATTTGTCAACTGGCACGTCAACCCATGTTTGCCAGGAGACAAGGTGCTTCTAGATCAGGACAATTTTGCCAGATGACACCGGTTCCATATGGACATTCCCTGTACTCCTGCGAGCTATTGACAAAAGCAGAGGAGCCAGCCATTTGAATTCAGGACAGGAAAAGGGATAACACAGCAATTTGCATATGGTTTTAGTCAGCCAGACCATTACTTGGACAGAAACAGAAATGTCTGCTATACCTTTCTTTGATGCAGTACTCATGGTTGGTTTGTTTATGCATGCTCTGCTGCAGAGGCCATCTGCGGGGCTGGTGGCCTCACAAATTATAACATCACAGTGGACAAAGACCTAGGAAAGACATTGAGGGCTTTTCATTGTGACCAGATTGGCTTTGAACAAGTGTACATGGATATTTCAATGCTGGTGAGATTACCGGTCCCTTCAGAGCTACACCCTCTGATGTAAATGTAAACATCTGGACCTCAAAGCGTTTGAAGTGACTACGGAAGTGTACTCTGGCATCCGCTGAGACCGGGTGGAAAATGGTATGGTAGGAGTCTGCAAGACTCTCACACCTGATGGAAGAGAGAAGCATGAATGCATGTCAAGGTTTACACATTTCAGAATTTGAGCCAGTCAACTCACCCATCCACTATAATGTCCCACTTAGGAACAGAAGTCCTTTCCTCTGCAGAAGTGGCCCAACAGTTCTCCAAGGACAGTTCCACTTGTGGGTCTGTGTTTTGCATCAGCTGCACCTCAAAATACAGAGGCTCTCTCAAGTACTTCACAACTGGGTAATGCTCTTCCAAGTAGAAGAATGAATATGATGAATCTGGAAGGAATGGAGGGGAAATTAGGGAGGCCAAGATGAACAAACCCCAGCCCAATTTCAAGCAAGACCTACCTAGGGCAAGCTGCATTCTGACTATAAACACACCCATGCCTGCATCCACAACAGGTTCAGGGTTTGGCATGGTACCAAATGGCAGTGTGTAGGTGTCATTGATCCCATAGTAGCAGGAAACCATGATCCTCAAATGTAAAAAGACGTGAGCACTATTATTTTTAAAATCAAAAAATAAACACAGGCGAACCCAAACTGGATGACACCACACATCCTTACAGATACTGGTCAGCAGCAGTGATGGCCTTCCTACTTCCTAGGGACACTTCATTTTCATAGATCATGTGGTGGTTGGTAAACTAGGAGAGAGAGTGTTAGGAGCATTTACTCTTGAAATCAATAGAAAGCAAACATTTACAAAAAAATAAAAAAATAAATAAAAAAAAAACTAGTACCTTTCTAGTAGTCCCACAAGTGCTCACACCAAATGAGAATAAAGCAAAAATGTGGTCACTGTAGGCAGGTTTACACCGGGAATCTTTCAGAGTCAGTTGAGACATGTCTAGGTCTGGTACAGATTCCACTTTCACAGCCAGGGCAGTCATTGTTCCATTAGAGAAGCATTCTGCAAAACCACAACATTAATGTTGAACCTGACATTTTACAACCCTTATACCACAAATGGAGAATTAAATTGAATACAAACCAGTCATGGTCATGGGGAAGCTGCAGGATAGGGAGAAATCTTTGAGATTCCAATCATTAACAGAATTCCTCAGAACAACATTTAACCTGCTTCTGAGTGTAGATGCCCAAACCATCTGAGGAGAAAGGGAGTGTCAACAATGGTCATGTACTACACCAGGGTTTACAAGCATAAGACCATACCTCAAATGCAGCATCCTGAGCCAAAAAATGGACAGTGATACTGAAGTGGGTGTCATTCTGTGTATATCTATGCTCTTCTGCGATGTCCGGTGAAAGTTTCCTCTGGCCCACCACAGTATCAAAATTATGGCCTTGGCTTCCATATGCCACAGTGATATAGAAGTACTTCTGGTCACAGGTCCCAACCACATTGGGCAAAACTAGAAACAAAATTTGTTTTAAAAGGGACAGGAGACCAATACTGAGAAGCAAGTTATACCTTTGACAATTCACATACCAATATCCTGTAGGCTGGCTTTAAGCATTCCTGGGTGAGAGAAGGGGGCATTTTCCGGTAGGGTGACAAAGCCAAAAGTCACAAGCAAGATGTTGTCTGTGACATCCACAGCAGAGTTCTAAAGGGTAGACGGTCAATACAAACTATCCATTGAAGTCACCGATAGTAAATTGCCCCTCTAGATTGAATGTAGCTCTTGGATTGAACAATGTCAATCCACTGGTTATACTTAATGTTGCAACAGGGCTTCCAAACTACAAAATGGAATTAAACCCAGGAGTTCTCACCTCTTGGTGTACAACAGGGTCAGAGAAAGGCACTTGCAGCGAGTAGCCCTTGAAGCCATTGGGCAACATGTGCTCCTGTACATTGAATCCTTGTGCATTAGCCTCAGCAACAGACATCACACCACTTGTAAATGAGATGTTGACCAGATCTACATCAGCTAGGAAGCTCCCCACAAAGAGGTCAAACACTCTATTCTCACCAACAGTGTCTGTGGGTAGGATGACAATGTAATAAAATTAAACTTACATGCAGCCTTAATGCTACCCCTTCAACCTCAGTGTCTGGAGTGCTATACAAAAAACAGTTCATGTCTTCAAGGAAAGGAGGCCATCCTGTAATTACATGCAATGCAAGAATGCAATACTTACAGTCCTGGATAAAAGGTGGTCTGGCCATAGGTGGGGTGATTATGGGAAAGAGAACCTTGTATCTTGTGTCATCATACATTGCCTCTTCCCTCCATAGCACCTCCAGCATGGGTTCAATATTATAAGTGATGTAGTACTGATAATCGAATACATGACTCTAGAAAACAAGGGTTAAAAAAAAATATATATATAAAAAATAAAGCTTCAGCATGCTTTAAATCATTCTAGAATGCTAGCAGTAAACGGTAGGTGCACTGCCAGACAAACCTTGTAATAACCATCAACTGACCCCACTGGAATTTCAACAATGAGGTGAGAATTAGTCTTTGTCAGTTTGTAGTTCCTAGCTGCCATTATTGAAGCATCCAGCCTTTTGCCTTCAATTCCCATGTGGAGCTCAAAAATGGTGGGGGAATTAGAGGAAAGTAGAGGAGAGATTCGGATGGGCAGCTGCCAGGTGATCATTTCTTCCGTGAAGGTGACACCACCTACAAAAAAGTTAGAGAATGGACCACTTGGAATAAAAGTTGCTTTATAAAGAGTCGGTTAAACTCATTCACCAGAAGGGCAAGCAGCAGCAGAGTCTAGCAGCTTCACCATCCATTTGCGCTTCAAGTATGTAGAGGCTTTAATCACTTGCATGGGAATTCCAGACACCTGTGTGAATCATTTGAGAATCACTGAAAGGCATGGGTTGCCTTAGAAATTTCAGGACATACATGAAGTTCATGCAGATTACAGATACAATCTTAGAAATTGAATCGAGTCTGAAATGTAGCCTTAAAGCTAGTGAAGTCACAATTTAGCAGAGGTTTAAAAAGGAAACTCACATTCATCATAACGATCTCAGGTTTATCGAAAGGGCTTCTCAGAACTGCTCGTGTGCGGGAAACAGACAGGCCAAAACCTGCATTGTGGGCCTCCTCTAAGGTCATGGTCCTAGACGCTCCAGTAAGAAACTGCACTTTCCAGAGTTTAAGTGGAGAGCTTGCCTGTTGCAATTGGGACATGTCAGCATTGTGGAACAATCAGCTACAGAAGCAAGGTTACCATTAGCCTCACATCATTACATGTGAAAGTAGTTACCTGATCTCCATCATCATCATCAACCCCCTCATGCTCAGTTAGGTCAAAATCTTCAAGAGTCGGGACCCGTCTCCTTACAGAAACCTAAACCAAAAAAGGGGAGGGGCAACAATGTAGAAATTAGGGCGCAAGCACATGACCAAAATGTGTCAGACCTTGGAAAACCTCCAAACCATAACAAAAAGTAAGCAAGTATCCCACACCAGCAACCCACCTCCATATAATTTTCATTGCAAATGATCTCACGAGAAGCCCATGCACTGTACTGGCAGGTTTTGGAAACTTCAAATGCAGGGCTTCCAGATGGTCTAAGTCGTACGGTGAGAGCAAAGGACTCATCATCCTTACATTTAAAAAAAAAAAAAAAAAAAAAAAAAAAAAGGAAAAACATTTAATTGACTGAAATGACTGAGCCTCCCATTTTCTGAACCATGAAGAAAATGAAACTAGCCTTACAGTGCTGTCAACAAAGCAGTTCAGGACTGAAGCAAACAGCTTGGTATTGCCCCAATGGTCAATTTTCTTTCGGAATCCACATTGCGAAGCCAGTTCCATAGTTATGGGTAAAAAGGTAGCACCATCTGCAGACAGATTGGAGAAAATAAATCAGCACATACATTTAAATAAAGTACCGAGTGTACTCACCAACAGCGTCAATCTCCAACTGATGTCCCCAGGACCAAGATTCATTGGACGACAACCGCAACAGGCCGCCAAGGCACTCCACATTGGGTCCACCTTAATACATTTGGCATTGGTATAGAATAGTAATTTCTAAACTACTCAGCCAAAACACTGAAATTACTTACGTGGAATGGAATGCTTTTGGGCTTCTATCCCAAGAGCAATCAGCAGAAACCACAGCATCCTAACAGGCAAAGAAGAGAAGTAGTAATTGTATTAATAAAATAATAATAAAGAGCAAACATTTGCATGCATTCGTACCGAAATCCAAGAAAATGTCCCATCACAAAATTGAAAGGTAATTAATCAAACTGGCAATTACTGATAATGAATAAAATGAACCCAACCAAGCCCCCCCCCCAAAGGCCCTTTATTTTATGTATGTATTTATTTATTTATTTATGTTGTTTTTAAAAAGCCCCCCCCTTTCTATAGCTGGGTTAGATACTACCCCACACCTACCTGAGCTCATTAATATAGAAAGAAAGAGATGGAGCTCAGGTGCTTATTGTTGCAGTCTAATTGGCAATATAGACACACTGTATAACTAGGTGTGCCTGCATGTTACAAAGGGCTATCTAATTGTAAAGCGATAGGCAAAGAGTTTGGATACTGTTTGTTCATAAGTAACCGTTTCTTGTTTGGACAGCAGTTCATTTTGCTTAATTGGGTGCTTCATGTTTAGAGGGAATATGTAAACCACATTATGTTAGAAATGGCTCTGCATACCATGATGAATAAAATTCCCTAGGTCATATTGTGCTATATTGCAAAAACAATACAGAAAAAGAGACATTTAAAATACATTTTTTGATAAAGGGAAAGACTGAGGTTAATCAATAAGCTCATATTTAGGTTGTGTTTTATTTAATTAATAATTAACAACATACAGGTTTGGCTCATTATTATTTTATTTGTCTTTTTTATTTAATTAATTTACTTGCATTATCTTCCTGGGCCGCGTTTCCCGATAACGGTGTATCTTAGCGTTTTACGAAGACCTGAAAGGTATACCTTAATAAAGTTGTTCCCTGAACTTTTCCTTAGGAGGCTGCTTAAGGCATAGCTTCTACGTACGACGTTACTAGGACAATCGACTCACTCTAAGATCGATTATGCACTCCATGCAGCGACTGTTTGACTGCGTTATGAGAGAAAGTAGTGTTATTTATGAATAACACACTGCAGGAATACTAAAAAAAAATTGCACTTATCACGACTGGTGGGAACGTATTAATAGAATTAAAAACTTAAACTAAATTATCCAACAGTATATATAAATTTCCCCAAATTATATATTCAGTTAGTGATACGGTTTGTGGCTATGCCATCTAGCAATAGCTACGCCTTCTTTGGCATGTCATGTTTTATTTGCATTATTTTAATATATTTGTCATGGTGCCTTAAATTACTTTGATTTGCCAGAAGCCCCATCACATAACTGGTGTAATTCACTATTTTCCCTGATTAGCTGACGTTTTCAATAAAACTCACCAACAAGCAAAACGCACCAATACGAAAACAACATAAGATATGGCAGGAAAAAACAAAAACAAATAAATAAGCGGTCCCACAGCTTCACAGCAAACGAAATGAAGATATTGTTCGACGTGGCGCTGAGTAAAGAAACATTATTTTCCAGTTTTAGGACTACGGTGTCCAACAAAACAAATAAAGAAGTATGGTTAAGCATCGCTCCAGCCCACAGAGAGAGAGTGGGAAATAGTCAGTAATTTAAAAGGCAATTAGGCAACATATTCAATAAAGTGCAACATGCATCCTTCGTAATTGACAATTTTATTATTTGCATAATTTTATTAAAATATATATATTTTTTGTAATATCATTAGCCAACAACAACTGTAGAATGATCAGTGTACATACTACTTAACAGATTGAGAAGTAACTAAGTGCAACAGCTGATTTCAGAGGCTTGCGGTAGTAACAGTGGTGGCCACTAGCGGAGTGAGCTGACAACATCGCTGAGGTATAGCTACGAGTGGTCCAGACCAACTTTACGAAATTAACTACAACGTACAGATATTATAGTTAGCTAAGAACGTTTCGGGAAACACGCTGAAACGTAAAGATTGAGCCTAAAGTACAATTTACGAACGACGTAGCGGTAAGAAGGCTTCAGGAAACGTAACCATTTTATTGCATGAGGTTGCATAATTTAGATTTATCGATAGGATGACCAGATGCAAACAGTCCAAATGCAAGATTTTAAGGGACAATGCAGGAAAGATTGATAATGTTAATTTTGTATCGGTTACCAATGCAAAAAAGTAGGCTAACTTTGATATAATGCATAGCTGGCATGATTAGATATCCTACCTGTAGTTACACTATTTCCCACTAGTCAGCGCACACTGTATAATATGCTTGAATAAAATGACAAAATAAATTGAAAACGTGGCAAATGGTAAATAATAAGTGCAGTCTTTATTGATACATAATTTATATCCAATGTGCAATAAAACAATAATAACCTAATTATTGAACAGTAAGCAAAAACAGTCTTAGAAACATAATTTGTCATATCTGTGCCCTTTTGCCTTTTGTTTTCTGTATATTCACTCCTTGCTCCCCTTCTGAATATTCTGCTGTGACTGTTTACTAATTTATTTGTTTCACCTGTTTCTCATTGTGGGCTCGTTAGTATTGTATGTAAGCCTGTCCTTTTCCATTCTTATTGTTAGTTTGTCTTATCATGTACCTGTTATTTTCCTGTCCGCTGTTCTTGCCACCACTTATCTGTTTCCTTTACCTGTGTGGCATTGTTTTTTTTCTGTTTTGGATTTCCCGTTTATGACCTCTGAATGGTTTATCTGTATTTTGATTCTGGATTACATTTTGTAATTTCACTTGTTTGGACTGCGTACCCATTTTTGGCCTTTCGTTTATGCAACTGATTGCCTCCGATTACCCTGTCTGCCTGGATATTGACCTCTGTTCATTCTTTATTAAAGCCTGCCATTTTTCACGTTCTCCAAGTCTCCAAGTCAGGTCTTTGCTTGGTTCCTCTGTCCCAGTCCTGACAGAATTAACTAGATGGCATAACACACCTCCGTATCCTGTCCTGACTTTATAATTACTCATAAAATAAATTATGCACAAATTTTGCATGTCAAATATCTGCTTGACTGGACATGAATTAGATGGTTATGAGGACTCAAAAATAAAATACAAAAATAAGGTTTCGTAGGACATGTATATCCATATCCACATATTTTCTTTGCAATCTCGGAGTTTGGCAAAATTACAGGGAGTAGCTCGATACCACAGTTAGCTGACCTGTATGAATGGGAGTGGTGCAGTGTGACATATGCTTGTTACTGTATCTCAGCTGCAGTTGCATGTCTGCCTGGCTGTCATCTTTGGGTTAAAGTAGAAAAGCATCCATAGATCACGGGACTGTATCACAAAACCGGATTACTGAGTTTACTGGATTACTGCACCCAGAGTAAAACCTGGAACCCTCCTAAATCTGGAACGTGGATGAAAAAAAAAAAGATGTTCCATGGTTTAGCCTACTCAGTGCAGTTATTCAGCTAATTAGAGCCCTATTTGAATCGTGGAATTATTTGGCATTGATTTTGATTCAGTGGGTCGTGTGACAAGGCATTGAAATATTATAATTATCAAAGATCAAGACCAAAGTGGAATCAAAGCATTGTTCCCTTATCTTCATGTCCCCCTGGTTATTTCCGATTGGTTTGGAGTCAGTGGGTCATGTGACTTGGAAGCTATTGAAATATTAACAAAACATATTAAAGCCTAATAATTGAAATATTTGTTAAAAATCAAACATGAACTCCTGCGGGGTTCCAGGAATATGTATTATTTATTTATTTTATTTATTTATTTTTTGCACAATAGCAAAGACAGACAACAAAAAAGAGATTATCACAGTTTAAAATGCAAGGTGAGACATGAAACCCTACTGGGCTTACTGGAGCCTCATCCAAGAGACACAATGGTCAGAAACCATTGCATACAAATTATAGAAAAAAGAACTACAAAATTAACTATTATTTAAAGCAATCAAAGATAATTATAATTGAGAACAATAACTCAATATACAATATTTATACAGAATATAAAATGAAGAAATAGATAAAGAGAGAGAAAGAAAGTGTGAAAGAGTGAAAGAAAAATACATATAAGATACACATTACAAAATAAAAGCAATAATAAAGTAAAACAATAAAGTAAAACAACCAGTCCCACCAGAATTATGCGTCAGGCCACCCCCGGGCCGCAGCAGAGTCCACCAGGGCGCACCCACATCCCTCCCCTGACAGCCAGGGGAACAGGATGTGGGCCCACCCCAACAAACGCCTCGCCACAGCCCGAAAACGGCCCGAATGTTCATATCCTCCTGATCATCAACCCATTATTTGAACACTCTGAGCACTGTGGTTCGAAAGCTATTAAGATGTTTATTTGACAACCACTTTTCAGACAATACAGCACTTTTCAGACGGTCCCTAAATATGAGCAATCTGAGCAACAGAAATTAAGAATTGTTGCGAACATATCATCAGTATTATTAAAAAATAAATAATGGGCTTAATGGATGAATTAAATGTTGCGCCTTGATGTTGGAAGGTGCCACGTAATAGCACACCTCCTGGGATGTGTTTTAATTGTAATTTCGAAGCTATTGACTAATATTAAAAGTGCGATAAAAGATCAAACAAAGCGTTGTGCTGCGTTCTCTTAGCTGCTCTGATTACGAAACAGTTATTTTGAGCACTTTGACCTGTTTTGTTGCTATTGAAGTTCGAAAATCTAATATCGAACATTAAACGAACTTTACCGCACTCATTTCTGTCAATTATTAGCATATCAAAATTAATTACAAATGACAAGGGATTCTTTTTTATCATCTTCTACAAGCTTCTTCAGCTGAAAATAATGATGCCTTTCTAAGAAATGACGCTTATTTAATGCTTTCAGAAAGCGTTGTGCAAGACTATACAAACGGGGATTGTTCGCACAACAAGCCAATGAACATGCAATGTTAGTGAATGCGGGAATTGAGACTAGTTGCATTCCCGGGACACAGGAACAACCCGAAGCAAAAACTAGGAGCAAACAAAGAGCACATTGAGCCCGAGAGATATATTTATTCAAGATGCTTTCATATGAAGATTCAAACATCTTCGGGCGCCTTTTCGCGAAAATGGGGAATCTAATATGATCAGGTAGGCTTTTAATAATTGCATACAGGCATACAGGCACACAAACACACACACATACTCCCTGTTGTATCAAGTAGAAATGCTACAACCTCAATTAGTCTGTGTGAAAATAGCGTCACCAATATTATAAAATACTGTAGTTTTGACACGTGGTTCAAATTAGTCTGTTTGATAGATGGATGAATTCTTGTCTTAAAATTCAAGCATTGTTTCGTTTTTCTCCGAAGTGGTGCAATATAATCCTTGCTTTAATGATAATGAGGGGCAGTGACTGCAATGCTCTTCGGAAAGCCTATTGACTGTGCAGCCTACTCAGAATTCTCTTGCGTACAGGATAATGTATAGACCCTATGATGTACCTAACTACAAGATACACCGATCAGCCACAACATTAAAACCACCTACTTAATAGAGTTTTTTTCATTATTAAAAATGCTTTAAATTGTAAAAACCTGTCCATAAACACTTAATATGTAATTATATGATATGTGTACTTAGTGTTTATACAGTTTAAAGCATTTAGTACTTTATTAGTAGATAATTATTACAAATGATTTATTTAGTGCTTGGTTTATTGTTTATATGTTTGCATTTGTGTGTATTATAGGATGCCTTCTCATTTAACAATTATGATCATTTCCTTTGGTTTCTAATAAGAAAGATAACTTGAGCAATTAAGTGTGACACGCAATTCCTGGAATGTCATCCTGCATTGCTTTTCTTCCAGCAATGCTTTATTTATTGCATTATTTATTTGTTTGTTTGTTTGTATTTGTGTGTTGAGAACAAATTATTTGTCACTTCATGTTTTTTCTTTCTTGATTTATATCAGGCAAAAAAAAATGCCCGGGTTGGGCCATCTCTTCCAGTCCAGTGAGAGTATCTCTTCCAGTCCAGTCTTCCATGTCTTTTGCTGAGGCCCATGAGTCTATACTAGAGTGATCCAAGTTTATCAAGGAAGGTTGATTTCCACAGAGTCTGGCAGCAGCTAACTCAAGGCAAGCATTTTGTGTACAGATATAATGCTAGCTAACAGTGTTTATGCTGCAGTGTCATATTAGTAGCAGTGGCATCATTCAGCAAATATATGTAAAAACCGAGGAATCTTGGCATCCAAAACCATTGGGATGGCACTGCGGAGTCCCCTTTCCAAAACAGTGAATCATCAAGGCAGTGCCAGTACATGATATCTCAGTTATAGCTACAACAAATGAGTAAATCAGAGAATGCTACAACACATTTGTCAGAGTTGTAACTCCTTCTTTTAGATGCACAATACTTTAAAATGATGTGCTGCACTCAGTGAGCAGTGTATTAGGTATACCTGTACACTAGCTTGTAAATGCAAATATTTAATCAGCCAATCATGTGGCAGCAACTGAATGCATAAAAGCATGCAGACGTGTTCAGACCAAATGTCAGAATGGGGAAGATATGTGATCCAAGTGACTTTGATCTTGGAATGATTGTTGGTGCCAGACAGGGTGGTTTGAGTATCTCAGAAGCTGCTGATCTCTTGTGATTTTCACACACAACAGTCTCTAGAGTTTGCAGAGAATGTTGGGGAAAACAAAAAACAGCCAGTGAGTGGCTGTACTGCAGGCAAAAACACATTGTTAATAAGACAGGTCAGAGGAGAAGGGCCAGACTGGCATTACAACAGTGGTATGCAGTAGAGCATCTCTGAACACAAAACACATTGAACCTGTACAGGCTACAGCAGCAGAAGACAAATAAGTCACCCAAAAAAAACTTAATAAAGTGCTCACTCAGTGTACATTTAAAATGTATTGATTATATGTACCTTGTTTTTATTGTAGGTGATAAGTTGCAACCTGAGAGTTTCCTCAGCCACGCCACTCTACACCCAGTTGGTATACACTGCAATGGTATATGGGCACATCCTCCACAGTCATGGGATTGAGGAGGACCTCATCAACCTAAATGTGGGTGGATTCAGGCAGAAAGTGTCCCATGACACACTGTTGCGTTTTCCACAGACACGGCTGGCTCGCTTGCTCCACTGCCGGACTGAGGAGGCCATTTTGGAGCTGTGTGACGACTACTGTGCGGCTGAAAGGGAATACTACTTTGACAGGAACCCCACTGTCTTCCGCTGTGTCCTCAACTTCTATAAAACGGGTAGGATTCACTTAATGGAGCAACTCTGTGTGTTCTCTTTCAGTCAGGAGATAGAGTACTGGGGTATTAAGGAGCATCACCTAGGACCTTGCTGTAGCAACAGTTTCCAGGAGCACATGGAATACCACCTGGAGTACCAAGACTGGGACATGACTGATGAGCAGCAGCTCAGTATGGACTCCTCTCTTGAGGTGCTCTCGGTCCGAGATGAAGACCTGGAGAGTTTTGAGGGCACCTGGTGCTCAGAGGTGAGGAGGCAGGTCTGGTTGATGATGGAAGACCCTGGTTACTCCCGCTACTCCAGGGCGGTCATGATTGCTTCGCTAGGTGTGGTCCTTACCTCCATTGTGGCCATGTGCATTCATAGTATGCCTGAATTTCAACAAGTTGATGCCAACGACCGGCATGTTGAGGACCCTGTGCTTGCTGCCCTTGAAATCGCTTGCGTTATCTGCTTCTCAGCAGAGTTCTCTCTTAGGCTCGCTGTGGCCCCAAGCCCCAGAAAGTTCTTGGTAAGCCCCATGAACATTATCGACTTTGTCTCCATCCTTCCATTTTACGCCACGCTGGCGTTTGAGAAGGTAGACGAGGAGAAAGATGACCTGGAGAACGTGGGAAAGGTGGTGCAGATCCTGCGACTGATGCGGATTTTCCGTATCCTCAAACTTGCCCGGCACTCAGTTGGGCTTCGTGCACTGGGCTCCACCCTCCGACACAGTTACCACGAGGTGGGTCTGCTTATCCTCTTTCTGTCCGTGGGGATGTCTATTTTCGCTGCCATTATTTACTTCATGGAGAAGGAGGAGGAAGAGTCAAAGTTGCAGACTATCCCAGTAGGCTGGTGGTGGGCCACCATCAGTATGACCACAGTGGGATATGGGGACACATGTCCTGTCACACTGGCGGGGAAAGTGGTTGCAACTCTCTGCATTATCTGTGGGTTACTGGTAGTAGCCTTGCCTATCACAATGATATTCAATAAGTTCTCCAAGTACTACCAGCGGAACAAGGCCATGGATGTGGATCAGTGTGGCAATGAAATGGAGTCTCCAGAAGGAGACCTTCTGTACTTAAATTTTAGAGATATATATGTTGCAAAGATGCATTCTTTCATAGAGGATGCTTCTCCCAGGGGTAGTAAAGACATAGCAGATATTTGTAGTCTTCCAGACATGGAAACTGCCAATGAAGGTAATATACATTAGCTCATTAGCTCATAAGCTGTCAGGGCTAGGTATGCCACATTTAATTAATTAGTATTTTGTTTTCACAGCCTTGGTCCATTGTATCTCTAAGTTAGCTTATAGAAAATGGGATAAAAAGTTCAACTATCAGTCCCATCAGGCTAGGGACATCATTCCACAGCATTGAAATAGATTATCCAAATAAATACATTTTAAATTGCTTTGTGAATGTAAATTGCTTCCTAGACTGGCATTTTAATAGTGCAAGTGCCTTGTGAATGGTTTTTGCTGTGGTTTCACTTCTGTTTCTTGTCAATACATGGTTTGTTTGAAAAATCAAATTGCTGATAATGAACCACTTAGTGATGAAATATTTATGTACTGCACTTCAAAGCAAATGTATATGCATTACATGGTATACAACCAATTTGCAGATTTTCACAAAAGAAAATGTCTGACTTAATTTTATGACATATCGTTGCAATGCCTCAATGACCCTCCCCTCAAAAAAAATAAAACAAATATATCTTAGAAATGAATGAGTGCATGCATGATGACAGGCTTTGTGAACATTGTGAAATATCGATAAATACTAAATGAAACATTGTGAAATATTGATAAATGCTCAATAAATCATAGTCCACAAACATTATGTTTCTTTATTATTCAATAAAAATATTTACCCAATGCTTGCTGTGATATCTAATTGAACTTAAAAGCCTACCTTATTCCAACAAATTAAAACTGAATCCACTCCACCATGTGACATAATGAAGCATTTCAAGGCGAGCCAAAAATCCTAACCACTGTTGTACCCATCAATAGGGTACTTGCTTCAAAAATTATGTCCAGCTGTGTAAATAATAAAGTTATTGATATGGAATCACAAAAAAGGCAGAAATCACATACATGCATATTTAATAGGACATATGTATATATGGCCACACATACATCTATAAGAGGATTTGAATGATTGTTCTTCATCTACTGATTTTCCTTATGCCAGAATATTTTCACCACCAATAGCAGCAATCATCAAATCTGGATATTGAATCAAAATCCAGCCCAGATCTTCTTTTCTCCTTGGTAATTAATTACCTGAACAATTAGCGCTACTGATTGGCCAGCCTGGCCACACGAGTAGTGCTAATTAAAGGGAGGTTGGAAAACTAGCAGTTCTCAGACCTTGAGGGCTGTGATTTTGATGATCCCTGAGCTATTGTACAGAGCAGTGTTTGTGCTCTGTATTGTAATGAGCTGCTCATTGTTCTTATTCAAACTTGTTACAACTAATGGAGGACAATCTAGCTTCTCATTCTAGCCACATTATGCCAGAAATATCTTTGGAAATTTCAGTCAGTCACACAACCTTAGTTGATCTTTAGAAATTGGCTCTCTATAACTTATATACAGTGGGTGCTCAGGACCAGGGTTGAGAATGTTATTTCAGACTCAAACCTCAGTGCACTGACCAATACTCCTCAGTGTAGACCTTTTTGAGTTAATCTTAAGAAGTTTGAACAACATCACAGCACTAGTACCATTAGCTACAATCATTCAAAGTACAAACAGCGCAATGCTTCCAAATACAATCCTGGAGCAATGCGGGGTTAAGGGCCTCAAGGCCCCAACAGCTGTTCAGATCTTGTCGTGGCTACACAGGGGATTGAACCACCAACCTTCCGGTTCCTAGTCATGTACCTTATGCACTAGGCTACAGGGTGCCCTTTTCAAAAGAAATGCACAAGCTAAGAACCTTGTGCTTAAGCTTTGAGCCCACAGTAGGGAGTTACTGTTATTATAACACCATGGAGGAAATCTGACACAGGAATTGAAAAGCTAAGAGGAATCTGACTCCACTGAGATACATTACATTTAGTCTCAGTTCAGCTGGAAAATGGCTTTCTGACGGTGTCCATCTGTTATATGTCTGCATTATACCAGTTACATGTAGCAACATTAATTTGACTCCTGATCAGATCTTAAATGGGTCTGTACCACTGTTCTCTCGTCCTGTAGATATTAATTGAGCTGTATTTGACTGAAGAAATGAAGGTTGTGAACTGAGTATAAGCACCTGTATGGGGCGGCCTGTAGTGTAGTGGTTAAGGTAAATGACTGGGACACGCAAGGTCGGTGGTTCTAATCCCGGTCTAGCCACAATAAGATCCGAACAGCCGATGGGCCCTTGAGCAAGGCCCTTAACCCTGCATTGCTCCAGGGGAGGATTGTCTCCTGCTTAGTCTAATCAACTGTATGTCGCTCTGGATAAGAGCATCTGCCAAATGCCAATAATGTAATATGTTTAGTAATATCAAAAATGCTTATGAATCGCAAATGATAGTGGAATAAACTTGCAAGAATGACATTGTGCATGTGTGATTGTCATATAGACTCAACATTAGGTAGACCTGAACACCAGCTTGTTAATGAAAATACCTAATCAGTCAATCATGTGGCAGCAACTCAGTTGTTGTTCAGACCAAACATCAGAAATATAATCTAAATGACCTTGGACTGTGGAATGATTGTAGGTGACAGGGTGGTTTGAGAATCTCAGAAACTGCTGATCTCCTGGGAGTTACACACACAACAGTCTCTACAGAGCCTGAAATGAAATGGAAAATGGTATGGAAAAGAAAAAGAAAAAAACATACAGTGAGCAGCAATTCTGTGGGAAAAATGCCTTGTTGAGGGCAGAGGAGAATGGCTAGACTTCTTCAAGCTGACAGGAAGGTGACAGTGACTGAAATAAGCATGTGTTACATCAGTGTTAGGCAGAGAGCATCTCTGAACACACAACACATCAAACCTTGAAGTGGATGAGCTACAGCAGCAGAAGACCAATAAATCAAAAATATATGTCTTAATAAATACAGTGTTAAAGTGTTCACTGAATGTAGACTAGTAATGTAGAGAACTGTAAAATATTTGATGGCAATAGGATTGCCTACATTTTATGCATGGCCTACAAGATGCAAAGAGTTTTGCAGCCAACATTAGAAGTGCAAAGGCATCATTACGTTGTTTTATAAATGCCACTGGGGGATGATTTAAAATGGTTGGGAGAGGAATCCTAACAGAAAATTGACTTGGATGCTATGTGCAGGTCTGTTTCACCAAGGAGGGCACAGATCATGGGCTGGGTGGCTATCTGTTCACAGAGACTTTCAGTACAGTATACAGCCATTTAGCACTTAGTAGCCTCTCCGCAGCTCTCTAAATCAGTCAGCTGGCACACTGCTCATTAAGTATTTATGTACTGGTACATTTGGCTAATGACCATGTGTATTTATAATGTTGATTCATAAACCAATTCACAGGCAGTGTATGTTCCTAGTAGTTATGTGAACCGGTTTCAAAAGTGCAGTGATAGTTTTGTTATGCCAGGTGAAATTATAAACCCCTGTTGGTGGGGTGATGTTCAGTGCCTTTTATACCAGTGAAAGTGATGGCACGAATGCATGAATTTATTAAATGCAACATATGGCCAAGATATTGAAACCTTAAGGAAGCAAATCATAATTTTAAAAAGTATGGTGGAAGACACCCAAGCAGTATAAGTAGGTCCACAGGAATTGTAGTGACGTGGTCGCATCATAAGGTGATGTCAGCCAGAGTGTCTCAGTGAAATAAGTTCCACTCTAGATACTTTGTAAAGAGCACCTCAGATTATGCGGTAACTTTGCTGGATTTTTATGAACCTTTTTATTAAGAACCAGAAAAAGTAATGGTGGGCCATGCCTAACAGGTTAATAAACAGATGGGGACAGAAAATACTATGATGAAATGCAGCCTGAAGAAAATGGACCTTGTCCGTATTTCGGTCATGTGCATTTAAACAGCTCATGAAACAGTATATGCATGCCACTGAACAATCAATGAATCGTTCAAGGATACTTTATCTCAAAATCAATATCATGAAAATCAACAAGAAAGTGATGGGTTCAGACATTTTCTGTATGCATAGTTAAGCATGTATGATATAATGTTGATGAACAAACCTGTGTCATCCTGTAAGAAAGAGAGGGTATTTAAGCCAGTCCATATGACCATTGTGTTGAATGTTGCTGTACTGCAAACTTGCTGGGCCAGTGTGACATTGAATGCACTTTTATTATACAAATAAATGCATTAGATTATGTTATTGATTATATAGTTGAATATACAGTGTATTGTTACATAAAACATCCCAGTGACAAGTATGTATGGCAATATTTATGATTTTCACACTTCATCATTTTTTTAAATGTTTATTGCAGTACACTCTGCCTCCATGGTTCCTAATATAAGAATTCAAACACAGTCGGAAATGTTTATATCATGAAGACCAAATTGTGAACACCATAACCTTGTTTCCGCAACATTTTGTCTTTTAGTGATTCCAATCTAGTCACCGTGCATGGACTGGATGACCCTAATGCAGTTCAGGTAAATGATACTGTTGCGCAATGACATTTCTGTCAGCCTGCTATCTTCTTTCACAACACTGAGATTAGGAAAGGTGACAGAGTGGGTTTTAGCTATGAACAAAAGTGCTGGATATTGCAGGACAATCACTTGGTCTTCTTGTTAAGCCACTCCAGCTGTAACTTTGAATTTTGGTCCTTGTCGTACTAAAATGTAATTTCCTTCTCAGCTGTATTTTTTAGGAGACTGCAGTATGTTTTCCTGTTGGATTTGCCTGTACTTTATTTAATTAATTTTCCCTTCCAATCCTGAGAAGGTTCCCAGTACCTGTTGGTAAGAAGCATCCCCATAACATAACGCTGCTACCACCACGCTTGACAGTAGGGATGCTGATGCCTGGCCACTGCACAGCGTGTGTTAGGATTATGCCAGCTGTGATACTAGATTAAAGCTTCAATTGTTTTATTGATTAGATCATGTTCACAGTGGTGGAAAGGGGTCAGAAAGTAAAAGTCCTGCCCATATGTTTCAGTTAGCTGATTTCACTCCTGGGAATCCTTGCTGAAAAAATGTGCTAATTAGTGAATACAAAATGTGATTGTAACAAAATACCAGGGAGGACCTTTACTTTGTGAATCAGGAGTTTCCACCTCTGCATATTCAAATGGATATTCCTCCTCATGAAGTAGTAATTTTCTGTGCCTTTCTACAGCTGTATCCCTGAATTATGCTGATGCCTCCTTTTCTGAATGGTTACATTTTTGCCTTAAATTAATTAGAAATATGGAGATATTGGAGCATAGGTGTTGCATAAATATTATTATATATAGGCATATATATACTGTAGTCTTGGAAATCACTAACTGCAGAGAGGTCATTCAAATATGTATATTATTTGGTTACATGTAGTTCTTCTTTGCACCTTGGTAGTTCAAGAATGTGGAGAAGCATGTATTGATGAGATTCATTTTCATGTAAACATTATTGTGAGGTCTGAGGCCAAAATGTGAAAACTACCTGGGGTGAGTACTTACGCAAGGCATTGTAACTACTATGCCACACAGCAACTCCATGTTCATTGCAGTATGATTTATCATATGATTAAATGTGATGACATATTAAACATAACAAACCATAGCAATACAACATTAAGAACATACAGAGGCAGCCTGTTGCATTGTGGTTAAGGTACATCACTGGGACCTGCAAGGTTGATGGTCCAATCCCTGGTATAGCCACAATAACATCCACACAGCTGTTGGGCCCTTGAGCAAGGCCCTTAACCCCACATTATTCCAGGGGGGATTGTCCTACTTAGTCCAATCAACTGTAAGTTGCTTTGGATGAAATGTCAGCTAAATAATATGTAATGTAATGTAAAAGAGGTTCATACTGTTCAGATGTGTGCTAGAGGAAGTGCAATGTGACAATTTAGCAATAACTTTGGGAGAGCTTAGCTGAATTATGTTCTGCCTGAGCTGTAATTACAGTATCAGCGTATTGATCGTTGTTCTCTTGCCTCAACAGCAGTCTGTTTGGGAAAAAAAATCAATATGTCCACCCACATCATGGGCGGGACTGGGGGAATAAATCCCACTGGCATACACACGCATTGGAGATGTGCAAAGTAAAACTATTACCTGCATGCAGCCATGCTGTTGAGAGATTGCATTGTGAGTGCATGTGTGTGTGAGTGAGAGAGAGAGAGAGAGAGAGAGAGATTAATGACACATCATGCATTGACACCACGCCCAAATATTCAAACTTCTTCTGTTTTCCTCAGGAGTAGATTCATTCTTTGACTAATTTGAAGAGCGAGACACATTACTCTCTGCATCAGTAGAGCAGATTTGACCATCAAATCTCCTGCAACTGACACAGAGATAAGAGAAACATACTGTATAAAGCCATAAATATATCTCTTACTCTAGTGATACAGGAAAAAAAGATGTAACATTTAAAACCAAAAATAAAGATATCTGACAAATAATTTGAGGTATTTGCAATACAATCTGACAGTGACTGGTACAATTGAGTTGAAGGTGTGAATTTCTCTGGCAACTTGGTGCATTGCAAGGGCAAACCATGAGGATACTGTGTGGCTAGATCAGTTTGTACCCAACATAAAATATCTTCCTTTCAAAGATAATTTTACTTTTATCAAATTGAAGTCCTAATGCTGCCCCAAGCAATTATACAACTGCACTAGAATAATGATAATGATTATGACATTCTCCAGAAAGAAAAAGAAACATCAGACATAAAGGCAAATTACTGATATCACAAGGACCAGAAAATGATTCCTTCGTGGGCAGAAAATAAAATGCCCTTGATTTATCATAGGTGTCCATAGGCTACCAAATACAACAATGACTCATCAGAAAGAGTAACATTAATATCAGGCATGTAACCAGTATGCCCCTGTATAAAGCGTCTCACAAAACCATTACTATGTTGTAAGAGACTGTCTATAGAATATGCTGAAGTCACACTTGAGCTATGGCTAAAATAACTGTCTGATTGATTGATTGATTGATTGATTTTATTGAATTAATTAATTAATTTTTCAGGGATTACTGTTTCACTTGCTGTGCATATATCATTCTTGGAGAATGAGTACAATGATCTCAGCCCTGTCGGAATTGGATTTGGACCAACTTTAGTGTACATCATATTTCATTTCAGTAAATCATATGGTTATCACTGCAGCTGATACATATGAAATATCAATCTGATACTCAAGGCTGAAAAAACTATATATGTTTTATTTAATATATTTCAACACACCTGGCAAATTAGATAGAGTTACTGAAATGCTAATATCCTTTTGTGGTCCATTTAGTGTGTGTGTGTTTGGTCTGGCTAATGCATTGTCATGGTAAAACGCACACTGCTCAGAATCAATCAGCTGACTCAGAATCAGTCTTAAGCAGGAGTTATATATGACATAATTGGATATTGTATTTGAAATTCTGCCAACAATGACCATTTTCTAATCCACAAAACCTCTTTCCTAAGAGCTATTTCACATTCCAGGAGATTTTATATTGATTTCCTAAATGATGTATTCGAGGTCATGTCAACTTGCGTGACAGGAACGGGAAACGCCCAGACTGCAAATCTTTGTGCCCACCAATTTACAGAGCCCTCTAGAATGACTCTGAATAAAGATAAAAAAGGCTGTATAAAATAGATAATGCAGGTAACAGGTTATAATATATACATATACACTCAGTGTGCAGTTTATTAGGTATTTATTAGACTTATTTTTTAGAGCTGCTGTGGCTTATCCATTGAGAGTTTTGATACATTTTGTGTTCAAAGATGCTCTTCTGCATACCACTGGTGTGGTAATGTGTGGTTATTTCCATTACTGTCACCTTCCTGTCAGCTTTGGCCAGTCTGACCATTCTCCTCTGGTGTCTCTCATTAACAATCTCATGATCTCCCGTTATTTGCACACACACTAATTTTGAGAGTTTGCAAAGAATGGTGTTGTAGGGGTCCTCGCACGGGACTCCAAATTATGTAGGGTCCTCGCACGGGCCGCCAAATAACGCAGGGATTTTACTCTCTACGAAACCGGGGTGCCAGTTAAACGTTGTGTAGCAGTATAACTGCAAAAAGTAATCAGTCTCATAAAATTACTATTATCAGAAATATCTAACCACAAATTTAGTATTTTAATTAATAATTAAAATAACCAATATTAATGATTAAACATACCGATAACCTGAAGGTTGGAAGTTCTTCGAAAGTCTGCTTGAACTCGGCTCTCATGTCTATGTGATTCCAAAACGGACACCGGGGTTTAATAAAATATATTTATTAAACAAACGTAAAACACAGAACAGATAAACTAACGGGAAATTTAGTTGGGTATGTGTGTGTGCGCGCGTGTCACTTGAACAAAGGAAAGGTAAAAGTGGGAGTAGCTAGCTTGGGTAAGCTAGAGTTCTGGGTGTGTTAGTTATTGTTAGCTGTGAGAAGACTACTTGCGTAGTATATATGCGCAAAAGACGGCGAATCAATTCACGTACATATATAGCTAACACAATACATTCCAACGATAAGACGGCAAATATGGAAACACAGATTCACAAAAACAGTTAAGACTAAACTAAACACTGGCTATGCCTGAATGTTTGTTCTCTTACTGAGTCCATACGCATTGGATCCAAAAGACGTGCTGTCCTTGTAGGAGCCGCGATGGTGCTGTGAATGTGTGTCCTGGAGAGATGCGCAGGCTTTTCCGGGTGGAAAAGTTCGTTGCTGTTGTTCTTTGGTGAGCTTTGCAGGGGTTAACTGATGTAGCGTTCTGCGTACACCAGTTTCCACTCGCTGTAGGCCACGAAGTTACCGCGAGGTAACTGGGTGTGTCCGTAGGCCTGGTAGTGCGCTGTGCAGCATTCAGCCTCTGTCCGAGTCTCGGAGCAG
Organism: Conger conger; assembly: GCF_963514075.1. Lineage (NCBI taxonomy): Eukaryota > Metazoa > Chordata > Actinopteri > Anguilliformes > Congridae > Conger > Conger conger. Next base: position 20,393,349 of record NC_083764.1, on the reverse strand, counting down.
ATGAGCTGAAGCGAATGGCCAAAAAGGGTTCGTCGAAGAGAAGAAGCAGAAGAAGCAGAAAAAGCAGAAGAGAGAGATCCCAAGAACGTGTCTTGCTCTTATACGGGACCGTTTATTGCTCCCGCCATTACGGGATTGGCTGAACCAAGTTAGACGTCATTCGTGGTGGACGTCCCGGAATTTTGTGGAAGTTGTAGTCCCTACAGTGTGAAAAACAAAAAGAAATACAGTGAGCAGCAGTTCTGCTAACAGAAATGCCTTGTTAATGAGAGACGTCAGAGGAGAATGGCCAGACTGGTCAAAGCTGACAAAACGCAAATAACCACACATTACAACAGTGGTATACAGAAGAGCATCTCTGAAGACACAACGCATCATAACACTAAGTGGATAGGCTACAGCAGAAGAATCAAACACACATACATACTTAAATATTTACTCAAATTTTTTTCTGAAAACCACAGACACCAAAATTATTGGCACCCCTAACAATTATTATAGATAAAATCAAACAAAGTGGAATTGGCAATACGATTTTACTTTAATTGAGTTCATCACAGTCTAAAGGAACTACTATATTGTGTTATTCCATCACTTCATGTTTCATTAGAAATGAGGCAACAAGCATGCAAGATCCCTTTGTCAACCATCAGCCTAGGAAAAACCAAATAACTTTCAATTCAGAAGACAAAGATAGTAATTGACACTGTGGCAGAATGACAGCCCTGACAGCACAGTAAACAAAACCAAGTATCTTGAGTTTGCCAAAACTCATTAGAATTATGACTGGAAGAGAGTGCTATGGTCAAATGAGACCAAAATTGAACGCCTTGGCCAAAATGAAATGCATACAAGTAGAAGCAAATCGGGCAGTGGGTCATTGATGTTTTGGAATTATTTTGGTGGCAGTGGTCCAAGGCCACTATTTAAGATCACTGGCACAATGAATTCAACAAAGTACTAGGAAATCTTGGCAGAAAATCTGGTTGCCTCTGCCAGGAAGCTGAGTCTTGGTCTAGGTAGATTGTCCAACAGGACAATGAGTCCAAGCATACATCATAATCTTCAAATAAATGGTTAAGTAAAAACAACAGCCATGTTCTGCAATGGCCATCTCAGTCTCCAGACTTAAATCCCATGAGAAACCTGTGGTCTGAACTTAAGAGAGGGTATCTCAAGGATATCTATAATTCTAAAAAGTTCTGCATGTTGAAATGGTAAAAACAGAAGCACAATACTTTACATATGTTGGAAAATAAAGCTTATGTCAATAACTATATATTTTTTAGTTTACAGCACTTTTTGTGCATATTAATCAAGGGTGCTGATCATTATGGAGCCAACTGTATTTATTCATAGGATTATATAGCTTAATAGGCCTAATTATATACTTATGTATTGAATCCTAAAGACATTTTGTAAAAAAAACCCAAAAGAAGACAATTACAATCACAGAACAGTGACGGCACATTATCATCACTACCACTCTCACAGAAAAAAAGGACTACTCACTGAGTCATATGAGCCCTGTTTCACATTTAATGACCTCATATGAAAGCCACAAATCAGTGGGATACATTTCACGGGTCCTAGAGGAAAAGGGCTGGTGTTTTGCTAGCTTTCGGATGATTACTATTAAAGTGGCAGTCTAAGATTTTCTAATAAGAACAAAGACATATTCCATCCATCCATCCATTATCTTAACCCGCTTATCCTGAACAGGGTAGCAGGGGGGCTGGAGCCTATCCCAGCATACATTGGGCGAAACAAAGACATATTCCCACTGGCATTTCTCTAGCAATTGACCATTGTTTAATTTCATTTCTATTAATCACAAAAAAATATGTTTTATGTTTGCATTTCTGAAAGGTTCAAAAGAAAGGAAATTAAATTGATCAGCCCTAACACTAACATCACCCCGCTCTCCATCAAGGTATCAGCACAGATATCTGGCAACATGCCACAGCCATGTACAATGTCTACTCTACATCAGACAATATGTGTCACCACTGGGCAGATTGTTCAAGATTCAAACCTCTCAAAGAATTCATAATCTTAGAGTAGATTAATCACAGATGCTCACTTTGTGATTTCAGCATGAATATGCCTGACCAAGAACCAGTGATGTAATTTTATAAATAAATTGGCAAAACAAAGAGCGTACCTTGTATCTTTAGAAAACTAAAGACTAAAAGTAGAGTATACAAACTTTTCAGTGCTCAGGTATGGACTACAACCCACAGAGAAAACAATACTTTCATCCGGACTTCATCAGGCTGAGTAACGGTTTTACAAACAACACCCCTCTCCCTCAGCTCCCCAAATTGGAAAAGGCCAGCTGTCTTTCCACGCATGCTTTGGTCTATTAAATGGCACTTGCTTGATTGAATGACCTACCGGTACTAGACATGTGCAGTTTCTTTTTGAAAATCAGTCACATTCACAGGTTGCTGGAAGGCGGCTAATGACTCATTTTCCTCTGAAATGAATGAGAGGCAGATGTTTTTTTTAATGGAAATAAAGTAGTTTACACTCCATTAATCGAGAGGGAGACCTCATAGATCTCAAGGATGGATAAAAGCAGACTTGCCTGTACCTGTGTGCAATCTTAAGGAATTTGGCAACCTTGTAGGTCTGTAAAGAAGACAAATGGGTTGAAGCTTCATTAATTCACCCATTGGCAGTAATTTTACAAGTATACTGCTGACTCGAAGAGGAGAAAGTAATAGATTTGTTTGTGCCAAGTGGAATCAGCATCACGGTAGTGATGCATGCAGTATGTCCATTATAGATAAAGGTATAATTCAGCCTTCAGCTGTAGTGAGAACACACAATATGTGGTGTGCAGGGATTTACTAATGTGATGTGCAAATCAGTAATTAAGCAGCCGTATGAATGGATAATGTGCACTGTGCCAGTTGTTCACAAACCTCTTCGCAGGGACCCCCAGGATGCGGGTTCATGTATTCTGTCTCAAGCCCACCAATGCATCAAATCAAAGCCTTGATGTTGTATCAGGGGGTATTTCTTGAAGCTGGCTAACTGAGTAAGCCATTCACTTCTGCACTGATGTGGCACATAGGTTGTGAACAGTGACCACCCCCAGCCCTGCATCACAATGGTGGAGAATGTGGGCCTAGCGCCCTGGTGAGCAGACAGATATATTTTCCTTGTGGAGAATATGCCGGAAACGGGGACAAGGCCCACACCGAGCCACCATTCCTCCCAGCCAGCCCTCAGAGAGCACAGGGCCCTGGATGTGGGAGGATCTTGAGGACTGCCCCCTGGACTACCCGGGAGACCTCCTGACCCGGGTGGCTGAGGCCTATCCCTGCCTCTCTTGCCACCAGCTGCAGCAGCGGGTCCTCTAGGTGAGGAGCCTCCCTCGCCAGCTGCCACAGCTGTTCAGTGGATGGAAACCTTTAGTAAATGAGAGTGGTCAAAGAAGAATGGCCAACTGGTTCAAGCTGACAGGAAGGTGACAGTAACTCACATAACCACGCATAGTATTTAACAGTGGTATGCAGAAGAGCATTGCTGAACACATGAAGTTTGAAGAATGTTGTCTTGCCATTCATGGGGCAACTTAATACAAACTGAGCATTGTTAAATGCTACAGCCTGTGTGAGCATTGTTGCTGACCATGTCCATCCCTTTATGGCTACAGTCTACACATCTTCTGATATTTACATTTTACATTTTAGTCATTTGGCAGATGCTTTTAATCCAAAGCGACTTACAAGTGCATAGGTTCTACCACAAGTCAAAGCATCACATCCAGAACTAGAAAAATACACCTGGACTGCTGTTCTAAACATATAGTCGTCATCATAAGTGCAATTTTATTTTATTTATTTATTTATTTTTTTTTGGGGGGGGGGGGGGGTTAGACAGGGATAGGGGTAAATCAGGAGGGGGGACTAAGGTAGAGTTTGAAGAGGTGTGTTTTGAGTCTGCGTCGAAATAGGGGGAGGGATTCTGCTGTCCTGACAGCAGTAGGCAAGTCATTCCACCACTGAGGAACCAGAACGGAAAACAGGCGTGAACGTGCAGCTCGACCGCCAGGTGCCCGTAGAGAGGGAATCGTAAGGCGACCAGAGCTGGCAGACCGGAGTGGTCTAGCTGGGGAGTAGGGAGTGATCAGGGATTGTATGTAATGTGGGGCAGTCCCCTTAGCAGCCTGAAATGATAGCTGCTTTCAGCAGGATAACACAGCATATCACAAAGGACATGTTACCTCAAGCTGGCTCCACAAACATGACAATCACCAGATCTCAATCCAATAGAGCACCTTTGCTTTGAGATGTGGTGGACTGTGAGATTTGCAGAATGAATGTATTGCCAATGTCATCATAACAAGGTTTCCATGCCACAAAGAATTCAGGCTGATCTGGGGGCAATGGGAGGTTATACATGCATCAAAATGCATAAAAGCATGCAGATGTGGTCAAGAGGTTCAGCTGTTTTTCAGACCAAATGTCATAATGGGGAAGAAAAGTGACTTTGACTGTGTTTGTTGGTGCCAGACAGGGTGGTTTGAATATCTCCGAAACTGCTGATCCCCTGGGATTTTCACGCACAACAGTCTCTAGAGTTCACTATGCAGAGAATGGTGCGAAAAACAAAAAACATCCAATGAGCAGCAGTTGTGTGGGCAAAAACATCTTGTTAATGAGAGAGTTCAGTGCAAAAAGGGCCAGACTGGTAAACTAACTGGCAAATAACCACACATTACAACAGTGCTATGCAGAAGAGCATCTCTGAATACTGCACCACTGCACTATGCAATTCACATTAGACACATACTTCACTTCCGATAATTCGGCGGTTTGGAAGAAGGCCACTTCATAATGGAGAATGCAAACCCCTGGGGCAATGAAGATGGCATTGGACCACTGCAAAGTCTTTGCCATCACATCACAACTCGATGTCTGCATCAAGTGAGCAACTGTCAGCTTCAAATTCAATCAGGCTTGGCCAGCACAGCACTGACTTCATACTGTTGAGTGCCTGCGGTATATAGGGATGACCCTTGTGAAGATTCCTCTGCCCTCCCTGCTGCTGAAAAAGACTAGAGCTGTCCTAGCTACATTGCTGTGTGCCATACTATATGAACCACCTTCTGAAAAGGTCATCTTTCATTTGCAAGCAATTTGCAAGTAAGCCCATATTCTCGAAAAACTAAACTAACAATGAGAAATAGAAAAGCCAATTAATATCTTTACAGCCATTTATGACATATAACAGTACATTGTTTGTTAATTGTATTTCACATTTCAATCTTTTGTTTACAGCTGTATTACTGTAGATTTTCAAAGACACATTTCTATATGTTAACATATGTATCTTCATCTTGGATGTCTTTGACTTGGTACAATAGTGGCTCCCTAATCTAATACAGCTGAAAACAAAACACTGAACTGTGAAATACACTCACTGAGCACTGCATGAACATTTTAACATATTCATGCAATTATCTAATCAGCCAATTATGTGGCAGTAGTGCAATGCATACAATTATGTAGATATTGGTCAGGAGCTTCAGTTAATGTGCACATCAACCATCAGAATGGGGAAAAAATTTGATCTAAGTGACTTTGTCCGTGGAATGATTGTTCGTGACAGATAGGGTGGTTTGAGTATCTCAGAAACTGCTGATCTCCTGGGATTTTCACACACACTAGTCTCTAGAGTTTGCAAAGAATGGTGCAAAAATATAAAATCCAGTGAGCAGCAGTTCTGTCGACAAATGCCTTGTTCATGAGAAACGTCAAAGGGGAATGGCCAGTCTGGTCAAAGCTGACAGGAAGGTGACACTAACGCAAATAACGACAGTGGTATGCAGAATATCTCTGAAAAAACAACACATCATAACTCTTCTTCTAAACAGCAGTAGAAGTCTAAAAAATAAGTCTAATAAATACCTAATGAAGCGCTCACTGAGTGTATATTCCCAGACAGGGCAATTTCTGCAAAAAAAACTTCACTGACCCCTGGTGGTCAATATTTAGTATTAATTTCCTACTCACAGTTTTGTCGACTCAGATCAAAATCTGTTAAAATATGTAGATCCCATGAATTACAGATTTCTGTGTATACCGCCAAAGTAACATAGCAGAAAATATATTATGGGAAGGAATATACCTTGAACAAAAATGTCTCAGTCCTGGGCTGAACCACAGTCTGGAGAACCACAGTCTGTTGGTTTTATTTTTTTTCCTTAAAATCAGTGACTGATTCAGACTTAAGAAACCCAAATAATCCAAATGCCCACCCAAAGATGACATCCTAGTAACACCTCTGTTCCTCCCCCTTTTCTAGAGGGTTCCATAATCTGCAAACAGTGATCTACCAATGGCTGGATTTATATGATCATACATAAAGGTCATTAATCATTATAGATAATAATGGACCGGTGATGCAACACCCAGATGTTATGTCATATAGGTAAAGTAGGATCCCTGATGAGATTTGGACATTGAACTGTAATATAACGGTTCTAGTGTCGTATTGTTATAGCCCAGGAATGTGCGATTACCATACAAATCTGGTACAAGTAGTTTCCCACAAATTATTGATTGTTGTAGTGTAGGCCATTAAAGAAGGAAACCACATAAAAGTTTAAATAAAAAATAAATAAAAACTTTTTTTTTGGTTGCAAAAACTTTATTTATCCATATAAAATTTAAGGTATGCTAATGAAGCAAAAAGATATGAACATCAAAAGACCATAGCCTAGAAAACATACTAGCATACATAGAAATAGCACCTTCTACATGAATACTATAGCTTATTTCAAGCCATTTCAAGTGTCAGAAATAAGAAACTACATATAGTCATCAGACCAAAGAAAAAATCTTCAACACGTTGTGTTGGATTATTATAGCCACAAAATGCATTAATCCACCCATTATGTTGTCAATAGTCAACAAGCATGAGTAAAAGGGTCCTACTGCTAAGCAGGAATCTTACCACTATAAATCACTACAGTGTTATCAAAAAAGAATATGTTCAATAGTGAGTTTTTAGCCATTTTGTCTGACAACCTGTAGGTCATCCCAGAAACCAGTTTTCAACATGGAATGCAAGAACAACATCAAGATAACCTTTCATAATAATATGTAAAATATGAAACAGCTTTTTTTTTTGTGAACCCACCCCCTACAGGAGTACCTGTGTTTTGCCTAATTTTGTTAACATGGAAAATTGTAGTGAATTAGTAAAGTATTCGACAAAGTTTAACAAAGAGTAATACAAAAGATATACGCTTTCATAAAGAGGTGAATATAGGTTGTCAAAAAAAAACGAATATCAAAATGTGCAAGTCGCAAAAGTTTGTTACGCACATGTACGCCGTTAAAAAAACTGGAGGCACATGGAGACATTCCTCAGAGCGCAACAAGCACAAAGAATTGTATGGTAAACTAAAAAAAATACAATCCATCTCATTGCTTTTGTCTTTACAGAATTGGAGGTCAACTGACTGGGTGCAACTGAGTATAATATGTATGAAAAACAATTAATTGTTCCATGTGCCAAATTAATAACGTCATCGTGTAATGTAATCCAAAAAACGGAGAATAATTTTCTTTCAGACAGATTCCTTTCCCTTCTTAGAGGAAAATATTTCTTGGAAAGTACCAGAAAAATGTGCTGATTAACACTTATTAAGTCTTCTGCTGCTGTAGCCTATCCATTTAATAATTTTGATCCATTGTGTGTTCAGAGATGCTCTTTTGCATACCACTGTGTGGTAATGTGTGGTTATTTGTATTACTATCACCTTCCTATCAGCTTTGACCAGTCTGGCCCTTCTCTTCTGAGCTCTCTCATTAACAATGTGGTTCTGCCTGCAGAACTGCTGCTCACTGGATGTTTTTCGCACCATTCTCTGCAATGTTGTGTGTGAAAATCCCAGGAGATCAGCAGTTTCTGAGATAATAAAACCACCCTGTCTGGCATTCCATGGTCAAAGTCACTTTGATCACATTTCTTCCCCATTCTGAAATTTGGTCTGAAAACAGCTGAACCTCTTGACCATTTCTGCATGCTTTCATGCATTTAGTTGCTGCCAGATGATTGGCAGCATTAACAAGCTGGTATGCAGGTCTACCTAATAAAGTGATCATTGTGTAAATTCTTAGACATCTTTTACTTTTATTCTGTACAGCACACTGGCCAACTTCCGGTTCTGGTTTGTTTTTAAACGTGCTTTATAAATAAATTTGACTTGACATCATTGCTTTTCTTTTTCACTTACAAAAATACAAAACCAGTATGTATTGAGCTAACATTTACATTCAGTATTGAAATTCCACTTTCAGGTTTTGCATAATTCTGATAATGGCAATTGTGTTTCATATGAATAAAAATATATTTAAAATATAACAATGCAATGCAAATTTTGATAACTGTGTCCTGGATCATTCAACGTCATAGTTCAAGATACTGATGCGAACTAGACAGAACTGCCGTGAAGCTACTAATATTCTACCATTGTGTACAATTATTCCTGTTTTCCTATCCTATGTAGAGAGCCGAGTACTTTACTCCTTAGGGGTCTTCTCAATAAGTTTACCCTTGTGGTACTTTTGTCCAATTCCATAAGGCACATGGGCAGCAATGGTTCCCAGCTCCTCGGCCCCCTGAATGTGGAACATCTGATCATCGAAGAAGATGTGTGGGTGGATCTTCTGCAAAAGTGGACCTTTGGGGGCTCCGGCGAGGAAAAGTGCCTCATCGATCTCCAAACCCCAGCTCCGTAGGGTCTTCAGTACCCGGGCCCCGGAGCTGGCTGCGCTCCTGGCTGTCACCAGGTAGGTCCGGATGGGGCAGTCCATTCGCTCATTCTTGGCGTAGAACTTGCGCTGGAGCTTCCCCAGTGCCTCCAGGAAGCACTTCAGGGGCCCCTGAGATGGAAGGCAATGTGTTAACAAATTTAGCTAATGTAAAATCAACAATAACACTGTGTCTACGTCAAGGTCATTTGAGTATTTATTTATAACAACAATCGCCCTTGTACATACTGTATATTCACATTTATCCTGTATTTACTATTTCTGTAACCTTATGCACTATTTTGCACTGGTTAGATGCCAAACTGTATTTCATCATCATAATAATTGTACTCTGTGCAGTGACAATAAAGTTGAATCTAATCTAATCTAATCTAATCTAAAGTATGGGGCTAGCTATAAAATGACAGCATTTCATTTGTCTTTACAATGCCACTGCCTTTTTTCCACTTGAATGCTTACTTACAGTTAAAATTATATGGAAATTATCAGTGACCACTTTATTAGGTAGATCCCTACACCACCTTGTTAATGTAAATATCTGATCAGCCAATCATGTGGCAGCAATTCTGCATGGAGACATGGTTCAGTTTTTGTTTACACCAAACATCAGAATGGGGAAGAAATGTGATCTACTGTAAGTGACTTGGAATTATCGTTGGCAGCAGTCGGGATGGTTTGACTAGCTGCTGATCTCCTGGGATTTTCACACACAACAGTCTCTAGAGTTTGCAGAGAATGGTGCGAAAAACTAAAATCATCTAATGAGCAGCAGTTCTGTGGGTGAAAATGCTTTGTTAATGAGAGAGATCAGAGAAACAATCATTCTGCTGTCAAAGTCACTTAGATCATATTTTTCCCCATTCTGATGTTTGGTCTGAACAACAAGTGAGTTTCCTTACCATGTCGTATGCTTCTCTGCTTGCTGCCTGGTGATTGGCTGATTATGCATTAAAAAGCTGGTGTACAGCTGGTGCACTATTTAAAAGTGATCACAAGTTTCTATCTGTGTGTGTGTGTGTGTGTGTGTGTGTGTGTGTGAGAGAGAGATCACTTTATTAGGTAGACCTGTACACCAGCTTGTTAATGCAAATATTTAATCAGCCAATCATGTGGCAGCAACTAAATGCATAAAAGAATCCAACCATCCAATTAATTTTGATCCCCTAAAATAGGGGAGCCTATGTATAGAAATGGATGTGATTCCTACACACATCACCTGATATTGACCCTCAAATTAAAGGGGATTAAACTCTGCACTTTAACCTCACATTGTTTCCTTTCAAATCCAATGCGCTGGACTACAGAGCCGAAAACTGTCCAAATACGTACGGACTGCACTGTATTGCATATCAAAAACATTGATGTAGTCTATTCACCTGTGCTAGGGGCTTGTTCTCATACTTCTTCTCGTGTTCAAAGAAGGTGTCTAGCCCATGCTGTTTCACAATGATCTCGGACTCATCAGAGAAGAGGACAGCATCACCATCGAAGGCCACACGCAGCTGTGTGTCACTTAATTGGATCTCCTTTTGTGGAGTGAACATTGTAGCAGCTGCGATACCTGGGTCAGTGGAACATTATCGAGAGCTTTCAATCAAAATGCAGGTTATGTCAGAAAATGTGTTATGTCAGGTAACACTTTCTTTTAAAAACTGGTGAAATATTGATATCCAAAATTTTACCCACCTTCTTCAATTGCTTCCTGTACTTTTTCAGAGTCTTTTGAGAGGTAGAGGTTGGTCATGTAGGCCTTCAGATATCCAATTGGGCTATTCCCACCCGTCATACAGAACCGCTCAATTGTTAAATCTAATTTGGATACAGTATACAACCGATTAATGTCATTATCATTACTGTCATTTGCTCACTTTGCGTCATTTAAGAAGTTAATGTCATGTGTAGCATAATTTGTGACTATAGGCAATGCACATAGCAGACACTGGATGTGATGGTGTGATACACGTACCGTAGTGATTGATGCTGTTAATGAGGCGCACCCCGATCTGGGCAGGGTTATTAGTCATCAGGACAATGTCAAACAGCTCCTGGCCTTCAGGGTACAGCTCCCTCAACCGTTTGTTCACATTCATTAGAGCCTGTCCATAAATACAACATTCAGCCTGGGACAGAGTAACAGTTAAGCACCTGGGATAAGCACTGCATCTACAGTGGCTTCAGAAAGTATTCACACCCCTTCACTTTTTGTACATTTTATTGTGTTGTAGATTTTAAATAATAAAATTGCCATTCTGCCCATCATTTTTTATAAATCTTTTTTTTAAATCAAAAACTGAATTCTCTCATTTAATGAGAGAAAATCTAAAACCTGATTGAAGTCCACCTGGGGCAAATTGAACTGATTGGACAATAGTTTAAAAAGGCACACACTTGTGTATATAAGGTCCCACAATGCACACTGCATGTCTGGTCAAAAACCAAGCCATGAAGTCCAAGGAACTCTCTGTAGACCTGTGGCCTTGTGGCGAGCCATAGATCGGGCAAGGGTAAAAAAACATTTCTAAAGCTTTGAGTGTTCCCAGGAGCACAGTAGCCTCAATAATTGTGAAATGGAAAAGGGTTGGAACCACTAGGACAACAGCAGTACATCCGGAAATACTGAGTAACCGGACAAGAAGGGCCTTGGTTATGAAGGTGATCAAGAACCCAACAGTCACTCAAACAGAGCTCTGGAATTCTTCTGCAGAGATGGGAGAACCTGCCGGAAGGATGACCATCTCAGCAGTACTCCATCAATCAGGCCTTTATGTTAGAGTCGCTAGACAGAGGCCACTCTTGAGTAAAAGGCATATGACAGCCCACTTGGAGTTTGCCAAGCAGCATTTAAAGTGGCAGCATCATGCTATGGGGGTGCTTCTCAGTGGCAGGGACAGGGAGACTGGTCAGAATTGAGGGAAGGATGAATTCAGCCAAATACAGAGGGATCCTTGAAGAATCTCTGCTTCAGAGTGCACGCAACCTCAGACTGGGGCGATGGTTCACCTTTCAGCAATCCATTTATCCATTTAAATTAAATCTATAACACAATAAAGTGTGCAAAAAGTGAAGGGGTATGAATATTTTATGAAGCCACTAGACATCATACCTCCCCGAGCCTAAAATAGCATGTGCTTTGTGGTTCAACTGAATGAGTCACATGCAGAATTGCTTCACCGCCCATTGTGATGGGTTACACACAATGTGGGAGTGTTGACCATCGGGCTTGTGCAGTTAAATTCATACACTGATAACAAAAATGATAATACATCACTAGCTCATAAAGAAATGTAAAAATAAATGATACATTTTATTTTTTTTAATTGATTCATAAAAAGAAATAGGGGAATTAATACAAAGGTAAATAAATATAGAAGCAAATTAAAACAGAAATATAAATGTATGTCACATTATCAATTAATTATTTTTAATAGTATTTTTGGCCCATTTAATGGCATATTAATTTATTTTTTGAGTCAGTTATTTATTTATTCATTCATTTTATTTTTTATTTTGGCAGCTTTCGGTACAAATTATTCTGGAATCATGAAAACTGAAAATACACATTTTGCATAAAGTACTTGTGCAACAACCGAGTAAAGTTATGATACACAATTTAGCTGTACGACGTGTGTTTAGAATGTAATTTGGATATCTTTGTATATATTATTTTCCTGGCTCCAAAGTTAGAATGTAATAGAAACAAATGAGATGACAAACTAAGCATTGCATACCAGACCACACACTTCCTGGTTGTTACCTTCACAAAAGGAAAAGAGGCGCCTGGCATCAGAGGCTCATCCTCGTGCTGTTGCTGGTAGGCAACGTACTTTTCCACACCCTCCTCCTCGTAGATTTTCCTTTCCTTTACCATGTCAAACAGCGTGCGAGATGACACTGCGATGGTGACGGCAAACCGAGGTTTGGGCTAGTTATGATGTAAAAAAATAAAAGTTTAAAAACGCCACATTAAATTGTTCAAAAATGTATAAAATAGAAATCAATAATGCCTTCCCTAAACTTGGTGAAGGGGCACATATTTTCCACAACTCCGTTAGCTTCCCATGAGCAGGCATACCAAAATCACTTACTGGCAGTGGTTTCTTTGCTTTTAAATTTTCAAAGGCGACTTTAGCTGCAGCCCACTCCTCTTCCTCTGTTTTATCACCATTCGCTTTACTCTCGTCAACGTTCGTATTTATTTCGCTCATATCTGCGGCGAATTCAGATAAAATCAACTTATACTACAAATAATAGTCGTCCACACCTTCTAAGGAGACAGCGCCGCAACTTTTTAGATTGCGGAAATGAGGAACGGGAACTGTGACATAACTGAAATGGGCGTCACCCAGATACCCACAGAACTGTATAAGAACTGTGGCGTTACCCAATGTTGGTACCGTGCTTGCTTTCATTTTTAAACTCGAGCGATAAACATAACATGATATTTATCGTCATAAACATAACAAGATGTTTATCGTCTGGCAGTCGGAGGGTTTCCGGTTCGATCCCGACCTAGATGTGTCGAAGAGTCCCTAAGCAAGACTCCTATCCCCCAAACGCACTTGACGAGCAGGTTGGTGTCTAGCAGGGCAGCCAATCGCCGTTGGGGTGTGAGTGTGTGTAGAATGGGTGAATGAGAAGCATCAATTGGACAGCGCTTTTCCAACCATTAACCATAAAGCAAATTATAACTTATTTCGAGGTGTGACAATAGATTTATGGAGGATTTTATAATTTTCTTACATAAGAGCGATGATGGTTGAAATACTTAAGACTGCCGGACTGATTAATGCATTTTTTGTTAAATTAATCCTGACCCGCATTCGCAGGAATAAAAGAAGTTCCAGTTATGATTCATGAATATTTTTTTAGTAAAAACACACCGCCGCTAGAGGGTACCATAGCTCCATGGGAGATACCTCAATTTCGCAAACGAGCAGTTCTTCATTTGTATTGAGTGCCTTGCATGCCAGCCAATCCCCGTTGGTGTGTGAGTGTGTGTATGAATGGGTGAATGAGAAGCATCAGTTGTACAGCGCTTTGGATAAAGGCGCTATATAAATGGAAACCATTTTCCTTTTTAAAAAATTGTATGTTATGTATCTGACGCTTTTATCCAAAGCGGTTTACAGTTGATTAAACAATGTAGTGGACAATCTGCGCAGGTCTTATTCTGGCTACACCAGGGATTGAACCACCAACCTTGCGGACCCTGTCATGTACCTTAACCACTAAACTAAAAAGATATTTGGGTAGGCCAACCTGGAAATCGTAAAATAACGTATGGAGTACAAAGGATCTTGAAAATACATTATCATGCAGGTTCAACAGACTTTCTTAATCCTTATAATCATCTTTTCATAGAAAATAGGTCTGATTCACTTGAAACCTGATATACTACGCCTTTGTGGTATAACCTAGCTCAATAGCAAAGGATAAATTGCTACATGAAATAACACAAAGCTAGATATCAATATATTTTTACCGATTAAAACAATGTTTGCACTTTTTCAGATATCAGATATCACATTCAAATACAATACAATGCTGTGAAATTTCCCCCTTTCTGATTTCCTCTAGTATTGCATATTTATTTTCAGATGTTTAGACAAAATGTAATAATTGACAAAGGGAAACTAACTAAACACAAAACATACTTGAACAATTATTGAATTTCTTTAATGACAAAATGTTTGCAAACACCCATATCACCCATATGAAAAAGGGGAAGAATGTGGTAGGCAGAATAGCAAGTTTTCATTGACACACAAAACTTGAAGTTGATGGGCTATACCAAATAGTCCAATACCCTAGAAAGTGGTCACTGAGTGTATAATCCTCATATTCATGATTATATATGTCATTTATGAAATAATAATTGCAACAGTAAATATAAAATAAACATAATAAACATATTGCTACTGTAGGTTTACATATACATCAGTATTCATTAAAAAATTGTTGTGTCTCAGATGCCTCAAGTTTGAACACAATTCTACACACCAAAATATGGAGTGCATTGCAACCTCCTTTGTCAATCCTTTGTGAATTATTGTAACCCCCTTTGTTAGTTTGGAAAAGCAACAATAATGCATGTCTGCTGGTACTTTTTCACTTCAAGGTCTATTGGTTAACCAAGACACAGGTATTGAGTCCAAGATGAAGTCAAGAAAGATATATAATGGTGCAATACATAATTTAAAAAGTAAAAAAAAAAGAGAGAGAGACCAACTCCAGTTCTGAGGTCAATGGCAGGTGTATATCTAATCTGCATGTTGTTTGCTGAGGGAGGAAACCGCAGTACCTGGAAGAAACCCACGCGAACATCATCCTTGTCATCGTCCAGCTGTAAGACCCCAAGCCTACTGTATTCCACTAAGTATCGACACGGCTTGTATCCCCCTGCATTACGCGCTCGCATTGGTTGATTCCAAAGCAGAACATCATGGCGATTGATGGTAAGTAGGCCAGTTACGGCGTCTTCTTAAAATGAATAACTTCATCATTTAAAAAGAAAATATTCTGCAGCTTAGAATGCGCCAGTGGACTCTTGACAAGCATTGCAGTGAACTCATTCACATTTAAAGGATTGATTGGAGGGTGTTAAAGTTTCGCTGTGTGCTAACGCTGTTGACGGGAATAGACTGCGGATGGGTTAGTCTTGGAACCACACTGTTTGAAAACTGTCAACACGTTTACTTCGTAGTTTAAGAACAGGACTTGTGGTGCTGAAATGATATCCGATCTCACAAGACGAATTAAAACGGTATGAAATAACAGCAGAGAAAGCTGAGGGTGGACCATTGTGACACGTTTACTCTGCAGTGCCCGGTTGTGTCCAGTGTGATTCGTCCGATATTTCAGCTTGGCACTTGCATATGAAACAATGCTTTTACTTGTAGGTGTAGATGTTCCAGAACGCTAAATTAGGAAATAATCCCACACAATACAGGGAAAAATAAATCTGCACGACGTTTTATTAATCCGTGTTACAAGACCGTAACATTTCACAATTGTCTTGGTAAAAACGAGATAGGTAGGCTATATAGGGGGAATGGTAACACTGTTGTATGATTAAACAATAACACCAACGATGCCGTAGAGAATAGATTTGGTTTGCTTTTATAATTTCATGTAATGTGTATTGAGTTTACGTAAGCAGTGAATCTTTTTTCAGCTTTCTGAAGTTTACATGGACCCCACACGATCATTCGTCCCAAACGATACCACATGGACTGTACCATCACTGAAACAAACAAACAATCAAATAAATATACGTCTCAGGAACTGTATAGAAATTGTTTATTTTTTGTCAATGCATATTCTTGGGTACCATTCTGTTGCATTTCTACGCACGTGACAAACACTTGCACATAACTATGGTGTGGGGAGTCTTCTGTGAACAGTAATGGATGTGATATACATATAATATATGCCACAGGTGTAAAGACAGGCAACACTAATCAATTACACACTCACAGATTTCAGTGCAAAAGTCTCTGCACATCACAATCATTTTATCATTTTTATCATTTGAAGCACTTGTACTTCTATTTTATCTATTGTATGTCTACCCTAAACAGGACTAAAATAGTTAAGTTTAGACAGAGTGCTATCAGTTATGAAAATGTATTCAAATGAGTTGTTTTTTAAATCTGCCTGGTTGTTTATGTCTCTCATTTCCTCTTCCTTTTTCACACATCCTGATAGACAATGTTTTAATATTGTAAAATATGTAAATGTCTTACCTATTAGCAGCACACTTATGCAATTTCTTCAATGTAATTGTACATCTTATGGTTTTCCATAGCTATGTTCCTGGGTTTTACTTTGTAAACACTTGTGGATATGTAAGTTGATATGAACAAAGGGAATTCTTATTTCTCCTTAGGCTGAAGTATTGTATTGTGATATATGGTGCCCTCCATAATGTTTGGGACAAAGACCCATTATGGCTTCATTTGCTTCTGATTGGCCACAATTTTATATTTGGATTTTATGAAAGGGTATTTTCATACATTTTGGTTTCACCATGTATAAATTACAGTAGTGTTTATACATATCATATCCATTATGAGACTGGCAAACAATAATAAAATGATTAGAGACATTGGCCAAAACATAGGCATAACAATATCAACTGCTTGGAACATAATTAAGAAGAGAGACCAGTGAGCTTACTAATTATAAGTCATTATAACTTCTGATGGCAGTAGCAAAATAAATTCTGTAGTGCATAGACACATCCTATCAGCTCAAATTCGCAACACATTGGTCGGCAATTCATTCTACAGCAAGACTGCTAAAGCAACAAAAAAGGAGTTTTTCAAAGCTATAAAATGATCAATTCTTGAGTGGCCTAGTCAATCACCCGATCTGAATCCAGTTGAGCATGCCTATCATATGCTGGAGAGAAAACTTAAGGGGACTAGCCCCCAAAACAAGCATGAGCTAAAGATGGCTGCAGTACAAGCCTGGCAGAGTATCACCAGACGACTGATGATGTCCATGAATTGCATTACATTACATTAATGGCATTTGGCAGACGCTCTTATCTAGAGTGACGTACAGTTGATTAGACTAAGCAGGAGATATTCCCCCCTGGAGCAATGCAGGGTTAAGCTCAAGGGCCCGACGGCTGTGTGGATCTTATTGTGGGGGATAAAACCACTGACCTTGCGGGTCCCAGTCATGTACCTTAACCACTATGCTACAGGCCGTATGGTAAAAAAAAATGGGGGACTATACATAAGCACTGCTGTAATTTCTACATGGTGAAACCAAAATGTATAAAAATGCCCTTTATTTAAATCTGACAATGTGCACATTTGATTTTCTATTATTAAGCCCAAATTGTGGACTACAGAGGTGAATAAATAAATGATGGGTCTTTGTCCCAAACATTATGGAGGGCACTATATGTGAACAATTCATTTTATGTTGACAACCAACAAATTGTGTCATGTAGAAAAGGGCTTTGTTTTTAATGAATCTTCTG
The DNA here is from genome assembly GCF_963514075.1 of Conger conger. Lineage (NCBI taxonomy): Eukaryota > Metazoa > Chordata > Actinopteri > Anguilliformes > Congridae > Conger > Conger conger. The sequence continues at coordinate 20,375,556 of NC_083764.1, read as the reverse complement.
CCATGGTAGCAATGTGGATCTCCTGGAAGTTGATAAAATGTGATATAGTGCAGGTTTCGGTCTCTCATCCATTACCCAGAGGAGCCCAGTAATCAACACGGTGTTACATGCTGAGCCTTTGCACTGGGCCTAAGAGTACAGATGAGCACAGTAGCAACAATGGGACCCGACAATGGCATGAACAGAGTCACTGACACAGGCACCTGTTGGCTCATATGCAGCCACATACTGTACTTTATGACACTAGGAATGGAAAACAAACTCCAGGGAAAAGCAGTCACTATGGAAATGTCCCCAAGGAAAATGCCTGCTTGTCCCTAATTGTATGAAATTATAAATATTCAGGAGACTTCTAATAGATTATGACTGTTTTCCAGATTTGTGTGAGTTCAAATACCTTTGTTTTCTCTACCTTCTCTCTAGGTAGAGAACGCAGCTGTGGAGTACATGAACTTATCTGTGCCAGAAAAGGTAAAATGTGAGGTCTGTCTGACTGTCTGTCTGTCGTTCCTCCTTTCACACATTTGCGCAGATACCCATTAATGAACAAATCCTATTTGTGTGCTTCACTGCAGCTTGCTTGGATGCTTTAAAAATTCTTTGTGGGTCACCGATTCTATATTTGCAAAATTGCTCATGTCATTAATTCCCTTAGTGAGAGTTACTGCCAGAAACTACGCACACACACGCACGCACACACACGCACACATGCATACACACACATACATACAGACACATGGCTGCCATGCCTGCAAAAACATGCAGATAAGTCTCTTTCCTTCAGATGCTTGATCAGATTGTTATTGATTAGCCAATATTGATTAACCAATATCTGTTATCTGTTAAACAGATAACAGGGGAAATGCATCCTGTGTACACTTTCATCTCCTACATACACCTGCACGTTTGACAGATTTGTTGCAACTTTTTGATGGGTGGTTCACCACTTTGTTTAGGTGTTTTGCTGATGATTCTGTGGTTGCCAGTGGTGACCACTGTTTTGCACATGTTGGTTCTTGCTGCCCTAGTTTTCAGTTGACCTGGATTTCTGCACAGTATCGCACTCTGCTACAGAAACCCCATTCCTTTTAGAATCCCGGTTATTCTCTTTCCAGTTATTGATCCTGTTGAATATCGATATTGAAATTACGTGAAATATCTATCTGTGTCTGTAATCAAATATCCCTTACCCTCTCTTTGATACGGCCTGTGTCTTTCAGTGAATAGATTGTGGAATGTATTTTCACTTCATCTAATTAGTTTTTAATTCTCATAAAATGAAACAGTATTACTATTTGGGCCATTATGTCGGAAACACAACGTATCAGGTTTTGAGCTCACGTCATTTAAACGAAAGAAACAAGGATATTATTAATTCAGTGACTAGGTTTTGTTTGTGTGGACAGGATCATCTGAAAATAAGTGTGTAAACAATGTTGTCAGGTTGACTGCTGGAGCATATTGACAACATCAGTACATTTCAGTTTCCACACCAGCTGGGACCAAGGTCTCTGGACGTTTTGGGCAATGTAAATGTTCAGGAATTGCCCAAGGAATTGCACTCCTAATTATCTGATTGGATATTTAATTACAGTTATTGTATGATGCATGAATCAGCATATGAAATTATGAACTCATAAATGGTAATGGAATGGACCTATGCCAGCCACTTCTAACAGAGCACCTGTGGATTTAAGTCTGCTCTAGTCTGCCTGGAAGCATTGCACAATTCTGTAACATAAGCACGCATACTCACAAAAACATGCATTCATATTTATCAGACATCTCATGGCTTCTGGAAAGCTGCTTCCTGCTGAGGGGAGGAATATGCCAGTAGAATATCCTGACAATAGTCAATTAGCCACGAAGGTTATCTGTTGCAAACCCAACTAACGCACCACTGTAGTAGCCAATCCATACACGTCTCCTTGTGCACTCTCCGTTGTCTTTTGATTCCATGCTTTTCAGATACAGTACAGAAAGAGAAAAGGGCCATGCCCAGAAATGTCCCAAACTGTTTTTGGATTGACAAGTCCAGGTAGATAAGCAAGGCAGAAGTTCAGGCAGACACAGGTTTCCATTGTATCATAATAATGACACCATGTTTGTTTTCTAATATTTTCAATGTGAAAATCCTGCATAGTATGCCTCTAAAGACAGTGATGGAGTTTTTGGATATATATCCACAGATATGTTTTTTCTGCGTAGAAAATTAAGAATAATAAAAGACAGCTTCCACTGTTCAACATAAGCACAAGACCGTAGTTTTACCTGCAAAATCTCTATAGTGGTATTGAGAGGGTATCTGATCACAGATTTTTACTCGCCTATGAACATCAAGAAATGACAAAACAAAGCTGCTTATGTTTGCCTTAGAAATTAAGATGTCATTTTAATTCAATTATTTCTTACGTGTGACTTGACCTTGGACCCAGAACCCTTCTCTGAGTTTTCTCTGCTGTCTTGTTTCTAGACCCAGTGATAGAACTATTTTTTCTACTAAGCAGTGTTTCTACAGTCCTTGCTGACAGACCCATTTACTTTTCATTTTCCCCTACCCCTCCCTATCCATGGCCTCTCCTGATTGGCCCAGTCTTGAAAAAGTCATTGTTGTTTCAGGAAGTGGCTCCATTCTTTAGCTGCTGAGTTCATGTTACACAAAAGCATCAGTGAAGTGAATGAGTCTGCTGTAACCATAACCATGAGACGGGCCATCCTTTGAGTCAATTGCTGAGGAGTGGTTCGGGGACCAGTTCCCTATGGTTGGCTGACCAGGTCGAGGCCCACCCTTGTCTATGAGGTGGGATCACATTGCAGCAGTCCTCTGAATAATTAATCTGCTGGTGACATATGCATGCAGCTGACATATGGGATGTCACCAGAACCTTGCTGATGCCATTTCCTGCACAGAAGTGAACTGACCTTGGGTCCCCGAGGAAAATATAAAAGAGGAAAACTCAGCTGCGTGTCCTGGTTTGGTGTCAATACAGAAGCTCAGTGTTGTTTGATGAATATATTGATGAATTCCCTACCAGAAAAAGTCTTTATCCACCAACAGCACCTGTTCACCAGATGGACGTAGATGAGAGGGTGAAGCAACAGGGAGGGGATTGTCAGCGTGTTGTGAAGTGTGCTTTTCCAGGATACAGTCTGCGGGCAAGCAGACCAGCTGGCTCTTTCAAAGGGAAATGTAAGAGGGCACATTATTTTGTTGTTTCTGCCTTCTCTTCTTTTTCTTTTTTACAAAGAGGCTTTGCATCTTACTGTGAATGCTTTATAGTCACCAGTGTGGATGCTCTTATGTGAGCCGTGGCTTCCCAGGTGTCAAGATCTCCGTGGTAACTACTGAATTTTGTGCAGTAAAATTTAGCTCAATGTCACAGGAAGGGTCAGAATGTCTCTTGAGCTGTTCTTGTTCTTGTAATTTCGTAACTGAGCTTCCCCAAAAGGTATAATGTAATGTGTGAATTTAAGAGCAGTGAGCCTGAAGTTGTCGGTGTGAATCCTACTTGGACCATTGTCGGTTTATCTGGGACGAGACCAAATAATAATTATTTTAAATTTAAATAATCACACTATCATTTCAATTGAAATCTGTAATGAAGGAATTGGTTAGGGAACTGGACTTATGGATTACAGGTTTGCTTTCTAGGTTGGACACTGCCATTGAACCCTTGAGCAAGGTACCTCGCCTGACTTGCTTCAGTATACATTACATCTAGCTATGTAAAATTTGGTACTATGTAAAATTGCGAAAGTTGAGTAATTGCTGCAAGTTGGTCTGACGTGCAGTTGTACTTTGACATAGTGGAGGAGAGATTTCTGTGTGCTTCCTTCCTTTTGTATTGGAAATGTTCAAACACAGTAGTCTTCACTCAAATGAGACAAAAAAATGGCATCGCAGTTGAAGAGGCATTCCGAGGACTCCACAAAGAGGTGAAAGCAGTCTCTTCTCTGCTTCTACAGAGCTCTGTGTGGACAGTGATGTCACCTTCCAGGGATCAAGCGAGGTCAATTAGTCCCTGGTGAGAGATCTGGGTCACAGTGAGCTTTTATTGTGTCATTTGTTGAATATTGTGCCCGTGGTTCAGGAGTGCCTTGGTTCAGTTGCCGCATCTCCATGGTGACCGTTGTGTCAGTCTCAAGCACAACTTTTTCTCTCTGCATCAAACTGGGGAGGGGTGTCGGTGCAGTGGTATGGCCAGGGGGTCTCTAAGAAAGTGTTGTAATGGCAGTGAGATGGTACATGTTGCCAAAGTAACATACAGATCCTACTTCCTGAACATTTAAGGAACACCATCAGGCAGACTTGAGCTCTTGAGTGAAGCAAAGGTCTGGCAGAAATGCAGTGTTGCGGAGAGTACCCTAGGTTCAAATTCCAAGTTGTAAACCAATCTGCCACGCCATGACCTTTGATCTTTGACAATCTTCCCAGGGCTTGAGTATGAATTGGCTAATCATTGCTGTATAGGCGATATTGTGAAAAATGGTTGGACCTTTGAATTCCCATGGCATCTTTTGAAAAATTAGGTTGATTATTGGTAACTCATATTCGAGACATTCAAAATAGCATTTTGGAGAGAAAATGTCGTGCTTGGTTGGGCCTTGTTTGTCCAACATTATTTTGTGTTGTCTGTTAGCTGCTCACAGTGAATGTTGGGGGAGTGACATTCACTGACGCTGAATGCAAAGGTTTGAATCCCAGAGGTATTTTTCCCTTTTGCAAGGCACTAAACAATGGAAAAGTTCAGCTATGTGAATACATATGTCACACAATATAACTTGTTCTTTCTCCTTCTCTCTGTCTCAGTGTCTCCAGAAGTGCTAGTGTTCCTGTCGACCATAGGCATCTTCACCATCTTGACGATTCTCCTGTTTTTATACGTCAGCAGCAAGCTGTCTGTCGAGAGTGCTGGTGACCTGTCCTGTTTAGATGAGTACAGGAACAATAAGGCTATGCAAGGTGAACCTGTATTTATGTGTGTATGTGTGAGTGAGTGAGAAAGAGAGCAAGTGATAGAGAGATAGCAAGTGTGTTCAGACTAAGTAATTATTTTATAAACATGTATCTCTGCCTTTTGTTAATAATCTAGTCTTTTTGTGAGCTGGAGAATGATTGTATTGATTCTTATTTTGGGTAGAATAAATGCTTAGAGTTATCTAGGTGTGGAAAAATACAGCAATATTCAATTTTAGAAAGAAGTGATATGCATGCATTAATTTTTAAACCGTGACTTGCCTCCCTTGCACTTGAAAGGCATTTCAGCTACAAGGCTCTGTTAGAAATGCATCTTCTGAAAAATATATAAATTCAGGAAGTATTGAACTTTACAGTCAATATCACATCTCACTATTTTATATCTTAAGTACCTTAAGAGGGTTCATAATAACTGGTGTAGTGATATTTATACAGTATGTCCCACAGAGGCCTTAGCCATTAATCAGGAGCGCTCTGCTAAAATGAAGTAAATGCCCTGAACAAAGTGGGGAGACGCAGCAGGGGGTGTGAGGGGAGGGCAGCAACGGCATGGCGTTCTTCAGGAGCTTCCAGCAGAGCCTGCCATCTGTCTCCTCCATTCTGGACTCCGTCTCCACTGCGGTGGACGACCTCACGAGCGCCGTGGGTGACGTCACCTACACTGTGAGTGACCAGCTGGCGGAGCAGGTGACCACTCTGATGAACAAGGTACATACTGAGGAGGAGGAGAGTGCTGGAAGGGAGGAGGAGGCGTCTGGTCAGACAGGAGGGTGCAGGTCCTCGTCGGACCGCTCAAGAGATCCAAAGCCTCGCACCAAAGACCACAATATGAGGTCCATGCCCTCTGCCGAGACCTCCGCTATATCAGACCAAAGCCCCATTGAGGGAATCCGGGGGGAGAAGTACAGGAGGAAGAAAGCTCAAAAGGTAGAAGACGGTACATCTGAGGCAGAAGCCAGAGGCGACATGCTGGTGGAAGAGGGATGGTCACACTCCAGCAGTAAAGAAAAGGCCCAAAAGCACAGAGACTACTCTAATAAAGGTGGCTCATCTCCTTTGGGGGGTGGGAGAAGCCAGAAATTCCAAGAGGAAATTACCACCTCTTCTACAGATAGGGTCACCAGAAAGGACAATCTCATACCAAATGGAGAGACAATCAATGGAGCCTGTCAGAGAGATAGCGGAAGAGAATCCCCCACTCCTTATTCGAAAGGAGGAAAGGAGGGGACCCGACAACTGGCAAAGGCAAATATAAAAGAAAGAATGGAAGAGGAGAAGAGTGAAGAGAAGGAGATTGCCTTTGACACCATGCAGACACATAACAAGAAGACAGGAGTGTTGGAGGAGTCAAAGTCTCCCAAATCAGGGAAAGAGGACACAAAGAAGGCGGCTCGATCCAGAAAGAGTCAGAAAGATTCCTCCGGAAAAAACTCTAGGATATGTGGCGATGGTACCAGGAAAGAGAAAAGCAGACAGGACACTGGTGAAGGTGAGAAGGTGAAGGAACTGTTTGTTTCCAGATCTACGGCCTGGTGACTGACTCTTATTTTGTCTACTCCTGTGAGCTCTCTGACTCTTCCTGCTCTAGTTTCTCCCCAGGGGCTTCTTGCCTGTAATCCACCTTCTCTCTATGTCATGGTCGAAGCATGCGTCTACATTTTGCACTTTCCTTGATTGGCTTTGGCCATGAGTACAGAGTAATTCTGCTTCCCTCTAGTGGTATTCAGTAATTTCAGTTTATTTATGGTTCTGTAATTCACTTCTGTTGGTGTTGCAGTGTCTACTTCTTGAGCATTTGTTTGAATATCAAATGCATATTGTGAAAACAAATGACCATTTCATCCTTGTGGTGCTATGGTGGTGGTGGTGTGATGAATGTTCTGCTTATGTAGTGGATGTTTTATTCTGTTTCCGTGGTGATGCACAACTTCACTAGGAACTAATTTTGAGAAGCTCCAGCTTGTTTTGATTGAATACGGCCCTTAATGTGTCTCTATCCCTTACGTTCTTATCTTCTTACAGATGGGGACTTGTGGGAGTCCTCCTCCGAAAGTGATAGTGAGAAAACAAAGAAGCCAGCCGAGTCTGTGTGTCGCTCACAAACAGTACATGGGACAGACTCCCAGTGCCAGCAGAGCTATGGCTGGGAGACCCAGCAGAAATACAGCCCCCAGTCTACACAGTATGGCGGCTACAGCAGTGAAGCATCCACTGAGGATGGTGAGGCTGAACACACACATACACATACAGTGGGGTGCAAAAAATCTTGCCAACCCTGGTTTAAATGTTTGTTATAATGAATCTGTATGTGACCAAAAGAGAACCTGAACTCTAAATGGTACACAGTTAAGCACGAGACCTTTCTGCTAATTCTAAAGCAAGACTGCTTTTTATTTTCATTTTTTACTGTTTATAAATTATTAAAAATGCCCTTAACAAACAAGGACATTTTTAATGACATAAGGTCCCTGTGCAAAAGTTTGGGAATCCTTTTGGATTATTCTTTGTGAATATGAGATGAAAGAAGTGCAGACCTTTAATTCAAGGGTACTTACATCCATATTGGGCGATCCGTGTAGGATTACATCCATTTTTATACATAGCTCCCCCTTCCCCATTTTATGGGACCAAAAGTAATTGGACATTGGCTAGCTGTTTCTGTTGGTTAGCTGTTTCTGATTTGTCTCGTGTATCCAATCGCTTCTTTAGTGCAGGTAAGCTTTCAGTTTGGAGTTTCAAGTTATTGTCGTTTGTAAACATGAGGACCAGAGTTGCCAGTGAAAGGCAAGGAAGCCATTATGAGTCTGAGAAATATGAAACTGTCAGAGACATAGGCCAACACTAGGCTGACCGAAACAACCGTTTGGGACATCATTAAGAAGAATGAGAGCACTGGTGTATATTTGAGATCATTGCCTTGCTGTAGGATGAAGCACCAATGACTTTGGAGGCATTTGATTGGACAGATAAGATGCTTCTGTACACTTTGGAAATCATTCTGCTGCTATCAGCTGTAGGGTCCTTCGCACAGGGCACCAAATTATGTAGGGGTCCTCGCACGAGCCGCCAAATAACGTAGGGATTTTACTCTCTACGAAACCGGGGCGCCAGTTAATGTTATGTAGCAGTATAACTGCAAAAAGTAATCAGTCTCATAAAATTACTGTTATCAGAAATATCCAACCACAAATTTTGTATTTTAATTCATTAAAATAACCAATATTAATGATTGAACATACCGATATCCTGAAGGTTGGAAAGACTGCTTTAACTCGGCTCTCATGTCTATGTGATTCCAAAACGGACACCGGGGTTTAATAAAATGTATTTATTAAACAAACGTAAAACACAGTGTCGTGAGCCACGGACCCCTTGCCGAGCTCAGACCTCACGTTCCCACGAGCAGTACCTCACAATGAGGTGTCTCGGGGACGAACTCAAGTACTCCGAACGTCCTGGAGCCCTGGTAAGTTCTACTGAACTTCCAGCCCAGTCTCGAAGTGAAGGGTGTGATGCAAATCTGGTAATCGATGTCCTGTATTCAATGTATTCCTCTAAAGACTCTTTATCACATATGATTATAGTAAGATATACTTTATTATAATCAATCAAAAGAATAGAGTTATACAGATTACAGTGTACATATCATCTTTTGCAGTTTGCTAATCACATGCAAGTTACATATACCCCTCTTAGCTCTTTCTAAATTACCTTTCCACCACGATGTTTAAAAATCAAGGTACACCCTTCCTATATCCATCCTCCTCTTTGGCCTTTACCTTATCTTATGGCTCCCCCTTCACGGAGATAAAAGCTACTGAACTTCCATTAATACAATGGGTACGAACACCCCTAAAGTCTACTACTTATTTATATCGTATATAGTATCTTTCTAAAAAATAAAAGACATAAAAATAAAAGGAAACTTATAATGTATTACTTCTATGTATTACTTTTCCTACTTCTACAAGTAATATAGATTATAATTACCACTCATGCCCTAAATATAGCCATCTCGTTTTCTGCGGGATTTGATCCCTCCTCCTTGCTGTTGATGAGCTCTTTGAACAGCTGCATTGGTTTGGGAATCTGGGGCAGGATCAGGACCCAGACTTTCGAAAGACGTGACTTTGCACTTCGTACTTCTCCTGCCTGTTGTCTGGGATGTGCACTGGTATTTCTTCCAACACGTCGGGGGTTTTGCAGTGCAGCCGCAGCATATGCCTCTCCTCACTGACACTGAGGTTAGGGGGGGAGGCTTCAGGTTCTTGCGTGGGTCCAGCAGGAAGGTGTTCTGTAGCGTGGAGGAACCCCGCGTCCCGTCTGTTGGCCTCCAGGTGCAGTTCACGGCTCCAAGCATGTTGTAAAAGCCCTTTAACTCTTTCACCAGCTTTTCTGTATGATGAGGGATGCGCGTGAACACCTCTTCGACATCAGTCCTGCTGTCACAACTCTTGGGCTGAGTCCGCACCGCGTACGTCACTCCTCTCTCCATATCCATATCCTGGAGTGGCGCGCAGAGGGAGCACGCCACTCCAGCTTGACTACAGCTGTCTTGTGTTGCTCTCTCTTCACCAGCTCGTAGATATCTTCTGAAGCCAAATTCTGGGATCCTGCTCTAAGGTCTAAAAGCTTATTCCTTATATATCTTTTTTGCATACAAAAGTGTACCTTTTTTGATAAGAAATGCCCCCATTATGTCAAGCGGGAAGACATTTATCTTTTATATAACCTGTTTTTTAATGACCATATTAATTATTTCTGTTTTTCCAATTGTCATTTTCTCATACCTCAAAAGAACTGTCCCCAATATTTTATTTCATGGGCCCCTCTGGTTTGGGAATTTCCCCCATCTTAATATATGAGTGGAAAAAAACTAGCCCTTATGTTGTTTTTAATGAACCTATTCATCACTGGTGTCTGTGTCAGTTTCATAATCTCTCCTTGACTTCCTCCAAACTTTGATTTCATGTAAGCCAGACGTTAAAGCCTGCCACCATCCCAACACCCTCTTTAGGTGCCCCTTTTTGTGGCGCCTTAAGGGGTCTACAAAGGTCATCCAGCTAATAGCTGAGTGTAATTCATCATTCAACTCCTCTATAGTCAGTCCTTTAAATCTATTCGATAAATGATTTGTGTTATCCTCAGAGAGGCCCGTGAAGCCTCTTAATTTTCTTTCGGTATTGACGTCCATGCCATTTTCCTTATCTCTTTTACATTTTTCAATCTCCACCTGCTCTTTGATTTCCCAATTATTTTCATTGTCTTTCTCATCCTGTTTTTTTAACCAGGCCTCGTGCTCCTCCCCTGTAGGAGCCAGCCCACACGTGTCAACCAAGTATGTTATCACATCTATCGTCTCCTTGAATGCAAAACTCCCTGGGTCCCCAATTTTCCGTTCTGCGTGTTCAGCCCCTTCCATGGTCATGCTAGAACACATTCTACGCATGGCCTCAGTCAGGCCTTTAGCCTTGCTCTCTAAAACCCTGAATCTAAGTCCTCTGACTTCAGACTCCTCAGTATCCATATACGGTTGTAAATTTATTTTATACCATATACTTTTCCTCTTACGGGAGCTTTTACTCCTACCCCATTGGCGTGTGCGAGGGGTTAACAATGCATTCCTGCTTAACCCATCTTCTGTCAATCTCTCATCAGGAGGGCCTAGGGCCGGGTCCTCGACAACAGAACAGATAAACTAACGGGAAGTTAGTTAGTATGGTACGTTAGTAGAGTGTGTGTGTGCGTGTGTGTATGCGCGCGCAAGTCCCTTGAACAAAGGAAAGGTGGGAGTAGCTAGCTTGGGTAAGCTAGAGTTCTGGGTGTGTTAATGAGTATTAGTGTTAGCTGTGAGAAGAGCGACTACTTGTATAGTTCACTCTATATATGCGCAAAAGACGACGAATCAATTCACGTACATACACGGCTAACAGAATACATTCAAATGATAAGACAAAGCAAATATAGAAACACAGATTCAAAGTAACAGTTAAGAGTAAGCTAACACTGGCTATGCCTGCAAATGCTTGTTTAGTCTTACTGAGTCCATTCGCATTGCTGGATCCAAAAGACGTGCTGTTCTTATAGGAGCCGCGATGGTGCTGTGAATGCGTGTCCTGGAGAGGTGCGCAAAGCTGGGGCGTTCCCGTCTTAGCCACGCGTTGTTGTCTGGTCCGCTCGGTTGCTGGAAGGATGTTCGCTGATCCCTTTTCCGGGTGGAAAGGTTCGTTGCTGTTGTTCTTTGGTGAGCTTTGCAGGGGTAAACTGATGTAGCTTTCCGCGTACACCAGTTTCCGCTCGCTATAGGCCACGAAGTTACCGCAAGGTAACTAGGTGTGTCCGTAGGCCTGGTAGTGCGCTGTGCAGCCAAGTCCAAGTCCAAGTCTTGGAGCAGATGAGCTGAAGTGAATGGCCAAAAGGGATGCATCGAGGAAGGGTGGAAGAAGAAAAAGAAGAAAGAGAGATGAAGCAGAAGAGAGTGAAGGGAAGAAGAGAGATCCCAAGAACGTGTCTTGCTCTTATATGGGAAAGTTTATTGCTCCTGCCATTACGGGATTGGCTGAACCAAGCTAGACGTCATGCGGGGTGGACGTCACGGAATTGTCCTGTGGGATTGTGGAAGTTGTAGTTCCTACACAGCAGTTACATTATCAATGAAGGCAAGCGAGCGAGCACCTGTGGTAGCCATACTTGCCCAAACTATAACAAGCCCACGACCATGTTTCACAGATGGTTGCTTCTTGGGTTGTCCCTTTTAGCCTCCACACTTTGCTTTTGCCATCATTCTGATACAAATCAATATTGGTCTCAATACTTTTTTCCAGAACTCTGCAGGCTCATTTAGGTACTACTTGTCAAATTGGAACCTGCCCATCCTGTTTTTTCAACTAATTAGTGGTTTGCATCTTGCATTGTAGCTTCTGTATATCTGTTTGTGAAGTCTTCTGCAGAGTAGTCAATGACACGTCTGCCTCCTGAAGAATGCTTCTGATCTGTCAGCCAGGGTTTTTTTTTCTTCATTATGGCGAGAAATCTTTGGTCATCAACTGTCGAAGTCTTCCTTGGCCTACCAGCCCAATTGCAATTACTGAGCCTATTGTTTTGCCTATGTATCTGACAGTTTTTTTCTTATTTTTCAGCCACATAATGACTTCCATGATGGTCTTTTGTACAACTCAATAACAGATTACAAATGCAATCAAAAGCCTAGAAACAAAACTAGATACTGAAAGGATGCATTTCAATATACCTGACTAATCAGAAACAGCTGAGAAGTCAACTGTCCAATCACCTTTGGTCCACTAAAATGGGGGGACTATGTATAAAAAATGAGAAATGAGAAAGATTACAAATTCAATGCGCAAAAGAACAGTTTACTGTTTACTTACGGACTGCACTGTATTTTCACTGTATTTCACTGCACTGTATGCCTTTCTCTCTTGCCAGGTTCAACCCCTATGTGTTTTTAAATTGCTGTGGATGTCCCTGTCTCTGCCCACAGCAAACTGCATCCAGAGGATAAACCGCAGCCCCACGCTGGAGGAGCAGCGGCCACCCCCCTACCAGGACGAGCAGGGTTCACCCTGCGTGCCCCACGGGCCCCCAGACGCACGGCGTGGCAAGAGAGACCCTTATCGCCGGAGCGCTCCCGCCAAACGCCATTCCCACGCCAGGCGCACCAGCGACGGCAGTGACGACCACGAGACCAAGGCCCACCACAAGGAGCAGGAGGAGGACGTGCCGAGCGACAGCACCGCCGTTCTGGGCCAGGAGGTCAGAGGCTGCTTCGGGGTCATCCAGACCTGTCTCTTGTAGCTTGTCCATCTTACGTCTTCACTGTCTTCTGTGAAAATCGCTATACAGATGATTAATTGAATCGTATTGAATTGAACATGCTGATGTGAATGGGGAGGAATTCCCAGACTTGGTACAAAGCCCAGACTAAATTTGGTATTATTGGTATTACATTGGCATTTGGCAGATGCTCTTATCCAGAGCGACGTACAGTTGATTAGACTAAGCAGGAGACAATCCTCCCCTGGAGCAATGCAGGGTTAAGGGCCTTGCTCAAGGGCCCAACAGCTGTGTGGATCTTATTGTGGCTACACCGGGATTAGAACCACCGACCTTGCGTGTCCCAGTCCTTTACCTTAACCACTACGCTACAGGCTGCCTGGTATTTCTTTCTTAATCAAGCTGGATAAATAGAAATTGGCTGAGGCCATTGATTAAATTGCTGCCTCTTCTTTGTCAAGCTTGTGAGCCAAATGGCTGAACTTCTTAAGAAAAGAGCTACTGAATCCAGACGGTAACAGGCGTAAATTAGAATTCTGTGGTGGTGAGCACTTGGCACATGATTGGCAATAGATTTAGCATAACAAAGACAGCTCAGATCAAAATAAGAGCCCTCAGGATCTGGTTGGGACTTCATACCAGGGCTGTGTTGGATGTCTTTAGCTCTGCTGTCTCATTAGTGATAAAATGCAGAGAAGCTTTCTGCTGTCTTTTATGAGTCCCAAGCACTCATTTTGTGAATTTAAGAAGGCATGGGGGACAGTGTGCTTTTAATTTATTTGTTTTTGTTTAAAGTCCAATCTGTGAAACATTGTATTAAAACTCTGAAGATTAATTAAGGCCCATTATTATTATGGTAATTTAATGGCCTAATTGTATCGATGTTTTAATGGGTGCTTTACTGCCAAAATGTTTGTCCTTCCTACTGAAGGGCTTTATTTCAAAGTTATTATATTAAAGTTAATCTTATGAGAACCTACACTTGGTCTTAGAACAGTCCCAGAACCCTCTACTCTGAAGAGCACTTTGGCCTAAAATCTCTGTCTGTCTTTCTCTCTCCCTCCCACCCACCCAGGATATGTCAGCTCATGGATCAGCCCTGCTTCTCTCCAAAGGCTACGAGCCAGAACCCCTCGCCAAATATGGCACCCTGGACGTGGCCTTTGACTATGACTCAGGAGAGCAGAGGCTGGCGGTAACAGTGACGGCGGCGACGGACATCCCAGCCCTCAGGCGCACGGGGAACGTGTCCTGGCAGGTACACCTGGTCCTGCTGCCAACAAAACAGCAAAGGGCCAAGACGGGGGTCCAGAAAGGCCCCTGCCCCGTCTTTACAGAGACCTTCAAGTTCAGCTGCGTGGAGTCAGAGACCATCGGCAGCTATGCCGTCCGTTTCCGCCTGTACAGCGTGCGCCGCATGAGGAAAGAGAGGGTGATGGGGGAGAAGGTGTTTTACCTCACCAAACTCAACCTTCAGGGCAAGATGTCTGTGCCTGTAACTCTGGACCCTGGCTGCACACTCAAGGTAAATAGAGGGAAGCAGCGCTTGCGTATGCATGCACGTGTGCAGAACAAGGGGCCGGCTTTCAAGCTATTAGTTTCGCCTATTGGTATGAAGTCGCCCCCTAGTGATACCTATATTTTTGCTCAACAAGGCTATTTTCCCATTGGATTCATGTTTGCAAATGAAAAATATTTGCTCATATGCTGATGTTCAATCTATGCAACATATTTTTATTTTCTATTTTTCTTTTTCCAGGTCCAAATTCTCCCCCCTAGCACACAGGCATAGACATATCTCTATATTTTATTTCCCTCATTTGGCAACTGCCCAAGCATTTTTCATTGGCTAATCCGCACTTAATTCACCTGCCACTTTCTTCATTGTGCATGTGACTAGGCATGTGACCAAGAGGACAAGTGAGCATGAGCAGTAAGCGATAACTTCTGCCCTGTGTGGCCTAGAGACCCCATTGGTTTCTATTCGTGTCTCTATATATTATATACTCTAAGGTGCAGAAACATCATGCCCATTGACTGAGAGAGAGAGAAAGAGAAAGAGAGAGAGAGAGAGAGTGGAAACAATAAAAAATTTAACAAAACAAACCAGCAACATCAAGAAACAGTCAGTTTTCTGACACATGATATTGCTTAAGCCTGAGCAGGCACAGTGTTTCAGTCCCCCCTCCTCCGCTTCATCCTTTGTTTCTCCCTCTGCTCTCACTCCAGCACCAGCAGAACAGGTGACCTAGTGAGTGAAGAGTTACAGTGTTTTTCAGGTTGAGTCAATGAATGATCGGAGCTGTGCACAGTTGAGTCAAAAAAACGAAATGCTCAATATGCTTCATGTGGGCCTGTCAGCAGGGCTGTGGTTCCCTTCGGAGCGTGTCCTGCAGCGAAGGGGTGTCGTCCTATCGGTCAGCGGGACCGACGACCAGGCCCGAGATCCTCCTCGGGCTCCTCTACAGTTCCACCACAGGCCGGCTTTCCGTGGAGGTTATCAAGGGAAGCCATTTTAGGGACATGGCTCCTGGCAAACCACCCAGTAAGTAAAGTAACTTTTGTAAAGAAAGATGCTACTACACAGAGAATGTGGGCAGATCGACAATTTAATTTGTGAGGATTAGTATTGTGATTGGGTAGATGTTGTGAATAGCCAGACTGTGCTGAACATATTGTAGATTAAGCCTACTAGCCTACTTAAAACAATTGGTAAACATGCTGCAAAAGTTTCACCAATGTCCCAGAAGGTCTTGTCAGCTCCCTCTGGATTCACCACTAGAGGAGGCGACACAGGACTATTGTGTTCTGATTCACATTCTCTTAACACTGTTCGGGCCACTTAAACCTTTGTCTCTGAATTTTCATCTAAACTTAACCAGAACACCCTGAGCACTTTTTTCAACTATTATACCTTTTACACCACTTTTCTCCCTCTCTATTTATTTAATCTACCTCTTTCTCTGTCTCTTGCTATCTCTCCCTTCCTCCCACCCATTGTCTTCGGTGTGTGTGTCCTTTGGCTTTTCGCCAGCCCTGTCTGATGGGCTGTTCTGTTGCCTGAAACACTTCATAGGAGGGCAGCTATACATAATCCCAGGTGAGTTTCCACTGTCCGTTTTTCAGAACGTGGCCTTGCAACATGCTCATTAAATTCATTTTAGTTTAACAAAATTCTTTTCAGAATTGTGTGCTGTGGCTGGCTCTGCTGGGTGTGGGCGTATACGTAACACAGTATATGAGATAAACGGCTTAGGGGTTGAAACCACTTACTCATTATTCATGCTCTACATAGGATATACAGTAGTTTAATTGGATACAGCTAAGATTGAAAGGAAATAAAAGCAAGACATCATGCATACCCTCAGTACTATTATTAGCCAATCAAGTATGTTCAGTCCAAATTAACTGGCCATTTTATTTTAGTAACCCCTGTTCTGGATGTTTTGAATACAGTTCCAGCCATGAAGCTACTGCCTTTCACTCTTTTAGAACGGCGAGGTCACTAACCCTGGTCCTGGAGAGCTGTGGGTCTGCTGGTTTTCGCTGTTACTCTGCACTTAATTAATCAATTAGAGCAGATGATTACACAGCTAACTCACCTCACCTGGTTACCTGGGTTTCAACAGGGTGCTGATTTTAAGGTGAAAACAAAGGCCAGCAGACCCAGTAGCTCTCCAGGACCAGGGTTGGTGACCTCTACTGTAGACAGTCACCTACCTTTCCCTTTTCCTCCTCCCTTTCTCAGACACATACGTGAAGCTCACCATGATGAACTCAATGGGCCAGGAGATGTCCAAGTGCAAGACGTCCACCTGCCGAGGGCAGCCGGACCCCACGTACAAGGAGACGTTCGCCTTCCAGGTGGCGCTCTTCCAGCTGTCGGAGGTGACACTCCTGCTGTCGGTGTACACCAGGCGGGGGGTGAAGCGCAGAGACAGAGTGGGCTGGGTCTCTCTCGGCCTCAACAGCTCCGGTGAAGTGGAGACCTCGCACTGGGCCCAGATGAGGGAAGCAGAGGGACAGCAGGTGTGTCGGTGGTTAACTCTCTTGGATACCTAGACCGAAGCGATTGGAGGAACGGAAGAGCGGTGTTTTATCTCAACGGAGGAGGCAAAGCCTTTTCACGGTCGCAGCTGGGAGCAGGGTACCTTGGACAACCAGCTAAGCTTGAGATGTTTTTTGTAAATGAACACTAAGCATATTCAAGTTAGACAAAATTGGGTGTAAAAAAACAACCCAGCAGGAGAGATGCTTGCAGACTCCTGATCAGTTTTGTGAGTGGGAGCAGAGGGTAAATTAGGTCAGACAGAACCAATAGAGGAAGTTCTGTTCACAGAGACAACTGTTTATTCCCTTAAGCAGCCACTGAGCTGGTATTATACAGGGTTGGATTTAAAGGCATGTGTCCTCAAAGCAAAAATAAATCATATTTTTAATGAATCAATTGATTAACAAAGAGTTCAAGAAATCTTGATTATTAAATTAAGGATGAAACATGTCGGTGTACTATTTTTATGCACGTTTCGGTCAAATTACTGTCATTTTATACAATACTAAAACTGATTGTCTTTGGTTGTGCTTCTATGATTCCAGCCTTCATCAGACAAAGTGCCAGAAATCTGAGAGGCAAATCACAAGCCTTACTGTGTATGTAGATCAGCTGAACTTTGCACTTTTAACATTGTTGAAAAATTGATTAAGCATATAAAAAAGTTTTAAATATAATTTAAGGGAAAGGGAGCAGTTTACATTTCTCAAAGTATCTTGTATTCTCTTCACATTATACAGCCAAAGATATTGTTACAAGTTGAATCAGACACGATGGTACCATGAGGTAGTGAGGCCTATGCAATCTCATTGTTGTGCTTTGGGGATGTTAATGTGATGTGGATTTGAGGACATCAAATCAGCTGGTACTTGGTAATTACTGGTTATTTTTTCTAAGTTGTTTTTCTTCAATTTTAGATTCATGATGAAATATTTATCTTTTAATATCATGATGTTTGTGTTCTTTACAATATCACAGGTTGAGTTCCAGTTAGTCACATTTTATTCCTTATAATTAATCCTCGTTACAAGCTTGTCATAAAAATAAGTCCACACTACAATGTATTTTTGGTCAAGATATGTCATAAAATGTAAATGGAACAAACTGTACTACATTATTGCTTATAGAAAAGCATATTTTTGATATCAAATATATTATTAATCATTATATATATTTTGACATGCTTTTTCATACAGCTTGATCTAAGCATGCGCCATTAATATAAATATTATTCTGATTAAAGGCAACTGGATTCATATGTAATGTTCAATTGTCAAATAATTTTTGAGAAGACAAAGAGTGGGAAGATATCAAAGCAGATTATTGCTAAAA
This sequence comes from Conger conger, assembly GCF_963514075.1. Classification (NCBI taxonomy): domain Eukaryota; kingdom Metazoa; phylum Chordata; class Actinopteri; order Anguilliformes; family Congridae; genus Conger; species Conger conger. The sequence goes on along the minus strand of NC_083764.1, from coordinate 20,357,401 downwards.
CAAGAATTAATATTAAAATGAATGCAATACAATTCCTCATATTTGCAATGATGTGAATTCACAGTTGACATTAATGACAATCCCAAATAAATAAAACAGAAATTGAAGGATTTCTGTCAGTCGCAGGTGTGAAGCTATTGTCCTTTTGCCTCTTGTTCTTGAATATGTTTTTGTACTGTGCTAAAAAAAATGAATGAATAAAAAACTACTACTACTTTGCATCATGTGCATATGGAGCAGTGGCCAGAAGTTAAAAGTCAGACAGTCAGCGTCAAGTCATGGAAAGCAGTAAGAGACACAGCCCACATCTTCCTAGCCAGTGTATAGGCCTACTTGACATACTATAGTGTAGAAACACAATGGTGCTGTTGAAACATCAAACGTGATATTATGAGAATGTTGTGTTTTACTTTGGTTTAAAGAAAGGTGTAGTGTGGCTGTGCTCCCAGGGAGGAGAGGTTGGTACCATGGATTCTACCAACCCAGTTTCATCTGGCAGTTCTCACACACGTTTGATGTACCACTTGAGAATGAAATGAAGATTAATTAATTCATTCATTCATTATCCTAACCCGCTTATCCTGAACAGGGTTGCAGGTGGCTGGAGCCTATCCCAGCATACATTGGGCGAAAGGCAGGAATACACCCTGGACAGGTCGCCAGTCCATCACAGGGCACACACACCATTCACTCACACACTCATACCTACGGGCAATTTAGACTCTCCAATCAGCCTAACCTGCATGTCTTTGGACTGTGGGAGGAAACCGGAGTACCCGGAGGAAACCCACGCAGATACGGGGAGAACAAGCAAACTCCGCACAGAGAGGCCCTGGCCGACGGGGATTCGAACCCAGGACCTCCTTGCTGTGAGGCGGTAGTGCTACCCACTGCACCGAAATGAAGATTGTTATTCCTATTTTGTTTCATTGTGAAGCTCTTTCCATGGTGGACATCAGTATTTTGTCTTCTCAATACCCCTTGTTGACCTTGCTGTAAGACCAGAATGTGCTAGCTGAGAAGCAGAGACATTAAGGTCAAAGGCTGTCTGCTTGAGAGAGACAGAGAAAGACTCCTAGTAAGCACTTAATTCAGAAAGTGGTCTAATAGTAATAAGGATTATCACTAAAAGGTTATTTGTAATCATGTGATTGTCTTTATGTTAACACACATTGTCAATTAATAATCAATTAAGAAAACTACCCTTACACAACCTTACAGGGGTGAGTTTCCCGAAAGCGACAAGTCTTGAATATGTACGACATACTTCATGCACAATTTCACGTGTATTTCCGAAAACATGACGTGAGGACAATTTTTCAAGAGTAACTCAAAAAATGACCTTCCCTTCATGCTGGCTGTACACTATGCGATATCGGCCGTCTCTCACGATTGGTACATGTCACACTGTACGATGTAATGTGATAAGATCCAAGAATTTTATAGTAAGAGCAGGTATTCCATTTTACGATTACAGTAGCTACGTCATCTGATATCCACGCGCAGAATTTGAGGATGGTCGAGCAAAAAGCTGAAGACTAATCATGGACATTTTGTCTGCGACTGCAGAAAATCGTGGCAAACATTGCAGTATGTATCCAGCTTCAGTTAACGCTTCAGGTGTGTTCCGATACAGAATCAAAATAACATTAAGATGTTTATGAAAATAAACTGCACTTTCTTCAACATAATTTACATTATACCCAATTTACCGAGGCAGTTTGAAAACTTTGTTTGATCACTTTCCCAAAACGAATTATGTCTGACACATTTGTGGTAAGGTAAGGTAAGTTTTATGTATGTTTTTAAGGCGATTGATTTGTCCTCTGTCAGTACGAAAGTTGAAAGGGATTAAGCTCTAAAAGCATGGTGGTTTCCTTAGAGTAAACTGCATTATCTTTGAGTATTCACGGAGCTGCTCTCTAACTGTCTGCCAGCTTTCGTTTTCCGGTAGAAGCTGGTCTTTCCTAGGAAAGTGAAACCTACGCAAACACAAATATGCTTGGTGAGCTGGATTTTCTTCTGTTCACTATCCTCCGCTCCAAGCTGGTAAGTACTTTACATGCAATATAATTATTTACACATAACAACAATCCTTATATGTGAGCCTGTTCATACGGCAGCTGTATATAGCAGCTACATAATATATAATCTGCCTGTTTTTGTTTGTTTGGACAAAGCAATAGCGACTACTTACGGATTGAAGTAGTGATGAGTATGATATAATCTTAAACCTAGAATGCATTAATGTTTGAAACTGGACCCGGACAAGTTTGATTTTGCTGTATTTTTAAAATAAAATAGGAATTCATTATTTAATGTTTTTGATCATCACAAATGATTACTTATTATTATTATTTCAAATGTATTCATGTAGGGGTTGCTTTATGGGTCTTTGGGCAAGGCCCTTAACCCTATTTTGCTCCAGGGGGGATTGTCTCCTGCTTAGTCTAATCAACTATAAGTCGCATTGGATAAAAGCATCAGCCAAATAACATGTAATGAATCCCATTCTCCTTTGTGCAGTTACAGCTGCCGAGAGGGTGTTTTGTTAGGTGTGTGGGCTGCCAGGGTACAATCATCAGCATACAGTAGCTCGATGATATCCTCCTGATGTTGAAGACACACAGATGCTCAAACATGATCATGTACACTCACATCTAGTGACAAATGGGGAAGAATACTTTTAGTAATCAAAAAAAAATATTCAATACATTCATGTATCACTGCATTCTGAAAATAATTTATCTCAGAAAAGACAGCAAAGAGCCACTCAGCCATACATCGAATAGCATTGGAAATTAATATGGGTCCTTGACCCATCCTGTCACATTTGGGGTAGTAATACAAAATGTTTTATTTAAAACCTGAGAAAATGCAAAAGAAATATAGCTGCAAGCAGCAATACCGGTGGCCCAGCACATATGGGCTGTATAGCGCCTTGCCTGACTGATTCACCAAGATTCATGATGGTCCGCCATTGCTAAGCCTGTGAAATTTCAGCTGATTTCTGATTGGGTGATGCCGTCCATGTTTTTTTACATATCTTTTCTTCCTTGGACAGACTCTTAGGGACTTTGGCACAGTTGGAGTACAACATGATTGGTCAAATGGTTCAAGAGATAGAGGCATTTAGAAATGTTTTATTGTTATATGTGGTCCTATGTGGTCCTATGGTCATATTTGGGGGGCTTCCACAGAATCCAGGTTTGTATGTGAATACCAAATATCTTTAGGATTGAACCAAGCATAAACAAGTTATTGCCGCTTTAGTACAATTGGCCATGCCCGCAAACATGTATTGGCCCGTTGGCCATTTGACTATGCAATAATTCCCGCATAACATTTTTAGATATTTGGCCAGAGATTACATATACCATGTTTCATGCAGATTTTTCCAAGTTTTGAGGCAAAAATTGTTCCTCCTGAGGAGGGGTATATGTGTGAACAAGATTTCACATGACTGTGAAGATGTGAACATGACTGTAGCTCAAACGGAAGAGGAGATATGTCTGTTCAAATTGTTGCTATTTCAATGGATTGCTATAGCGTCACATTTTGGCCACTCGGTTTCATCTTTGTTTCTTGGCCGTTTGGAGTGACCCTCTATGATCCTGCCAAATTGACTGGACGGTTATGCTCAAAACTGAAAAAGTGGTGATGAAATAATAATAAAGAAAAACTGGAAAAACTATTTGGTGCCTAGCACCTTCGCTGCTGGGCCCCCTAAATATTATTTGTGATTCATTAAACAAGATAATACCTTGAATATCAAATGCATAGATGAATTAATTGCAAAGAGGTAACAAAGAGACCCTCATCTATGCATCAAATTCCATAGGAAATGTATGTGGGTCCAAATGGACCGATGTCATATGTTCTAGGGTTATTCAATATGTTGTGCATTCTCAGGTTAAAATGAAAATGATCAGAATTTATTCTTTCAGCCATTGACAGAAGTTCACAGAACCCACATACTGATCCCAGAGGGGAGTTCACATCACCATGACTAGCGAGTAAGTAAAGCTATATAAATAAATTGCACTGAAGTGCATGTTTGCTTTCTCCATCACAACACGGTCTTATGTAAATGTCAGAACCAATGACCTTATGATTTATCTTTAAATAACATTTGTGATGAAGAACATTTTGCAAATTGACATGTGCACTACAAACACGAGCTATAAAACACTAGCAATTAGTTAAAAATGCAATATTAATGCGAAATTGACTATAATTATATTTAAAACTGTTTTTTTTTTTTCAGACAGAAATGCATGGTTGAAAAAATTGACGTGGAAGCCCTTATCTCAATGAAGTATCAACTGAAGCAGAAGAAGCTCCTGGAGCCAATTCTGAGCACCAACCTGGATTATGCAGTTGCAGTAATAACATCCATGCCTAGCCCTAGTTTAGTAGGGGCCACACTCTGCATCACAGGGGAAAGTATGCTAGTTAAATTCCTTGTGGACAAAGATAGATCAGGTTTAAATAATTCTCAGTTACCAGCTCAGCCATACCAGAGCAATATCCATTTAACTGTAGTCTCGGACAATGGTCAGCCTAAACTGATAGAGCATGTGACCTGTGGTGATGTTATCACAGCTTCAGACATACAGGGTTATCACTTTTCTGGGCACAACTGCCAGGATATGGTTCAGCCATGTTCTGAACAAGCCAGGTGTCTAATGTCAAATCGTCAGAATGTAGCAATGCTACACATAATTTGCAACCGCCTGTCTCTCACATACTCAATTGGTAAGCATGCCAAGGATGATCAGAGTGTTAATCAGTCGCCACAGACAACACAGCTCAATGTCTGTAACAGTTACAGAATAAAAACTGAATGCAGGCTCAAGTTTTCAGGTTTCACCCCAATAGGAAAGCTACTGAAAATGAAATGTTGGATTGAACAGGAAAAGCCACAGAAAAAGGGTCTCATTGCCTGTGTAGATCACCTCTTGAAGCAATTCACTGAACTTCCAAATCCACCTTCCAATTATGCCTTCATGCTACAGAGCGATGGGGAAATGGTTGAGTTGGTTAATGCCTTTGCGATACCAAGATATTTGCATATTTTTGGTGGCCCAAATGGTGTGTCTATGGTGCCTGACAAATGGCAATAAGATTAATTAGATTTACCCAAAATGTAAAAGTCTCATTCTTTTTATCATCTGCTGACAGTATGAACAACGTGCATGTTATTCACTGGTTTAACCCTTGTGTAGTCTTAACATTCTGTATACTCCCCTTGTCCTAAGGGTAAAAAATTACCTGCCTTCACTAAACCCCTAAAATAAAGCAGTTTTATTGAATTTTAAACCTGAAATATATTTTGCATGGAGAAACAACCTGTCACTCATCACAAATTTTGTCATCAAATTTTAAGTTGAAGAAAGATAATTTAGGGGGTTTAGTCTGCTGTTAAACATAGTGGTGGTCATTTTTGACAGCACAAGGGTTAAAGAATTAAGTCAAGAATTGAAGTTCTCTTCTCTTTATAATGAAAAGAACAGTTTGTAATATTTCTAAAAAATTATTATGAAGAGCAGTGAACTAAATTAAATCAATTTTTTGTGACTACCCTTCACCTTTAAAAAGGGTGGCCTGTAGCGTAGTGGTTAAGGTAAATCACTGGGACCCACAAGGTCGGTGGTTCTAGTCCCAGTGTAAGATCCGCACAGCCGTTGGGCCCTTGAGCAAGGCCCTTAACCCTGCATTGCTCCAGAGGAGGATTGTCTCCTGCTTAGTCTAATCAACTGTTCGTCACTCTGGATAAGAGCGTCTGCCAAATGCCATTAATGTAATGTAATGTAATGTAATGTAATGTAAACTGCACTTTTATAAGAAGATCAGCTGGTCGGTTGTCCCAATCATATTGTTCTTCTGCGTCCAATTGCTTATGGCTCTCCAGGTAATCCCAGACAGCCTCAAGCTGTTTTTTTTTTTAATCTGAAAAGGGGTCTGTTACTTTACATGTTACTTCACTTAAACAAAATACAAAGATTTCTCTGTCACGTAAAATGTTTTTGGAAAATTAATCGCAAGAATGAGTCATATATATGAACATGATGTCGTTAAATTGCTCATACAAGTTAAGTCTCAAATTTGCTTTTTTTGGCTGTCACACAAATGCAGAAAATAAATAAATAAACATGTTGGATTAATTAAATCTGAGTGAGAGTTTTGAAATCACAAAATACCATATTGGGGGAAATCCTGTTATTACTAATTACAGAATAGACAATCAAACGACAGCAAAGACAAGGACAAAAGATGATGACTATTCGGGTTAATATTTTATTGACATGTCATTCAAGCCTTCTAATTGGTTGAACCAAAAATCCAAGCCTTCTGATTCAGTTAATGTTCACATCAACCATCAGAATGGAGAAAATGTGAAGTCAGTGATTTCGACCGTGGCATGATTGTTGGTGCCAGACTGGTTTGAGTATTTCATTAACAGCTGATCTCCTGGGATTTTCACATACAACAGTCTCTAGAGTTTATTCAGAATAAAAAATCTAGTGAAAGGCAGTTCTGTGGACAGAAACGTCTTGTTGATTAGAGATGCCAATGGAGACTGGCCAGGCTGGTTTAAGCTGACAGAAAGGCTACGGTAACTCAGATAACCACTCTGTAAAATTGTGGTGAGCAGAAAAGCATCTCAGAATGCACAACACGTTGAACCTTGAGCAGGTGGATGACAACAGCAGAAGACCATATCAGGTTCAACTTCTGTCAGCTTTAATTAATAACGGGGCCTATTCCTTGAGATGTACACAAGCAAAGTGTATGCACCTCAGCAGTTAAAGGACATGCAAGTCGTGGGGAGATAGATGTATTCCTGGGTAGGAGAGGGTGTCTCTCATGTTAGACCAAGATAAGTGCATTCAGACTCTGATGTCAGCACATTGTCCAAAGTGATTTTACCCACAGAAATGGTGGAATATCTAGCTACTGCATTTTCATAATGATTTCCATACACTATTCACGAATTTGGAAGTAAACAATAATGTTTTGCTAAATCTATCTCTTATCTGTTTAACTAAGCCTACATTAGTATTATTTCAATCAATAATCAATTAATTACCAGATAAATACTCCAAAATTCACCAAAAATGGAGAATCATGATTTGAGCAGTGCACATTTTGAGGTCTGCTGGCAATTCTGCCCTCTAATGCCTTGTCGTTGGCCAACTGTTAATGGCAATCTGCAGGTGAGTCCATTTATGTTTAAAGTCATCCATGGTCTGCTTGCATTGGCCCAATAATCCCACCGTTTTTGAAATCCAGGCCCACATTTGCAGATCTGATCTATGGGAAAGGCATGCAACCTATACATATTGAAGTGGTGTTTGGATAGGGACCACTGTCTCCTTGCTTAAATTATGGATGCATGGAAGTACCAACTTTTTGGCCACCCTTGGGCATGTTCTTTACCTGAGCAAATGTACATTTTCCTGTGTGCACAAGGAGACACCTCTCAATATACATAAGATGAGCATGTACACAGAGTTTAAAAAACGCAAGCTACGTTGACGTTGTGGGTGTGTAAATGTACAATGTGAGAATGGCCCTAACTGCACAAATTTCCAGAATGAAGTGTATTTACTGTGCTCGTCCACTAGAGGCTGCTCTTTTGTTAGTAACCGTTAAATGATTAATTTTTTCTAGAATCGCAGCTGATGTTGTCAGTACTCTTATAAGAAAGTGGCTTCTGGGAGTGGCACTGCTCAGTCAGTCCTCAGAGGCATTTGCTATTGCAAAATCAGCTCAGATACTACCGATACATAGTCTAGGTAAATGGTCTGCATTTATATAGCGCCTTTATCCAACGTGCTGAACAATTGATGCTTCTCATTCACCCAGTCATACACACACACACACACACACACACCAACGGTGATTGGCTGACATGCAAGCCACCAACCAGCTCGTCGGGAGCATTTGGGGGTTAGGTGTCTTGCACAGGGACACTTCGACACACCCCGGGCAGGATCAAATCAGCAACCCTCCGACTGCCAGACGACTGCTCTTACCGCCTGAGCCCACATAATAAGGGGTTTGGTCATACTTTTGCGTTTTGTTTGTTTGTTTGTTTGTTTAAAAGAAAATCAAATTGCCCCTGGTCCTTATCTTTGTTGTACTGATAGCAGTTGAAATTGTACTTCCCTCTAGGGTCTTTCAGCGCACTTATCCCTGGTTATGGGTATGCACTTTGTTGTACGTCACTCTGGATAAGAGCGTCTGCCAAATGCCATTAATGTAATGTAATAATCTAGCATAACCAGACACATTCTGATACAAACCGTCTGAAACAACTTGGATGGTCTTCTTTGAAACAGTATGATACTGTACAGCTTTCATACTGTATAATCATGTACTGTCTGCTTCTTTAACTAATACAATAATGAAAAGGCCACTGTGACTGACCACTGCAGGTCTTTTGAAACTTCTTGAGTTATGGATGGTTAGAGAGTCACTAGTTTTCCTCATCTTGGAAGATCACTTTCAATGCAGCTTGTCTCATGAAATTCAAATAACGTTAAAATCTTGTGCACAATTTATCAACATAATTTTAAATTCAAGATGTGCAATGCGCTGTTTTTGTGATCAATTTAAATGATCTTGAAGCGGAGGCATTGTTGATTGCTTTTATTACCAGTCGCACGGCTAATGCAGTACCTCACAATGGTGTGTTTTTTCATTAAGTGTACTGAGCAATTATAAAACAGTATATGTATTATTATATTTATGGTTTAATCTCCGTAACATGATGAGAAGAAGCTATGTGTTTACCTACCCATTGATTATTCAGGTCATTGGCACTTGTTCGTTATGGGAAAAAGAAGATGGTTTCAGCTCACCGGGCACCAATGCAACTGAGCTAGTTGAGCTGTCTTAGCCATTTTTCCTCATCCCCTCTTTCAGCTCCCTGCCCGTGTCATATCCTGTTCATGACAAAATTAATGAAATACGTATAGTGTGTGACGCAGTCACGCTCAGTAGAGGCCTCGGCCGTAAAAGTGAGCTAGCTGACCTAGAGATTACTAATTTAAGCAAATTATAGCTGCTGATGCATTCTTTCACCTGAAATAATATTGAGAATATTTTTTTAAATCTGTGTTTTATTATGCATAGTGTGTATCATGCTCTGCTGGTCAGGAAAGACACAGAAAAAATGTAGCAAGACATCAGACGCCGCACACACAGGAGGATAGATGGCCTCGGACACGAGGTATGCTGAGATGCAACATTTTTGGTTAGTTGAGTTCCGATGTGCACGCTAAGCAATGCTTTAAATGGCACAACCAAAAAAAAAGGTCATTTTTTGTGGACAGCCACCTGATGAAAATAAAATAGCTAAACAACGACATCAACAACAAGAAGAAAATGCCAATTGGGCTTGTTGTGACTGAAGGCAGAAGGGGCAGAGGATCAAGCTAAGTCAAATATGTAATTGTTTTACTGTCATACCCTGCATGTTTTAGCCACTGTAAAACATGCAGCACTTCCTGCTCTCCTCCGCCACACATTCCACTCAGGGCACATGCTCCAAACAATTCATGCCTCACTTGCCTTCAAAATACTTAAATGAGTAAATAAAATATAATTTTATTTACTATGCTATGCTCAGGTGATGTTGGATCAGTAGACGCCGGATCCCAGACTGTTGGCATCTCAGGTCATTGCGTATCTATTCGGTTCATGTCACTGCAGTCTGGATAAGATTGAACCCTAAGTGGAACCAAGGGAGGCCAAGGCATCCAGCTAACACACCAAAGCCCGCTCTACAGTTTCAGCAGTTGGCAGAAATGATGGGGCTAGGCATACTCTGGGCATACAGCATGCACATGTGTCCGTTGACGTGTTTGTGTCCATGCATGCATCTTAAGCCTGGTTTATACTTTGTTGCAGGACCATTTAGACAAGTGTTGACAAAAACGAAAGTGTCACGAAACGTATTGCATTTGCTGTATACTTCGGTGAAGGTCTGTGAGGAGGGTTCTGTTGTCTCCGTGGCAACAAGATGCCAAACAGCTGATGTTTACACAGAGGCGGCTGTGTAGCCTATCCATGACAATGAATTTCAGTGTTCCATCTGGCTGTCCAGTCAAAACTATACGAATGTGTACGTGACAAAAATAGGTGCATAATACTAAGAAAAAGTGTCATGGGTCACTTCATTCAGTTGCAATTGCATAATTTTTGTCATCGGACACTTATGAATCAAGCCTTTCATTTAGGAGAAATTTTCTGTTTGCTGAAAATGGTGTAACATAGGCGGCACTTTTGTTTGCCGCTCAAGGATATCTTACCCCATTACATAAGAACAAGAGAAGGAACTCAGTAGCTCAAGTTACCTACAAGCCTTTGTTCAGCAAACAACCGAAGGTTATCACAGGGACCATGGTGTACTTTTGACACTAAGTGAAACAAAGACTATAATGAAAATATTTGCAATAGCTGACAACTCACCTGAGAACTGCTGTGCCTTGTTCCATTTTGTTTATCATGCATCAGGGTCAACCAACCAAAAGCATTTTCTTATGAGGTGAAAGTTCTAATGGCATTACACATTCCTTTCTAAAATAATATTTTGATTTTATATAGTAATACTATTATACTTCTACTATACTAATGCAAAATAGAGAGATGGTGTGAGTGAGAGAGAGAGAAAATGTGATCAGATTGAATACTCTTGGATGTGAAAGCACAGTGTCTGTGTGTGTATGCATGCACTTGTATCCTTCTCTTGTTTTTATAGGCACAGTAATTTGAATAATCTATGAAGTACAGTAACTGTAAGAGACTAACACAGAGAATCACCAATCACAAAGGTCAATTAAGGGTGTTTGCAAAAAAATATCCACTCTACAAAGGGCAGTAAGCTATGACTTAACTCAACCAATGTCAACAGTGCAGCATCACCCTAGATGAAGTGTCAAAATGAATAAGCTGAATTTATGTAAATCAAATGAAACAGTGAGTAATATACAATCAGCTCCAGAACTATTGGCACCCTTGATAAAAAACTAAGAAACAGATAATAATCAATGTTATGTTCAAACATATTCAAACAAAAAACTATATACTTTTAGTTCAATACCTTGTTGAAGTATTGATATCAGAAGTATTGGCACCCATAACAATTATTGCAAATTTGTACATGAAAAGTACATTTGACAATAAAATGTTACTGAATACCTAATAAAGTGGTCACTGAGTGTAAATTGGTGTTTTGGGGATGTTTTTCTGCCGGTGTTACAAGGGCAGTATTTAAGATCAATGGCATAATGAATTCAACAAAGCATCAGGAAGTGATGGTGGAACATTGGACTACCTCTGCTCGGAAGTTGAGTCTTAGTCGTAGGTAGATTTTTCAGCAGGACAATGACATCAAAAATTTATCTAAATCCACACAGAAATGGTTACGTGAAAACAACACTGGTCATCACCATAAGTCTGGTCATCACCATAAGTCTCCAGACTTAAGTTCTATCAGAAACTTGTGGTCTGGCAGTCCATAAGCACAAATCCAAGGATATCAATTATCTTGAAAAGTTCCGCATTCAGAAATGGTCAAAAATCCCTTCAAAATGTGTTCTATAACCTAATCACAAATTATAGGAAAAAACTCACAGCTGTCATCCTTGCCAAGTGTGACTGAAGAATTAACAGGGGTGCCAAAAATTGTGAGACCTGTTTTTTGTGGGAATTTTTTTTTTTTATTTGAACAATGTAAGACTGGTTAATTGCATTGAATTATTAATAAAATACACTACTTTACACATGTAGTAAAATAATGTTTATGTCGATAATGATAATCTTTTTTCAGTTGAGTTTTTGTTGTACATATTTATCCGAGGTTCCAATAGTTCTAGACCTGACTGTACATGACACTTTAACCAAGTTATTCCATGTAAATGTACATTCACTCAAAGTTGCTTGATATAGTCACAGCCCTGAACACAGTAAAATCTACACGAAGGCATCTTGCACTATGTTCATAGTACTGTGGTCTTCTTAATTGCCCTGTGTTAATTCACCACTGACAACTGGACAAACTTTTGGGAATAAGCAAACAATAGAATTGCCTTTGCAGTGCCAAAAGTTCAGAATGAGCACTGAATACAATGGACCAACTTATAGGTGGAGAAGTGATGTTACAATGATGATGTTTTTATTTAACCTCGGTCTACTCGGGGCCCAAAAACAATAGGGCCTCTGTTCAGTCTCAAATACTGAATGTAAATGTATCCCCCACTGAGCTACATAGTCACAGTCAGCTGAGCTGAGTGGCATTTGATGGCATTTGATGGGTACATGTGCCATTAGTGCAGATGGACTGTATCCAGATCCTATGCTGAAATAGGGTTGACTTTCGGCTCACTAATGCATTGCATGCTCATGTTGCAACTACGCATTTTTCTGCTACATGGCCAAAGAGCAAAGGTGCATAATGTTAGGCATGGACTGGAAGGACCAGGGCCAGTTTAGTGTTGCAGCATTAGATCCCCTTATTTGTGGAAGTAATTAATTGATGTGGTTGACACAGCTAAATTCACAGCACACATTCTGGAATGATCCAAACTTGTATTTTCCTTTCATAAGATTTGATTTAGTATATACATAGATTTTCCTGCATGCATTGAATTATTATTTATCTTTCTCTAGCCATGAGTCATCATTGGAAGACAATTAATTGGGATGCTATAATATCAATATACAAACAGTAATTGATGATTATTCCTTGGAATAAATATATCAATGACATACAGATGAGACCTACCTGTAGCTAATTTCAACTAAATAATACTTTATTTCTAAATAAAGTACTGTATTTAGTTCTGTACAATTGACTTGCTATGCTTTCTGTAGGAATCCTACATTCATACATTCAACAACTCAAACTGGATCAGTCCTATGTAAAATACACTCAGTGAGCACTTTATTAGGTATTTATCAGACTTATTTTTTTAGACCTATTGATCTTCTGCTGCTGTAACGTACCCACTTAAGAGGTTTGACGTGTTGTGTGTTCAAAGATGCTCTTCTGCATACCACTGTTGTAATATAAATCAATCAATAATATGTGGTTATTTGCGTTACTGTTCCTTCCTGTCAGCTTTGACCAATCTGCCACTGACCTCTCTCATTAACAAGGCATTTTTGCCCACTGCTACTCACTGGATGTTATGGATGGAGCAGAACTGCTGCTCACTGGATGTTTTTTGTTTTTTTCACCATACTCTGACAACTCTAGAGACTGTGATAAACCCAGGAGCTCAGCAGTTTCTGAAATACTCAAAACATCCTGTCTGGCACCAATAATCATTCCACGGTCAAAGTCACTTAGATCACATTTCTTCCCCATTCTGACATTTGGTCTGAAAAGCAGCTGAACCTCTTGACCATGTCTGCATGCTTTTAGTTGCTGCCACATGATTGGCTGATTAAATATTTGCATTAACAAGCTACTGTACAGGTCTACCTAATAAAGTGCTCAGTGAGTGTAAGATCCAGTTTAAGATGCTGGTTCACTGTGAAGCTGTTTTAAGAGTCTGATGCATATGAATAAATGAATCAAAGTTATCCTTAACACACATAATAGGATGCATACAATCATGGCAAATTCTTGCATGGCCAAACTACACAACCCAGTCTCAAATCCCCATTTGCTTGACTGCTTTTTTTTTCTTCATAAAATTAACCAAAGTGTGTATGATTGTGAGGTATGTTAAATGTAAAACAGCCATTTTCTTGATATGAGGAACTGCATTTGATGTGGACAGAAGATGGAGACAACACATGGTGACTGGATATCTCAGTATGTAAGTATGGTCCTCCAACAGATCCTGGAAATAGTGGCAGTAGTACGAGCCCATTCACAGTGAACAATGTTACCTCTTTACCAATATCACTGTTCCTCTGAAGAACTGTCCTCTGATTCCACTTGCTCTTTGGCTACAGAGGGCCTGGTCTTGATGCCATCAATGGTCATGGGCAACTGCTCATTGATGATAAGCTCAGAATTCTGAAGGGTGCCCAATTGAGAGTGACATTCCATACCTGCATCCTCCAAGGAATCCTGGCCCTGCTGGATCTCCTCTAAGTTGGTGTCCGTGTACAGATCCATCAATAGCATCTCATGCTCTGAGTCTAGGTGTCTCTTGTTTTTGGTGAGTTCCATGGGCATGAAGCTGAAACGTTGCTTTTGGTGCGGTGAGTGGTCCAATCTTGGGATGACACCAAAATCACGGATGTCACCGCAGCTCTGTGACCGGCCAAAATCCTTCCCTATCCTGTCCTCTGTCATTTCATTGCCGATCTGCCTGACAAGATCTCCATAGCCTTCTTGTTTTTCTGAAAGGAATTTGAAGATGTTGACTTCGTCACCTGAGTGACACTGACACTGGGCATTGCTGTCTTCTGTGTGGTTATGTAGCTCTTCCACGGATGACCTGCGACGTCTCCTTCTCTTCTTGAAGGCCTTGTGGGCTCTCACCACCATGTTTACCTTCCAGGTGAAGAACAGGCTGAGCCAGGCCAGGCCCATGTAAATCCATAGCTCCACAAAGCAGCGATATGGAGTAGGATAGTCTATATCTGGGTTAACACCTGAGAGAACAAAGAGCATCAGTCAAGCTTTTTCTTTTCAAAACCTTTTGATGATAACATTAGAACCAAGTTTTTAAAAGCACAAAAACCTATTCTTAGTTTTAGGAGCAACTTCCTACTTTCAAAATGTATTAGTATAATTAATGTTACAGGCATGTAATGTTCTAATTGACATTTCAGTTATGTTTCATGAATAGCAGCCACGCTATTTATTTACTTGTTTTATGTTGCCATTCAAAATTTGCCACCCAGCATTGCCAGAACCCAATTGAGTTAACTCAGCATTAGCATAACCCCATAACCGAAAAACGTGATTGACAAAGATCAACAGAGCACTGTAGGGATGAAATAAATGAAGAAGCAAGCGATGGTGATGAGGTGACATACCTGCAACTAGATCCCCGAAGCCAATGGTTGTCACAGTGATGAAAGAAAAATACAATCCCTCCACATAGGACCATTGCTCCTGATGCATAAAGATGAAGGGAGGGATCACCAGGTGGATAATCACCCCCCACAGGACAAAGATGGTATTGCAGATAAACTGGGCTCTTCGCTGAAAACAACACAGAATAGAAAACAATTAATTGTCACATTTAAAATACTCTTATGATTCATGATTTTCATTTTTGCAGCAGTAATCAAGTAGGGCCTTCTTACCACAGTGAAGCCCCTCTTGATCAGGTAATGCCCCAGTTTCTTTGCTCGGGCCCCAAAGAACGTGCCCAGTTCACTGATCCATGTGAGGCACAGTGGGATTCCAAACAGACCGTAGAAGATGCAGAAAACCCGACCACCAACCGTTTTTGGGGCAATGTTCCCATAACCTGCAGCAGTACAGGAGGACAGCTGTCACCAAGGTCTGCTCAGCTCTCCCTCAAACTCTTTGTTTGAGAACACAGTGTTCTATTCTCCGCCATTTTCTCCTGAAGAAATTCTACATCGCTCAAGTCTTTTTGGAAAAATATCTATGAATCTCAAAAGAATTTCCTGGGGAAATACAGGTGAAATAAACCAGTTTGTATTTACACTATATAACCAGGTAGACCAACTGTGGGTTGCAGTACCAACTAGGGGTATCAGTTGGTACATGGATATGAAATCAAGGGGTTGCTTAGCCAGTTAGTCAGGTGTATAGAGGCTATTTAAGGGGTTAACAATTCTATTCTTTAAAAATACCCCCATGGGATCTTGGAATAACCACAATCAGGACCAAGACAGGTTTGAATTTGGTCGCATGAAGAAGGGCACTTCTTTAATGTCTCCAGGCACTGGATTTCAGCTAATTTGTGTTTACTTCAGAGGAATCAGCGCCCTCTATCGCCTCACAATGAACACTTCCAGCAGCAAAGCAGGTTACACAAGTTTAGCAACCAAGTAAACAAGCGTAGTTTTGGCAGTTTGAAATAAGATGGGTAATTATCACAGTGTCAATACTTGCTACTTTGTAAGTAAAATGTACGGTTAGATTCTAGATGTGAAAAACCACAAATATTGACTGAAACTTTGATGTTAAGAGTCTTATATTTTTATGTGTGACATAGGCCACTATTCTGAGTACACATATAATACAATTTCCACAGGAAATCAGAGTAAAATACACTTTTACCCAGGATTATTACTGCATTGGCTTGTGCTATGGCTCACTGACACTTACCTATGGTGGTGATGATAGTAGCAGCAAAGACAACAGCCTTTGGCCAGACCCAGCTGCTGAACGTCTTGTTTCCTGTAATGGCAATGCCCTGCCCAGCAGCATCTGACACTACCTGCAAAAAAAGACTGATCAAATATGTGTCTCCTTGTATTAGAAAGTTGAGTTCTCACCACAGTTGAGAAGTGGTTAGAGCAGTGGTTCCCAACCCTGTTCCTGGAGGTTTTATTTTCAATGCTGATTTGGCACACCTGTTTCTACTAATTAACAGTTCAACAAGATCTCTTGCTGTTGAATGAGGTGTGCTTTGTTATGGTTTGAGTTTAATGCTGTGTTCCAGACAACTCGGAAGTCAAGTTTTTCCGACCTCCTTCTTGAAAAAGTGCAATAGAACATCACTCTTCGTCAGAATTCCTGCTTGTGAACTCGGAAGCAGCACCCATAGAGGCACACATTCTATGTGGTAAACCACCAACTAAAAGCAATGCATTTAGTATTTGTTTCTGCATGACAAAACATAATGTCATATAATAAAGCCTGCTCTGCATGTGGATTGGTATGAAAGATTTTTATTAGTGAGCTGGTTAGGGCAAATGATCTCTGACTGTTATCTTCCCTGCACAAAAGTTATTTGGGAAAATGTAAAAAATACCAAAAAAACATCCAATCCAATAGGCCTACTGACTTTTGCAGATTAGCTACCAATGTACCTTAACTGAAATCAGTTAACAAGTAATATACAGTATTTCTGCCGTTGGGTCAGTGCAGACTGCAGACAGTTCATGTGGTTATAGACTTGCCACATAAACACCACCAGTTTTTTAGTGTCAGCCATGTTTTCTGTTAATGTTTGGTGTCATGCACCTGGACTGCTTGGAGGTCGGAAATTTCAACTGGGAAATTCTGACCGCGGTCAACAGCTAATGCAGGACTTGTGCATTTCATGCTAAAGGTAGCTAGTGTGCTCCGGAGTCCTAGTTGAATGGGTTAAACAGGTTCCAAAATTATGAGCACAATGAACCATCATATACACACAGGAAGCAGTTGGGCTGTTGATGTCATGACCCCATTCCCAGTTAGCAACACAAATACTAAGGTGGCCATTAGATATGACATCATCCAGAGACACGCCAGGGGCACACACTTATTTCACTATGGGAATTACAGCTATGATTCCCACCACCTGCAGGCAGAAACACACACTGAGATATTAGATACTACAAAATGCTATATAGTCTAGCTGAGTACACAACTTACTCGATGAGTTTCCTCATTATTCATAGTGATACTGTATCCTGTATCTATAATATTGCAGCCATTCTCGAGAGTTAAACATTAAGGAATGTGTCTGAAACTATATGAAAGAAGATTTCACTCTCCAGAAACTGACACACCCATATTCATACAAACATTACATTTCCATGGTAGCCATGCCTATCCTGAGCTGGTTTAATAACAGACACTCTATTTCCATATTTATACAGTTGTAGTTTTACTGGAGCAGGTTATGTTAAGTGTCTTATCTGCATATATGGTGCCCTACCTGACAATCAAACATGTATCCTTATCTCCCACCACAGACTGCATGGTGCAGAGCTGCTTAAATTCACCAAAAATAAAAGTTTGAGGTCCATTGTATCAGGGTGAGCTGCAACGGATATTTAGAAGGCTTGTGAACTTCAGCAAAACTATCTGGATGGCTAGAGAGTACTCCAGGTGAAAAACATAGCTTAACTTTATTTTCTGTGAATAGCCCCTTTGCTGCAGGATTTATTGGTGTTTGTTACGGTGTTTTTTGGAAAATATAAAAATTTAAACTGAGAACAAGGAAACCGTATCACCAGGTTTGAATGAATAGTTTCAATTGCATTTGTTATATAAACCAGCCCTAAAGGACTGGAAATTCTTATTATTTTCATGAATTTGTGTTTTTTACATTTTTGTAGTAGTTTATAAAGACATGCTTTTTTCTCATTGGGTAATTCCAGTTGACTTTTGGAGACAGGGCATTAGCACACACTCATACGACGGGCAGAGTGTATCTGGAAACACACTGTGTACATTTCTTGTTTGCACACCTAACAGCTAGATACGCCTCCATTAAATGCTCTCCACTCAACTGATTTAATGTATATTAACTGCTGAAATTCTGATGAAGGCACAGTGCCTCCAGTGATAGTATTAGTACAGGTATCATGTTATCACAAAAAAAAAAGCGTGAGTAGGCTGGGCTGCTAGATTTTATTGCCAGGAATTCCATAAAAACTGCTGCACATGGTTTGAATCAAGAAACCAGAATCAGATAACAGAGCAATTAAAAAACACAAAGAAATGTAGTCTTTCCACTACAATTACCTGTTTTGGAGAGGTTATTTGAGGAAAACAGTAAACTGAATGCTATGTCAGGTTGGCCTGAGTTTCCTGGTTATTGTTGCCTGAAACAATCAAAACTGGTGCAGTTCTCTTGCTTTGACAATTGCCTCTACCTGAATGGGAGGATCTGAACCTGTTCCTTTTCACTCGAGTGTTGTCAGTTGAAAATAAGTGGGCGGAGAAATGCATATTTATTTCATGAAATAGAACTTTATACACCATTCATAAAACATTTCCTCCTAGAATAATAGGACAGGATATTCACCGCGGAACCTTACCAGCTTATTTACACTTTTATGTGGGTGTTTTTCTCACAGAACGGTGGAAAAATACCCCTTAGTCAATAAGTTATTGCCAGTGTAAATCACTAATGTGTAATCTACTTTAACCCATGACTACAATAGCAACCATTCAGTTACATTTTTGTTGGAATTGAAAGTGGTCTTACTCAGCCGTCAGTGATAAACTGTGTTTTGATAGGGATCAAGCTAGCAGAGTTCAGCTGTTCATGTCAGTTTTCCACACACCCTTTGTGTGTAAAGATGTACTGTCGACATCAAACCAGCTCATTCCAGCAGCAACTGAAGTGCAGTGGGACGACACCACATATAATCAACTCAGTAATCACAATGAGTTGCATTCAGACAATGCATAAAATGAGGAAAAACATGTTAGAAAGCTTTCGTATTCACAGCACCTTAAGGCCATTACCTTGTGAAGCATACCACTATGAAGTGAAGCTTGTTTTGTAAAGCTATTTGCAAACAGTATGTACTCCCCATGGGTTAAAGACAGGTCCTAAAATGAATAAAAACAGAAGACAGTTTATAGTGGCCTTTAGTTCTACTCCTGCTAGAAATATGGGCGCATACAACTCAACCAACTATTTTTTTATTTCTTTATCGAACAAAGCCATATTGAATATGACTTCAATATGACTTCCCGATTGAGCTTCCTGTTTGACTTGACTCAATCTCCAGTCTAGTATGCTAGTAAAACAACCAGATACCATAGAATCATTGCAATGACCATCTGCTTGGAGGAAGGGGTAAATTAATCTTTCCAGCCACTTTGTCTGTTGTTCCCTTTATCATTCAAGTCAATGTTAATGCATTAGTTTAGGGCTAGAGAACTAACTGACCCAGGGCAAAAGATTACAAAATTAGACTAATAAGAATATAAGGGCTATTGTACAACTAATTATTCACTAAGATTGTGGCTGGATTAACCTTAGTTCAGAAGCACTCCAAAGAGTCATTCTCAATGAGTGAATTCTAAATCCTAAATTAGATTCCTTGTTTGAGTTTTTATTACATTAACAATTCGTTAATTGTAATCAAAAAGGGGTAACCAAACAACTGAGTAATAAGGAAAAAGCATCCAGAGAAATAAAGAAGTACAAGTTTTTGCAAATTCAATGATATGTAGCGATGCATGCAGTGGATGGTGGATTATCACTGGGGTGGCAACTATATAACATTACTGTCTGCACTGTATGCTCATGGAAATGTGAAAAAAGAAAACCAAGAAGCAGAAGCTTGAAGCAGTGCAAAACAATAAAAAACTACATTCTGTAATACCCTTACCATGAGGGAAAACCATATTAATATATGTTATGTGGATGTGTGAGTGAGTGGAATTACATTTTTGTGAGTAGTGAGTGCAGCTATGAAACAGTAAAACACTACCACACTTCTGAAGCAGCAAAGTAAAAGCTGGCAGTAGAAGATGGCTTTTAACCCGCCGATATGTATGGGTGCCCAAGAAAAGCACTCTCATATTATAAACCTGGGGGTGGTCCTACGTGACCTTGTAAGACGGAAATTATTAATAATAAAAAATTATTATCTGGCATTATCACTCAGGGCTGGTCAGCTTGCTGGCTTCCTCTGGTATTGTGGAATATGTGGCTGTAAAGTAATTTAACCTAGGAGCATGCACCATTAACCCCCACTATCTCCGCACCCGTACGGGCAGGAGCCTGTGGGGGAAGACTCCAGCCGTAAAACTCGTTACGACGGGGCAACTTTCTTTACGGTACAGAGAGGTTGGGAGGCAATACTTCCTGCTAGGCCCTGACCTTCTCCTGAACCCCCTTTATTGCTCTCTCCCTCTTTACTCAGTCACTAAATGATGTGTACAGCACTGGATGTTTCATGACAAAGTCAGTTTAGATAATATTCATGTTTGGTATTATTCTGATTGTTTCAGTGCGACTGGTGCAATGGTTTTATTTCTGCAACAGCAAACCCTGGACATTATAACCAACCAGGAGCCAGGGAAAAACTGTGTGGAGCTCTGCCCCAGTGAAAGCCATGTGCCTCAACCCCCCTGCGTTTCCTGGGGAGGCGTGGCTCCAAATTACAGATGGGTGACCCATTTTTAGGGTTAACATCAAAGGCCAGATTTTGGATTTAAGGACAGTAAACTAAGCAATCTGGGAGAATGCAATCAGCCTCCCGTGCACACAGTGCACGTAATTTCTATGTACAGGGTGTCTGTAGCCAGACTCCCATATGTAGCTTTTATTACCAGGTATGACTTTAAGACTCCGTAATTTGGTTTCCGTTGTAATGTTTTATATTGATTTGGAACTAGTGTGTAATTACGTATGTAACCTGCCTGGTAAAATAAAATTGTTAAAACTTGATCTGTTTGGTTTTCCTTACTGACACTCAAAGTTATACAGGGAATGCGTGGTTTACCCCTTCAAACTGCTCTAGGGAGGATGATTATTTCCACTTACTGTATCACGGC
Source organism: Conger conger (assembly GCF_963514075.1). Lineage (NCBI taxonomy): Eukaryota > Metazoa > Chordata > Actinopteri > Anguilliformes > Congridae > Conger > Conger conger. Next base: position 20,335,992 of record NC_083764.1, on the reverse strand, counting down.
GTATAGCACCCGTAGACCTATGTTGGTAAATCCCTTGCCTCCGCATGGTAGTTCATTCATGTCGAGCACAGCCGTAGCTATGTCGGTCTGCTTGGGTCCCTAGGCTGTAAACAGATATACCCGAGAGTAGCTATTCCTGCGAACATCTGTAATGACTACAGATAGCTAGTCAGTTCGTGAGACGTGCACATAACGTGCGATGTGACATGCGCTGGTACCAGCAGAGGATTGTTCAACGAGTTCTTCTCAGTACAGGACTCCTATAGCGATCAAGTCAAAATTATAAATAAGAAATCCACTAAATGTGGACAGCTAATCTAAATTATTATTCTAAAATGGAGTCAGATAAACAAAGGTGAATATATTGGCCCTATTGTGAAGATTCTTGGTCAGCCCGGACCAGTACAGAGCGGAAGGCAGAGTGGTACTCCTGTCTTTGTATCGTGGTTTATTTATTGGCTGATCTAGAATCTCTGCATAGGGGCCACAAATTTTTAACCCTATTAGTATTCTTTCAGCAACACCAGAAGGACGAGCACGCTGATACCTTCAGCCCTCGCTAAATTCCGTCGTTGGGTTAGCGTGGGGTTTTACAACCTGCTGAACTTCTTCTGCAACATCACAGTTCTGCAGGTTCCTCAAGCACAATATCAGTTGCATTCAATTTTGCATCGTAAAATTTAATTTAATACAACAATCAATCCCTACATGTTATAATTTTCCAAGTGAGATCATGGGAAGGTGTGCATTTTTGGGGGGAGTTTATTTGATGTGTCAACTGTATATATATATATATATATTAAATAAATAAATAAATTCTGCCAACAGCCACACTGTGTGCTTCTCAAAACAGACATTTAACGGCCTACATATTACATGTAGTACCTATACTGTAAAATATGTTTATAGCTACTATAGTACAGTTTATTTATTGTGCCACTTCCTCTCCAATATATGAAACCAATGAAGAAAGCATAATTTTATTATAGATTTTAACACTTTCTACATTGCCCCCTTAGAGGGCAATTTCTACCTATTTTGTACTAGTCCTATGAAAGTGTCAATATCTCAAAAGCGATTTACTGCACATATATGGTTAAAAACTTAAATGAAAGAAGAGGCTTGTATCATGTGTAGTATACACAAAATATACACTAAAATATAAAAATATTACAAAACACCTTGTGTTGTTATTGTTTAGCTGAATATCTCAATTTATAAGTCAAGGACCAACCCAGAACTACTTTATATGTAGTGTCCAAAAAGCTCTCCAAAAAGCATTACTCACCCAAATGTTTTCTAACCAACCTGCATCACATTTAAAATTGAACTTTATTTAAAAATTCGGTTAACCAGAGCCCTGTTAGCAGAGTTTGGTAGTAACGTGTTACATTTACTCTGTTACATTTACTTGAGTAGCTTTTTAAAGAAATTGTAAGCTTAATGTTAGGAAACTAACATTAAGGTTCTCTGAACCTTTTCCAGTGCCTCTATATCTTTCTTATAGTGCGGTCCCCAGAACTGCACACAGTACTCCAAGTGTGGTCTAACAAGAGTATTGTATGAGGTGAGTATAACTTATACGCAGTACTCCTGGCCATGTATCCTAGCATCCTATTGGCCTTTTTTACTGCTATTGCACATTGACTAGAACGTGAAAGGTGTTGGTCAACTATGACCCAAGTCTTTTTCAACTTGAGCACTATCCAAATTTGTGCCCCCCATAAAGTAATCCTGCCTTATATTTTTCTTTCCCAGGTTTCCGCCCACTTCTGGATTCTGTTTAAGTCTTCCTGGACTTTATTAGATTCCATCCTATTTCTCCAGTTTCTAAATACTGTCTGAAATTACTTGCCAGTGGTTTAAAAAAAATCTAATTTAACTCTTTGAGTACCCTTGGGAATATGCCATTGGGGCCTGCTGCCTTATTTGTCTTTAGTTCATGTAATTTATCCAACATTTCTTTATCCCCTATCTCAATATTGGCTAAGACATTCTCAGTATTGAGTATGCCTTCCGGCCTACTCGTAACCTCCTCCCTGGTGAAACTCTTAACACAGTTGCCATTTAAGGCTTCAGCAATATCTGCATTCTTATGCAGCAGTTCTCCTTTGTTATTCTTAATGCACTTAACCTCCTCTTTAATTTTCCTTTTCCTGCTACAATATTAAAAGAAGCATTTTGGATTGCCTCTTGCATTATCTGCTTTGCCTTTCAAACAGCCTTTTGGCTAACCTTAATTATTTTTTTTACCTTGGCACGCATATTACAATATTCAGCTTTATTACTCTCAGTGCAGTCCTTTTTATATATATTACACAGTTTATAATTTTGTCGCAAACTCTTACATATAGCTGTATTCATCCACTGTGGAGATTCAACGTACTTTTCTGCGCCTTTGGAATTAATTTACACTGCGCATCAAGTATAACCCTTTTGAACCTGCTCCACTTTTCACTTGAGTAATTATTATTTTCAAGTAACAGTACTCTTACTTGAGAACAGTTTTTGGCTACTCTTGCCCCTTAGCCCTGTTAGCCAGTACAATTATAGTTGTACCTATAGCAGGTCCAAGTCCTGTAATTATGCGCATCTGTATATTCATTTTGCCATGTGAACACTATTCCTGAACATATTCACCTGAATATGACACATTATACCTTGCTGGAAAGGGTAGGAAACCCCATACAAGAAACGTACCATGTTTTACATTAGTTTAGTACTGAAATGGCCTAGCAATGCATTTACACAACAATAAGATGTAGTTCAATATAACATTCGCTTATGTATATTCACGGCAAATACATAGTTTTCCTGAAAATGGCTGACCAGATTACTGTCAGAAAACTGTCATAGCATCATAACCAGGTGGGATATTTGGTTCCATAAATATGTGTGTATCAAATAATTAGCAAAATATACTATATTTCTAGTCTACCAAACCCTCATGGAACATTATTTCTTTTTATTTAGAGAAAGGGTATCAAGTATTATTAGAATATGCCTTTCATTGGCTGAGTCTGTGGCAAGGTGAGGGTTGGAAACCGTAAACGTGGTGAGGGGGAGGCTGGAGTTTTATTGCCCTGCTTTGCGAATAAGAAGCTGATAAGCAATTAACTGTTGTTCTTGATAACGGAGAGTCTTTTCAACAATCTGGCATCGCCATTTTGCGGGTTTATTACGGTTTTATTATTATTCTTATTATTTAAAAAATATGGAACGTCGACGACTCAGCCACAAGGGGGCAAAGTGCATAGTGTTTTAAAGAGTGAAATATAGCCTATACAGCCACTTTGCTAACTGGCATGTGCAGTATTTGTTACTTTCAGGGAGCATATCCAATCTTATAATCCAATATGTATGTATGTAATGAAGGCTTGCTGCTTATCTCTTCTCCACAGTGTTCTGCTACTCCACAAATGTCGATTGTCCCCTATAATCCAATCAGGAAGCATGTTGAAATCCATTTGACATAAAATCAACTTTCCATCAGTCAAAGAACAGGATCTTTAGGCTTTCTGGTCACACTGACAACTAAAGAGAATTTCAGATGACCAGAAACCATTCCAAACCATTCCTGGGTTTTATAACAGCAAAGCAGATCAGATGCAAAATTTTTAACATGACCATTCTTGCATCCAAAAAATGTTAAACAAACAAACTATTGCAGGTATAATAATAGCTACAGTTGTACCTAATATTGTGTTTTTTTAATTGTCCATGGTATGGATACCTGCAATGGATGAATCCAATTATTGACCAATTATTGAAATTGCACACACTGTGTAATGTTCAAATTCTAAATGTTCAATACAATATATGGGCTACATTCTTATTTAAAAAGTTAAAATATTTCTGAAAAGCTCTGTGCAAATATATAAATACTTATTTGTTGTGCTGCCCAATTTCATTGTGCTGCCTAGTTTAATCAATAAAATGTTAACTGACAAACAATGTCTATGTAATAAACCACAATGCCTGCAACGATATGTTAGATAGCCAGTGACTTTCCAATTAGTTCGCAGAAACATATTAATATTTTCATCTCCTCTCCATTCATTGAAAGGCTGTAAGCTGAACTGTAGTTTCAGACCCTTTTTTTGTGCACACCTTTCATGCTATTACAGTCTGTTAATTGTCTTGCCAGTCCACCAGGAGACATATAGATGTGCATATCTGAAGTAAAATACACTAATTCAACCACCGATTTTGTTACAGCTTGGTAATGTAACACTTGCCGATACTTGTGGTGCAAACACATCATACATTTATTACATTTAATTTGATGAATCTCTTGTGAAAATATAAACCACACTCTCAGATACTACATAACAAAACACTGAAATGTTTTGGAAATACCTGCAAAATCTTTTCCAAGTCCTCTTTTGTGAGACAGGGATAGGTTTTAAGTATCTCTTCCTTCTGAGTTGTGTAACTTGAGACTGAAATCTCCCAGTTCGGTTCTTCGAGAATTTGAAAGATTGCTGCCCCAATGGACAGGTAGAAAATTATAGCTGAAGTCAACAAAGGCCCCTTGTCCACCATACTTAAATACTGCAACTGAAAAAAGACCTCATCTGTATACAAAAGAAAAAAAAACTGAATTTAAAGGTGGTAAACCTTACACAGCCTGCACTGGTTACTTCTGGAATTCCGCATAGTTCAGTTCTGTGCTGGATGAAACTTTTCTGCCCACAAATTTGAACATTGTACAAACTTATTTACTATGCCAATGGTTCACGAATAGCTATAGCTGCGTTGTTTAACTTTCCATTACGATTGCCATGTAGTTGACTGAGCTGTATCGCAGGAGTAACGTCATATCCATGCAGGTTCATTCTCTTTCTTTCTGATGGTACACCAGTCTAGTGTGAAATACGGAACAGGAAAACAGGAAGGGGGAAGGAGCAGAGAAAGACAAATATTCAAATAACTGACCCGCCCATCAAAGGTGAGCAAGCAAGAGAGTGAGAGAGAGAGAGAGAGAGAGAGAGAGAGAGAGGGAGAAAGGTGTGGTAGACACAATCAGTAGTTAGTTTTGTGGTCAGAGCTCCTGTGGGTGACTATGGTCTTCAAATTATTATTAAAATGGAGTAATAAGGATAATCTTCAACTTCTGTATGTACTTTGATTGACTATGAGACACCTGTGATTATATTATACAATACAAAGCTATATAATGTGTTTGGCAAAAATGTAAATTGTTACACAATGCGACATTCGTGGACACAAACCTTTTCAGAAGTCAACTTGAACAAAACAAACATACGCTGATTGCTTCTTAGCTGGTGAAGTAATTGGATACCACACATTGCAATAGGGAACTGCTGAGCTGGAAACATGTTTGTTCATGTATGCCCTGACATGTATGAACAACATCTCCCTGGTTACCTGCAGCTTTTACTTGTTGGCCTAAAAGTGATAAAATGAATAAAATCCCCCCGTATGCATTATCTGGCAAAACAGGTACATCACGTGAGTCTACTTACATCTAACACAGGCGATTACCATGCCACTGATATGTATGATCCCGTGACCTTTTCACTCAGCAGCATTTGTTTCGGAAAAGTACTTGGGATAGCTTACACCCTCCTTCACCAACTCAAATAACCACCCTGCCTGACTCCCAAATACTTGCTCTTTAACATACTCCTCCAACTGGTCCTTCACAAAGAGAACATCAAACAAGAAGAACAAAAACAGAAATCAATATAACTGAGTCTCGGTGACAGCTTAAACATTTTGCTCATTCTGTCTGTCCTATTGCAAGACACCTTTTGAATGAAGTGATGAAGAGCTGTGCAGTCATATAAGTTCAAACCAGTACATTTATTACAGTTCAATCATTATTATTATATTATTATTAGCATTATTATAAATTATAAATAAATCTTCTATAATTTTAAGAAATTGAGCATTCCCTATGTGAATATTAATCAAACCCCTGGGGCTACCTTAGCTCAGGAGTTAAGAGCAGTCTTCTGGCAGTCGGAAGGTTGCCAGTTCGATCCCGTGCCCTGGTCAAAGTGTCCCTGATCAGCATCAGTTCGATACAGTTGTCCTGGGTCACACACACAAGGGAGCAGCATAATTGGGCTGCCACTCCAAGGGTGGGGGGAGAGACTTAGGGGGAAGAGACTTATTCTGGACTACCCTGGAATCACGGTCCCGAGTATCCACATATCCAACACATTACTATCTAGCCTTACTGAATTTGAGAAATTTTCTGATCTCCTCCTGAAATCCAACAAATCAACAAGCGATAAGCATGGCCACCATTTGCCTTCCACACAGAAAATGAAATCTAAAAATCAACATTTAGAAAACATGCTTCCTGTGGCTTAACATTTAAACCCAGCATTCATTATGCGTTTGTTTTATACTGCACATTAGCTTGTTACTCTTCAGTTATTGTACAAGAATGGCTGTACCTCTTTTGTTAGTTCTGGTAGCAAATGTTGAATCTGATTTAGCAGCTATTGATCTTCCCTTTAAATCTAAATTGGTCATACAACTACCAATTTACAATCTGAATCATCCTAGGAGGTGAAGTTTTTTTTTTAACTTACATTACATGTCAAATGGCTTTTTATCCAAAGCGACTTATAGTTGATTAGACTAAGCAGGAGGTAATCCTCCCCTGGAGCAATGCGGGGTTAAGGGCCTTGCTCAAGGGCCCAACGGCTGCGCAGATCTTATTGCAGCTATACCGGGGATCAAACCACCGACCTTGTGGGTCCCAGTCATGTACCTTCACCACTACGCTACAGTGAGCTCTTTCTTAAAAATTCTTCAATCTGAAACCTGATATTTTATTTTGACTCGGCTGGTTGCTCTAGTTTACTGTTTGACTGGCATATTAGTGAATTTATAAGTTTTGAGTGTATAACAGGGACTTTCAACCAGATGATTTTGAGGAGAACGTCTGGATGAGACTTCTGAGTATACTGAGCAACCATAGCTTAGTCAATGCCCCCATCATCTAGTATGGGTGGTCAGGAGGAGGTATCTCCAAATTGAAATTACCTACCTTTTTTTGGTCTTCAAAAATCAGCAAGGGTAGAGGTGTCTTGTACATCTTTATGACATATACCGCTACCAAATTAATTCCTGCCACTGCTTATATTGCTTTACAGCGATTGCTTTGTCCAGCCACTGAGAGTGACTTAATAAGTTATGCCTTGATTTGTTAAATGAGGTTAATTTTGCTTTGTGGTGAAATTCCCCTTTGATGATTCTTCTGTTGCTTGTTCCCTTGGGTTATCATTCAGCTTGCGTTATCTTTGAGGGAGGCAGCCTATTAATATTTGATTATTAACAGGAAATGGAGCTGAATTCAGAGCCTTAACTGAACAAACCCTACTTGCCAGATATAGGTATTTTAGTAAAATATAAGGGAAGGAAGAAGGATGGAAGGAGGGGGATTGTTCGGCTTTGAGGATGGACTTCGGAACGCTAAGGGTGGAGTTGTAAGCTAGCTGCCCATTCTGACAGATGGGATTTAATGACCCAATGCTGAGGTTTGTGGAGCAACAGTACCGCTTATGCTGGTCTTCTACCAGTCCTTCCTACATCACCACAGGGCTCAGAGGGTTGCCTGCTCCAGGCATGGGTAGATTGTTCGAGGTAAGGGGGCAACACTGCTGGAGGGAGTCCCACCGGCATGAACTGTCCTGTGGGAAAATTAGCCTATGACACCAGCACCTGCTCCAACCTGTCGTTCTCCTGCTGCAGTTTCTTAATATCCTCCTCCACTAGCTTCTCAATCAAAAACGCTTATGCACTGGTAAGTCCAATAGATCTCCAGGAATCAGGTGTGGACTACTCTTCACAGAAGACTTAATGAACAGAAATAGAGAAGCTACCCTGCAAGATATAAGTCACTAGTTAGCTGCAAAAACTGGATGGCCAGGTTACAGCTTGTTAAAAAGTACCTAAAAGAGCCTACGGAGTTCTGGAAAAGGTCTTGTGGACAGATCGACATGCACTGCTGATGTATCAGAGTGATGACAAGAAAATGTGTGGAAGCCAGAAGGAACTGCCCAAGATCCAAAGCACCCCCAACATCTGTGAAACATAGTGATGGGGGTCTTATGGTTTGGTCATGCATGTCTGCCACAGATACAGTACTAGCTCACTTGTCGTCATTGATGATGTAACTGCTGATAGCAGCAACATAATTCATTCTGAAGTGTACAGAAGCATCTTATCTGCTCAAGTTCAAGCAAATGCCTCCAAATCCATTTGATGGTGCTTTATTGACAGCAAGATAATCCCAATCATGAGAAATCCCAATTCCAAATGAGTTTTTCAAAGCCAAAACCTGGAAAATTCTTGATTGGCCTAGTCATTCATCCAATCTGAATCCAATTGAACATGCGTTTCATATGCTGAAGAGGCAGCTAACCCCCGAAACAAGCAGGAGCTGAAGATGGCTGCAATGCAGGCCTGGCAGACCATCATCAGAGAAGATAATCAGCAACTGGTGATGTCTATGGGTCACAGGCAGCAAGCAATCATTGCATGCAAAGGAAACAATGCCATGGAAAGGTATTTTTATATTAGATAATTATTATTATTGTATTATGTGTGTGTGAACTGCAACAAAAATCCCAAAAAAGAGAAAATATGTGAGCTTTTTATTCATATTTCTGTCTCTCTGGTGTCATAATTCCCAGCTCTGTTTGGTTTACAACCACTATTAGAAAAGTATTGATAATTATTTTATTGATAATAATAGAGGAAATCAGGCTGGAGACAAATCCTTTTTCACAGCACTGTACTGTATGTGAAAAAGGACTAAACATGACTACTTCCTGCTATACAACACTTTCTGTATGACCCAAACATTATAGTGCCATAATTAGGGGACTATGCATAAAAGGTTTGGTAATTCCTATGTGGTGAAACCAAAATGCAAAAAGAAAAATAGCCTTGAATAAAAAACACTTTAACCGCATGTGAATTGTTTGAATACAAATCTAAAATTGTGGAGTATACATCCAAATCAAGAAACAATATATCATTGTCCCAAGACATATGGAGCTCATTGTAAATATAAATATGAACAGATAGCTGTGTCTATATGTAAACTTGTATTTGAACTGAAATGTACAGTATGTTACATCTGCCATGTTACTATGAGTGACTAAAAGGGCCTAAAGCATTGCTACAGTTCACCTCTTTTTCCATGTTTCTCATAACCTCCAGTGGAATGTTATCTTTGCCACCTTAGTATAAGCTACTGTAACTACTTAGTGTAAGTCCTTTAACTTGTGTGAGATTCCCAGTAAACTGTACACATCCTTTGTTAGTTGGCACAGGTCTAGACAGACAAAAGCACTTGGATGAGCTCCCTTTATTGTAGAATGGAATCTGCATCGTCAGTTGCTTCGATCGTACTTTCGATAATCGAAATCAATACAAAATAAGTGCCGGTAGGTAAAAACCTCAGTGTTTACCTACCGTGAGACCGTTGAATCTTGAACTGTCTGAATGCATTTATATAGCGCCTTTATCCAAAGTGCTATACAATTGATGCTTCTCATTCACCCATTAACTCACCAATGACAATTGGCTGCCATGCAAGGTACCAACTGGAGCAATTGGGAGTTAGGTGTCTTGCTCAGGGACACTTCAACACACCCAGGGCGGGATTGAACCGGCAACCCTCCAACTGCCAGAGGACCGCTCTTACCACCTGAGCCACTGTAGCCCCCCTCACTTTCACAGGCCTGGGCCCAATGTATCACTTTATGCTGTTCTATTTTAGGTCTGCTCCAGACCGCTTACAAAAGTTGTGTTTTCTTGCCCTACAATACCCCCAAAATGATTTTTTTTCTACTTGAAATTTGATGACCAAGATTGTGATGAGTGACAGGTTGTTTCTTCATGCAAAATAGATTTGGGCTTTAAAATTCAATTAAGCATCTTTATTTTAGGGGTTAGTGAAGGCGGGTCATTTTTGACCCTTATGACAAGGGGAGTATACAGAATGTTAAGACTACACAAGGGTTAAGATATACAGTACATGCTTGCATAAATTAATAGATTTTTGCAGGCACATAATTCGCTGCAATAAACCCCTAACCTATAGCATTTAAATAGCCTATTTCATTTTCTTGACTTTCTTCATTGTTACATGTTTCCTAAAATGGACAATTGCATTTATCTGAAAATTTCATCTTCAGTCTGAATGGTTCCTTGCTGCAGTGCAGGAAGCATTGAGCGGCATTCAGATTTTTTTTTTTTAATCTATTACTGTTTTGGCTCTGCATTCTTTTAAAAATCATTGGTAATATGTCTGTTTGCCGCAATGAAATGAAAATATAGCATCAGTGGCTGGACAAATCAGTTCATATTTATTTTTAGTAACTTGACCTAATTTATCATCATAAAAACAAAACAAAACTCTTTGACTCTCCAAACAAAAGAAAGATCAGAAATATTAGGCCATCATAATCAGTTTACAAAAGTAAGGTTTTACAGTTAAAGAGATTAGAATTTTTGAAGTCATACCCGGGCATTCTTTCTTTAGAAGTTTGTTCATTAAAGTAAAAATGGCCGTAAGTGTTGAATGTGCCATTAGCAGTTTTGAGCAACAGGCAACACACTATATTTGCATAATCTAGCTAAATCTAGGAAATGATTCAAATAATTCTCAATTTTCAGTACCATTTCCAAATTATGTGCACAAATTTGCTTTTTTACAATGTTGTCATGTGCTGTTACAGTAGATACGCAACATTTGGTAGATGGTAATCACAGGGATCCATTTAAACAAACAATTCTGGTGTTTCTTAAGCATTGCCTTAAACCACATATTCAATTACTCAAGTCTTTGTGTCACGTGAATTGATTTTCTACAAAATAATTCTTCCTTATGGAGCTACCATTAAACCATTATGGGGATAACATGAATTCCAAAAGGACGTTCTAGCTGTTAAAGTAAAGCTGAATAAAACACTGCTCATAAAATGGTGCCGAGCCATTTTAACAGAAATGTGTTTTAAAAAGTGTTTAAATATTTGCATGTATAATAGTACAATCATATTCTAGGCCCATGCATTCACTATATTTGTCTTACCAATGTCTGCAGCAGTATTTTTTCCATTGGACAACGTGCACAAACAGAGGCCTACACCATATGTGGGATTTTTGTCCTGAGGCTTGAATAATAAGTACAAACCAACACGAACTCCCAAAAAAAAAAAAAAAAACTGAAGGCTGGATTATCTGAGAGGGGAATGCAGACTGCCTCTGTAAGGCTTGCTCCCTTGACAAGTCCCAGCACTTATGTTTAAAAACAGCTTGTACTGTTTACCTGATGACAGCATCAGTATTTAGAGACACCATGTACTTAACTGACAGCAGTGGCTGTATTTAGAAGACTATCTACCTCTTGCCTGACCACAGAATCCAGATATCAGTTGTTTCAATGATTTATCTGAAATCAGCTGGGAGTTTGCAGCAGAGGAAATTTATTTTTTATTACTTGTTGAATACATGTTTGGACATAGGTCCTTACCGCAGCAGTTATTAACAAAATCAATGATTTTGATAATAAGTCTATTACGAATCCAATTACAATGGATATTATAAAGATTGTGTAATCATAATTTTTTCATTAAAATGCAATGTAAAAAAATTATTTATATACAGTATATATGCAACGTTAATACCTGCTGTGAGATTGTATGTGAAGTCATCTGTACGTGAAATTAGCTCCAAACAAATTTAGAACAAGAAAATATGACCGTAAATGCACACATTGATGCCTCTGAACTTCTTCCGACTTGTCTCAGAAACCCCCTGACTCCCCCTTATCTGCTGCCAGCAGCCACCATTTTAATAAGGTTGTTTCTGACATTTTGACTGAGTTTGAGGCTGATTGTGTCTGGAGATGGAGATGTAGTGCTGCCTGGTGAGGAAAGTATGCTAGGCTTTGTGCTGTTACATAAAATGCACAAAGCACTCAAACCACGCTTTGGACCAGACCCACCTCTGAGAACCTACACCCCCATTCGTCCTCTCAGACTCGCTCTTCTGCCACTATATTTAGGACCCTCAGCCATGCTTTAAGCAGGTTGATGGGTACTTCACTGCATGCTATATGCATAGCTGTGATGTAATAAGTGCCTGTAGTGTAGTGGTTAAGGTAAATGACTGGGACAGGCAAGGTTGGTTGGGGTCGAATCCCGGTGTAGCCACAATAAGATCCGCACAGCCGTTGGACCCTTGAGCAAGGCCCTTAACCCTGCATTGCTCCAGGGGAGGATGCTGTTCGTCGCTCTGGATAAGAGCGTCTGCCAAATGCCAATAATGTAATGTAAGTGACTATCTACCTAGGAGCATCCTGCCAATGGAAATCACCTACAAGAATTATTACCCATTGTGAGAAGGGCATGTCCCTGGGAGCAAAAGTGGCGACGAGCAGGTGGGTGGATTTTGAGTCAATCCGTGGACTGGGCCAATAGTCCAAAAATAAATGGCAAATTGAACCGAAAGCTGGTCAGACACGCTTGGTCTCTGGATCTATCCACTCCAGGCAAGCGACCATCATCGACACTGAGTTTATGCCCTAACTGCCTGTTGCCGCTTGATGGGCAGGTAGACTGGCATGGGGTGCGCATGCCCTGTTTGCTGAACTGGTGCCAGATGCTGTGTTGAAAAAGACAGCCACAGATACGAGGTGCCCATGTCCAAAATGTCACACGTAAATCGTTTTGCCTCCGTTGGCGGACATGCGCATGCAAAGTGAACAGATGTATCAGCAACATTAAATTATGTCACTGGAAAGGAGAGAAAATACTTATGAGAGTGGTATGTCAAATTCAAGTAATGATTGGGACCATTGCTCAATGCATGAATATTATTACAAGGAAACACTGGAAACATGGAGCCCGGAGACTAATAAAAACTTTTCAAACAGAGCATCCGCATTCATTTTTAAATTTTTGTTTCATATCCTTATCTGTTTATATAAACATTTTACTGTTCTTATATGGTCATCATCCTTTTGCTATTTTTTCCCCACCACATTTTTTTCTGAGGAATTATATAATTATATCTGAGACATATGTTCCCAAAAAGAGAAAGGGGTTGTACACAAAGCTACAGTTGTGTGATTTGTAATTGTTTTACAAGCAGCATTCATTTAATATATCTTGGGCTTGTATGGTATGATATTACAGTGGTATCACTCTCTCACTCTTATTCTCTCACAAAAACATGCATGGAACCATGTACTCACACACTTGTGCACACACACACTCAATCTGTACAGACAAAAGGCAGTGGAACCAGAACATGTATGAACTCCATTAATGATTAACAGTCCACAGATATAATAAGGAAAAAAATATTTATTCTGAGTATGTCTATTTTGTTCATAAATGGATATTTGTGCAGATAAAATTGTGTCCAAACACTTACAGTAATGAAACAGAACCAAACAGAGTAATTAGAGCTCATTACAGTCTGACATCTGCTTCAAAATCCAAAAGGACGTTAATGAAGGAATAATGGCCCATTAATAACTGCCTGCATACTGCATATTTTAAAATGAGGTACTTGATTGCCGGGAGGTCACAGAGGGATGGAGACAGAGGTTTCCGTATATTTTGTAGCACGAACACAGACTTGCTGAGCATTATAATGGTAATGCATCATTTGATTGATATTTCATTGATACTTAATCACTGTTCCACAGTGTTGAAATGAAGGTGCATTTTGGAATTGTTGTTTTTCAGGATATTTCTCCTTTAAAACATTTTTTTTTCGCTTCTGCAACCCACTTGATAACCAGAGATTATAAGCAGACTCTTAGTATCTCATAATGAAATTCGGTAAAATAACTGAGTGGCATGAATTGAAAATGATTTGTCATTCATTTGTACCTGCTGTTTGCAAGGCAAATATTAATGAGAAAAAAAATATATATACCCCCTGCCCCCACCATGATAATCTATATTAGTCTTATGTTGGTGTCATTTTACCTAGATAGAGCAATATTTACCATATGCACATAATACTTTGCATGGTATTAAAGGCTGTTTGAGCGTGTGTGAGATTTTAGCATATATTGTGAGTATGTGTGTGTGTGTGTATATATATGGAATAGCATTAGTAGAGCAGATTTGGTGATCTCTGCAAAAACCACTTAAGCTGTTCTGGCAATATTGGAATATCTTTAATATATGAATATATTACAAATGCACAAATATGAATGTATTTTAATTACTACATAAATCAAAGGTTTCATGATAACCCACTTTTTTCTACATTGTCACAAAACCTCAATGTCCCCTGACCCTATAATGCAATACCTTGTTTAATCAACAGATGTCACTGCATACAAATTCCACATTTTCCAGATGAGTTTAAATCCACAATTCACAGTAAATTCTATATTCTGGTTCATTTCTGCATTGCCATTACCCATAAGTCCATTTACCTAGGATATGTAATAATAATTATCTTAATTTGCCTAATTTCATTTTTTTTTTGCTAATTTGTGAATTGAAAATGTATTAAGCTAAACCTGATATACCACATCATGACCCAAAAATCCAACCTCAAATTATTTTGAGGTTACATAATACTGAGGCACTCATTGGAAGGATTTCCATAATGATCCATGCAAGACTCACAGAAGTGAAAGTATGGGGGATATATGGAAAAGCAAAATAAAAATCTCCCTTATTTCATATTAGGAGTCACACAGGCCAGCTCTGACTATGGAGTGGACTGCTTTGTAAGTCTTCTGGAATAGCCTTTATGTGGCTTAAAAAATAACTTCAAAATGATATGTAGTTCCTAAGTTAATTCCTCAAGTTATAGGAATTATATTTTCATGTGTGGGCTTCAACCTTTTCTGTGTCATTGACATGTTTAATACATTTCAAAATTATTTTTTTTGGTTTGATCCTTCAAGGAATCTGTGACCAGCTGGAACTTGGAGATAATGCCCTTATTCAAGAGATGCCCAGATTGTTGTGTGTCTTGACCATACTCACCAGCGTTTCTCTGCCTGCCTGTTCCGTGTATCAACTCCCTTTGTGCACCTTGACCCTCGCTCTGTACTGTTGCCTGTTTGGAGTACCTTTCTGTGTTTGGACTTTTGCCTGTAAGATCAACTCATGATGTTATGAAGTTATATCTGTCACACCTGTTTGCCAGCATTCGACTCCTGCCTGCCTGATCCTTGGTTTCTTTCTTTTCCAAATTTTCCAGATTATGTTGAGACTTACAGATGTGACTTTGACTTCAGGTGCAATTATTATTTATTTCTTTTTTCTTTTTTCTTTCCGCCACCACCCCTGTTCTGTATTCCCCTGTCTGAGCGTTTCTCTGTATTCTGTGTGTTTTGTTCCTGTTCTCTTTCCATAGTCTTGTCATCTACATATTTGTTTCACCTGCGTCTTGTTACCTATTCTCTACTTTCACACCTGCTCGTCATTTCAGTTCATTACATCTGTGTATTTATATCTCCCTGTTTACTTTTGTCCCCTGCCAGATTGTAATGTATTTTTTGCCATTCTTTCCAGCGTGTTTGCTTACTTTGACCTGTTTCGTGTATGCCTCTTGGATTACCCTTCTGTTTGAGTGTGACCTGCTGTTACCGGACTTTGATTAGACATTCGCCGACTGAGTTTTGGATTATGTCCTGAACCTCTGCCCGTTCTGATTGCCTTTCTGTTCTGCCTGTGACCTCAACCACCCTCTGGATTATCCCTGCTGTGTCTGGTAGCCCTGTGTTCAAACTTTTGCCTGCACCTTTGACCACAAACCTTCTTATCTCTGATATTCCCGTCTGCCTGTGTTTGACCATTTCTGGTTCCTCTGTTTTGAAGTCTGACAACTATATTTGGCATTTTGAGAAAGAGATTGAGAGGGAAAAAACATTATGAAGCCTTTGAGATGGGTGTAAAACAAAACAGACAAAACAGTACCTAAAGATAACAATGAATTAAAACATTGAAAAAATGAGCAGCCAAAATAAATAAAAAAATTAAGTGCAAAAAGAGTGTGCAGAATTGTGTCGACATTTGGGCATGCAGACAAATAGATAGATTGACAGGTGGATGAACAGACAGACAGAGGGAAGATGGAAAGTAAAATGGAATAAAGAGAGAAATTAAATAAGATTAAAAAAATATTAATAGCATACTGCAAAATGCAGAAAATAAAGAACAATAATGAAAATAATAAAAGGATAATATGCATGATTGTAGATGGGCTGGATTTGGATATGGTATAGCATGGTGAGTGTTTCTGGATTTAGGGTGATATATGTGAGTATATGTTGGTATGGGTGGGTGTTGGGGGGATTAGTCAGCAGGCAAATGATTTCCAGAAAGGGCCACAAATATCTGCAAAGTTTTGGTGCTGAAATTATTTCCTTGGATATGCGTTCTTTGAGAAGGTTTAACCATTGTGTGATGTTCATTGTGTTTCTTGCTTTCCAGTTTAAGAGGATGGTCTTCTTGGGCAATGAGTAGAGATTTGGTATTTTGGTGGGTTGATTAGATTGAGAGGTCTCCTATCTAAGAGATGGACAGAATCTGGGATGATACAGCTCTTAATACGATATATTCTGTCTGTGATTCTCTGTGACTTCTGTGACTTATCCAGAAATGACTTGGTGGGCAGAGCCAGGTCAAGTAGAAGTAATTATCTGGGGTATTCAAAGAGCAGTGTGTGCAAGTGTCTGAGTCCACAAATCCCATTTTATACATCTTGTGCTGGGTGATATATGTTCTGTGGATTACCTTATATTGTATTAGTTGTAGGTTAGTATTGGTGGTCATCCTGAAGATGTTCCAACAGATTTGAGTCCAGAAGTGACAGAAGTGAATAGTGACAAGTGATAAGTCTTTTTCCCAGGCTTTCCTATGGGGAAGGATATTATTAGGTCTGTAGTTTGTATAATTTGGAGAGAATTTTGTTGGTATTATTTTAATTATACATTTTAAAACAGATTTTAATTTAAAGTACTGAAGGTATCGTTCTTTCCCAGTATTGCACTTAGGGACCAAATCCTGGAAGGTGATGAAATCCTGAAAGATGTCAGGGTAGTTGTGATGTACCATTCAGAGGACCCAGACACAGACCAGGGAGTATGCAAACACGTTGTCTTTATTCAGTCCAGAATCAAACCAGGTAAACAGAGTTCAAACAATGCCAGAATCGAGATGCAAAATAGTGGTCAAAAAACAAAGCAGGGCTCCTGAGTCAAAGGCTGAATTACAAAAAGGGCTAGGCAAAAACGAAGTCGAAGAAGGCAGAAGGAAAAAGTCAAAAACCAAATAATCAAACAAGCAGACAAAACAGAAGGATAAGGCAAACTCGGTGTCAATGGCAAAGGGTGTCGTTCTTCAATCTCAAATATACAGTCTTACCATGAATTGGCAACTGGATATTGATCAACATTCTGACAAAGAACAATGCAGAGACTGGGGTTCAAATACATGAGGGAAGTTGACAGACTAGGCTGGGCACAGGAGTGAGGTGGGCTAAACAAATAGGGAAACAGGTGGGGAAAATAATAGGATTACATTACATTATTGGCATTTGGCAGATGCTCTTATGCAGAGTGATGTACAGTTGATTAGACTAAGCAGGAGACAATCCTCCCCTGGAGCAATGCAGGTTTAGGGGCCTTGCTCAAGGGCCCAATGGCTGTGCGGATGTTATTGTGGGAATCGAACTGCCGTCCTTGTGTGTCCCAGTCATGTACCTTAACCACTACGCTACAGGCCGCCCTAAGGGTAGTGATTCAATAACAAGTGGGAAGCAAAAACACGGACTGGATGCACATAGACACGTAATACAGATGGCTCCAGATTATGGAGTAGACATTTGCATAGTTGCATTGATGAATCCGGTTTGATCTGGATGGATTAGTGATGGGGTTTTGAGATTGGTGTTGATGAGTTATCGTGGCCAGTAGCTGGAACATTCTTCAGGTGCAATTAAGTGCAAAAAAAAAAAGAAATCGGACTTACTCAAGACATGACTTGAGCTAATAGGTTCGTATCCCGCTGCCCACAGAAATGCCATATGTTTACAGTAACGCTCTCCAAACTGCACTTCCTGTACATTCCATGCTTAGTGCCACACAGCAATGAAAAGATTGCATCTTTGTTGCACCTAATACAGGTTGCTTGCCTGTATTAGGTGCCACACAGCAATGAAAAGATTGCATCTTTGTTGCACCTAATACAGGTTGCTTACCTCCTTTTTGTATGATTTATGTCTTCTGGAATTCGTTGAGCAAACTACAACTGTGCCGTTTTGTTAACACTTGACTACAAATGCTGGAAAATTAAGAGCAAGACTAAATTAATCTTCAGAGTGCAAAGACCAAATCATGCCTCTTGGGTAGGAATGTGAAGGGGTTCAGTTTGATAAATCTCTGCTGGTATTTAATTGCAGTGAGCTGTTAAATGCAGTTAACACTGTTTCACTCTGCTAAGATGCATAACTGCACTGCAATGAGACTAAAATCTGATCTTCTATAATACCCTAATTATATAATACCCTAATCCTGGGGGGATATACGTATGCAGCCAAATTAAACATACAGTAATGAACAGGTCAAAAGGTGTGACGTAAGAACATTGATGTTCATCAAACACCTGGATGTTATTAATATTGAAGGAGCTCTCCACAGTGAGATAAGAATATATTTGTGCAGATATGCTTTCAGTACATTATACATGGTGGTGCTAAAACACTGCAGGTTATCTTTAATATTACTGGGGTGCATATGCACTTAGCTGCTCCATTTATTTAACACTTGGAACTTGAAATGGCTTTTGAAATTGCCAGCATAAAGGCACTATAAATTTTGAGCGTCCCTCGTCTGATCTCTTTCAGAAAGAGCCACCCTAAATCTCCAGGGTGGCACATTAGCCTTCATAGTTCATTACGTTACTTATTATTAATCTTCTGATCTCATCCATGTGACTTCCTGTTCATATTTTAAGTACACTTCTCAGGGTGCATACATAGTGTCACAAGATTCTAAAATTCACACAAGCAATTATTGTAAATTATAACTTTAAAAATGAGCATTATACTGTAGCCATGGTTTATTTGTAGGATTTGTTAAGGTTTTTTAAGGGCCATATAGTATATGCTATATATGCACTTTAATAGGTAGACCAGTACACCGGCTTGTTAATACAAGAAAATGCATGAAATCCATAAAGGGAAATATTTATTATATTATACTTAATATTTTTAAGTATAATATATTGACAGTAATATACAATCTTTACAAAAGTTTCTTTTTAAATGCTAAACCTGTGCATAACTATGCACTATGCTTTTGTGTTTGATAAATGATTTTGAAATCAAATTGTCTCTCCATTTGTAATTATTACTCATTGCGGTTGAAGGGATATTTACAGTCGGCTTTGTACATCAGTCATGTACAAATGGACATTACAATACTAAAATTAATATTTTCCTGAACAGGGTCGCAGGGGGGCTGGAGCCTATCCCAGCATACTTTGGGCAAAAGGCAGGAATACACCCTGGACAGGTCACCAGTCCATCACAGGGCACACACACTATTCACTCACACACTCATACCTATGGGCAATTTAGACTCTCCAATCAGCCTAATATTCATGTCTTTGGACTGTGGGAGGAAACCGGAGTACCCGGAGGAAACCCACGCAGACACGGGGAGAACATGCAAACTCCGCACAGAGAGGCCCCGGCCAACGGGGATTCGACCCCAGGACCTCCTTGCTGTGAGGCGGCAGTGCTTCCCACTGCACCATCCGTGCTGCCT
This sequence comes from Conger conger, assembly GCF_963514075.1. NCBI lineage: Eukaryota > Metazoa > Chordata > Actinopteri > Anguilliformes > Congridae > Conger > Conger conger. Next base: position 20,316,185 of record NC_083764.1, on the reverse strand, counting down.
TGGCTAAGGACTTCCACATGCTATATTTTGTATGGCTGTTCACTGTATACATATACATATTCACTGTATACATATACAGTGAACTTGGGCACACATCTGTCACCACATGTTACCCTGGACAAGTTGCCATTATTGAAGGGCCAGAATTGAACCATGAATTCTGCTGTACGAGAAAATTATTTGGGAGAATGTCTGGTCATCTGTCCATGCGATGAAAGTATATCATTTTCCCATATGTTTGAACATAGACTACTATCTGTGTTGTTTATTATATGCAGCCTCTTTTTTGATTAAGTGTGCAAATAATTCTGGAGTCCGCTATATGTTTGATAGCATGCACAAATATGTTGTTGTGACAGAAAAATATACTGTAAATTAGTAAAGGCTAATGTTATAGATTCAGTCAATCATTAAATTTAATTTCTTATTGCACGTGACTAGACAATTGTCACCAAGCCATATTTAGGATTAATCGGTTTGAAAGCATAACTCAGTAATAGTGCAGATTTAAACTTCACTCTTGACCTTAACCGTGCCTTATAATGATAGCCGAGTGAATGAGAATCTCTACATTTTTAAGGACTCATTCATCTATTCTCATTCTCTTCTCTTTCTCGCTTACTTTCTTCCTTCTACTTAACAAAAGAATTAAGAAAAGGACACATGATGTCATAACCCTCAATTCAACCCCATTTAGTGTTTGACATCTTTTACAAATCAGGTAACTGTGTTTCATATTAATACTTTACTTTTAATAATTTGGTGGAATTAAATGGTAAACATGCAATAAACATACAAAAAGTCCTGCACCAATGTTGCATACAAATGTGTTGTGTGTGGTTCTTTTGACCCTCTGCATAAAATGTATGAAAATATACAATATCATTTTTATTTTTATTTCAGATTTCTTTGCGGATGATTCTGGTGGCACTTTCCCATACAGGTGCCAAACCTTCACTTATTGTTCTCTAAAATGTAATGTTAAATGTTTCTCACAGATTTGTCATATTTATGGATAAAAGGCTAGTCATTATCACAATAAGGAGGCAACAACCAAAGTGTCAAAATTACAATAATTGAGTGTTTATTTAAACTGTTGAGCTCAATTAGACCCCAAACAGAAAAACGGTTATAAAATCTTAACATAATAGGAGGGTTAATGAATTTGTGTACATCCCCTGACTATTTTAGAACAAGAATGAGAACATTTTTTTGTCTTGTTCATTTTAAGAATTGGATTGAAGCCTAATTCCATTTAGGTGGCCTAACACTGCATTTTAATTTTACGATCCAACTAAGCTTTGATTTTCTAAATTAGTTTAATTGCCTGATTAATTGGATGAATTTCATGCCTCTCTCCCTTCAGGACATAGAAAACCCTTTGGAAACTGTACCATGATTCCACGGTTTAATCTAATCTGTCATCTGTGAAACTGCATTTTAAGAGAGAGCAGATGATTTTTAACATTTGCAAAGATTAATGGAGTAAACCGTTTTCATTGCTCCTAAGGGATACTGTCCTCTTCGAAATGGAGAGTCTGTGTTTTATCTTACTTTAATGGTGAATTGATGTAGTGGTGTGTATGCATGTGTGAATGTGTGTGTGTATGTGTGCCTCCCTTCTCCTCTGACCTCTCCCAATAACCATGCATTTTTGACCGCAGAACTGCAGCTCACCGGATGTTTTTTGTTTTTTGTACCATTCTCTGCAAGTGCGAGTGTGTGTTAAAATCACAGGAGATAAGCAGTTTCTGAGATATTCAATCCACCCTGGCACCAACACTCATTCCATGTTCAAAGATCACATTTCTTCCCCATTCTGACATTTGGTCAACAGCTGAACCTCTTGACCACATCTGCATGCTTTTATGCAATTTATGCACATGATTGGCAGATTAAATATTTGCATTAACAAGCTGCTTACCATGACATGTAGTGGAGGCAGAAACACGGGGGGTTTTCAAGACCAGGCTTGATACAGTGCTGCAGTGCTAGTTACTATTTAGCTTTTAGGAAAACTAAGCAGTACGTACACTTTGTGGTAGGAAAAGGCGAGCATTGCTGGGCTGAATGGCCTGTTCGCCATTACATTATGTGAAGTTATGAATGTAGGAGGTAATTATGAATGGGTTTGTTTTCTATGATTAAAGGCCAGTACTGTGGGTCATGGTGACAACATTTCTTTTAAGTATGAAATGGTGTTATATCCAGGCATGCTAAATAAATAATTGTCTCTGTTGAGGCCAGTATGCAGGGAAACATGGAGCACTCCATGGTTCTGAAGTGTAAATCTACAACAGTGCATACTGTTAATCAATGAGATATTCAAGGTAAGACATCTTTAAAAAAACAAAACAGCAAATAGTTTTTTTAAGGAGACTTAAACAGTCACCGGTCGCATATCCATAGCCCATATTCAATATTCTTAAACAGTCATGGATCATAGCCCAGAGTTTTTGAGCCATTGTAGAGTAAATGTTAAAGCAAAACTGGACATTTTCTGCTTTCAATATAATGCCAGACACTGACTACAGACCTATTTAAATGCCTGTGACATATTAAAATTGAGATGTGGACAATTGTGTTTAAAAATCTCTTTAACTGCCTCATTGGCTTCTACCCAGGAGAAAAGGGGAAATCGTATAAAACACAGGGGCCTTTTGGAGCAAATTAGATGTGGAGAAGAACACTTCAGAGTCCTAAATGATAAATTGAAGTTAAATGTAACTAATTAGAGTATCGAAGGACAATGGGGTAATATTACATTTTATGGGCCATCTGTGTAGCTTTTTCCCTCAGAATAGCATTACATTTTGTGTTATGCGAAATTCTCTTAATTATCAATATGATTTTCTCCACACCAACAGGATTTGGCAAATTCATGGTAATGTACTGCAGTTCATAAAATGGACTCCACTGCTGCAAAGTGCATCATCAAATATGCTATAATAAATCAACTATGCCTCAAAGATGAACTACTATAATTATTAGGACAGTAACTGGTGTGCTGATTTCTCTTGGTTTGTAATGACTGCAGTTTGTTATTAAATCCTGAAATTACTGTCCATTCCATTAGTGTGTAGTCTCCACACAATGAATGAATAAACTTTTGTTTTTTTGTTTTTTGTTTTGCATTGCATTTGCATTGCATTATAGTGACTGGTGATTTTATGGAAGTTCCAATGGTTCTCTTTTATGATAATCATATTGGCTTTATTGTGTGAGCTTGTTTAGTAATCAGGAATGTCTACATCTTACTCATAGTCTAGCTTACCTGAATCATTATGTCTGGCTAATGACTAGTCTGTTGCACTTCTTAAAGGTCATATGCAGCTCTATTAACATCTGTACCAAGCACATACCCTACCTGCTAACCTTTGTACCCATATAATTATCTGAGCCGGCTGCTGACATAACCACAACCACAACAATCTGTGGGCTGTGTCCAGTTATTTTTTTATACATTGTAATTGTGCAGTGTTGGATAGAAATGGATAGCATTTCCAATGCTATTGTACTGCAATTGCTACCTGAACCCCCCTTCCCCAGTTCAGACTTCTTTAGGGCCACCAAAAATATTACACCCAACTCTTTGAATCATTGAGTGCATTTCTGACCTCTTGACATTTTAAATAAAATGCAGGTCAACGTGTTCCTTTGGTAGCCCTGACGTGACAGAGATGTTTTCTTCCTTTGATTAAGATGTGACACATCAAGGCTGGCAGCGGCATTTAGTTGTTGGATCCCTGTCACATTTCTGGTTTGTGATGGGAACAGACTGACAGCGCAGTGAGAAGACTGGGAATCTCTAAAAAGGCTTCACTGAGCAATCCACAGCATGCCACTGTCATCCAAACATTTTCACTGCACCGGAATGAGGACACTCTTCTCACAGCGCATGTTAAAAGAAAATCAACACTGTGGATTCACTGCAGGAAAAACGGTTCAAAAAAGGTACTACCTCTATTTAGAACAAAAACAGCAGGGGAAAAGCATTCTGGTAGCTTGTATTTCAAAGAAAGGCGTTAATTGTATTTACACCTGATCTACGGAGCTTCTCCTCCCTTGACAAAGATCATTGGCAGAAATGAGCCTTTTTATTGACACCGCTATGCTGATAATAAACAGTATGTCGCATCTTTGAAGGGGAAGTTGTAGTGGATTCATAATTTGTTGTTGTTTAGGACTGTTTTTTCTATGTGCGTTGAACATCCTGAAGCTCAGCAGGATGAAAGAATACATGAATTCTCTTAACCCTTGTGTTGTCTTAAGGGTCACAAATGATCCACAACTATGTTGAACAGCAGAGAAAACCCCCTAAATTATATTTTTTCAACTTGAAATTTGATGACAAAGTTTGTGATGAGTGACAGGGATGAGTGTTTCTTCATGTGAAAACCAATAAATTGGCGGGTCATTTTTGACCCTTACGACTAGGGGAGTATACAGAATGTTAAGACTACACACGGGCTAATTTCACCAGGATTGTTGCACAACATGCAAAGACCTACAGCAGAAGCATGAGTGTCCAATATTACTGACATGACAACAACACATTGACCTGACTTCAGTGCGCTGCGTGAAACGAAATGCTCGAGGACAGAAGCTCAATGATGAAAATAAAAGCATGACAGTGAAACAAATGTTGCCATTGTCCTCTGTGCTAGGTGCCCTCGGGCATTCAAAGAATGAGCGAATGAAAGAGGTAATAAGGCTGACCGTTTCTCTAATTAGTGTCACCTGAAGTATTCCTGTGTTAGCTTGGCAGGAAAGAAGCAGTCACATCCTAACCTGTGCAGAGAATAAATGCCAACATTCATTATACCAGAGTTATGCCGTTATCCATTTTCTTAGAATTCCACAAACGCTGTAATTTCCCTTTCTGAGCAATCAAAGGTTACTGATGGTGACTCTCACAACTGTACCATAATTTACAGAGAAGAGTGATGTGAAATATCATCTTATCCCAAACCCTGGTTGAACCGCTGACTTACTCCGCACTCTGTGTGTGTACACTTCGACAACTGATTCACACAAATTGGTCACCCAAGCTGCTTTTGCACAAAAAGACCTTTTCCAAACATTTCATTGCAGCATATTGACACAGCCATGTCCCCTGGTTCTGGGGCTCAGTGAATGCTAATTACATTTACAATGTGTGATGAATGAGCAAGAGGATCTGAGGGCCTTGGTTTGAATTAGAGGGTTCACTGTCTATGTGAATGAAACTCTGAAGGCCCTGAGGATAGTTGCAATAAAACTATTATTATAATATTTTATTGTTGCAGTCAAAAAATAAACCATGTGGTTCAAGCGATAATAATGGGAGACAAAGTCAATAGAGGAGTGAAGTTAAAATAGGTAACAGAGTTACTGCACTCTTAATATATTGGAATTTAAATGGTTTTGTTCTTGTCAATATGTGTTGACCCCTCCGCTGGGATATGCTTACCCTTTGTTACATTATTGTACTCATTGTACAGTACATGCACAATACTTTATTGCAACTGTTTATCATGTAATCATAACAGGAATTGGTATAGCTCTATGGCAACTTCTCAATCCTCACATAAATACAAATATGTTTCTGAGCTCTACATGGAACTGCATGCAATTCCTGTTAATAATAAACAATGGTCAACAAGTGAAATATAGTGATTTCCATACAGATCTATTTTGGATGGATGTATTGTAGATCATTTAAATATATCTAGAAATGTACAGTCATCTACATGCAATAGGAGAACATTAGTTGGGGCAACTGGAAATTGTATACCAGCAAAGCAATATAATATTGTAGTTAATATTAATTCAACCACCTAAACATTTTGACCAGCCATATTTTAGTTTTATGGCATGAATAAACAGTTTGTATGCAGTTTGTATGCATCTTTATGGGCAAATATTTTCATTGTATGAATATGTTTTTTTCAATGTGCCTTTTGGCCTTAATGTCCTAATGTCAAATTCTTACTGCCTGCCTGCCCATTCATGCACTATGCAATTGTTTATTTTGTTTATATTACCTGTATTATTAACTGTGTGCTCATGCTGCAATTGCACCTTGAGCCTGTATCTGTATTGATAACTACACATTTTTTAACTTCAATTATCAAAAATAAAATATAATTCTGATGATTTGACCAAGTGTGGCTTTTTCAACATAGGGAGCATAGCATTAAGAGCCCTGGACTGATTTTGCAGTGACTGGATTATGGAAGATTGGCTCATGGGGGTCATGGTTTGGCATTTTAAATTGGGAAATAAAAATTGGCAAAAAGCAAATTAAGATCTCAATAGTTTAAAGATTGATTTTGCTCATTTGACAGCATTCAACAGCATGGCGACCTTTCAATCACTTCACAAAACCCTGCTGTGCCAGAGTAGCGATTTCAGATAGAAAGAAATCATCAGTAGATGCCTACATTATGAATAAATAAGATGCAGTAGCAGCTGGTGGCCATTTACCTGGGTGGGGCGCCATAAAAACACAAAGAATGACAAAGAAATATCCATCCATCCATCCATCCATTATCTTAACCTGCTTATCCTGAACAGGGTCGCAGGGGGGCTGGAGCCTATCCCAGCATACATTGGGCGAAAGGCAGGAATACACCCTGGACAGGTCGCCAGTCCATCGAAGGGCACACACACCATTCACTCACACACTCATACACTCATACACTCATACACTCATACCTATGGGCAATTTAGACTCTCCAATCAGCCTAACATGCATGTCTTTGGACTGTGGGAGGAAACCGGAGTACCTGGAGGAAACCCACGCAGACACGGGGAGAACATGCAAACTCCACACAGAGAGGCCCCGGCCGACGGGGATTCGAACCCAGGACCTCCTTGCTGTGAGGCGGCAGTGCTACCCACTGCACCATCCGTGCCGCCCTACAAAGAAATATCAATATTAAAATAAACATTTTTGTTTGGGCCTATAGTTCACATTAACCTTAACCTTGGAGGCTTACTAAACTGTATAGGGTTGATGGAAGAGAAAACCTCAGCCTTAGTACAAAGAGCCCAAATTATTAAAATTACTGTAGCACTTCACAAGGTAAGTTTACCTTGGGGTATAAAGCCTGATTTATACTTCTGTGTCGAGTATATACTACGGCATAGCCTACGCAAGTACCCTACGCCGTTGAAAGCATTTATACTTGGGGTTGGGGTGTCTGCATCGCCCTGCTATTACACACCCAAAACGCTAGTTTTCATTGTCATTATATCCCATAATCATTTGCGATTAACTGTATGGATCATACTTCCGTGAAATTAATGGAGGCTGAAAACAGAACTGTAAAAGAGCTTGTCCACAAGTGCAAGTACACAACAAGCTCAACATTTTGTTTTAGTTATACTTATAAACAACAATTGCTTAACACACTGAAATGACATATGTAATGTTTAAGCCTCCATGAGCTAGCCAGCTAATTTGCTTGGAATCATGCATCACGTAATCACTTTACTTTCACTCTGACATCTTTCTGAGTTCAATGTGTGTCTCAAACACACCCCCAAAGTCGCCTTTTTTTGAAGGACAGATTACTAATCAGGCAACAAGGCATCAAGTCAACTGATTTCGGTTTCGGACACAGCACAGGCGACTGAAACTGATCAATGGCGGAGCAGCCGGAAATGCATAATGCAATGCTACCAATCGGACAAATCACAGTTCTTGCGGTCCACGTCGCCGCAACGCATAGTTAAATTTCTGAGGAGGTGGGTGTCAGAGGCTATGCCATAGCCTCCTCATAGACTCGATGCAGAAGTATAACTCAGGCTTAACACCCCTATTAATGCCCCATCTCCTGTATCTGTTCAAATTAATTCTAGATGAGTGAGGCCTACTGAGATGTGAGTTCTGCCAAAATTGTAAAACCACTCGCAACATATCATTGAGACCTTTGACATAAACACACAGAATTGTACAGCCATCCAGATGTTGCGCTTGATGAAATTAAAATAGGCAGTGCAAATTTGATCTGAGATTTACAGTAACAATCACTCTGGATATGTTGATTAGTCAACACCATCAGTGGTTTCATGCATATATGCATATATTCAATAATTCATTGCCCTTTTCCCTCACATTTTAGAATATTTATAATAATTTCCAGCATTGCCGAATACAAGATTTGCATTTTGATAACATATTAACATATACAGTAAGCATGGGAAATATTACATATTTAAAATATACTTTGTGTTGACAGTTTTGTGTAAAGGGCATGTTTGAGTGTGAGCCTTATGCAACAAGCTCTCCAGTGCAGATCCTGAGGCAAAACCTGACCTTAGGGCTGGCCAAACACACCACTGCCACATCTCCCCTTGTGACATTATGGTAGCTCTCACTTGCTAGGAGGGGCGTACATTTATTCAGGGATACAATAAATATGCTATATCCATCTGGAGACTCCTTAAAATGGATTGAAAGAGCTGATAAATGATTCTGGGAAGAAAGAGGTAGCACTCTTATCCTTTAACCAGATGAAATTGGGAAAATGTTGTTGCCTTTTGATGTGGAGTCTTGTAAAGGAGATTGAAAATTATTACCCTTTTGGCTTCATAAAGCAATTGCACGAAAGTCTTCTCCATCATAAACATACTGTAATAATAATAAATGAAAAGGAAGTAATATTCTTGCAGGGCCTCTTGCATGCTTCATTTGTCATTTCAATTCTCTTTGAAGATGTGCAATTCTAAGATGAAAACAACTGGCAAAAGGGAACTATTAATTCCTATTAAGTTAGTAAATGCTGACAAATAACTTTGAATGAATAATAATCATAATCATACAGAATTAGACACTAAAGACAGCATTTCAGTTACTTTAACAGTATTGGTACAATATTACAGTTATTGTACATAAAAGGCACAATTGTATTTGAAGACAAAATATTTAAAAAACGTGTGTACCCCTGTGCATGTCATATACATATTCCCATGATTATCCATCAGATTTGATTTCTATGGTTCAATTAAAATAATAGCTTTCTCAAAAAACATTTACAGGCTGCTATTTTTCTTATTCTCACAGAAGGTATGCATAATCTTTGGATTTACCGGTAAATGAGAGCCAAGAACCCTGAGATTAAAAATGAACTCATTGAAGATGCTTGGTTATTATTCATGCGCCGAGCTCTCAGTGCGGTTTATGCACAGTGACTACGATAATTGTGCTACTTTGAAGGTTTATATTCTGGCCATGTTTGGTTTGACGTGTTTCGTTTGAATTTAACCCTTCATTTCCAAACCTTTTGTTTTAATTAGATGTCATTGACAGAACTTTGTACTGTGTAAACAGAAATTTCATGAGGGTTCCTAGTTATTTCCAAGAATGTTAATCACATCCCACCCTATGAAGATCATTGGCATTTTGAAGAGATAGTTTAAAAGTGTGCCTCTTCTTGGTTGTCGTTGTGATGAATTTCACAGTGGTGTCTGTGATAACCTCGAGGTCTATGAAAATAAGACTGGATGAAAGGTCATGTGATAAATTATTATACTGGCAAAACATACAGAGGAAAATAAACATGAATTATAATATGTACCGAATATGGTCTCTGATTAGTCAGGCCTAGAAACTATTTCAGCAGGGTCACTGACCTGGGCCCTACAAGTAGACCAAAACCAAAAGTAATCAACTCTTCATAACCATACTTAGGCACCCTAGAGTTTATTATATATATGTTTGACATTTCCAAATATTCATTTTCCTAAATATTTAATTTTACAGAGACATTTTTGTATTTAATTTTTAAAAAAGTAACATATTACTGTAAGCAATTGACTACTTTTTACATTAAAACTTGATCAAGGCTGTCTGAGATCAGAAGCAAGGAGCCAACCAAAGTCTGCAGAAGAACTGTGGCAAGTTCTCCAACATGCTTGGAACAACGTCCCTGCTGATTGTCTTATAGAACTGCAGGACAGCGTTGGCTATCTCAGAGAAGTGATGCAGCTTTAACGCCGAAGGGTGGTCACAAAAAATATTGATTTGATTATGTTTTTAACTATTCTGCCAAATTACTAAAATGTAATGTAAAATCTATAGTACGTTTATTTAAGACCTTTCATTGAATTATTTTTGAAAGAATCTTATCTGTACAGAATGTTATACAGGTGCCTAAGGCCTTTGCACAGAACTATATATTAAAAGTATATTCCAGAAAAAAAGGTTAAAATTTGAATACTTGTAATTGTAAGACCAAAGTATTTCTCTATTCACTTCCTGGAAAACAAGATTTTACGTCATCATTTAAGAGTGGGCGTGTATGAAATGTCTGTCAATTTTATGTTCCCCACCAGTATGAATATGTCAACACCAGGGTCAGGAAAGGGTTAAGAACTGCAACACACACTTGTGTCAAACCACACTAAATCTGAATTGTGGTTTGACACATAAGTAGTGCTCCATCATTACTTTTTTCCTATTTCACTGTGTTACTAAAGATACATTATCTCAAGCAATGATAACAGGGTGAACTCTCAGCTGGCATAAACATTATGTGCTTTAACAAATGTATTTGTGGTTTCCTGGCATTATGTAAGCTCTAACCTCCTGGCTCTCTTGTTGAGAAAAAACACTTAGCATGCGCACTGCAGAAGCACACTTGGTGGAGGTAGATTTCAACCCATTCAGTAATCAGATGAGTGGTGAGAGAAAGACAATGAAGGGGCAGCTAAATACTCTCCGATGCTACAGCCCTGCTCTAAACCTCATATGTTTACACAAACACCAATGCAGTAGAGTGGGAGGTGCACAGCAAAGTAACTCTTGCAGTACATCTCAATGTGTCTTCCAGAATCTTTGACTCCCTGCCGCATTCTCAAGCCCCAGGCAAATTCGGAGCAAATAATAATAATAATCGAGGTGCACTTTCCAAAGAAGAAATCGTGTGGGGAATTGTTACTTTATCTTTTCAATGCTGAGTTTGCACGTACATTAAAGGCCCATCTGGCTTATTTCTTAACTTAGCTCTCTGCCATAACAAATAAAAAATCCATGCAGCAGTACTCCCATCTCAACCAGCTCTGTAGTGGCTCACTTTGGTCAGACCATGTATACGTAATCATCATTCAGATCCAGCCAAGCTTTGCCAGGTTCGTATCTGTTAAGAAGAGTGATACATGTATTGTATCAGAAGGTAGAAACAGTCTGCTTTCATTTATGACCAGCAATGCTTTGGGTGGCTTTTCATTGCTTCCATCTGAACATGTGAAGCTCATATTACATTACATTACATTACATTATTGGCATTTGGCAGACGCTCTTATCCAGAGCGACGTACAGTTGATTAGACTAAGCAGGAGACAATCCTCCCCTGGAGAAATGCAGGGTTAAGGGCCTTGCTCAAGGGCCCAACAGCTGTGCTTTGGAATTGTGGCTACCCCAGGATTAGAACCACCGACCTTGCGTGTCCCAGTCATTTACCTTAACCACTACGCTACTGGCCGCCCCCACATATAAAAATTTAAGCATGTGTTAAATGGCTCAATTGGGTGATTGGAATAGTTGTAGCAGAAATCAATCCACTCACATTGAATTCATATCACACATGATCTGCAGCATTTCCTCTCCATAGCCAGGACATGGCTGCGGCTTCTTCTTGCTCTGAAGGGGGGTCAGGTGTTAAATTCTTGATGTGGAACATTCTTTGAAATCCCCTATCCCTCTCACCTTTGAGATGACCAAGCTAAGACTTGTTTTGCTGAGATGTGAAGGGATATATATTTTTCTTTAAAGGGGAAAAGCAAAATAAATGTCATATGTACATACATTTCCCAAAATGCACTCTTCTAGTGTGAATGCGGTTTACATTTGTAAACCTGTTGTCTCTGGTCTCATTTCCCTGTGAACTAAAATGAACTTTCTCTATTCCCATGCTGGTCAGTTAGCCCATCATTCCTCCTGCATACAAATGTGCACACACCTCAGACACCCAGGGGCTCATTATTTAGTATTCCCAGCTTTCCAGCAATAAAAATGCCAGTCAGCTGCAGTCAGATTAATTCAGTCTTTCCAATTTGACTTCATCTTTCATTGACTCTCTCTCTCTCTCTCTCTCTCTCTCTCTCTCTCTCTCTCTCTCTCTCTCTCTCTCTCTCTCGCTCGCTCTCTCGCTCTCTATCTCTGTCTGCTGTGACATTTCTGGGGCACTGAATTCTACATTGAGCTAGCACTGATGTGTCATGGAATGACGGGCTGTGAATGAAAAGTGCAGCTGAATGTAAACTGGTTTTTCAAACCTAATTAGAATTATGCAAATGCTTCCCAAGACACTCTAAAAACATGGACTGTATGTCACTGTTTTCTTTTAAATGGCTCCGTAGTTAAATGCAATCTGCAAACAGTTATATTGACAGGTGTGAAAACAAACAATCAGGCAATGAAAGAACAGTAAATATTAAAAAGAAAATACTGCAGCTACTCTGCTGGCTGAAGGTACCTGTATACCTTCGTCCCGGTGCTATTGTGAAGAATGCGCATTAAAACTGTCCATTTGACAGAGTTAGGACTTCGCAGTGGGGAACAACAAGTGACATTACAGCAATGGGTTAGAAACAGGAAGTAAACATGAGAGTCTTTCCCATGCAGCATCCCCAACATGAGGCAGTCTGTGGTACAGACATCTCCAATTGTTATACTACACACCACCTCAGTTGCAGGGGCCGTGTAAGGGTGGGGAATTGGGGGGTAGATAGGGTCAATTCCAAGGGCACCAAGCAGACAGACATTGAAATGTGTTATTGGTTAAGTAATACTTTAAAGAGTACTTTTATAATAATAAAAGCAATTCATCTTGTATTCTGTCAACCCTCCAGTGTACCCCCTACAAGAAAGTATTCAGTGGTTCAGCCCCTTCATGTTCTGTCATGCCTGCTGTCTGAGTTGACGGAAGTGAATTTACAACTGAAACATTCTTGTCTCAGAGCAAAACCACTGATTTTGACTTGATCTATTTTCCATTGACAGGTCATGATCTTAAGAAAAATATTTTTCAGTGATTATTTATATAATGCAGTAAGACAGATATTATTGTACAGATTGTATTTTTATAGGTCACAGAGATTAAAGCAGCATATAATTAGTCAATATTGTCTATACAGCATTAAACTTGTGTATAGCAGCCACATACACTGTAAGGTTGGTCTGTAACATCTGTGAAGTATCTTTTAGTATCTATAATGAAAACAACAGACAGAACTTGGTGATTCACAGCATCTGTCTCACAAAAATCTGATTTCTTTTTCTCCAGCTACAGTATGTGTTGATTAGAAGTACCAGTGTTTTTTAGTACCTTAACTCAGTATACAAGACTCCTCCAGCTCCTTCTCTGCTCTGACTTCCTGTAAGCGACCCATGCTGGCTATGGACCTTTTTCTGCCTGATCGCCATTGCCCTGTCTGCCGGCCTTTGACCATCGCCTGTCCTATCGTTATGAACTGTCTTGTCCTTGTTACTACTGTTTTCTGGTTATTGACCCTGAACTGTACGAGTCTGTCAATAAAGCTACCTGTTCTGGCACAGATTCAAATATAAATAGCGATACTGTAGCGTACAGAATTGAACAGGGTTCTTTACTTAAATTCCTCCAGAGAACAGATATCTGTGTCATAGCACCATTAACAACGGAAATGTCTTGGACTACAGTATCATGAATGAACAAATACTCTGAATAATGTTTATGGATGTATGTGTATCCCTTCAAAACCCCCAAAAGCCATAGCATCAGCATTTTAGATGATAAGCAAAAGGCAGAATATTATACTCATATTTCAATGCTGGCTCTGCTCCTTTCATGCTACTTTAATTCTTAATTCAGCTTAAAAACTTTGGAATGAGTTTATTAAGTCTATCAGTATCAATGGCACTGGCATAAAATTAGCTTGTGAACTGCAGATATCTCTGTCCTTTCATGTGGAGTCTGGTATGCAATAGCATGCATGAGTCTGAATGTGATCTAAATTAGTTTTATTTTATTTCATTTAACACATTTATTAATTAATTTGTTGGTAGCTTGACCCCTCAGACTATATATAATTGAAATACTTTGACTTGCAAATCAGTCCATCATGGCTTATGGAAGCTAGAGACCAGGCTTCTATAATAAATCCCATCCCCTTTCACATTGCCTTCTGTCATAACTTCCCTCGTTAATGACAGCATGTTACACAGTTAATCTTGTCTTCACTGGAATGAGTACTAGAGATTTACATATATTAAAAAACACATTTGACGAAATTACAGTATTAGGCCCATGAAGCCTTTTGAGTGACAGTGACATTCTTGGCTAGCCAGCAAATAATTGAATTAGACTTACTCTGATTGAATCCAGATTAAAGAAGACATTGTCCTCTGATGTCACTGATTATTCACTTGCACCTTTGTCAGCCAGTGTTCACTGTCTGCTGCCTGAACAACAACAATTGCTTCCATTGCCAACATCAAATAAAATAAACACATGACAATATACAGAATGTAAGTATTTGCCAATGGTTTATGTCAAGATGATGGATTATGTACAGGTAGTGGAGAAAAAGGTAAAAACTTCTAAGTGAAAGTGCTTCACACGACTGTAAACAATAGAACAATGAACTAGTCGTTTTATAACAGTAAAACAATGATAAAAGAAAAAAGAAAAAAAGAAATATTTTTAATGTGAGAATCAAAGAAGAAGAACAACTAGGTAAAAGCCATAGTAAAAAGGAATGTCTTAAGATGAGATTTAAAATGACTCAAGGACAGACAGTCTCATGTACTGTGGTAAGGAGTGCTATCATTTTGGTGCATAAAAACTGAAAGCAGCCTCCCCTCTTCATTTGAGATTAACAGTAGGAGTAAATAACTGGGTATTGTTCGCAGAGTGCTCACTGTGGCTGATGCATTACATTACATTATTGGCATTTGGCAGACACTCTTATCCAGAGCGACGCACAGTTGATTAGACTAAGCAGGAGACAACCCCCCCTGGAGCAACGTAGGGCTAAGGGCCTTGCTCAAGGGCCCAACGGCTGTGCGGATCTTATGGTGACTACACCGGGGATTGAACAGGCAACCTTGCGGGTCCCAGTCACGGACCTTAACCACTACACTAAGGGCCCCCCGCCTGTAGCGTAGTGATGCACAGTCAAACTGTCACTGTTTATATTCAAGTGCAAAACCATGAAGTGATTTAAATACTAATAAATGCACCATAAAATCAATTCTAAAAGACACAGGTAGCCAATGCAGAAAGTTGGAACAGCAGTCATATGAGTATGTTCCTTGATACCTTTAAATAGGTGAGCAGCAAAGTTCTTAATCAGTTAATGCTGCTCAAAGCAGTACATACACAATACAGAGATACAATAATACCGTAGCGGTGTTATCGTCTCCCTCCTCACCATCCTTTCCCCCCTTTACCCATTCTTTCACCCTCCCCGGATACCCCTCCCTACACACTGAGCCTGTCATCGGTTACATATTGTAGATACAAATAAATAACAATTTCAATCAGTTCATTAACATGGGAGAAACAGACAAACAAGATTATTATGCAAATCAGCCATGAGAGTAGACTTAAGTACAGATGAAATTATTCTACAAAATCTGAGTCAGTGCATGTTTTTTTAACCTTATCTATTGCCCTTGTGAGTACAGGGGCGGCCTGTAGTGTAATGGTTAAGGTACGTCACTGGGACCCGCAAGGTTGGCAGTTCGATCCCCGGTGTAGCCACAAAAAGATCTGCAGAGCCGTTGGGCCCTTGAGTAGGGCCCTTAACCCTGCATTGCTCCAGGGGGGATTGTCTCCTGCTTAGTTTAATCAACTGTACATTGCTCTGGATAAGAGTGTCTGCCAAATGGCATTAATGTAATGTACATCAATTGTGGTTTTCTTGGTGCCATTTATCCGAGCTAAGGAATGAATGGGAGCATAGTGTACATATGTGGGCGGTGGCTAGAAGTATTTGACATTGTTTCCTTGGAGTCATATGGAACCTAAGAAAGAGTTTGTAGGGTATCAATTGAACATATAGGTTCCTTGAGGATATTGGGATATTGTCCCACACCCTTTTCCAGTTTATGTGAACTTTGTGCTGTTTTTGATCTATGTTTCAAACTGTGACTATACCCATTGGTTTGTGGATGGACATTTTTATACACCTTAGATTTGAAACCTTTAACTTTTCGGTCATTCAATAATTTCATAAAGGTTTTCCATATGTTTTCATAGCGATACAAAGTTGTAAATGTAACAATAAGAAGAACCATATGTATTCCTTAAATCTTGAAAAGACCTGAGCCCCTCATTATCTGTAATGTCAGAGAAAATATAGATTCCATTATCTGACTATTGTGGAAAGGTAATTGGTTTCCCCCCAAACATAGGGAACTATTCTTAAAAGTTGGTGTGTGGATTTGCCATAATACATTCCAATCACACATTTTTTCGATCTGTTGCCAACATAGAATAGAATGAGCAATGATTGGCCCAAATTGAGAATAGAGAACTAAATATTTTCTAATTTAAATGGAGACACCAACTTTACTTCTACTTTACTTTTACTTCTGGAAGCTTTTTTTCTCACTAAAATATTTTCTGGTTTGACTGTATACAAATTGTGGTAACTGTAGCTGGTGCACTTAGAAACACAATGGAGCCAAGTCACAGCACTGGATAAATCCCCTTTCAAATGTGAGGGCAATATCACCAAAAATGAGCATTCTGCACTGTTCTTTCTCATCTCATCTCATCATGAAAAATAAGTACAATAATCACAATAATACCATCTTGTATACTAATATCGTTAGTTTTTGTAAAATACCCAACCCCCATCCACAAGTCAAACACATTCCGTGTTCCGTCACTGAAAATGCCCCCTATTGTGTTGTCAAAGGTGTTACACTGTCTTCCTCATTACATTACATTATTGGCATTTGGCAGACGCTCTTATCCAGAGCGACATACAGTTGATAAGAGCAGGAGACAATCCCCTGGAGCAATGCAGGGTTAAGGGCCTTGCTCAAGGGCCCAATGGCTGTGCGGATCTTATTGTGGCTACACTGGGATTAGAACCACCGACCATGCGTGTCCCTTAACCACTACACTACAGGCCGCCCTAATGTCCTCAGAGACATTAATTGACAGTGAGATTCTTTGTAAGGAAAGGAAGTCCTCTATGTAGATGTAAGCATCGCAAAATACATTTTTGTGGTAAAGCGTCAACCTTTCATGGCATAAAATGTCAAGAACAGTTTTTTTTCTGAAGCACAACAATGATTTTACAAGGATGAATGCACAATTAGGACTCAGCATTCAAACTGTGGGATACATCAACAATTTAATAACAAATAGATACATAAACAAGATCAAATGCATTGATCAAGCATAATATTAAAACCAGCAATGCTTATGGTAAAGTTAATTAAATCACAATATGTTACAAGCACCAAAGGATCACACAGCTGACAAGCCAATACAGATTTGAGTATAATTTAATAAACTTAATGGCCTTAAAATCTAATTATTTTTTAACAGAGCCATTTTTTCTCTGGTTAACAATGAAGTTTGATGAAATGTTCTCTTTTTTATTATTTGTGTGAGACAATCAATAAAAAAAGCACAAATTGCTTTAGAAACATTGATTGAAGTGTAATGCATAGTGAGTGTTCTCAATATGGGCTCAGACACCAGTCACACAGAAAGTCTGGGAGATACGTGAGGCCCTATGCAAAGTTTGTGTCAGTTGCTGTGACATAGCCTGTCCTATGCTGCACTGCTGACAGAATATAGACAAAAACACAACATTGTTCTCAAGCAGTTTTCATTCATATATTTGATTAAGAAGTGTATCAATGATCTGACTGGCAGGTAAACCTTATGTGTTAGGGAGGAAAATCTGTTTAATTTGCTAAGCACACGTAATGGGGAAAATCACTCCGCTTGCGTCAGCTTTCATCACAATCTGGAATAAAAGTTAAAATCCAAAGCTGGAATCTGAAGCCCTATTCGGATGGGACTAGTTTCTCCAGTAATTTTGTGTACCACAGATGTACCCTCTCCAAATCCACAATGTCCATGTTTTTCATGCAGCAAATTACCAACTTTGTACTCAGGGGTTTGAAACCTGTGAGTTGCATACATTTCTTTTTGTACATATGTTTTGACTGGTTTATCATTATCATCCTAAAGTGCGGTGATACAAACTGGTTTGACAGTTTGAGAGATGGAAGTTTTCCTAAATATTTCACTGACTTCACATGCATGAGTAGCATAAATAAAGCTACCAGTTATAATGCCATCTGGAATCCCAAATTAAATCAATGAAGAGACACTTACAACATCACTTAAGTGTCCCCTAACCTTAGCTACATGCTTCAAACCTAGATTATTTGTAAGTTGTCTTGTTTGTCTTAAGCGAGACAAGCTTGCTTGTGGGTTCGTTCAACTTAACCAAGAATAACTATTCTACATTTTGAGCATCATAGGTGTTGTTTCAACTATGACTGTGAAAAATAGTCCACAGTCGGAAATTCTAAGTATTATTACCTGTTATCAACAGATGTGTGTCAGTAAGGCAATGTTAATGCATAACAAGTGGGCAATTGTTGTTTGTTTACAAAGTCAAGTAGCGCCTGATACTGCAGCTGAGCGATCACCAGAGTGATTACACGTGATGGTAAAACTGCAACGAAATAAAAATTATAAACACCACCGTCCAAAAGGGCACTCGTTGAATGAGGGGGTAAACGGGCAGGGGCTCAAGCCCCCCTTGAGGTCTATTTGTGCAGGTGCCAACTGGGAACACTGGCAGGCAAACAAAGTGCAATCAGCTTGGTCTATTGAAAAGGGAGTTATTTTTATGGCTGCTTTCTATTCATGGGAAACAATAACTGCCAAAAAAATAATTTGCAAGGTTATTATTGTTGGTGATATAGTGAAAGTTTTCTTTTTTATTTAGGAAATTATTAGATGAATAAATCTGTTGATGTTTTCATTCTGCAACATGCCAATAAATGGAATTATGTATGATAAAGATTTTAGTTTTTTTCATATAAAATGCAGAAAACCCGCTAGATGCACAGTAGATACAGTAAAGTGAGATGTTTATTTTGGTCCTCTAAAATTGAGGGGACTGTGTATAAAAAAGGGCTGTAATTGTATATGGTTCACTCAATATGAATATAAAACCCTCAAATTAAAGCTGAAAGTTTTCACTTTAACCACATGATGATTGTCAACAATACAGGGCAAAAACAGCCAAAAATGTGTTACAAATACTTACGGACTGCACTTTGAAAACTATTCTGAGATTCTGACAAAAAGAAGCCCCTCCACTGGTGAGAAACAACTGATAACAGCCACATTTTTCACCCAGCTTTCTTCCCTGTGATTTTTGTTCGTTTTCTTTTCTCCTTGGGATAATAAGACTATATAATGCTGAGATGTCAATTGCTGATGTGCCTGTTGAGGATACACCCCACTGGAGACTAAAACTGGAAAACCACAGAAGAGAATAAATGCTGCTGTGTGAAAGTGAGATTATTTTCTTCCTGTTAAATGGGGGCCTGGAGAGTGCTTAAGAGGATAAATTATGTAACATTTCGCAAAAGTAGCAAGCAAGCAGGGGTGGAAGTTTCATCAGCGAACAGCTTAACTTTAAGACTTGGTGGAACTTTAAGTTTATTTGACAAGCAGGAGAGGATTTGTGCATCTGTCCCTTTATTAAATTGTAATTTTGCCTGCTGTGACAATGTCAATGCTGTGCCTGAACCTGTGTTCTGAACCAGTCAAACCTGCACTTTTCTCTGAACTAGAGACATTATTTCCTTTGTTTGATTTATCAAATACAGAATTATTTACTCTCCTTTTTTGTGCAGGATCATAAGACCATACTGAATTACAACAGCTCCACAACTGAGTGCTTTAATCAAATTCTTTTCCGGCTGTGTTTTCTTACCCAGGTAGTGATAGTGACTGGAGCATTAGACAGGATGTATCCCATAAATATGGTTTCCACCCAAGAAATAAATAAATAAATAATTGTCATTATCATACGCAGTGCAAGAGACTTTAACCAGAAGGCCTACCAAGATTTTTGTTTAATTCTAGTTCAATGCTTTTCTTCCTCATTTTTAACGTGTGTATCAATGTACCTTCAGAGATAGTTTCCATTCTATTCCTGCTTGTGCTTGGTATTCACAGGAGGCGAAGAGCTTGAAAGGGGTCCAGCTTGGCAGGGGAAGAGAGTGGCTGTCTTGTGGAGGCACACAGAGATTGTCAAACCCACTGGGCCAAAGAGCCTGATGAAAATGAAAGCAGGGTTCACTTTCTTTGAAAACGTACAGTGGTTTTGTATTTCATTTGAAAAATTTGAAAAAGAGATTAATTTTTTTTCAACAGACATTTTTTTTAAATACAGACAGGGGTATAAGCAGGAAGGGGAATCAGTGTACATGCGAGTGTATGAGTAGACGTGCATCATTTTGTATGATACTGCTTTAAAATACAAACACCATTTGCTTTGTTAATAATTGCTGTTAGAGTATTACTTACTTGAATAATGGTGTCTGTAGAGTGCATATTTTTAAATGATGCATGATGGCTGATTCTTTCCTCAAATTCGAGAGATGAACTGGCCAGATCCCCAGAAGGGTCTCATTCATATCTCTGATAATGACGGTGGTTCCGTAAAATGTCAGCACTTTCAGTATGACTGTGGCTCAGGGACCCAGTCCCACACCAAGCTGGTTGATCATTTCTCATCCTGGGACAGCTTAAATAAGGCAACAGTGTGGCTACTCCAGTTCAGAAAGATCCTCCTGCAGCTAAGTATGAAAAAAATGAGACAGAAGCTGTAGTCTGCACCCAGGATCATGCCCACCAGAGGCAAAGCTAACAGTGGACAGATGAAAAATGTTCAAGCTCAAAATCAGGGCTCTAATCCTCTTAGTGGATGATCTTGCATACAGTGTGGAAATACTAGTATGCTATGAAATAGGATGAAATAGCTGCATTAAAAACGAGAAAGATACTGTGAAAAGAGGCAGCAGCGTCTGTAATATTATATCCAGTATGAGCTGATGGAGTCAAGAGAGTTGGAGGGAGACTTTGTAAAACAGCAATGCTAGTGGAGTTAAAGAATCCAGCCATCCTACTTAAAAACAGGCACCTATCCAAGTTACTTGCTTACTGTTGGAGAAGAAATACTTTCCAAGCTCCAGCAGGAATACCGGACAATTTGCGCAAACTCTACTGCCGGAAAGGTAGTCAGTGACTGTCTCCTGTTATCTCTTTTGGAGAACAGAAAATGGCCAATTACCCAGGAGTGACATCTCTCCTGATTGGCCATCATTCACAAATGGACTGTAGTAAGAAGGTATGGATTGCTGTTTACAGGCCTAGTAAGCCCAGCTGTACACCTAGAACTGGTGTACTCTGGCTGTTGATACTAACTCTTCCATTGCAGCACTATGGCAGTTTATATGCAGAAGGGGCTGAGTTAAAGATGTTTTACCTGATAATGACACAAACATTGTGTCAGCTGAGAGTCTCTTTCCAAGCTGAAAGAAAGCTCGATCCAGCTTACAATGCTAAACAAAAGGATCAAGTGGACTTTATCCCTCCCTTAGATCCACACCTTGAGGGTCATTCGGAGAGATTCATTCAATTCATCAATAAAGTATTTTACTCAGTAATGAGACAGCATACCCTGGATGATAAGGGTTTAGACAATTAGGATGCCATTTGTAAAATGCTTTAAATTCTGTAATCCTGCTCAATGTGTAGCACATTTAGCATTGCCAAACAATTACAACAGCCACTATGGTTTTCAAATGTAACTTTTTTTTTATTTTTTACTTTTAGATATTGACATTGCTTTTACACGATTTTAAAGTTTGTATGATTTTATATGTGGTTGCTCTTATCCCAGCTGTGAACCCTCTTTTAATTACATTGGTTAAATTTGAGGCAGCTGATGCAAATGGTGTTTATGTGTTTTGTTGAGACCACCCTCGTCCACTGAAAATTAGAAAACATTTTCTATATATTTAGTTTTCAATTCCTTCATTTAAATTTAACAGTTACATTAATTTTTACTATTTTTATTTTTGGGAAAGCTTACCCTAGAGTAAACTTTCCCAGGGAGGCTGAGGAGTGTGATACCCCGGTAATTGGAGCACACCCTCCGGTCCCCCTTCTTGAAAATGGGGACCACCACCCCGGTCTGCCACTCTACAGGTACTGTCCCCGACCTCCACGCGACACTGAAGAGGCATGTCAGCCAAGACAGCCCAACAATGTCCAGAGCCTTCAGCATCTCAGGGCGAATCTCATCTACACCCGGCGACTTGCCACTGAGGAGCTTTTTGACTACCTCTGCAACTTCCGCCAGGGATATAGGTGCAGATTCCCCCGAGTCTTCAGGCTCTGTCTCTTCCACAGAGGACGTGTTGTTCGGGTTCAGGAGCTCCTCGAAGTGCTTTTTCCACCGCCCGACAATATCCCCAGTCCGGGTCAGCAGTTCTCCTCCCCTGCTGAAAACAGCCTGAGACAAGCCCTGCTTTCCCTTTCTGAGTCGTCGGATGGTTTGCCAGAACTTCCTCGAGGCCAACCGAAAGTCCTTCTCCATAGCCTCCCCGAACTCCTCCCATACCCGGGTTTTTGCTTCAGCGACTGCCGAAGCCACAGCCCTTCTGGCCACCCGGTACCTGTCTGCTGCTTCAGGGGACCCCCGGGCCAGCCAAGCCCGAAAGGCCTCCTTCTTCAGCTTGACGGCTTCCCTCACCGCTGGTGTCTACCAGCGGGTTCTTGGGTTGCCGCCCCTACAGGCACCGATGACCTTCTGGCCACAGCTCCTGCTTGCTGCCTCTGCAATGGAGAACATGGCCCACTCGGACTCCATGTCCCCAGCTTCCCCCGGGATGCATGAGAAGTTCTTCCGGAGGTGGGAGTTGAAGACCTCGCGAACAGGGGCCTCCGCCAGACGTTCCCAGTTCACCCTCACTACACGTTTGGGTTTACCGGGTCTGTCCGGCAGCCTCCCCGGCCACTTGATCCAACTCACCACCAGGTGGTGATCAGTTGACAGCTCTGCTCCTCTCTTCACCCGAGTGTCCAAGACATACGGCCGCAGGTCTGATGATACGACCACAAAGTCGATCATCGATCTTTGGCCTAAGGTGCTCTGGTACCAAGTACACTTATGAGCTACCCTATGCTCGAACATGATGTTTGTTATCGACAATCCATGACCAGCACAGAAGTCCAATAACAAAACACCGCTTGGGTTCAGATCAGGCAGGCCGTTCCTCCCAATCACCCCCCTCCAGGTTTCTCCGTCATTGCCCACGTGAGTGTTGAAGTCGCCCAGCAGAACTATGGAGTCTCCGGGTGGCACCCTTTCCAGGATGCCGCCCAGTGACTCCAAGAAGGCCGGATACTCTGAACTGCCATTTGGTGCATAAGCACAAATGACAGTCAGAGCCTTCCCCCCAGCGACACGTAGTCGCAGAGAGGCGACCCTCTTGTTCCCCGGGTGGAACTCCAACACAGTGGCGCTCAGCCGGTGGCTTGTGAGTATCCCCACACCCGGCCGGCACCTCTCACCTTGAGCAACTCCAGAAAAGAACAGAGTCCAGCCCCTCTCCAGGAGTTTGGTTCCGGAACCAGTACTGTGCGTGGAGGTGAGCCCAACTATATCTAGTTGGTACCGCTCCGCCTCCCGCTGGAAAGGAGGCTCCGACCGACGGTCGAACCTCGGATTCAGGAGGAGCAATGTGGCTTCCGTCCTGGCTGTGGAACAGTGGACCAGCTCTTTACCTTGGCAGGGTTGCTGGCGGGGTCATGGGAGTTTGCCCATCCAGTCCACATGTGCTTTGTGGACTTGGAGAAGGCTTTCGACCGTGTCCCCCGGGGAACCCTGTGGGGTGTACTGCGGGAGTATGGGGTACTGGGGCCGTTGTTACGAGCCATCAGGTCCCTGTATAACCAAAGTGAGAGCTGTGTCCGCATTTTCGACACAAAGTCAAGCACGTTTCCGGTGGGTGTTGGACTCCGCCAAGGTTGCCCCTTGTCACCGGTCCTGTTTGTGGTATTCATGGACAGGATCTCAAGGCGCAGCCGAGGTGAGGAGAGTGTCCGGTTTGGTGACCTCAGAATCGCATCTCTGCTTTTTGCGGATGATGTGGTTCTGCTGGCTTCATCGGACCGTGACCTTCAGCACGCACTGGAGCGGTTTGCAGCCGAGTGTGAAGCGGCCGGGATGAGAGTCAGCACCTCCAAGTCCGAGGCCATGGTTCCCTGCCGGAAAACGGTGGATTGCTCCCTCCGGGTTGGGAACGAGTCTTTGCCCCAAGTGAAGGAGTTCAAGTATCTCAGGGTCTTGTTCACGAGTGAGGGTAGAAGGGAGCGTGAGATCGACATGCGGATCGGTGCAGCGTCAGCAGTAATGCGGGCGTTGCACCGGACCGTTGTGGTGAAGAAGGAGCTGAGCCGGAAGGCGAAGCTCTCGATTTACTGGTCGATCTACGTCCCAACCCTCACCTATGGTCACAAGCTTTGGGTAGTGACCGAAAGAACGAGATCGCGTATACAAGCGGCCGAAATGAGCTTCCTCCGTAGGGTGGCCGGGCTCAGCCTTAGAGATAGGGTGAGGAGCTCGGACATCCGGAGGGAGCTCGGAGTAGAGCCGCTGCTCCTTCGCGTCGAAAGGAGCCAATTGAGGTGGTTCGGGCATCTGATCAGGATGCCTCCCGGGCGCCTCCCTTTGGAGGTTTTCCGGGCTCGCCCAACTGGGCGGAGACTCCGAGGGAGACCCAGAGCCCGCTGGAGAGATTATATATCTCTCCTGGCCAGGGAACGCCTCAGGATCCCCCAGGAGGGAGGGAGGGAGACCCAGAGCCCGCTGGAGAGATTATATATCTCTCCTGGCCAGGGAACGCCTCGGGATCCCCCAGGAGGGCGGCCTGTAGCGTAGTGGTTAAGGTAAATGACTGGGACACGCAAGGTCGGTGGTTTGATTCCCGGTGTAGCCACAATAACATCCGCACAGCCGTTGGGCCCTTGAGCAAGGCCCTTAACCCTGCATTGCTCCAGGGGAGGATTGTCTCCTGCTTAGTCTAATCAACTGTATGTCGCTCTGGGTAAGAGCGTCTGCCAAATGCCAATAATGTAATGTAATGTAATGTAATGTAGAATGCATTGCTGGGGAGAGGGACGCCTGGAATACCCGGCTTTGCCTACTGCCCCCGCGACCCGACTCCGGATAAGCGGGTGATGATGGATGGATGGATGGATTTATATGTAACATTTACAATTTATTTAACATTCACCTATATTTAACATAAACATTTACAATTTACATTTATATGTGCTCCATGAAAGATTAAACTGGATATTGTGAATGTATTCTACAACATAGAAAAAGTATGTACTGCAGCCTTGCAATCAGGAGCTGATTGCAAAATTTCTCTCCAGACAATAAAGTTAAAGGTAATGAATCGCCAGCCTCCTTATTTTTACAAATATTTTTAATGGTCTTATTAAGAATCAGTACAAGGTTAACTAGAAACCACTGTATTATTATGTGGTATTACATTTTTTTTGGTATCATGAATTGCTCGGGAACTTGCTGTCACAAGGAAAAGGATGGTTAAGAACTGAATGCTTCTGTTCAGATGAAAACAGGCTGTGCTTTTATATTACAAGAGATGGCTTCATGTTCTATATCAGCCTTCACTGAATGCCTTATTTCCGAGCTTGAGCACCTTTGGTTATGGTGGAAATGCTCTCTTCTCAGATGTAATTGGACAGCAGCTGTGTGTGGGAAACGGGCTGGGGATAATGTGGGGGTTCAGAGATTAATGCAGACCAAGGAAAGTGCCTGATTTCTATTTCGGTAATGCTGTATTCCATTCAAGCCGGAGTGTGAGTATTCATACTCTTGACAAGCAATCTCAATGAAATTCTCATACTGTTATCTGCTGAACTTCAGCTTAGACCGGCTTTCCAGAATCATCTACAGTGCACTGAAAACGAAACTGGGAAAGGACTACATTATTTAATGGCTTTATTGCTTAAAATTTAGCATGGATTGTTTTAATTGTATTAAAAGTGAAATTTCAAGCCCTGTACCTTATCCCGGTTTCATGGATTTTTCAGTCTTAAAGTGCTTTGATGTTTCGATTGGATTGAATCCAAAACTTAATTCTGGTTTAATTGAATGTGCATGTGCCCTTAAATGTGCTAAGTGTGTTCAATTGAAGGACTAAATTTCGGAATCTAACTAATCATGTCACAAATTAAATGTAATTCTTACTGTAGATCATCCAACAAGCTTTGCTCACCAACTTCAGATTGGAGCAGTCAACAGATTCTCACACATTTTTGTATGCAAATAGATAAAGGAAGCATTAGCTATAACAGAAAGCATGCACAGCATCATAGAAGGTATACCTGCAATGACAGTTGGAATCAGACTATCTAATGATTCCAGTTAATATATAATATATAAATATATAAAATCTTGGAAATCCGCTTGCACATTTACATGGCATGTAGTTTAGGGATGATTATTATTACTGTCGGCTTCAGCTAAGAATGTATACCAAAAATGAAACACAGCATGAAATTATAAGAACTATCACCAAAGTTTGGAAGTGGAAATGCTGCTTTGAAAAGGGAGATACATTTAGTTTAGACTATTTCATTAAAACGGCAAAATCCATTTGAAATACTGTAGGTTGACATTGATTTCGGTGAGCTGCAATTGACTTCTCAAAACGTACCAGAAATACTTCAGCATTGTCATACATTGTGCTTGGTTAAGAGATGTGCAGGTCTGTCTGCAGCCAGCCTTGTCTTGCCTATCCCTACCTGCCTCAAACTAAGAGACTAGGACAGGCGTAATGCTGCAGTGTTATATTTGTAGTTATTTGAAATGCATTTGCCTATTTAATATTACTAACATTGGCCTGACCTCCTCTCCCGGAGCACTTGAAGAGGATTGAATTTGAAAGTTTGATAGGGTGTGTGTGATTGAAATTCCCAGACACCCTGTCTGATATGGAAATGTCTGGGCCACATGTCATTTTACAATTTCCTATTTAAAATAGGCAATACTCTAATCTCCTCAGTGTGAGCGACCAGTTATTTTTTTCTTCTCATGCATGGACTGCATTGTTATGCTCCGGGCCTAGATAACAAAGAAACCATGTTCTTACAGCATTTTTAGTGTAATTAAAATTGATTAAGATTGGTAGTGACTATTTTGGTAAGAGATATAATTCAAGTAAAATCAACACTTAACATTGTGAGGAAACCACTGAAATATTATTATGACGGACCCATAGATTGTTAATTCACACAACAATGGGCACTAAAATGAAAACCCCAATGAAGTTGATTAGTCCATTTGAAAATATTGACATCAAACTGCACTGGTTACGCTTTCAAACAAAAGCATCATGATTAGTTCATAAGGTACAAAGCCTGTAATGCCGGCTCACTGCCACAAGCAGTTATACTCTTGTAGATGTTTTACACTCAGAATGACAGGATCAATTTGTTGGCACATCAGTCCATTCTTCTTGTGCTTTTCCGAGCTGCTTAGATGGTGCAGACAATGGTTTAGACAAAGATGAAAGAAAAAGATCAGATGTGCCAGATTTGATTACGATCCAAATGTACTTGACCTTGTGATCCAGGTATGTTAACTCTTAGAATTCACATTTTGAAGCAATGTCCTGGAGAGCCAAGGTGTGGACAGGCTGTGTGGTTTATTCAGTACAACTTGAAGATAAATACAATCTCAAGTTGTTCTGTCATTGATTTGAACAATTTTTTTACTTTTATTTAGTGTGACGGATGCATAAATGCTAATTGACCAAATAGGGGATCAATTGCAGGTGTTGTGGTGGAATAGGTAGTTGTTCAAGTCTGGGGAGGGGTCTGAGAGAGGCTTCCTGTTCACACTAATCCAATCAGCTCAGAAGATGATCGATGTGATTCTCGCTCTTTTCTGGCCTGCTACCTGATCTCCTTGGTTCCTGATCCGAAACAATTCATAGGCACCACTTGACCATAGGCCAACTAAATCCTGGCTTCAGTCTTGTGATAAGACATGCATATGATTTGGGGCAATTGACATTTTCCTTAATGATGCCTTAAAATTAAATGCAAGTGCACATTTTTTTCCTAATAAACATTGTTTGGAAAGCAAGTGGCAGAATTAATCTAAACTGTGTTTGTGACAAAAATAAAGAGCATTATTCTGAATACTTTTTAAGTTAAATGTTACGTCCTGGGGGTGTGCTATCAACTGGGATAATGGGGTTAATTACCTAATTTATCCTTTAACTCTGGGTCTTTGTGTTCTGGAAGGGAGGTAGCACATAGCACAACATAGCACACGTATGTAACATTTAAACAGAAGGAATTGCTTTTTTGTTTTGTTTCTCAACCTGTAAATAAAGGTTATTTTTGTTTTTCAATAAGATGGATGTGTGTGGTAACTCATATTCCTCTTGAAGTGACCTTGGACAAGATCACTACAGATGCTATATTTTCATCTAGAAGCTTCGCTATACTATATTCCTATTCAGCACCTTTTCTGTATGCTGCTGTAGCTTGTGCTATCTCTTCCACTGGCAAAAGACACACCGTTTTCTCATTGTCTTCTTTGGATAACTGCGGAGGCAGATAAATCTGTAGTACACAATAATTTCACCCAGACAGAGACAGAATGATCCCCCAGGTTTGACAGAGGTGCACCTTCATTATATCTGATTGGCAGTCTATTAAAAGTATTTTGTAGCAGGGGTAGAATAGCAGAACTGCTATGGCAGCTTAAAGACAGCAAAAAGCTTTGCCAAACAGGCTGATCAATTCTGCAATTTCCGCCAAGTTGACTTTGTAAGCAAATTTATTAATAATTAATAATATTTCAGATGCTATGAAATATATCAGCAGCACATTTGCATACATTTGTGTTGAAGGGGGCTTGAGATGTTGTTTGTGAAAATGGTGCAAACTATAGTTTCAATGATAAGATGATTCAGCCAGCTGAGAGCCATTTAAATGACACATCATGAATAATTAAATAATAAACTTTACATATTTTCATACATCATGTTGCTTTCCAGGTGCAAGGGCACATCTCACCTGGTTAAATTTGGGATTTTTGGCAACTTTTTGTTATGGCATTCAGCGGAGGTAAAGAAGGCAGTGAAGTGGTTAAAACCTGTACGATTCTGGTAGAACTGTCTGTCCAGTTGGAGGAAGACAGAAATGTGATAATGTGGTTTATCTATGGGCTACCAGCTGTGAAAATCCATATTTATTACATCTGAACTCGGCAGAATTCTTCTACCCTTTTTGTTCACAGGCATAAAATACATAAATCAATACAACAGTGAGAGAGAATTCTGGAAATGACAACCTAAAAAGGTAATGAGTACATTAGTACATTTTCATTACCAACTTGGCCAAAATAGCTACTAAAGTACAGTGATTAATTTATAATCCAGGTGATGCCCAATCTGAATGATAATGGAAGTGGGTGGGGTACTGTTATCATTACCTCAAGATCAATCCAGATGACCAGAGATGTTCATTTATTTTTCACCACAGGTGTAGGAGACTGATGCACTTGGCTATTAGGTCAACCAAGATGTTGTGTGATGCATTTTATAGGCATAAACGACCAAGTACCACTGGTTAGGTTAATAGAAAAAGGGCATGGTAAAAACATATACAGTCTGTCCTGTCATGTATTCAAACACATAAAAAGACAAAAATAGCTTCTTTAAATGGCATCATGAACTATGTATGAAAGTGGGTTTTATAAAAGTTCATATCAGAGAATATACATATGTTGCTCATATCTTATATTGACCATTTAAGACAAATAACAAATAAATAAATTACAAGGAAAATGTACCTTGAAGATTCTATTGGCTCTCTTATCTTTGTCTTCTCTGAACATTTGTTCAGAATTGTGCAAACACTTTGTTTTCAGGATTTAGAAAAAGGTATTTTAGTAAGCAAAATACAGTATTTTACACACCATAATAATTTAGTTTCCATGTGTCCTTTTGGAGTCTCCAAATTTCCTTTTTGGAAAAATACCTAGACATAGCCTAGAAACCATTGTCCAGTGTTTTGTGTTTCTAAGCTCCTAGACACCACCAAAATAAACTCAATCTACTCAAAAACAGAAAATCTTTTCAGTGTGAAAAAAATCCTCCACTTCCATTGTGATTGAGCTTCAGTAACTTTATTTTAGGAAAACTATATTAATTATCTTGGATACTCTTGGAAGGCAAACTCCAAAGGGTTACCTTTCAGAAGACAGCAGGATTATGCCTGTTGTGAAAAGGGTTCAAGAGTAGTAATCGTTTAATTTTGGGCATGTCATTTTCAAACTTGTGTTACTTAAGGGGTTAACTGACTGACCTGGCTATCCCTGGAAGACTGAAGACTGTGATTTCCTCTGGGGGAAAGGGAGTGGGCAGAGGACCACAGGAATAATAAAGCCCATCTATCATATTGACAACAAAAGCCCTGACCACGTGAATTATTTTCGGTTTATTTCAGGCTTTACTGTCTTTGCTTTCTATCAACCCACAAAAGCAGAGTGAAAAAATGGAGATAGAGGGAGAGAAAGAGGGAGGGAGAAAGGCAAAAAAAGATGAAGAACTGCTTTTCAGTGAGGGAGAGATACAGAGACAGACAGGATAATGAATATCACATACATTTTTGTGAAGAGAAATATTTTTTCAAAGGCATGAAGTGAAGGGGAGTTCTACAGGTCTACAACTGTCAAATCTTGAATTCCTTTTGGGTTTAGGTCGACGGCTATTCAGCTGTGTGCAAGGGAGCTTTAGGGATTCACCCCCATGGACATACAGACCACAGGAGAGAATGAAAGAAACAATGATATTGTGTAGATGCAAGTCCCCCGTATGACACAATGTGGCATCAGTAATTACAGTAAGTGGTTTAGGTATTTGATCTTATCTCTTGTTCAAACTCTCCCCACTCTTGGGCAAGAATTCCATTCAGTTACATTATACATGTGAGGTTCTCCAGAAAATTGTTCAGAAACATACAATATCTTATTCCAGAAAAAAACTAAACTGTTTTAACACTTTGCATTTAAGAGTTTGCATTTAGAGAAGCCAAGATGCCAATGCATGATCTAGTGTATGTCATGAC
Source organism: Conger conger (assembly GCF_963514075.1). Lineage (NCBI taxonomy): Eukaryota > Metazoa > Chordata > Actinopteri > Anguilliformes > Congridae > Conger > Conger conger. Next base: position 20,284,968 of record NC_083764.1, on the reverse strand, counting down.
AGTCCCTTCCAAATGTTTTTGATTGTACTGTGGTTATCTTGACTCGCTCATTTGTGAGTCCAGCCAGCGTTGTCTGTAAAACAGCAGATGTTGCTAGGAAACAACTGGAGACTGTCTGTTTACTGGAATGATGTAAGGTTGAGGAGAACAACTGTCAAAATTCTGAGAAATTGTTGAAAATCCATGGAAGTGAACTGGCAAATGGATTTTGAATGACTAAAAATACATTTCAATGTAAAGTACTTGAAGTTTCACGAAAAGGAAGTAGCCACTCACACTATAAGTAATCTGCTCATGTTTTATCGAATACATTTCCGTAAACCTTTCCAAAAACATATACAAAAAAGGTATCAATTGCTCAGTAGCCTAAAAATAAGAAAAAAGGAGAAAACTGCTGTGTGCACAGTCCATTTCTCCCAGGGAGAGCTGAGAAAATATACCCACTGCTTTCAATTATTCAACTTCACCCAAACTGTGAAGTGTGTCTGTGACATCACTGGACAGAGCTGGTCAGTAGAAATCAAGGCACTGACATTAAAACAACAAGAAGACCGAGGGGCTAAATATCATCTGCTGCTCGGAGGAAGGAGAGTAACAGATCAAATTAGAGTGGTGCAAAACACAAGATGAGACTGAACGTTGCTCTCACTGGGAAAACAGAGCAGGGTGCCACCAACACCACAGTTACACATTTCAAACAGGCTACCCAATAAGATATAAAATAAAAAATAAAGAAAGCCAATTTCTATTTTCTGTCGCTGCTATAGATTTAGCAGTCAAAATCGGACTGCTCAGCTACATTTGACCTCAGTATTCAACAGAGCGTTCCCTCAAATGTACATTTACCCAAGATTGTGAATGCCACACATTTAAAAACAATTAGTATGTAGCTAGGTGGCTTTGATATTAGATTAGTTTTTTTGCCTGCATCTTTCCTATCATAAACATCTCACTTATACATGTATGAATCAGAGATGAGGAGTGCCATTTTGATGATGGGAATGAGTTATTTTCCCCCAGTAACTCCTATCTTGGAACTGACAGTGGACATCCATATCCCTAGAGCTATTCACTCAGAGACAAATTTGTATCATCCGTGGTGCCTGTCGACCTGACATTGGGGGATTAGGTGTGACAGGTGCTATAAAGGATAAACTCTTGCTTGACTCTCAGCTGCCACAGAGACTCACTTCAGTGAGCTGGTGATGATGGACTGCTGAATCTCCAATCCGCACCCACGAAGAAAGAATTGAAGTTCCACTTCCAATTGGTCTGCCCCTTTAAGATGTGGAACCATGTACCTAGTAATGTTAAATATGGGAAATGGTTGGCCTTTCTATAGGGCCTTTATCCAAAGCGCTGGGGACACTTGAGGACATCAGGGTGCAGTTTTGGGAAAACTTGAGAATTTGAATGCCTGTCGACATCTTTGCCATATTGTTCTAAAGTTAGTTCTGGGTTGGTCCTTGACTTTGAAATTGGATTCCAGTGCTAAACTATAAAAAAAGGCCTTTTTTGTTATTTATTTGTATTTTAGTGTATTTTCTGTGTACACTGCATGTACATGGTCTGACCTAATTTAGTTCTGTCTCATTTCTGAATGGTACAAGCCTCTTCTTTCTTGTGTGTGCTTCAAATTGTTTTTAAGATATTGACACTTTTATAGTACATAATAGTACATAATAGATGGAATTGCCCTTTTGGGGGGAAGTGGAAAGGGTTCAACGCTTGTCTAAAAACTGTGTTTATCAGCAGGGGTGGTGCTAAGAGGGGTCCTAGAAATTACAATAGCAGCATGTAGCGCCACAAAGAAATTACCTGAAGTCTGACATACAAAATATTGGCAGCCGTCCTGTCTGTATTGTTTTGAATTTTACTTATTTTTCTCCCATTCTCCAGTTGATTCGGTCCAAGGGTCCCCCCAATCACCCCAAATTGCCACTCTATCAGCACACACAATAAAGCTGTTATCTATGCACTGATCTAAGATCAGATCCACCCTACATTTCTTCTTATTGTATTCAATTGTCAACATTGCACTGTTAATGGCCACAGATCAGTAGAACAGGCTAGTGATGGCATGAGCGAGATTGCGTTACTCACGTGAGATTGATTTATTTTAGTAGGCTATATATCAAGAACTATTTGAGGAATAGCAGAGGTGATGTTCGGAACAGCAACTTGGCCCTGTTAGCCATAAACAGCCGGAGGACCAAGGCTCTTGACATCCAGCACATCATTGATGCTTTCGCCTCGAGCCACAACAACAGACGGATTGTGCTTTTCTGAAAATGTCAATGGTGAGGGCTGACAGTGCTTGCTTGGTGCGTGCCGGGTGGTGATATGTGTTGGATTGTTGCTTGGATGCTTGGTTGGTTTGTTTATATTTATATTGCTCTGATGTGTAGCCTGTTGACGCCTGCTCAGTGTCCACGTCCATATTAGATTTATCGATTGTGTGCGGTAGCCTACATGTGAATCAACAGAAGTGTTTGCAGTAGGCATAACACTTGAAACTAAATACTGCAATTCCGCACCTAGCCTTGAGTATGCATGTATTTACTACAAATTCTGGAGCACTACTACTGAATAATTAAGCCCCCCCGTAGCACCGGCAAGAAAAGATCTCTGGCACCACCCCTGTTTTTCATACTATCCTTAATGAGTGTTACATTGCTGCAGTGGATGGAAATGTCACCTTGTCCCAGGTTTGTAACCGACTAAAGCCTATCTGTGTGTTCACCCTGTGTCCACGTGGGTTTCCTCCCACATCCAAGACATGCTCTCAAACTCTAGTATAATTAAAGGTTAGGATTGTTCCTTGTTGCTGCTGGATCTGTTCTGCGTGTGCCCATCTAGGGGTGGGGGTTGAGCTGCCCTCCCTGCCTTATCCACGCATGCTTGTATGGATGGCAGGGAAGCCTTCCAGGATAGATCCATTCTGCCAAACATACTGCAACTGTATTGTCTTTTAAGATTGTTAATAAAGATTTTAACTTTGATGACAGTGGTCCTGACTGAACTTGGACAGCACTTGAGTTGACACCAAACATACTGCTGAAGCAACCAAGGATTTTCTCAGGCCCAAAAGGTGGAATGTCTTTAACTGATCAAATCAATCACTTATCTTGAATCCAACTGAAAATGCATTTCACTAGCTGAAGACAAGACAGAACACCCCAGAAACAATTGCAGCACTGCCCTGGCAGAGCATCACGAGGGAAGAAGTCAGTGTCTGGGTATGTAGTATATGTACTAAATATGACAATTTCATTTCAGATTATGTTAATTTGTCCATTTACCTTTTCTTCCCTAAAATGGGAGGACTATGTAAGAATAAAAAGCATCCTCCTCAGTTCAGCCAAATGTAAATACCCTGAAATTAAAGCTGCACTATGGATGCTTTTTATACGATGTTTTGGTACAAAGTGTCGGGCCGTCAACTGTATATTTTGAAACCCAAATTTAAGGACTGTAAACATGGGCAGAGGGTGAGTCAACATGTCAGTGATCCGTTTAACACAAAAATCTTACCTATTGTACCTTCAACTTCATTTTCACTGTTTAATTTCAAATCCAATGTGCGGGAGTACAGAGGCAAACATATTAAGAAATTGTGTCACTGTCGCATTACCTTGCATTTAACATTTCACCACCATGGACAGAAATACCCGAGGTTCTGTATTTTCAATCTCCCTGCAGAAAGCTCCCCCAGGAGCTAAATGAGAGGTGAAACTTTTGTGTCTGCTTGATTCCTGGTTTTTCAGATCAGTGACGCTGTCAGTCATAGTGAAGGGCTCCATGCCGCAGCAAATGTCAAGATTAACCCGGGGGATAGAGCACTCCCACTACTTAGAGTTCTGGATCTGAGTCACTGACTCGATGGAAATCTTTCTGCCATGACCCAATGATTAAAATGGTTTTAACACCTGCCAGTTACTGCACATAAAGCTGACACGAGAGTTAAGGCTGGGCAAGTAAAACAAAGTAAATATAACCTGGTTATTTTTGGTCCTTAGTAGAGGGCGTTTTTGGGTGCCCATGCATACAAATTAAATGTGAAACAAAATTCATATGCAGCAATACCAAATTTTGTGTGATAGACTTTTTTTATAGGTTAGATGAGCTTCAGAATTTCACTAACTATGTGCCTCTTTTGTCAGGGTTTTCCTACTCATTTTCCAGGCAGTATCATTTTTTGGGCTCATGCATGAAGATTGCTGCCTTGGTTAATTGGTTTCCAGGTTCAGTATAATTACTGACCAATTATCTCTTATTGGTAGGCGGGCTCTACCGTATTTAAGACTCATTGTCCCTCTGCTCTGTGCTTGAGTGTTACGTTGTGTTTCGGATACTGAGCCAGGTAGAGGTAGCCTTCAAGGCTGGTATTTCATTAGAGACATAAAGGCGTGTTACCCCATATTCGGGTGAACGTATCAGGCATTCTTTATTATTATAATTTTTTGTTCAATTAAGTGAAAACAGACTTGTATACCAGGTTTTTGGTACTATTTTAGTTGCCATTTCGCCGGGGAGTTTCTGTCCTGTTTTCCATTTTCCCCTTTCTCCACTAGTGGTTCCCCTAGATCAGGGGTCGGCAACCCTGGTCCTGGAGAGCCGCAGGGTGTGCTGGCTTTCGTTGTTACTTGGCATTAATTGATCAATGAAAGCCGTTGATCACACAGTTAACTCACCTGGTTTCTTGGGTCTGAATCGGTTGCTTATTTTAAGGTGGAGACGAAAGCCAGCACACCCTGCGGCTCTCCAGGACCAGGGTTGCCGACCCCTGCCCTAGTTTATATTGGGGAGAACCCTAGATTATTTTAGTGGTTATCACACGTTCTGTGGGTAACTTGAAGATTCCCTATTCGGTCGCATCTGGTCCTCCGTCCCTGCTCCCTTACATCTTTTGAGGGAAGAGCAGAGCAGCCAGAGTACACTGACTGCACACTGCATTTTCTGGTCTCCCCAAACTGCTTATTATGTAAAAGTATGACATGGATAAAAATGGATCACAATTTTACACAATATACACTCACTGAGCACTTTATTAGGAACATTTTTTCTTTATTACATTCATACGATTATCTAATCAGCAAATTGTGTGGCAGCAGTGCATACAATCATGTAGATACGGGTCTGGAGCTTCAGTTAATGTTCACATCAACCATCAGAATGGGGAAGAGAAAACATGATCTCAGTGACCGTGTTTGATTGGCAAACAGGGTGGTTTGAGTATCTCGGATCTGCTGATCTCCTGGGATTTACATGCACACTAGTCTTTAGAGTTTGCAAATAATGGTGCAAAAAAACCAGTGAGCAGAAGTTCTGCAGACAGAATCTCCTTGTTAATGAGAGACTTTAGAGGAGAATGGCCAGACTGGTCAAAGCTGACAGGAAGGTGACAGTAACGCAAATACCACACATTACAACAGTGGTATGCAGAAGAGCATCTCTGAACACACAAAACATCATAACTCTGAATATGTGGATAGGCTACAGCAGTGGAATTCTAAAAAATAAGTCTAATAAATACCTAATAAAGTGCTTGTATATATACAGTATCCTAGCCAAAATTGCGATGGAGCAGTGGCGGTATGAAATAACCAAGTCTTACCCATCTCTTGGTTATAAACAACTGCCAATGCTAGCGCTGCTACCTTACCATGCATTGTTATTGTGTAAACTGTTCCTGCAAACAACATTTTCACACGGATGCTAAAAAATCTTCTAATTGGATATTAAATGAATATAAACATTACATTGAAATGAGGGGTATGCAACACATTTGAAGACCCAATGTGTTTATCTTTGTATTTTGGAATTGATTGTTTTACCAGTGTTAACAGGATTTATCATATTTGTGATGTCCTTGTAAATGGACAAAGCAACTGATAATGCCATGGAACCAAATTTGTACTTTGCTGATTTTTTGGAAACTCTGAGAAAGGGATAGCTTAAATATTTATGACAGTAATTACATAGGCAATTCTCCAATGACTCATAAGCTTGTAACTGATTCACAGTTGTTCATTTCAGAGAGTGATTACTCCAGCACATAAATATTAGCTAACTAGAAAAAAAATTGAAAAAAGATTTGTACCATTATTTTTCTTGAAACTTAAATTGTGGAAACTATTATGCCATAATTTCTTTGAGAGCTGGAAACACACTTTGTTGAAAAATGCCTTTCTTATTGTCCTATCTCGGTTAGGTTTTGAAACTGAATTTTATCCTAAAAAAATAACATACATGTCCAAAACGATGAGACTCTCTTGAATCTCAAATGAAAGTTCTGTTTAAAAGCAGGCCCCTCTGCCTTTCCTCTTCCAGAAATGACCAGTCAACCAACCCGTTAATTGTTCCTGACAAAAATAAAGTGCTCACTGAGTGTATGTTTACATTTATGTAGGTTTTTGCAAATACAGTAGAACCATATTTATCTAAACCAACTGGAATGACAGTCATTCACAAAGCTAAAATGTAGTGAAACAATAATGAATATACATGACAAGCAGTTCCTAAATCAATCCAAGCCATTTATTTAAACTTCTTCACAAAGAATCATATGAATATGTAAGGAATAATCCACAACGAGGTGGTCATTACACGGTTTTAACGCACAATGCAGGGGCAAAAAACCTCCTCGGAGTGCGTTAAAACCATGTAATGCCCACCTTGTAGTGGATTATTCCACTTATACCATGGTCTTTTACCAAAGATAAAAATATAAGGAAATACAGTACTGTGTATATATATATATATATAATAAAGTCTAGGGTGCCGAAGACTTCTGCACAGTACTGTATGTTTTTCCAATTCACCCTCAAAATAAAACTTTTTGCTGGCTCTAACTACTTCAAGCTGTTAATGTGGCTACTGTTTCAGCATGTTGCTGTGGTTAAATATGTTAGTTACGTTCTGCTAAAAATAGAGAGACTAACCAGATGGCTAAGTCTGGTTTTGATTATTGTTTACGGTTATTAGCGACATAACATTGCTGTACTTGTAGGGCGGCCTGTAGTGTAGTGGTTAAGGTAAAGGACTGGGACACACAAGGTTGGTGGTTCTAATCCCGGAGTAGCCACAATATGACACGGCTGTTGGCCCCTTGAGCAAGGTCCTTAACCCTGCATTGCTCCAGGGGAGGATTGTCTCCTGCTTAGTCTGATCAACTGTAAGTCGCTCTGGATAAGAGCGTCTGCCAAATGCCAATAATGTAATGTAATGTAATGGCAAAACCATTCACAGTTACAGCAGATGACTAATGTCTACCTACATTTAATTTACGGTAATCAGTTTCACAAAACTTTTAAGTTGACCAGACTAATTTGGTTTTACAGTATTGTTAAATATATGAAGAGTGAAAAAAATTGTCTTTTCAAATCAGGGCATACATCTTTCATGCAGTTTCTTTTCCCCATAAGCCTGCTAAATGATTTACACACTGCACAGGTCATTGTAATGAAATGAGAAAGGGCTATGTGCAGCCTCACCCCAGAGGCTGCTGCACTCACAAACCCTGGAGCGACAAACCTGATCTCCATGCTGTCAGGACAGAACCACACCTTGCAATGCCTTTCATTTTTTTGACAAAATGCAGGTTGTGTTTCAGTATATATAACTCAGCATTTTAGCTTCAAATGGAACCAGCTTTCTGGCTTAGCACATTGGAAGAAGGACGCTTATGTTTAAGAATGTCATACCTACAGTGAAATATGATTGAGTTGTTTTACTGTAAATCTACTCTCTGGCTTTTGTTGGAATCATGAAATTAAGCAAGGAAAACATACACTACGTATTATATTCTAGATTACTGTATATAAAACAAATTGTATTAATTGGTGTATTGTACCAATTGTATAAAAAAGGGGTGTGGACCTTTTCCGGAAGTGTCTTTATTGAAGACAATGAATGAATGAATGAATGAATTAGTTGAACACAGTGCTGGCTAAAACATTTTTTTAAATAAATAAATAAATAAATAACCTTTTTGGATAAGATTAGACACTCCCATTTTCCCATTTTTGGAGTATGCAATATAGTCAATTACCCTTGTGTTTAATTTATATAGCCTTTATTTAGTTTTCTTTGGGTGGCAATAATTCTCGACCTGTGTCAGGCACTTCTGGAGGGATGAGACAAAATGGATCTGTGAGGGCACAAGCCCCTCTGGTGAGCTGCAGGCTGACTGTTGAATTAAACATGGTCTCTGCATTTACAGTACCATTTACCCATGCAATATCCACAGCATACATTATCAGGCATACAGCCCCTTAAAAAGTTCTTTATGCATGTTGCACTTGAAGCTGATGCAATATAACGACAAGAAGTTTTCCTCTTTAATGAAAAAAGTTTGTTCTTTTTTAGTGATTGAATACAGTAAATGAGACTGTTTGATTTAAAGGGATGTTAATTATCTGAATAATCAATTGCCAAGTAATCCCAAAGCTTTCTCTGAAGGTGTTCTGCACAAATCAGCAGCTTTCAGCACAACTGGCAATGAAAGCTAGCAAGAAAACTTCAGTTCGATTTAAGTTTTGGTGCACTAAATCCCTGATCTGTACAGATCAGATTAATATCCCTTAAAATCTGGACTAGTGTGCATTTTCATGCATTTAGCTAACCTGTACTGATAGCAAAATTATATACAATTTTGTTTAAATGTAATTGACCTACCAATGGCTCTGTGGTACAGTAGTTTTGTGTTACATTCGGTGCTTCTGGCTCGGGATATCTGCTGGGTGGTGGCAAATTAGCATAATTTTTTGGTTCTTCCACAGTAACTACTTGTTTTTTTGCACAACCACCACCAGGTGGCATATGTGAGCACTCTCATCCATAGTGGTCTAATTTACTTGCGGATTTCGATAGCTTACACTCACATATAAACAACAACAAAACATATTATGCTTGTTAAAAGGTTGTGTGTTAAAAATACAGTGTTAATGCACAATCTAGTCCTTGTAGGTACCAAATTAATATTTATTTTATTTACAAACTATTGCATTTAATACATTTTACTTGTGATGAATATTGATCATTTGTTCTAGTCTTGCTGTTAAAAATGTGGACTATTTACTAGGGCTGAATGAGAACTGCATTATTCGTATCCTTTTCCGTATCTGTTAAAGCAATGAAATTATCCATATCTATAGGCTACTCGTACTCAGAAGTGGGCGTGACGTAACCCGAAAGTGGTGTTGTTTAAACAGTCCCTGTACTACACTGCGATGTGCAGTACACTGAAACCAAGATTTTGTATTCCTGTATTCCAAACTTTTGAACGTTAGCGTATGTGTAATTACTGCATTAGGGAACTATTTCATAGATATGTACAATGAATTGGGCTGCAAAATGTAGTTTTATAATACTTAACAAGTTTGTTTCATGGTACTTACTGAATTTGTTTCATAGTACCTTCCTCTGAAATCAGCAGTCACCTAATAATAAGTAGCTGATATTTACCCAGTAAATACAAAGTAATTAAAGGCCAAGTAAAATAAATCGCCAAATATTCTTAACTTATCACCATGTAACAATCACTAATGACAATTGAAAGCTCTTGAAGAGAGAGTGTTCTAGAACAAAATAACACATTCTAATATTATTTTGCATGTAGTACCTCATTCTGGTGGATCAAAGATACCATACCATATCATTAAATACATTCAGGGATTCAAAACCTAAATATAATATACATTATCATTTTCTGAGCAATGGCAAAGCCATTCAGAATCAATTTGCACATGGAATTTTCAAATAATTTCCGCTTGAGGGCAGAGGAAAACTAATGACACCATTAAAATGAAATATGTCTGTAATCACAGGTAATGTTAAATACATAAGCATGAAGATATCTATAGGGTGTGTTTTTGAAGAGGTACTTTATTATATTGCTGCAAAGCACTGTAGAAACATCTCTTTTGGACCCATCCAGCTTTTCATAATTTTTCTTTGTGCTTCAAAGTAATCTCTGAATGGACTGAACTGGGCCTTACTTATGAAATTGCTTATTTTTTATATGCTCAACACTTGGTGAAAAGAGCACTATATAAAAATAAACATTATTGACTGAATCCATAATGTTTATACAGTAGGTTAAACGTCAATTGTTATGGGAGTCTCATTCTGGACATTGGACAAAGCTATCCAGTCGAGCAATACACTAGGAACTGCTAAAGGTGAGCAAAACAAAAAGAATCCCTTAGAAATTCATAAAACCTATTCAGAATCTCTGAGGAACATTCATCTTTGGATGAGTGCAGAAGCTGTTACGGTTTGCACAGACAACAAGAGGTTAGAACTCAAAATATCTTAAAGCTAGCTTTGCAACTTCCCCCTGTTCTCCCACTTTCTCATTAATGAGGTTTTTTTTCATTCAGTCTGCCTCACTCCTCTTTCTAACAACTTTCCATAGGACATGGAATAAAATCTACATAAACTGTGTGTGTGTTTGTGTGTGTGTGTGTGTGTGTGTGTGTGTGTGTGTGCGTGCGTTTGCATGTTTTGGAGACAGATTATAAAAGCGAAATGTATTACTTTGCGGCTTTGCCAACTGTTATTTTATCTGTCACTCAGGCCACTGTCTACATAAGTGCATGAGTAAGCATAATCTGTATTCATTAGACAAAAATTTTTCCAAGTCTTTCAACTTATATTGCTACTGATTATCATGGATCACTGTGATTAATTGCATTTCTGTGCATAAAATATTTAATGGAACAAAGAAGACAAATGTAACTCTTTTGCCCTCTAGACTATACTACAGTACATTATACTACCGCTTAGCCCAGGCTTTTGAGAAAGGTAATATTTCTATAATAACAGTGACATCCCTGGGTGGTGGATTTTTAAGATGATTCTAATACAATGATTCTCTTCTGCATGTCCTGGAGTATCTTCTGTGTTTTGTTCATTTCACAACTATTGCTTCTATTCTCATTAATTTAGACAGAATGTAAACAGAATCAGAATCCATCCATTATCTTAACCTGCTTATCCTGAACAGGGTCGCAGGGGGGCTGGAGCCTATCCCAGCATACATTGGGCGAAAGGCAGGAATACACCCTGGACAGGTCGCTAGTCCATCGCAGGGCACACACACTATTCACTCACACACTCATACCTATGGGCAATTTAGACTCTCCAATCAGCCTAACCTGCATGTCTTTGGACTGTGGGAGGAAACCGGAGTACCCGGAGGAAACCCACGCAGACACGGGGATTCGAACACAGGACCTCCTTGCTGTGAGGCGGCAGTGCTACCCACTGCACCATCCGTGCCACCAGAGTAAACCATTAAATACATTTTTATTTTGACATAAACAGATCATCAGTTTAACTTTTTGTATTACTTAACCACATACTTTATTGTTATTCGTTTGTATTTTTTATCTTGATTAATTAACTAATTAACTAATTAACAATCTAATCATCAGTTCATCTTAAAAAAATATTATGAACCATTGAAGACAAATTGTATTAACATTAACATTACCATTATGGACTCTACTGCCACTTAGTGGTTCATATTCATAGCATAATGTTAGCTTTAGGCTCAACTGAGCTGCTGTGCTAAACTAGTCATACCAGTAGGTAGCTAACTAGTTAACTAGCAAGGGATCTTGCTTTCAGTTAGCTAGCTTGCTGGTTAGCTAGCAACGGGGCTTGCTTTCAGTTTGAAAATAAAAATGAAAATAGCCATGATATTTAGCTCATGTTAATTTAGCAAGCCAAAAATGCTGTCAAGAAATTCACTTACCATGCTAAATGTTTCTGTTAGGGTCGCCTGGTGCTAAAAAGCAGTATATCCTTCTGCAATGTTTATAATCTACGCAACGTGCATAATCTGCACATAGGAGGGGTGTGGGTGTTCTCATGGCCTGAGTGAAGCATGACAGATCCATCAGTTGTCACTTAACATCCAGAGCTACTCTGGTTAACACCAGATCAAGAGTATGGTTGCAGCAATGGGTTGGTTGATCTACAAATCGAGAGAATCTAATTGAGTCAATAATAGACAGAAATGCTGACCTGAGAGAATTGTTTATATTCTCCATATGAATGTTAAAATCACCTTCTATCAGAAACTTTTCTGTGTTGACAACCAGGTTAGCTAAGAAATCCAGATAAGACAGATAAGAGGCCCAGGTGGCCTATAAAAGATTACAAGGGTAAACAATTGGCTGTATTTTCAGGATGTGCAAAGCTAAGTACTAGCAATTCATATTAATTAAAGTTAAAGCCAGGTTTGAGGGTAGCTTGCAGTTTAGAGCTGTGTATGGCAGCAGCACCACTACCTCTACCAGTAGATTGATCTGACTATTACAGTAGTAGGGTTGCATTGTTTAAAGGAATACATATATTGTTTTGTTTAAGCCAAGTCTCGGTCAAACATCGGATGTCGGATTGGTGATCAGTGAATATTCTGAATATCTATGGCATTCATAAAATGACACATAGTGGTGACATTTGCCATTTTATGGGGAAAAATTGAATTGTCGAGGACCCGGCCCTAGGCCCCCCTGATGAGAGATTGACGGGGGATGGGTTAGGAAGGAATGCATTGTTAACCCCTCGCACACGCCATCGAGGTGGTAGCAAGAACGCCCGTAAGAGGAAAAATATGTGGTTCAGAGATAAAGAGCAGCCATACTTGTCAGGAGAGGAGTCTGAAGTCGGGGGACTTAGATTTAGGGTTTTAAGGAGCAAGGTTAAAGTTCTGACTGAGAATACCCCAACCGTACAGGGGAGGGGCACAATGCCTGGCTAAAGCAAAAAAAATAAGGAAAACGGAAGGGATGTCAATACCGAAAGAAGATTACGAGGCTTCAAGGGCCTTCCTGATTATAGCACAAATAATTTATCGGATAGATTCAAAGGACTAACAGTGGAGGAGTTAAATGATGAATTACACTCAGCTATTAGCTGGATGTCCTTTGTAGGTCCCTTAAGGCGCCACTGAGAGGGGCACCTGAAGAGTGTGTTGAGATGGTGGAGGGCACTAACTTCTGGCTTGTATGAAGTCAAAGTTTGGAGAGAGTCCAAGGAGAGATTATGACAGGGAGACAAATACCAGTGATGAATAGGTTCATTGAAAAATTACATAAGAGCTAGTGTTTTTCCACTCATATATTGAGATGGTGGAAACTCCCAACCGGAGGGGCACATGAGATAAAGTATTGGGAAAATTTCTTTTGAGGTATGAGAAAATGACAGTGAGACAAACAGAAGTAATGAATATGGTCATTATAAAAGTTGCATAAGAGATAAATGTCTTCCCGCTTGATATATTGGGGACATTTCTTATCAAAAAGGTACACTCTTTTACGCAAAAAGGATATATAAGGAATAAGCTTTTAGACCTTAGGATAGCATCTTAGAATTTTGCCTCACAAAATATCTACGAGCTGTTGAAGAGAGAGCAACGCAAGACAGCTGTAGTCAAGCTGGAGTGGCATGCTCCCCCTGCGCGCCACTCCAGGATATGGATATGGAGAGAGGAGTGACGTACGCGGTGCGGACTCAGCCCAAGAGTTGTGACAGCAGGACTGATGTTGAAGAGGTGTTCATGCGCATCCCTCATCATACAGAAAAGCTGGTGAAAGAGTTAAAGGGCTTTTACGACATGCTTGGAGCCGTGAACTGCACCTGGAGGCCAACAGACGGGACGCGGGGTTCCTCCACGCTACAGAACACCTTCCTGCTGGACCCACGCAAGAACCTGAAGCCTCCCCCCCTAACCTCAGTGTCAGTGAGGAGAGGCATATGCTGCGGCTGCACTGCAAAAACCGCCAACGTGTTCGAAGACATACCAGTGCACATCCCAGACAACAGGCAGGAGAAGTACGAAGTGCAAAGTCACGTCTTTCGAAAGTCTGGGTCCTGATCCTGCCCCAGATTCCCAAACCAATGCAGCTGTTCAAAGAGCTCATCAACAGCAAGGCGGAGGGATCAAATCCCGCAGAAAACGAGATGGCTATATTTAGGGCATGGGTGGTAATTATAATCTATATTACTTGTAAAAGTAGGAAAAGTAGTACATAGAAGCTCAACGTTATAAGTTTCCTTTCATTTTTATGTCTTTTCGTTTTCAGTAAGATGCTATAGAAGGTAGCATTATTAGGTGATTTAAAAGTTATAAGTTTCCTTTCATTTTTATGTCTTATTTTTTAGTAAGATACTATATACGATATAAATAATTAGTAGACTTTAGGGGTGTTCATACCCATTGTATTAATGGAAGTTCAGTAGCTTTTATCTCCGTGAAGGGGGAGCCATAAGATAAGGTAAAGGCCAAAGAGGATGATGGGTATTTGAGGGGTGTACCTTGACTTTTAAACATCATGGTGGAAAGGTAAATTAGAAAGAGCTAAAGGGGTATATGTAACTTGCATGTGATCAGCAAACTGAAAGATGATATTTACACTGTAATCTGTATAACTCTATTCTTTTGATTGATTATAATAAAGTATATCTTACTATAATCATATGTGATAAAGATTCTTTAGAGGAATACATTGAATACAGGACATCGAATACCAGATTTGCATCACACCCTTCACTTCGAGACTGGGCTGGAAGTTCAGTAGAACTTACCAGGGCTCCAGAACGTTCGGAGTACTTGAGTTCGTCCCCGAGACACCTCATGGTGAGGTACTGCTCGTGGGAACGTGAGGTCTGAGCTCGGCAAGGGGTCTGTGGCTCACGACAATGGTAATATAGCTGTCAGAAGAAAAGGTCTGGAAGAGTAGATTAGTCGGGGCAGGGTCTGGAATTTTGGCAGGAACCATACCTCCAGTGAGTTAGGCTAAAAGAGAGGGAATACAAATAGTGGGGCATTGAGTCTGGGAGATGAGAGGATGAGTAACAAATATCTGGATGGGGAAAGTAAGTAGAAAGTACTTCTGAAACACTCCTATCTCAGTTTCCGTGATCTTGTAAACATTTTACAAAAATAGTTTTTCCACATGGTTTTCGTGTATTGTAGATGTTTTGTTCAACAGGGTCACAGCTCCAACTTTCCTTTGGTCACAAAACATAGCCAGAATGCTATTAGTCATTGGTGAGACACTGTAGCTTTGCTTTTGAGCAAGATGCTCAAGCTTCAGCAGATATTTAACTATATTATTGCAATTTAAGTAACGCCTTTAATGAAATTCCCAGTTGACTTCTATTCTTTTTTTTTGCCCGGTAACAGGCTGAGCAGCATTTGTAGCTAAATTACCCATAATCCTTATAGTTGTTTTTGGCACAACCACCACCAGGTGGCAAATGTGAGCACTCTACTCCAGAGCAGTTGTGTGCCCACTCCCCTCAGTGCCAGTGCTAGAAGAAAGTCAACATGACAGAGGGGGTTGAAAAAAACACATTATTTTCCACCATCTGGTGGCAAGCTGAAAAGTCGGCAGTAACTAGCAGCGTGCACCAAGTACTTGCCTATATCTGAAAGCAGCTACGGATTTCCATGTTTAAATATATTTTTTATAGTGAATATTAAATTTGTATTATCACCAAGGCACTCTTTTGGATAGGGTAGTTATTTTAAATGACATCGTAAATTTGTGGGTAAAAATGCAGTCCTATCAATATTTTTTACAATAGCCTATTCATATTAATACATTTTGGCCAACCATTTAATTGTCCCGACCATTAAGTTTTAATAATAGCTGGATTGTGTGTGAAACCATTTTATCGGCTCCCAAAGGCACCATAAGGAGGAGACTTCCACTGGATAAAGTGTTTGCCTCAAACATGTTCAGCTGTTTGCTGAATTTGAACACACATCTGGTCAAATTAGCTAACCTCATGTATAGTGGGTGATATAACTAGAATGACCCAGAGCAGTGACAATTAAAGGCAATTTAACCTACACCTTCCTACATTGTAAAACATGTCTGTTGGTCCAGAATACTGTGCTGGTTCATAACATTCCGATATTCCCATTATTTTCTGGAGTAAGATTTTTCCAGGGAAAAAAGTCCCATAGGAATGAATGGCAGGTCATGGTGGTGACAGTTGGAATTTTAAAACATTTTTGTCACATTGAAATGTTCAGCGTTCATACTGATTCTCACACTTTTAGCTTTTTGGTAGTACTTTTTGAATTATAAGCATTTGTTTGAGAACAGCTTGCTTCTCACTCTAGTCTCACTCTAACAGTATGCAGTTCAGCCAATCCACATTATATATGCAAATGCTCATGGTGATGTCACAATCTCTGCCCACCAACAGCCTCTGCCCTCCAACATTTAAACACCATAGTATTAGCAGTCGTAGCAATATTCCACCGATTTCTGGCAATCACTCACTGCATTTTCTTTAGGAAAAGCACATCTCGTTATTATTGGGTCTCTTTTTTAGTTTAAAGCCACTATCAGGCTCAGAACAGTCACTCACTACTCATGAGTACCATGATACATCAAGATAATGACACTCCTGGCTGTTCTCAGCCGAGTCACTCACCCTGGCCTAGGTGTCTTGAAACACAGCCAAAGTGCATGGAGCTTCACTCTGGATGAAATAAAGATGAAAGGGAATACAAAGATGAAAGGAGGTTTCTCATTAGACTGTATTCGGCAAGAGATAGAGAGGGCTTCACTGGGTGAACTGGAGTGCATTGCAACCTTAACCCAGGGATGGCAGGCACAGAATTCACCTAATTCGATTCACACCTTCTGACTAAAGAGACTGCACTGTCTATGCTCCTGTCAATGATGTTCAGCCACGAAGAAGAGAGCAACAGTGGTATCCAAGAAGAATATGTTCCTGAAGACAGTCACAGTTTTTTTTCTGTGAAAGCAAGTGGAGGCTCACAGTGTGGGTCACTGTATTTGTGAATGTTGATGATTGGTTTGTAGAAGGTAAGGAAATAAATTGGTTGAATGGCACTTGCCAACTGTTCTGTCAGCAGCCATCATTGCTGAAAGCTACATTAAAATATTGGGGGATGACATTTACAATGCCAGTCTTATATCCTCGATGTAAGCATTCCTTTGTTTATGTGGCCATTTTTATTACACAAACTGCATTAGCTGACATTGCGGCTGGCCAGTTATTATGCAGTTTTATCCACTCATGTCTGCTACACACAGCTTAGCTATTAGTGTTATTTTATATTTAGCTATATTTAACTGAATGAAGTAGTCAGATATCCAATGCTGGGGAAATTGAAGATAAAGCTACGCATAGAAATTTCACTTCACTACTGTGTTGGGCTCTGGAAACTGAATAAAGTTTTTACAATATGTTGGCGCTTTACGGATACATTAGAAGGTGCTTACTCCATTATCTGAAAACCCTAAGAAAACGGTTGCTCGGAGCTGTCAACCCTTACCAAAAAGAGGTTTAGAAAAATATGCTGAAAGTACTAAAACCCAGAGAGCAGAGGCTATTTTTTCATAAGACTGAAAATTCTTGCAAATCGCTTTCGGGAATCCAGCCCCAGGTCCACAAGTTAAGCATCACCCAGCCACTGGAAGCAAGGACAAAGGGAAGGGATCTGATGTGGTTTGGTTAAACTTAAGTAATCCAAATCTGTAGCACAAGAACCCTCATTAGCTTTGGAACTATCTGGGGTCTCACTCTGGTCCCCCATCTCAGGCTTCTCTCTTTGCTTCGTGTGAGCACACAACTGAATTACTGAATTTAATTATTCAAAAGCCTTCCCTCTTGTGGTGTTCAGCTTCTTTCCTTTCTTTGCAAGTGTTCTCAGGCTCAGAAGCATATGTCAGCCATTTTGAAAGACATTTGTGAACTCCTGAATTCTTAATTTATAGATTTCTAAGTTATAATCAATGCTTTTGTAGTTACTGTGATTGCATGGAGAATGTTTTGCAGGCTAGCCCCCATACTATATGAAAACTCTGGAAGTGAAGTCAATACAAGTGCTGAAGAAGTACCTTGCTTGAATATCTGGTTAATGTTTTCAAAGATTAGTATATTTACAGTATGTATTTAAGAGCAGTCGTCTGGCAGTCGGAGGGTTGTCGGTTCGATTCCTGCCCTGGGTGAGTCGAAGTGTCCCTGTGCAAGACACCTAACCCCCAAATGCCCCTTGCATGGCAGCCAATCGCCGTTTGTGTGTGAATGCATGTATGAATGGGTGAATGAGAAGCATCAATTGTACAGCGCTTTGCATAAAGGCGTTATCTAAATGCCAACCATTTACCATTTAGTTAATCTAGTATCTTCCTCTCCCTCCCTAAAATATGTAAACATATCTCAAAAAATATCTGTCTCTATTTGACCTGAAGCTTAATCAAACTATTTCTTATGAATGGACCCAGTTGGTTTGTGAAAAGATTTTTCTGTTGCACAATATCCCATCAAAACTCACCCTTACTTGTCATACTAGCAATTGGATTCCATACCATTTGACCATATTAAAAGATTAAGATCAAAAGTTTGAGACCAGATTTTCTCAATAAAATGGAATACTCCATTTCAGGAATGTGTTGGCTTATGTCAAAATTGCTTATCTCCAGAAGGAGGAAGAGATGCTGCATTGATTTCTGGTATATGTTTACAGTGAAAAAAACTGAATGTTTGCTTAAGCAGGGTCATCAGCAAACATTCAGTTCACTGTGAAAAAACTGACCGTTTGCTTAGGCAGGGTCATCTAAACAGATTAGATCACCATGTTTTACATGTTATTTTGCATGCACCTTACATTATATGTTAATGTATGTGCATGCATTGTGAACAGGGTTTTTTAAGTCAGTGATACTCTATGTTGCCATATGTAGCTATACCTCATCCTGAAAAAAGTCAATAGCTGTGAAATATTAAGCAAGGCTAATTTGTACAGGCCATTGTGTAGTTTATCAGAAGTGAATGTTTCTCCCGGGGGACAGAGTAATGGATCTGATTTCATCTTTTGACCTTCATTTCTACATCATTCCTCTCAGCTTCTCAGCAGAGGACTTGCTTTTAGACAGCATGGCAGAGGCACACACAGTGACGAAACTGCTATAATCAATATCTCTTATTTTTATGGTAAATGCACTGGAAGAAGCTGGAATTTCAGTCCTGTCGAACTGTCGAAAATTGAAAAACTTAAACCAGTGCAGTCATCCTCAATCTTCTGAAAAATATAATAATATTATACACTCAGTGAGCACCTTATTAGGTATTTTTTATAAAAGGCTTATTGATTTTCTGCTGCTGTAGCCTATCAACTTAGAGCTTTGACGAGTTGTGTGTTCAGAGATGCTCTTCTGCATTCCACTGTTGTAATTTGAGGTTACTTGCATTATTGTCACCTTCCTGTCAGCTTTGACGAGTCTGGCCCTTGTCCTCTAACAAAATGTTTTTGCCGACAGAACTGCTGCTTGCTGGTTGTTTTTTGTTTTTCGCACCATTTTCTGCAAACTGTAGAGACTGTTGTGAGTGAAAATCCCAGCAGTTACCGCCCTGTCTGCATGCTTTTATGCATTTAGTTGCTGCCACATGATTGAATATTTGACAGAATGTATTAGGCTGTTCTGTGTTTTCTCACTCACTGCATGTGCACGCATATGGAGAGAAAACACAATTCGATGAAAGTAAAGTAGTTTATTTTGGATTGATAGATTTTTATAAACTGTAACTGAGAAGTGTAAGTGGTTAGTCAGATCATCGCATACTACAGAACCCCGGGCGGGGCCGGGACGATGCGGCTTGGAGAAGGATCCATCCGGGTCTCCAAGGCATGGGGTGTAGGCAGTGTATCTCTAGCTAAAACACAGGCAATTTGAACAGATAGGGTACAATTGGCTACCAAATTGGGGGCAAACAGGAAAAAATCTTAAACAAATTTGAAAAAAGAAGCAAGGAATGTGTAATATCTTTTTCAGACTGAATGCTTATATCATTCAGCAACCTTTAACAAAAACCAATTAAATGTAATAAAAATGTAGACTGTAGGCAACTTGCTCAAACATTTTGGAAATCATAACACCTGTTGGTCCTGCCCACAGAGAAGGAGACACACCTCCCACAACCCCCTGCTTATCCACAGGCCACATGGACCAGGGAAGCCTGTAGCCTAGTGCCTAAGGTGCATGACTGGGACCTGGAATGTTGGTGGTTCACCAGTGTAGCCACAATATGATCGGCACAGCTGTTGGGCACTTGAATAAAGCCCTTAACCCCATATTGCTCCAGGGGGGATTGTTCCCTGCTTAGTCTAATCAACTGTAAGGTCTTTGGAATTTGTTATTTGGTATTTGGTCTGATACCAAAGGTGCTATGTTCTAAGTAGTTTAACACATCTAGATGTAAATACCAGGAAAGCTGAAATTCTGAACTCTTCATCTTTTTATCTCAACACATTACATTACATTACATTATTGGCATTTGGCAGACGCTCTTATCCAGAGCGACGTACAACAAAGTGCATACCCATAACCAGGGATAAGTTCGCTGAAAGACCCTAGAGGTAAGTACAATTTCAACTGCTACCTGTACAACAAAGATAAGGACAAGGGCCATTTTTTTTTTTTTTTTTTTTTTTTTTTTTTGAACAAACAAACAAAGAGCAAAAGTCACCAAAGTTAACTATCCGAACACTGCTTACCTAGCCAACTAAAATACTGATACACAAGTCACAGAGACAACAATTAAGGTTCACAGGGAGGTAGGGAGGGATGGGGAGAGGTGCTGTTTGAAGAGGTGTGTCTTCAGCTTGCGCTTGAAGGTGGGGAGGGATTCTATAGTTCTGACCTCAACGGGGAGTTCGTTCCACCACCGTGGAGCCAGAACAGACAGTAGTCGTGAGCGTGAGGTGGAGGTTCTGAGAGGGGGAGGTGCCAAGCGGCCTGTGGAGGCTGAACGAAGAGGTCTGGCAGGGGTGTAGGGTCTGATGATTTTTTGCAGATAAGCTGGGG
The DNA here is from genome assembly GCF_963514075.1 of Conger conger. Lineage (NCBI taxonomy): Eukaryota > Metazoa > Chordata > Actinopteri > Anguilliformes > Congridae > Conger > Conger conger. The sequence goes on along the minus strand of NC_083764.1, from coordinate 20,264,098 downwards.
AAGACCCTTTAACTGCTTGGAAGGCTAGCACCAATGTTTTGAATTTGATGCGAGCCATGACAGGCAGCCAGTGGAGGGAAGTAAGCAGGGGGGTGACGTGTGAGTATTTGGGAAGGTTGAAGACCAGACGAGCTGCTGCATTCTGGATGAGTTGGAGGGGTCTGATGGCAGACGCTGGGAGGCCAGCCAAGAGGGAATTGCAGTAGTCCAGGCGGGACAGAACCATCGCTTGGACCAGGAGCTGGGTCGAGTAGGGGGTGAGAAAGGGGCGGATTCTCCGTATGTTGTATAGGAAGAACCTGCAAGACCGGGTCACCGCCGCAATGTTCTCGGAAAGGGACAGTCTGCTGTCCATCACCACGCCGAGGTTCCTTGCACTGGGTGACGGCGTGAGTGTGGTATCCCCGAGGGAAATGGAGAGATCCAGATGGGGAGAGGTATTAGCAGGGATGAATATCATTTCAGTTTTACCTGGGTTGAGCTTTAGATGGTGGTTGTCCATCCAGCTCTGGATGTCCCTCAGGCAAGCAGAGATACGGGCTGAAACCTGCGTATCAGACGGCGGGAACGAGACGAAGAGTTGGGTATCGTCCGCATAGCAGTGGTAGGATAGCCCATGTGCAGTGATCACAGGGCCAAGGGAGCGAGTGTAGAGAGAAAAAAGAAGCGGGCCAAGGACTGAGCCCTGGGGAACTCCTGTGGCGAGGGGCCGAGGTGTCGATACCGAACCAGCCCAGGCAACCTGGAAGGAGCGACCAGAGAGGTAGGACTCAATCCAGTCCAGGGCTGTGCCACAGATGCCCGTTGCTGACAGGGCAGACAGGAGGATGGAGTGATCCACAGTGTCGAAGGCAGCAGAGAGATCTAGAAGAATGAGGACAGAGGAGAGGGAGGCTGCTCGTGCGGCATGAAGTGACTCACTGACGGAGAGGAGCGCAGTCTCTGTCGAGTGGCCCGATCTGAAGCCAGACTGATGGGGGTCTAGCAGGTTGTTGTTAGAAAAGAAGGAAGAAAGTTGAGTAGAAGCGGCTCGTTCTATAGTTTTAGAAAGGAAAGGAAGAAGAGATACCGGGCGGTAGTTCTGGATGATGGAGGGATCCAGGGTAGGCTTTTTTAGCAGCGGAGTGATGTGGGCCCTCTTGGAGGATGCCGGAAAACAGCCGGAAGACAGGGAGGAGTTGACAAGGGAGGTGACAAATGGGAGAATGTCAGGTGTGATAGTTTGGAGAAGAGAAGAGGGGATAGGGTCAAGGGCACAGGTTGTAGGGCGGTGGGAGAGCAGGAGTTGAGAAACATCAGAGTCTGTAAGGGGGGAGAAAGTGGAAAAGGAAGGGATGGGCCTAGAGGGGGGGAAGGGCACAGTGAGGGGGGCGGCGGTTGTAAAGGATCTGCGGATGACTGCGACCTTCTCATCGAAGAAATCAGCAAAGTCATCAGCAGCGACGGAGGACTGAGGAGGAGGAGGCGGTGCGTTGAGGAGAGAGGAGAAAATGGAGAAAAGTTTCCGGGGGTTAGAAGCAGAGTTCTGAATTTGCACCAAATGTATTCAGTGTATCGCAAAAACAAAAAGGAATTGGCCTTGCTGTTCCAATACTTTTGGAGAGACGTATATCTCCTCAGTACAATGCTGCCCAGTGTCATACTTTCACTGTGTACAATGTTTCACATTGCCCAGAACATAAAAAAAAGAAAATAAATCTATTTTGTTCCCCTTCCTTTCCAGTTTCTCCCCAATTTGGAATAGTCAGATATGCCTCCTGAGTAATCACTGTGCTGCCTGCACCTACGCAAGTACTGCAGTGGAAGCAGGCTGTAATGTACTTACCTGTGAGTCAGCCCCAATTTTACAGTATACAGACAGTGCACAGTATTACAGGAGCAGCAGATAAGTGGAGTACTGAAATTCTAACTGATGAGGACTGGCACCCTGCAGGCACCTGATAGCTTTGAGAGGAGCTAAAGTAGGGGTAGCTGCGAAACCCAAGATTTTACTTCCCACATAAAGGTGCTGGTAAATTAGAAATGAACAATATTGTGGTTAGACTGAACCAGACCTTGTGAAAGATGATAGGATCACTAAAAACTAACACTTCACATCTTGTCCATGGTTTGTAATAAATGAGAGTTTTCCGACCATTAGAAATGGGCACTATAAATGTTCCTATTAAATTGGTTTCTCAAAGTTCAAATGTTTATCTCCATATGTTCAGACTATCATATTTATTCTTCCATGTATCGTTGATTGTTTTAATTTATATTTGAGTCTATATCTTTTGTCATAACTCAACAAGGTCCTGCATTTTCTTGTTAACAGAATCATATTAGCTGATCCCACATTGTATAATTAACAACGTGTATAATTAATACAGTTTTCTTGAGTCAGCACATTCACACTGTATGCACAAAGGGGGGAGACATTATGATCCATGCTGGGGCCTATTGGTTTGGTGTGCTGAGATAAAAATAAGACAAAGCTTTAGGTGGTAATACAAAATTGCAACATAAAAGCATTAACACCTCTAAAGAGATGTCTAGATATTTGGTCCACCATATCTGCAGTGAGCTCCATAATGTTTGGGACAAATGCTTTTTTTTTGGCTCTGTACTCCACAATTTTATATTTGTAATTAAGCAATTCATGTGTGGCTAAAGTGCACATTCTCAGGTTTTATATAATGGTATTTATACACTTTTGTTTCACCGTGTTGAATTTCAGAACTTTTTAAAACATAAACAAACTGAAGAGCTCACAACATCTCATGATTATGAAGGTTCATACAATCCTCACAATTCCATTTGGTTTTTCATGGTTTGTTTGTGTACCTTTATCCTTGTTCCCTGCTGTTCTCTTTTGATAGTTTTGCTGAGAGTGATGACTGTCATGCTAACTACAAATATGCTTTTAAAATTTGTCTGTATGTAATACGAGATGGAGTCACAAGGGAGTTAATTTCTGTAGAGGACTAGAAGATTGGAGTATTGTGCTCCACCAGTGGGACTGTGGGAAAGTTAATTTATTTACAATGTACACAGCCTCTAAGTCTGTCCTGAACAGTCAATTCAGTTATTTCTTCAGGGAACTTATCATCTTAAAAGAAAAAACACACCCATTGAGCATTCACGCACCCACCTCCTCCTGCCACAAATGTCCAGATGCGGAGAAAACAAAGATCTTTCTAGATAGATATGAACTGAGAGGGACCTGGTAATTTTTCTGTAGCTCCAGTGGCATTTTTCCCCCTCTGGTGACAGACCAATTCTAGTATTCAGTTGATATTCACTGTCTAATGGATAATCAGTGAAAGATAACTCTGAATGAGAAACCCAGCTCACATCAGATACGAGTGCAGAAAAAATTGTAAGTATTAAAGTAACAAACAATCTACTGAAAAAAGATCATTGCTGCTTGACTGATCGTAAGAGAGAGGGAGTGATACGATCATGATTGAAGAGGGAGTATCAAAGATTACATGTCATCTTGTCTGATGACATGTTTCTTATGTCTGTGGACCTGCGCTTCAGTTGCAGCTGATGGGTTATATTGGGCACATTGAGAAAGTGCAGTCAACCTCAATCACCAATAGCTTTTAATTCCGAGACACTCTCAGCATGTACAATGTGCTAAATCAGATAAAACAATCTGCCGCCCTTAATGATGGTTCTTTAGACTCCCCAGGGAATCAAACTATTCACCTGTTACCAAATAGATTTCTTCTGGTATTTCTTTTGGTCTTCAGCGGATGTGTTCTCAGGAGGACATAATTGTGCCCGATATATGAATTGGCTGAAAATAATTGACTTTTTTATCAGTTCTTTCTTTCCTCCTAAAATAAACATGATGTGTTATAGCTGTCACATGCTGGGTAAACCAGTTTCCCCATTCCTTCAGGCATTTCTCTAATGAATTTGTGCAAGAATGTATTTTCTACTGTTTTACATCTCATTTGCTAAGTGCATTAGATGCAGAATTATAATGTATTAATCTTCTAATTAGCACACAGATACATGAATAAGCTTGACAGGATTGTAGTTCATGCAATGAGTACACATTGTCCTATCCTAAAACACTGTGTGAATACAAATGGGATTCTGGAATATTCTCAAGATAAAACCTCCAGTTGAGATACTGAACAACCCTTTATGTTACTGTGGCCTTAAGTTCAACTATTGACAATAAACGGGTCATCGGTCCAGAAAGGGCATTTCAGTTGTACATGGACTGTGACATGATACCGTTCTATCTCCGAACTCACAGAAACATGCTTAGAACGCAATTTATTATTTCACTTGCTTCCTAAGAAGTGCTTTGGAATTGAACCACAGTCTGCAATCCACGCTCAGAACTCATAAGCCTGTTCGTGCCTCCCTTTCACTTACAAGTCATTCATCACTAATGGCCAGAGCCTTGTAATGCAGTGGTGTTTCTTCTCCACTTTAATTTCAAGGTGCATTAATTCAAACCTGAGTGTCCAGCTGATGCTGCAGCCAGATGGAGTTCAGCAAAAGGTTAGTGTACGTATTTGTTAAGTGTAACATGTCGTGCTATGTTGGCAAACTCCCCAGAAGATTTCTTTTTTAAAAAGGACCCCCTACCATTAACCATGAAGTCTTTCCACGTCACACCCGCATGTTCAGAAAAACACCGTAGGCGGCTGTTCCATAGCAATCAAAAGAATGACCTCTGGCAGACCAGTTTTGTAAACAAGTTCATTGAAATGGATCAATTAATAAAAACAATGCAACCTGCCTCAAGCCAAGTATATGGAAATACATTAAAGAAAATATGGCCGATTCAATTTCACCTCCATCAGCTGGGAGTGCACTGCTTACCTTCAGCTCCCTCTTAAAAGTAATTAAATGGTAATTGTATTTATATTATTAATCATTTTGTTAGTAATGGAATTTACTGCCAGGCTTAGGTCAGGGAAGGCTCAGGACAGGGGAGAGCAGGGCAGTCTCAGCGCACACTGAAGGTAGGATGTAGAAAACTGCAAGCAGGTCATGGGGGCTCAAAGCACATGTATGACTCTGGTTGTTGTTGCATGTATGCCATTGACCCCATTCCTTTACAGCTTGTTGCTATTCAGAAGACATATTTGAATAGAATGTTTACCTAGCCACACTTTATTGGTGGAGGACAGGGCTGGTAGTGCAGAAACATGTTCCCCGTTGTGACATATAGCTGAAATGTTTCTGTGGTGTTAATGTATGTAATCATCTGCTGGGAATGCACCATTTAGGGGGTGTTACTGGTTGGATCAGATGAAGTAGGTTACACAAAGGTCTTTATCAGAGAAGAGATGATAGAGTAGTTACTCATGAAATGTGTTTGCCGCAGCCATACCACCCTGTAAACTACTCAAGTCAAACTGCTGAAGCTGAAGCTGAGCTGGTTTTGCTATGAGTACCGATTAGATGGGAGACATTGGAAAGCTGGATTTGTTTTAGTAGGCTCAAAAGAAGCTCTTCCCACTGGGCCATATAAGGCCTTAATGCAGCAGTGATGGAGTACTGACGGCAGTCTGAGGTCCTGATTTATAGTGGTCAATAAGCACTTTTCAAAAGCAGGTGTGGTAACCCTGGTGTCCTGATAAAATTCTCATGACTCTCTGTTTGTCTGGCCAAAATAAGTCTCGTCTACTAAACATATAAATTCAGCATTTTACTGTCCTAGGTAGAAAAAGGTAAACGAACATATCAGGTGAATAGAGGATTTTCTCAGAGCTGCAAGCTTACATTTCAGTACAACAAACATGCGAGAATATAGTACATTGCTTTTACTGTAATACTGTATGTCATATGAACATCTTACTTTAATTTCCGTAATAATTATAACATAATTAAAGTGTTATTATTCTAATATATTTATCCACTTTACCTGTTTAATGCTGCATTAATGCTCTTTATTTACTGCTATTCTCCCAGCTATTCTCGTGTTAACTTCCTATGAAAGCAGCCTGACTATTCTGAAACCCCCAGTGGAGAATATTCATAGATCCATAAATAAAAAAAACCTTGCTGCTGCGGGAGGAAACTCAGAAGTGCTGAATCAAATATAATAGGCAACATCACCTCAAGAAAAAGCTGTTAAAAACATTTTAATTAAACTTGTAAAACTGCCATGGCAACCCTGTATTAGTATCGTCGGTAATGATCTAATAAATAATCTTGAAAAGAGGAGTCACTTTAGAGAGGTGTTGTTCCCAAAGTTTTAATCCTCACTATCCTCTGGATAAGCTATGAATCTAGATACTGTAAGTCACAAGGAGGAACGGGAAATGTTGGTTTCAAAATCTAAATGAGCGTAAACTCAACCCTCGTAAATGGGCAAGACACTAATGCACCAACAGGAATGGAAATGGCAATGTTTTTCTCATCTTTTTTGAAGATTAGCTTATGATCCTCTTTGAACATATTTGAATATGTCTTCCAACCATGTACAGAACACTGCAGCTGTGATTTGCGAACCTTTCTTTTATCAAGGTTACAAGAGAATCTCTGATCATGCCGACTGCTACATTCTGAGAAGTACAAGAGCATTCCCGCAAAATAACCCCTTTCCTTCTGCTCTCCTTCACAACAAGGGCTCAGCTATTTCTTTGCAGGCCTTCTCCTTGGGGGGAATTGGTTTTATCAAGATGACAGTGAATTGAACAGAAGCTGTGCACCCTGCCATCAGCTTTTACAGGCAGAAGACAGATATAGGGAAGGGTGTGAATGCTGCATAACGGCGGCCAGTGAGACATAAATCACGCTGCGTAAATCACTTGTTTTTTCAATGTCCGTAGAGTCATGGCGGTATTGGACAGAACAAGCAAGGCTTCAGGTTATCCTACAGCTGAAATTGTCAGAGGTCTGTGAAAGATTTATGGACACATCACATTAGAAATCTGTATTTTTTGTTTTTATGAAAAGCATTTCATGACTTTTTTATTCAAGTGTCGTATCAGTGGATTGGGGCATTTAAGAACGTACGTGGTCCACATTTATATACCGCCTTTGTCCAATGCGCTGTACAATTGATGATTCATTCATACTCACACACATATCAATGGCGATTGGCTGCCATGCAAGGCATCAACCAGCTCATCAGGGGACACTTCGACACACCCAGGGTGGGATCAACCCTCCAAATGCCAGACGATTGCTCTTACCTCCTAGGCCAATGTTGCCTACCTGACAATCCCCCTCAAGACTAACTTTAAGTCTCCACTAAATGACATTTTCAGAACCATATAACTTCAAAGGCAACTAACGTTATGGACTATGTTAGTACTGTATGTTACTGTATTATTACAATTATTAAACAACTTCATTAAAACTCATTAAAAGTATGTCCCTCATGGTAAATAACTCCCACCACATATCTTTTATGTAATTATGCTGGGATTGAATGGCTTGGGATGGTGAGGCCCAGTGTGAGATCTTTTAATAAGGCCCACCTGCCACCAGGTTATGTACTTTAAGCAGAGCTGTGCCCTCCCCCAAAGGGAAAACATGACAGATGAAATGTGATATTGAGAATTACTTCGAACTCAGCTAATGAAGTGCTTTGAAATGGTTTGTGAAAGGAGAGGGGCCCAATCGGATTTCAGCTGGGTGCCGATGGCTCTGTGGCCCTGCTCCTGATTCTGCCCATGAATATCTGCAATGTTTATTCAATTTAGCAAGTGCCCACAAAGTATGTTATGCAATGTATTTTATTACAAAGCAGTGGGAAGTATAGGAAAAAAAAACACATTTTTGTTATGTTTTTTGTCCACAGCTATCACATTTCAGCATAGCTCCTTCTCACTGTTCTACCTTCAGAAGCAATTTTGCAAGTATTGCCAGAGAATTAAAGATTATATCTGCTATTTGGTAAGGTTGGAAGTAATCCAGAATTAATACCATACATTCGCTGAAAAGAATATATTAAAGAATGATAACAGAAAACAAAGGAAAATGATATTTTATCTGTTATCATTATGTTATTATTTTTCTGTTATATAAGCAGAAAATTAAAGGAAATGGAAAAAACAAAAGGACTGAAGAACACATAATTATATGGCTTTTTATTCTCATTCACTCACAGAGATTAGAATAAAACAGCTACAGTGTTACCTTGTGAGATGTGAATTATGCCTCAGGTTCAATGGTTAAAGATTAAATTATGTAATTTGAAATATTATGAGCATATGTCAACCCACTCTTGTCAACAAGTGTACTTATTGTTATGGAAATGGTCTTACTATATAATTTATTCATAGTTTTGGTGTGAGCTGCCAAGTCTTTTAACTTTTAACATTATAATGATTGTAAAAACTTTCCCCTGAATATAGTAAATCTCATCTGCTCTCATAACTGGCTCTTAAAATCACCCATTCCAGAGTGCTCCATAATGAATATCTTCTGTTCTATTTTGAAAAAGAATTGTGAAAGGTGTATGGCTAAGAAGTAATTTCACAGAAAACCTGAATTTGAACATTCATCCAACTTGGCAGAAAATGTATTAAAATGAAACTTCAAAGTGGACTAATGTCAGGTGTTCTGATTCATATAAATTCAGAGGTTTGGCGCAAAGAACCCTCTAACTACTATGAAAACCCCACTGACTTGTACTGTGGTCAGTGTAAATGAAGTTGTTATTTAGGCCTGGATTAAATTAGTCCTTCAGTCCAACTCACAGTTGAATGCTTATGGGTGGCTTACAGAAGTGTGCCCATTATCAGAGCCCCAAAGGAAAATAGACCGTGTTTACTGTGCTGATGGAGAGATAGACAGTGCTTGCTCACATAACACTATTTCCCCCTTCATTCTGCTCCCTCTGTGGATTGCTCCCACAACTATTGGGTTGAAATATCATTATATAAACCGTGGGGTTTCTATATACAGTGTAATCATGTTTGGTGTTGTTGAAAGCAGATGTCATAGGGAATATGTTGCTGTCGTTGATGAGCTGTAATACAATGGTTAACCTGGTTCAATAGACATACAGCGATAACGCAAGCTATCATTCATGCAAAACATCTTTCCTTGTCTTTCCTTGATGATTTGGTGTTTTTCTTTGATCCCTGGGTGTATAGGGGCGAAAGTGGAGTGTAGGGGCCTGACTTACATCACAAATAGGCTTCACAATGGGACATTTAAATATCAGGGGTTGAGTACAGATGGACATTGATGTCTCTCCCAGGTGGGAGGACACATGCTATGCAGCAAGCACAAAGGCTTTTGCTGACACTTTGGAACTGGTCCAGCTGGCAAACAGACCATGAGGACCCTAGCCAGTGCCTCAACATGTTTAATCCAGAATACCTACACCTGGTGCGACTGCTACTTTGGGTGTCTCATTGCCACCCTGCGATGGGCCTTCAACACTTCTGTTGCGCTTGGACCCTTGAACCTCCTAGTGTTCCAGGGGACCAGAGGGAGGAAGCTGTAAGGTGGTTAATAGAAGTGCGCATCTTATCATACCCCCGAAGGAAAACAGACTGTGTTTACAGAGCTGACATAGTCAGCAAGGTTTGATAAAGAGACAGTGCTTGCTCGTATAGCACTATTCCCAGTCTGGTGCCTCTGTGGATTGCCCACACAGCTACTGAGTTGAAATAGCAAACCTTTATACACTGTAATCATGTTTGGTGTTGTTGGAAAGCTGATGTCAGGGGGAATAAGCTGGTGTAATTGATGAGCCATACTACAAAGGTTAACCTGGTCTGATAGGCATACAGAGATAATGCAAGCAGAATCCTTGATGTTTTGAGCAGCAGGTCTGCGGGCAAAAATGTGAAGGAGAAGGGCCAAACTGGTCCAAGCTGACAGGAAGGAGACAGTAACGCAAATAACCACACATTACAACAGTGGTATGCAAAAGAGCATCTCTGAACACACAACCTATCAAACCTCTAAGTGGATAGACTACAGCAGCAGAAGAACAATGAGTCTAATAAATACCTAATAAAGAGCTCACTGAGTGTATATTATATTTGTAAATGTTCTTTTTGCCCAAAATAATAAGTATTTGTTTGGCCATGAAATATTTGAAATACATATTTGACCCAAGTCTGCTTGCAGCACAATAGAATCACAGAAAAAAAATAATAGAGGGCCCTATCCTAGCTTGAAATAAATTAACTTACATTGCAATTACAATTAAACTTAAGTTAAGTGCTTTATTCACTGCATGTGTCCTCGCTTGGGGGACTTATGCATGGATAAAATAGATGCATATTGGGATGGGGCGGCACGGATGGTGCAGTGGGTAGCACTGCCGCCTCACAGCAAGGAGGTCCTGGGTTCGAATCCCCGTCGGCCGGGGCCTCTCTGTGTGGAGTTTGCATGTTCTCCCCGTGTCTGTGTGGGTTTCCTCCGGGTACTCCGGTTTCCTCCCACAGTCCAAAGACATGCAGGTTAGGCCGATTGGAGAGTCTAAATTGCCTGTAGGCATGAGTGTGTGAGTGAATGGTGCGTGTGCCCTGCAATGGACTGGCGACCTGTCCAGGGTGTATTCCTGCCTTTCGCCCAATGTATGCTGGGATAGGCTCCAGCCCCCCTGCGACCCTGATCAGGATAAGCGGGTTCAGATAATGGATGGATGGATGGATGGATATTGGGATGGAGTCTCACTGGAAAGAAGATGTTTCATTTAATTGAGTTAAGTCAATCCAGGCTTGTAACTTTTGTGGTTTCTATCTACCTTAATCTACTCAGCCTTAGTTCACGTGGGAAGGTGGAACAAATAGGGTATGCATATGGACTTTTTGCATTGGACAACAATAGTTTTACATGCAATGCTGATTAAATTGATTTATTCAGCGTCATTGTAAGGCAATTTAAATTTGTTTACAAGTATTTATTTTTATGGACACGGACACCCTTGTGTTTGTGAGCCCCAAGAGTATCAGTGTCAAGTTACTGTGAGTAATGCTCTTCTGTGGCTTTTCCCTCACACCCTTTTTATCACCATCATTTTGTGATCAACAGAATTCAGCAAGCATGTCCTTTTTATACAGATATTGTAATCTAGTAAGGTTGTGGCTTGTTGGTTAATTCTGAAAACATTTAACATGCATGCTGTGAAATCAAAATTTGTTTTTATTTATTTTATTTTCTTTTCTTTACCCCTTCTAATGCGACTATTGAATGTTTAATTTGCCACTATAAGTATGTGGTTACCCGTGCAAGACAGTACTAGCCTCTACACATGCACACCCAGTGCAGTACCTGTATGTACTTCTCTGATTCTCAAGAAGATGTCATGGACACCAGTCTTTTCCTTATTTCATGAAACTGTTTTAAAGTGTGTTTTGTTCTGAACTTTCTGTATGCTCAGTGAAGTGTGGTAATTTGGAATCCACAGAAGCTCAAGCAAGATAGACTTCAAGTTTATATTTTAAATGAAGAAGCCGCTTTCTGGAATGGACCCCAGATCTGAGGAATGCTGTCAAAATACAAAAATAAATAATAATAAATAAATAAATAATACAAAAGAATACAAATGTTAAATTAAATGTCACCTGCAAGTAGGGTTGAGGGGACCAAGCAGTCCAGCAGGGCAGGGTCACCATTGCAATTTGATTGGATCATGTTAAAAGTGTCGCTGTAAGCACTGATAGCAATTTTTATGTCAATTGACCAAAGATTGCGTGTAACTGAGATATGAGCTCATATCCTGTTTAGGTCATTTGCCTTTCATTTGGCTGTAATGGATGAATGTTTTTGAAAATCAAAAATACAAGTTTTGTGAGGGCTCGTCTGAAGATGATCTTTGGCAACTATGGTGAAGATTGGGCAAACAGTGAAAAATCCAATATGGCGGCCGCATCAATTAGGTTGACATGAAAAGTTGCCATGTCTTGGCCTTGGGACCTCTCACGGTATCACCAGTTCCGGTATCACATGAGAATTGCTAACCCATCACCAGTTATTAGCCAAAACACATTTTTGCTTATTACAGTGCCCCACAGTCGTCAAATGACAGAAAATTTGCCACCATTTTTGATTGACTATAATGGATGCATACTTTTGTCTCTGACTTGGGATATCCCAAGATACAACCACATATAAGAATGACTCTCCTAAAAAGGAAACACATCAACAGTTATTGGGCAAAACACATTTTTACTTATTGCAGTGCCTCCCATTTTTTTGCACAAGCCCATATACCAAGTGTGGTGTCAATACATCAAAGTGTTGCTAAAATATGAGCTCACTTCCTGTTTGCCGCCGATTTCAATTGGCTGTGATGAACAAACGCTTTCGAAAATCAAAAATCTATCTGATGACTTTTGTGAGGCTCGGTCTGAACATCATTTGGTGAAGATTAGACAAAATTTGTGGCCTGGAAAATAAAAAAAACTTTTTCAGAAAATCCAATATGGCGGAAATTGACTTCAGTGGTGTCATCAATTGACTTCAATTGATTTCCTTCAATTGAATGGTGTCCGTTGAACTTGGCTTGATATAAGGAATCGAATGGTACCTCATTTTTGGAAATTGGGCAGACGGCTCAAAACTTACATGCATAAACGTACCTCCAACTTTGACCCGTTAGTGGTGCTAAAGCACTCGAGGTGGAAACATGAATCTTGGTGAAACAAATCATGGGACTGTCCCCAATAGGTTTACCAAATTTCTCAACTTTTTACCATATGGTTCTAGGGGCTGCCATAGACAACCGAGGCAGAAATAAAATATGAATAAAAATATGAAGAAATAGTAGAAACTTTGCTGCTTTGCCCCCAATAATAATTTTGCTCATTCTACCAAAATATGCCACAGGCTATATTTTACCTGACCTCCTATAAGTACTTTTTGATGGAAAAAAATGGTACGGGCCATGGGTCAGTGCAGGGATTTTCCAGGGAAATTACATAATTTACAATGAATTTAATTTGAAAAGAGATTTTACCTTGAGGAATACACCAAGTTGCATATATTTGCCTCAGTAATTTTAGTATTATTTGAACAGTTCAGGATCTAGATAACTCATAACTTGATTTAATTTAAAAAAGAATTCTGTGTTATAATGCACCAGCATTATTTATTTATTTATTAGGCTGCTTTTGACAATAAATTATGTGCAGTTAATTCGTGCAAATGTATTCATGAACACTTTTTCAAGCTTGTCTGCATATTGCCAGAGTAGGCTTTCATATTACAGCGTACATGTTGAAAATGCGCAAACACGCCGTGAGAAACATGACCATTGTTTTATGCATGCACTTGTGTATGCATGTGTTTGTGTTTATATGCATAAATCATGCATGTGCATGCCTGTTCGTTTTATGTTATGAACGCCTATGTTCACTCTCAAGAGCCAATCTTCTTCTGTTCTTTCTAAATGGAGCAAGATTTCTGAGCATACTCAAAGACTAAACAGTATTCCATGTGACCTCGATATGTCACTTCCTGAGTAAGCAAAGTTTTTGCTGTAGAGATGATACTCATGAACTATGTCTGTGTGAGCAAAATGTTCCGCCAAAGTACACCAGTATTCTGGGGAAACTGTCAATTGTTTTGTTTTGATCAGTGTTTCTTACTGCTGCAAGTTGAAGCACTGGCCAATGAATTTTGATATATTTGGTTGGATCTGAGCAGATAAGATGGTTATGTACACTTCTTGTTGCATCTTGCTGCTGTCAGTAGTCACCTCATCAAAAAATACAAGTGGCCAGTGGCAGCCATACATTCCCAAACCATAACACTATCTCCGCCATGTTTAACAGATGAGGGGAGTGCTTTGGATGATGAGCATATAATAATAAAACACTATTTCTAGGAATAATGCAGCCAAAGCATGAATTACTATATTCACAGGATGCACAATTTATCTCATGGTCCCTTTTCTTTTCAGAATGATACAATAGATAATAAGAACTCTATCCTTGTTAAACAATTATGTTATTACATTAATAATATTATGTTAATAAAACATTTCTGTAGTTTATGAATATATTTTTGTGGCACAAATTATCATGTTCAATGAATTTTAATGCAGTCATGAATATACTGCTTACGGGTACAAATGCTTACAAACTTGCAAACAAGTTGCAAAGTATATTACAGACATCTCTCAAGGGTCTCAGGTTTGAGTGATATGCCTCTATAATCCTTAATTAGTAACACTCAAATGTGTGATCTTCAGCCAAGGCATTCAAATGATAGACAAGGCACACAAACCCTTTAGTCTTTCTAAATTATATGCGACTGATCTGAAGATATATTTTCTTTGATTTGACCTGCAGTGGAAAAGGGACATACAAATAAGATCTTGCAATGAAAAAAAAAAGCACAATGTTAGAATTAATTTCATTGAGGCAGTTTTTAGTTTTGCAATTCATCTTGTTCAGATCATGTTCTTTCAATTTCCATATACGTAGATGGCTCTGATGAAAGACAGCCCAAGGCTCAATGTTTCAAAATGTGGTTTTATTACTGTGCTCAAGGATAGTGATGGAAAATATTGACTCATCAATTTTCCAGTGTCCTTAGATAGCAGTTACGCTCTTATTACTCAGGAACTGAAACTGGGGGTAGGGTGAAAAGCAGTGTTGCAACAGATATAGTCTGTGTTCCCATATAATTACGTGAACATGCTCCAACAATCCATCTGGAATTACAACCGTTACTGTTATCACCCTCTATTTTCAGGAAAAATGATTAAATCTTGCTCCAGCAGAAATCCTCGAAGCATCAATTGCTATGAGTGCTTTCTGCGCCAGATTTGGAGCCTGGAGGTGTGAAATAGGTGTCAGTCATTCTCTGAGACCTAGACAACATCCATCCATCCATTATCTGAACCCGCTTATCCTGAACAGGGTTGCAGGGGGGCTAGAGCCTATCCCAGCATACATAATACAGGAATACACCCTGGACAGATCTGGCCAAATAGTAACGCTCCCGAGGGGGGGGCCAGACCTGGACCCGCAAGTCATCTGGGCAAATGTGACACATAAGTGTCTCACAAACAAACAAAAAGACATTGCCTGGATGACAGCCCATAGGTGTCTCCCCACCAGAACATTTATGTATCGCCGGCACTTAGCCCTGACTGAATGCTGCCCCCACGGATGCACTGACTCAGAACACATCCACCACCTGTTCTGGGAGTGCTCCGTGGTCAGGCGGGTCTGGGGCCTTGTTTGTTCCTCTGTCTCCCTGAGCAGGTTCCTGCCGAGGTCCTCCCTGATGGCTGAGGGCATCCTCTACGGTCCGCCGGGGGGATGCAAGACCACCGTGCTCCAGCGTCAGTGGAGGATCATAAACACCGTGAAGCAGGTCCTGTGGGAGACGAGGAACATCAAGGTCTACCAGAAAACATCCGTAGACCTGGTCACTCTCCGGAGGAGGATACAAAACCTCCTCCAGGACGGCATTCTTGTGGACATGCACTGCAGCAAAAGCCTGGCTAGAGAGAAGTGGGGGGTGGACCATTGGAAAGAACTCATCATATAGTCCACCCCCCCAAGGGACACAGAAGGGACACAGAAGCCTCTCGGGACAACTAAACCTGAGCGGAATGGACTTTCTTCTTTACAATTTCCTTGTCTTTTAATTCACCTTAGTTTCTTTATTGTAGAAATGGAGTTTGTTATGTTTTGTAAGGTCTTTTTGGAATATTTAGTAATCACTCTTTCTTTAAGTTTGTTTTCATTTTTTTGATGTCTTTGTTTCATTAGTTTAAGTCCTTGATTAAATTATTATTTTGTGTTAATTAGTGTGTTTTAAAAAAAGAAAAAGAATTTTAAAATGTAAAGAAATGTAAAAACCAATAAAACCACTTTGGACTGTGGTAGGAAACCGGAGTACCAGGAGGAAACCCACGCAGACATGCGAACTCCGCACAGAGAGGCCCCGGGCGACGGGGATTCGAACCCAGGACCTCCTTGCTGTGAGGCGGCAGTGCTACCCACTGCAATCTAGACAACATCAAAAAAAAAAATCCATTTACTAACTCAATTTCTTGCTGCACAAAAAAGTGGGCAAAAATGGCTTTAGCAAAATATGCAGCAAAATATCCAGCATAACTCCAGAAAAAGACTTGGAACCCCACCAACCTCTGCTACCCCTCACTGACCCCCTGTGACAACTTCACAGTTGCAGGGGGGCTATGGAACTGCCAATCTGCCACACGGAAGGCTGACTTCATTCCTGGTTATGCCTCCCTCCTGTCCCTACAGTTCCTTGCCCTCACCGAGACCTGGATTACACCAGGGAACACCGCCACCCCCGCTGCCCTCTCATCCTCCTTCTCCTTCTCACACACCCCCCGGCCCTCTGGCCGTGGAGGTGGCACTGGCTTGCTGATCTCCCCTTCTTGGAAATTCTCTGCGTTTTCCCTCACTGACCTATCCCTATCCAGATTTGAATGCCACGCTGTCTCAATTACTCACCCTGTTAAACTTTATATTGTCGTTGTTTATCGTCCTCCTGGTGCCCTGGGAAGTTTCCTCGATGAGCTTGGCACTCTACTACCCCACTTATCCTCCTGGGAGATTTCAACATCCACCTGGAAGCCTCCCAGTCAGCTGCCTTCTTACCACTACTTCACTCCTTTGACCTCTCTCTGCAGCACTCTCCCCCAACTCACAAGGCTGGAAACCTTCTCGACCTGATCTTTCTGAGGAACTGCTCCTATTCTAACCCCACTGTTACCCCTTTACACAAGTCTGATCACCACTTAATTTCATTCTCCATCCCCCTAGCCCCTATGCCTCCCTCCCCTTCTCTCACCCCCACTGTTTCTGTCCGATGTAACCTCCGCTCCCTATCACCCTCCTCCCTTGCCCCCAGAGTCACCGCTTCCCTCCCTCCTCTTGAATCCTTCTCCAAACTACCCACTGATTCCGCATCTTCCGTGCTGCTTTCCTCTCTCTCCTCAGCCATTGACTCTCTCTGTCCTCTTGTCTCCCGGCCTGCTCGATCCTGCCCTCCCAGCCCAGGATTTCTGACCTTCTACGTTCCTCCAGGCCCAGCCTACGTGCACCTGAGAGGAAGTGGAGGAAATCAAAAGACCCATCGGACCTGTCTTCCTACCAGTCTCTCCTGGCGGAATTCTCCTCCGCTATCACCACTGGCAAAATAAATTACTCCCAAACAAAAATCCAGAATTTCACTTCTAACCCTCGTCAACTGTTCTCCATTTTCTCCTCTCTCCTCAGCACACCTCCCCCACCATCTCAGTCCTCGCTCACTGCTGATGACTTTGCGGTTTTTTTTGACAAGAAGGTTGCAGATATCCGCAACACCTTCGCGACCACCACCACTTCTATGCCTGCCTCCCCTTCTGTGTCTGCCCCCTGTTTCTCCTCTTTCTGTCCCCTTACAGATGCTGATATGTCTCACCTCTTGCTCTTCCACCGCCCTACTACTTGTGCCCTGGACCCCATCCCCTCAAACCTCTTTCAGGCAATCACGCCTGACATCCTCTCATTTGTCACCTCCCTTGTTAACTCCTCTCTGTCCTCTGGCTGCTTTCCCTCATCATTCAAGAGGGCCTACATCACCCCGCTCCTAAAGAAACCCACTCTAGACCCCTCCTGCATTCAAAACTACTGTCCGGTATCTCTCCTTCCTTTTCTATCCAAATCCATTGAACGAGCCGCCTCCAACCAACTCTCTTTCTTCTTCTCACAGAAAAACCTGCTGGAACCCCACCAGTCCGGCTTCGGACCTGGCCACTCGACGGAGACTGCACTCCTCTCTGTCAATGAGTCCCTTCAGGCTGCACAAGCAACCTCTCTCTCATCTGTCCTGATCCTTCTTGACCTCTCTGCAGCGTTCGACACGGTCAACCACTCCATCCTCTTAGCCTCCCTGGCATCTACAGGGATCTGTGACACAGCCTTAGAGTGGATCAAATCTTATCTCTCTGGCCGGTCCTCCCAGGTGTCCTGGGCTGGAGGAGTGTCAACCCCTCGCCCCCTTGTTACAGGAGTCCCCCAGGGCTCAGTCCTCGGACCCCTCCTCTTCTCCATCTACACGAGATCCCTTGGCCCTGTTATCTCTGCTCATGGCATCTCCTATCATTGTTATGCCGATGACACCCAACTCTTTCTCTCCTTCCCCCCATCAGTCACACAGGTCTCTACCCGTATCTCCGCCTGCCTGAGAGACATCCAGAGCTGGATGGGCAACCACCATCTAAAGCTCAACCCAGGTAAGACGGAGGTAATCTTCATCCCTGCTTTAACTGCTCCCTTCTCTGATTTCTCCATCTCACTAGGGGATACCACAGTGACCTCATCCCCTATTGTAAGAAACCTTGGAGTGGTGATGGACAACAGGCTATCCTTCTCTGAGAACATCGCTATGGTGACCCGGGCTTGCAGGTTCTTCCTGTACAACATCCGGAGAATCCGACCCTCTCTCACCACCTACTCCACTCAGCTCCTTGTTCAAGCATTGGTCCTGTCCCACCTGGACTATTGCAATTCTCTGCTGGCTGGCCTTCCAGCATCTGCCATCAGACCCCTACAACTGATCCAGAATGTTGCAGCCCATCTGGTACTCAATGTTCCCAGAAATTCACATGTCACCCCCCTGCTCAGCAACCTCCACTGGCTGCCTGTTATGGCTCGCATCAAATTTAAAACTTTGGTGCTCGCATACCAGGCAGTTAAAGGATCAGCCCCTGTATATATTCAATCCCTTATCAAAACCTATACACTAACAAGACCCCTCCGTTCTGCCACTTCGTGCCATCTGGCACCTCCCCCTCGCCACACCTGCACTTCACGCTCACAACTGCTGTCTGTCCTGGTCCCACGGTGGTGGAATGACCTCCCGGTGGATGTCAGAACGGCAGAGCCTGACCTCCTTCAAGCGCAGACTGAAGACCCATCTCTTCAGGCTACACCTTTCCCTCCCCAACTCACCACCATGATTAGCCTTAGACTGTAATGGCACTTATGTATAGATATTGTTACTTGTATAGGTATTGTTGTTTTTATTGGCTGTTGTATTGTTGTATTCTAGCTGCCAACTGTGGTATGCTAGTTTGAAAGTTGATTGTACTCTTCAAGGGTTCTGATTTTCTGTATGTTTACACTAGGACTCGGAACTGTACTGTCCTCTCAGGTCCTCTTTGCACTTGTTCTTGTGTTTGATTTGCACTTTGTTGTACGTCGCTCTGGATAAGAGCGTCTGCTAAATGCCATGTAATGTAATGTAATGTAATGATTATATATTTGGTTTTTGCCACGTGACTATAGTTGAAGAGTGAAAAACCTACATAAAATTAACTACACTTAATCGACAACGCATACCTAGTTGGTATTCATTGAACAAATGCCTCAGGAGCAATACATTTGTAACCAAGCATAAACATTTTTATCCATGTATGAACATGCTTTTTCTGAGTTGTATTTGGAAGGTCTGTGTGACGTATTTCTGTGGAAGACATGCATTTGAGTCTTGACATTTACTGTGAATTATTTCAGTTGACATGGGAAGGTTACTGACTGATGGTTATATCATGTAGTCATATTAGATCAGCCCCAGTTCTAGACTGCTCTGTTTGGCAGGGCAGTCTCAGTTTTAGGGGGGCACTCTTTATTCAGGGCTCAGTTTTCTGCCAATAATGTAATGTAATGTAATGTAATGTGAAGTTTTGCCTCTTTACTCCAGCACATTTAAAAAAATGAAACAATGGATGTGAGGTTACAGTGCAAACTGCTAGCTCTGATTTGAGGGTATTCACATCCATATTGTGTGATCTGTGCAGGGATCAACTTTTATTTTATGTCATGATCCAATCCCGCATTGTTCTTGTAAAAATGCTGGTCTACCGATTTTACTTTTATGCCAATACAGGTGCAATTCTACTTGATTTCTTCTTCATGGAAATAGGCTACTGCAAAGCAGTAGTTAAGCTAGCTAGCAGCTCTGCCCAACACTAGGTTATAATACACCACAATACACAAAAACAAAAGTTGGATGGTGGTTGCCCGCAATATTCTTAAATATACTTTGACTTAAAAAATAGTGAGATTTACTTAATAAAAATATGGACAGTGGTTACAGGCAATTCATTTGCCTGTAAATGATGTCTTGAACATAAAGGTACAAAAGGTAATTTTGGACTCCTAACGGTCAAGAGAGGAATTGCAGCAACAAGCACCCTCAAACCACAACATGCACTGTTAGAAAAGTTGACAGTGACAAACGCGACAGAGCCTGCTGTCTTTTCGTAGTGTTCTAGTAAGAAAATGTTCGCCACACAGGTGACTTGAAATGAAATGTTGTCATGAAATGTTGACTTGCTGCACAACACTATATGTTTTGTCTTTTTAAAGTGTTCACTTTAGCTAACCAACTATATTATGAGCAAGCAACTTATTTGGCTATGGAACTAGCTGGCTATATAACTAAGATATGATGGTGTACCACAAACAATACAGTTTGAAACAAATGAAGGTGTAGTAAAACAATCATGATTCAACACCTAAAGAGATAAAAGGAACATGTAGCAGCCCAAATTGTACTCCACACAAGCTATCACTGAAACTCTGTATACTATTGCTTATTATCGAAGAAGACATATCTAGTTATAAAACAATACCAGTTTGTTATTGGTAGCAACAAGCAAATTAGCTATTAGTTAGCTTGCGGAATTTACAAATATCCACCTGAGACATAATGCGTATGCAACAATGCTCGCAACACTCCCTACTGTTCGTATTGCCTGTGGATATTTGTAAATTGGTCAAGCTAACTATGGCTAATTTGCTTGTTGCTACCAATAGTGAACTGGTATTGTTTTATAACTAGATGTGCAGTCTTCGCTTGCATAATAAGCAATATTATACAGAGTTTCAGTGATAGCTTGTCTGGAGTGCAATTTGGGCAGCTACACGCAAGCAATCTAAATAAGCCCCCACACCACTGCCTGTGGCAATTAGCTTGAATTATTGTACAGCTGTGCAATGTTTTGGTACAGAGTGACGACCCTTCAACTGTATATTTTGAAAACAGAATTTAAGGACTATAAACACAGGCAGAGGGTGAGTCAACATGTCAGTAAGCTTTTTTCAACAATAGTAAGGGATTTACGATGGTCTTGTAACAATGTTTTAACACAAAAATCTTACCTATTGTCCCTTTAATAATAGATAGCATAGTAAAAAGCTACTTCTGCAAAACATTGAGAGGGGGAAGGGCAGAGAGCAACACCTGGAGATATGTTTTAGATCAGGGGTGTCAAACTGAATTCCCAGGAGGCTGCAGTGTCTGCAGGTTTTTGGGGTTTCCTTCCAATCAACTGCCAATGAAGGCCTTGAGAACAAGGTGTGTGGATTCTTTAGACTTGAATGAACCACAGGTGTTGAAAACCAGCAGACACTGCGGCCTTCCAGGACTGGAGTTTGACACCTGTGTTTTAGATGCAATAACCCTTGTAACATAGCAATAACTGAATCTTATGGAAAAGCTATTTATTAGGTTTATAGCTGGCCTACAGTGCATTTAATTTAGTATGATAGATTTCCCAACTGGGATTACTTGGATACGAGTTTGGTAACCAGGGACATAGCAAGTTTGCTGCAGCTAAAAACTGCTTAACCAAGACGAGTTCAAACATATTAACTTAGCCAGCTAATATAATAATCAAAATAAAATCCACCATCTTGACATCGCTGTCCTCAAACACTCATATGATACAGGGGCAATGCAAGGTTAATATGCTCAAGTCTAGACACCCCATCAACATCAACCCCTTGCAAAGCACAAAACTCAGAGTCCAGTTATAGCAGTGATGTAGTATCTCAGCGGCGAGGGTAGACATTAGAGGTGTGTTTAAACCAGGTCCGGAATAACAGCAGTTGAGCAGGGAATGTTACTGATGTTATATCTCGAATCCAAGGTTACAGCTGTAGCCTGCTGTAATGTTAGTTAGTGGTCACAGTCAGTTTTGTCATAGTTGAGTCAAGTTCGGCATAAAAGTCATATCATCTGTGCTTGATAACTTTGCTACCTCTTCTGCTGGTCCGTTTTCTCCAGAGATCCGTTTTTGTGTTCACATTTACTTGCTGTAGCTCACTCCTATACTGTAGCTATCTTAACTAGCAAAATGAGCTAATTACAGCATTCTGCATCATCACACTATTAGTATTAAAAATAGACACTTGACATTGGACCCAGCAATCTTTGCATGTCAGAAAAGAGGACAATGCTGATTTCAAAGAAAGAACATTACCATTGAATTAATAGTGTTTGAAATATAGACTACATTCTCTGCATATGTTTGACATGTTTCGGAGGCTATTATCATTTTTTTTTAAGTTAGTAACCATGAAGCCGAAAGGTTTGTCATATTGATTGTATATATTAGCAAGGACCACTGGTCATTTGATGTAGAAATTTTTATTTTCTTATGTGTTTGGGAAGAAATAATGACTTAGATATGTAATTTTCTTTATCTGTAGTGCTTCAGAAAAACAATAAAAAGTGCCACACTGACATTGTGGCATTATGGTAAAGTTGGAGCCGTACATATCATCCGAGCTGAGAGTGAACCAATTCATTAAAGCTCTTCTGCTTCTGAAAATGGCATGTCTAGCTGTGTTGCCTACCATTATTGTCTAAAATAAAAAACACAAGTAGGTTACAACCAAGCTTCCTGCTTGCAGTAGTGAGGTCTGTTTCATTTGGGAATTTAAAGAAAAATATATTTTCACAGAAATTGCAGCAGCTGCCTCAGCAAAGCTATTTAGCCCTTTCTGTCTGAATCAGCTACTCCAGTGCTTTTGGATAAGGCCTATTTTTCCCCCCTTCAGAATTAATTTTATCACACAGACCGAAATAGGTCCAGTATCACACAGAAAGAATGTGTCTTTAATGCCATCAGCCTTGGTAACAGAGAGCCAGAAGTGAAACACAGGAGTGGCTCAGCAGAATGAGTCATCAGCCTTGCATGGTCTTGGAATGCTTGTTCCAGGAGAAATAATCTCTTCCTCCTGCACGTTTGACCTGATGTAGCAGAAAAGAAAACACAGTAGACTTGTTTTTGCAGCCCAGACTAATCTATATAATAGCTTTGGCAAAAATAATCAGAATGCATAAAATTAATAATTTAAAAAGGTAATAAATAAAAAAAACCCTGCATTTCCCTTCAACTGTTCCTTGATTTTCATCGTGTTTCAGATCAATAAATGATCTGCCATGTGCCCATCATGAATGGAACCAACCGGAATTCACTCATCCTGATTTATCACCTAACTGACAATCTTTTTTGTAGTTGTAAATTGATGAAAATCCTTCCTCAAGAGGTTGGGCTAGTAGGATGGTTAGATACAATACCAGAGGCCACAGAAACAACTTTAACATTTACAAGACAAGTGTCTTTGTGCAGTCAGGAGGACAGCCCAGGCTTATGTCCCATACAGTGACGGACTGGCCACAGGGCAAGGTAGGCAAACGCCACAAGGTGGTCTGTGCTGCCTGGCAGACAGTCCAGTAGAGCTTGTTTTTTGACAGCACGTTTGCTATACAACAGTCCAAACATCCTCAACCCACGGCAAGTAATTTGCTACCCACAACGATGTCTAAAAAGTAGCCCAGGGGCAGGGCTTAGGGAACGGTGGGTTTGAAAATAAGGCTGTTGCAAATGCCTGGGCCGTTTTTGTCACTGGTCCCATAACAATTACTGACTTGAACAGACAACTTGCCTGAACAACTGTGTGCATTGAGGGATTTTACCTGGGTGATATTTTACCTGGATGGTATTCACTGTGTGGAATAGCTTGCCAGGACATGTTGGCAGAAACAGTGGAGGTAGAAACACTGGGGTTTTTTAAGACCAGGCATGACACGGTGCTAGATACTATTTAGCTTTTAGGAAAACTAAGCAGTAGGTACACTTAGTGGTACGAAAAAGTACAATGCTGGCCTGGATGGCCTGTTCTCGCCATTATGTAATGTTATGTTATTAGAAAATAACTGCTGAAGATGGAACTGAAGAGAGAGCATTAGTCAGATTTAAACCTTCATCTCAGTCTGTTATTATCCTAATCTGCTTTGACCCACAAAGGAAGATTAGTACAGAAAGATTGAAAAGGTTAAGGGTTGGGGGACTGTGTCAGACTTTGACTTCCTGAATCCATCTAATCATCTCAATACCTCAAGTAACCGAGGGCTCCACTATAGCTGGCTTGAGTTAGGAAGTAATTGATATTGATATTGATACTCACGTAAATGAGTAGTCACTGGCAGAGTGTAACCGGAATGAGACTGACAATGTATTAGGATCTGTGGACCAGCTTACCGCTATATAAAAAAAATACCGGTACCATTAAAGCAGTCAGTTATTCTTCTGTGCCCAAGCCTGACAACAGTGAGATCAATTAACAAAATAAAGACAAAATGTGAGTGTATCAGCAAGAGTGATTGGAAACCCTAGGGTATCAAGTACATTTAAATGGGTAGAGATGGGGAACCACCAGAAGCTGTGATCTGTTTCCAAACTGCCAAGAAAGTTGAAAGAAATGTTAAATAATGAATTCTAACCACCAATGAGGAAAATATACAATACAATGCAAACCATGAGCATTTGGACAGTGACACAATTTGTGATGTTTTTGCCCTGTAGTCTAGCACAGACTGGCATTAATTTTAGGGCATTTGTATCCATATTGGGTGATTCCTGTGGGAACTATAGCTCTCTTTATACAGTGCAGTTCCATAAGTATTTGGACTGATAATCACTCTGATAATCACAGTCAATGTTAAAGTGCAGACTTTCTGCTTTAATTTGATGGTCATCAATATTGGGTGAACCATGTAGGAATTACAATCCAATTTTATACATCATCATCGCAATTTTAGGGGCCCAAAAGTAATTGGACAAATTAACATAAACTGAAATGAAGTAGGCGGCACGAATGGTGCAGTGGGTAGCACTGCCGCCTCACAGCAAGGAGGTCCTGGGTTCGAATCCCCGTCGGCCGGGGCCTCTCTGTGCGGAGTTTGCATGTTCTCCCCGTGTCTGCGTGGGTTTCCTCCGGGTACTCCGGTTTCCTCCCACAGTCCAAAGACATGCATGTTAGGCTGATTGGAGAGTCTAAATTGCCCGTAGGTATGAGTGTGTGAGTGAATGGTGTGTGTGCCCTGTGATGGACTGGCGACCCGTCCAGGGTGTATTCCTGCCTTTCGCCCAATGTATGCTGGGATAGGCTCCAGCCCCCCTGCGACCCTGTTCAGGATAAGCGGGTTCAGATAATGGATGGATGGATGGATGAAATGAAGTAATCATGTTCAGTATTTAATTGCAAATCCTTTGCAATCAGACTGTCTGAAGTCTACAACCCATTAACATCACCAGATGCTAGGTATCTTCCCTGGTGATGCTCTGCCAGGCCTATACTGCAAATTTGCATTTGGTCTGGTCTTCAGCAAGTGACTTTCTGTTATTTTGTACTCCAGCATTGTTCGAAATTAAACCATGCATATCAGACTACGATGCAGACAGTCTCTTTTAATTTGCGGGTATTTATATCCATATTGGGTGATCCATGTCAGAATTGCAACCCTTTTTATACACCCAATTTAGGGGACTAAAAGTAATTGGACAGGTGGCTTCTCAGCTGTTTCTGATTTGTTAGGTATATTTAAATGTATTTAGTGTTCACAAATTCCAATAACAGACTCCAAAAGAAATCAAAAGCCTAGAATCGGAAGCAGTTGAATATTCCTGACTAATCAGAAATAGCTTAGAAGACAACTGTCCAATTGCTTAATTTTTGTCTCAATTTTCTTTTCAGACATACACACATTATTGCATCACCACATGCTCACATTTTTGTAAAGACTGCATTGACTTGTGCTCTATTACATGCTAATTACAGTACATGTATAAAGTCAGTCAGAGGAGACAGGGAAAGATCTGTTAAAAGGTTGTCTTTTAATCCCTTGTTTCCTCATGGAATGGAACCATTATGCTACTTTCAGTTACATATATCAGTCAGTTGATGGATGAATTTGATTTAGAGGAGACCGAATGCCGGACACTTCGTGTTCATTCAAATTGAATGCTTATGTATTTTATAGAGAGCATTGGAGAGAGCCAGGCTTACTGTCCCACGTATTTGAAGGTGGGCAGATGTGAGGAATATGTGATTTAACTCAGCACCCCAAATTGTCCTAATAGAAAAAGGTAGTCTCATTTGTGTTAATTAGTGCTGGTTACTGCCGTAAGAACCATCTCTGGTGCAGCTTTGGCTCCTGGGTAGCGTTTGCACAACTGAACAGTGTCAGTTTTGTATCATTTTTGGTATGATGATTATGAAATGTGTGCTGCTGTGAAATAAATAGCAGGGCTGCCTGCTATGACATCTCATGTGGTATGAGTCATTCAGGGACGTAACATGGAATGTGGTTATTGACGACAATTGTCTGCTCTGCTCGTCAGTTCTCACTGGGTCACACTGACATTATTTCTGACCCTCCTCACCGGGATCCAGCAGGTGTTTCTCATTACCCTGAACAGGCACCGTAACCCACACTAATCGCAGCTCTCTGTTAATTAATCAAGCTCCTTTCCTGTTTCCTTTGTTTACAGTTTTAAACCTTGCTTATACAGAAGGACTGATGAAATATCAAAGTCAACCACATTGAACAAACACAATGGTAGATCATTTGTGAATTAGACTTCTACCTCCTCCCTTCCTTACATTCGGCCCATTAGGCAGTCTGATGATATGGTTTGTATGGCCTTATAAATCCTTAACGGCAATATCCACTTCAAAGCATGCCTATGTACTGTAATATGGCCCATTTTTAGCTCAGACAGCTTCACCCTGCTTACAATGCAGGAACAGATTACTTTTTATTGGCCTACTGCACTACCTGAGGTGATTATTGCGGCGTATTGTTCACTATGACCTGAAATGAGTGAATCACTGTATCGCATGTGCTCTAATGTATAAAATGTTTCTTCAACAGTGCTATAAAATATTATTTCAGCTTCTTTTTGCCTCAGCTTCACACAACCCCCAACCCATCAACACGACAGAAGTTACCTTTGCTGTGCCAGCCCACGTGACATTGACCGCCATTGCGTTAAATAATAAAAAACAACAAATGAACTGTCAAGTGCAGTTAGTTCTCTCATTCACACACTGTTACCCTCACAGATGAAAATGATTTGAGATTTTGTTTTTAACTTGTTTGTATAATTAAGTCAATTAATCCACCCCTTCTATTGCATGGTATTTAGCAAGCTGAAGTGTTCAAAATTGCTTCCAAAGGGCATGGAAGGAGGTGGCTTGCTTTTGCATTTGCATTAAAAACAAACATAAATTATTTAAATCTGAGAGAGGTGCTTTGATCACAATGAGAAAAAACGCATTGTTTTAATATACAAATTTGCGGCAGAGGGAGAAAGACTGTTCTGCCTTGTTTGATGACGGTGCTAAGACAGCTGGAACTTGCTGCTATTTTGGAAGCATTATTCTGCTGTAAATGGTGACCAAGGGGTAAAGCAGCATTTTTGCAAGCAGGAATTCTTTTTTTTTTAAAGATATTTTTTAGGCCTTTTTCAGCTTTATTGGACAGTATATAGAGATAGGAAGAATAGGGGCGAGAGAGAGGGAAAGACATGCGACAAATTGTCAGACGGTCGGATTCGAACCGTTGACGTCGCGGCTGACAATGAGCAGTGCTCTGCAGGCTGCGCCACCGAGATACCCTGCAAGCTGGAATTTGAATATGTTCAATGTGAAAGAGCATCTTCAAAACATTTTACACCTGTTTTGGATGTCATGTCCTGGAGTGTACGTAAGAGCTGTGTCAGCCTGACAGTTTTTAATAAAGGGAATGCATAATGTGGTGCTGGCACTTTCTGCTTCAGGCGTCTGGTCTGGCTCCAGCTTGGGCCATATTTGCAAGTATGATTCTATTAGTTCTTTCCCATGAATGCATGCATTTGTACTGTAGAAACTGTGTATATCACATACCAGGCTAACAGTTTATAATGATTATACCTATCATAACTAATAATCATAATTCGCAGAAACGCAGCAAGGAATGTAAATGTCAGACAAGCATCAGCTGCTTCATCCCTTCATCTAGCACTGTCGTTTAGGGGTACCAGCCTGCTTTCATTTCCTGCTCTTCCATCTACAGTCACTGCACCTCAGTCCTCTGGGATACTGAGGTGCCTGTGCATGCAAGCACGCCCGGTTGAGTCTGGCGCAGGTGTTGCATTTCAGCTTAAGCTCTCAGGCAGAGGGGATCTCCTGAGGGACAGTGAGAGTTCTGAGCTGATTTCTTGCTTATGTAATTGCAACATAAACCCATTAGACCTGTGCGAAGCCCAATTCAATTATATTTAATTTGTAAAATGGCAGTGCAAAATGTATTTATGTATTTATTTTGCGGTATGCATTTTATTCAAGGCTCCCCGTCAGTCACTCTGTAACCTGGGGGTTTATAGCACTGCTCCTGAAGTGGCACACTACTGATTGTTGTGACTGAGCGCTTAACCGATTGCGCAACTTGCTCATCACATCTGGTTTCTTGGGCACGAATTGGCTTCCGATTTCAAGGTGAAAACAAAAATCAACAGGCTCTGCTGCCCTCCAGGTCCCAGGTTGAGGACGCCTTTATTATCATAGCTGACATCTGGCAGAAAGTGGTGAGTTTGTGTACCTCACTCAGAGTTGCAGTAGGAATACTCAGCCTGGGATCCATTAACAACTACTAGAGTAGTCTAGACTCTGGAGAACAGCGCAATGTTTTAGCAACTGTGAATAAGTGCAGTCAGGAGAATCATCCAGCAGGCCCTTGCTACACCAAAAATTTGCTGCAGCCATGACAACAATTTTCTTATGTTTAGTCTCCTTCACACTCAGAAGCCTGCTGTGAGTACGTACAGCTAACACATAATATGTAAAGTCTACGCCTATAATTAAGGGACAAGGCTTAGAGAATGGTTTGGAGAAGGACCCTGTGAGGACGCACGTTCCTGCTTTCCTCACAGAATAAGCGGCCATGTGCACCTTGCACATCAGATGCATCAAACACAAAAGGAAGTGCTGCCAGTAGATTCACAACAGTGGGAGTTGCGGATATTCATGTGTTGGCATTGCAGAAATGTGTTGGCTGCAAGTTTAAAGGGCTAGTATCTCCCATGAAGAGGCGTATAGGGGAGAAATTAAGTCAGAAGGGGTACTGGTGTTATATTTAGCAACAGTAATGGCGCAGAAAGTGACTAGTTTGCCTTTAATATTTCTGTAGTTTGGGGTAAAAGGGTCAGGGTGCTGTGCATCTGGCCCAGTTTCAATGTAGGTGGAAGGTGAAGAGCTGAGGCGTGGACCCAAATGCAGTGAACTAGACTGAGGCAGAGATGGGGTGGCAAAAAGCAGCAAAGCTTTTCTTGACACAAAAAAATCTGACAAAAGTTAAAAAGTAAAGTAAACAAAAGAACAGGTACACTAATAAACTGCAATCCGGACAAAAAAACTCACGAGATCTAGAAGTCAAAAGAAACTCAAGCATTGAAACATGAAATAAGAGGGCTATATATACAAGGGAAAAAAGACCTCAACTAACAAGACACAGCTGACTAGAAGAAGCAAACTAACAAGACACAGGTGACAAGACTAATAGAATAATTGATAATAAACCAAAGACAGTAGAACCCAGAACAGTCTGGTGCACAGTTTGAGTAGATCCTGGACCAACCATGACAGGACCCCCCCTCCAGGAATGACACATATTGACACATTGTGAGCATATTCCGCCCATATAAGGTGGTCACTCTAGGAGGCAGGGCTGGAGGACACGAGGCACCTCAGTGTGGTCTTCAGGTCCTGATTGATGTGCTCTGTCTGGCCAGAACTGGAATGCAAACTGATGACCTCAGTCCGATGTGGGGCAGGCCAAACACTCGGAAGACATGCTGTACCATTAGCTCTGCTATTTCCAGAGCTAAGGGGAGCTTGGGTAGGGGGACAAAACAACAGGCCTTGAAAAACCGGTCAACAATCACAAGAACCACAGTGTTGCCTCGAGACGGTGGTAGACCGGTGATAAAGTCCAGTGAGAGGTGTGACCAGGCATGACTGGGAGTGGGAAGGGGATGCAAGAAACCCATGGGACGTGACCAGGGGTTCTTATTTGGGGCGCAGATGATGCTGGTGGGTTCTGGAGATGATGAGGATGTCGTCAAGGTAGAAAAACATGGAGTGGTTCAGAAGGTCTTGGAGGATGTCATTAACGAGGGCTTGGAAGACAGCAGGCATTAACCAATCCGAAAGGCATGACCTGATATTCAGAGTGGCTTGTGGGTCTTCCACTCGACACAGAACAGTTATTGCACCGTCTGGTGGACAGTTAAGGTGGCCAGTTCAGGTAGATCACGGTCCAACTATGACAGTAGGGACATAAAGATAGGCTTTCTCAGATAAAAATATAAAATGAAATTTCTAGGTGGGGGGGGGCCACAGAATAGGATCTCGGGGGGGCAAAGCCCCCGCAAGGGTCTAACTACGCCAATGGTTGTAATGCCTACAGAGATCACCCAATATGGATGTATACAGTCAGGTCCATAAATATTGGGACATCGACACAATTCTCATCTTTTTGGCTCTATACACCACCACAATGAATTTGAAATGAAACGAACAAGATGTGCTTTAACTGCAGACTTTCAGCTTTAATTTGAGGGTATTTACATCCAAATCAGGTGAACGGTGTAGGAATTACAACAGTTTGTATATGTGCCTTGTATATACTCTTCTCTTCCCATCATTCTGGTACAAGTTGATCTTTGTCTCATCTGTTCATAGGATGTTGTTCCAGAACTGTTCAATCAAATTAAAGGAGACAGTCTGCACTTTAACCTCATATCCATTGTTTATCCAGTGTGCTGGTGTTGAGTCACAGCAATTGTCCCACTGTCCAAATACTTAGGGACTGCACTGTACATACATACATAGATGCATACACTGAAAGGTTCTGTTGTCTGTGCTCTGCTGACTGCCACTCCCCCAGTCTGGCTTCATCCTGGTCTCATTTGAATTTCAGATGCCTGGTGCTTTGGCACTCGCCCACTCTTGAAACGCAGCTCTGATACACAAACACTTCATGCACTCTCCAGCGCAGAGCAAAAATCAGACAGAGCAGGCCTGGGGTGCAGAGTGCTGGTCCCTTTTATTTTACCGGAAGCTGAGTGGGGTGCTGCTGATCCATGCTAATCAGGTTGCAGATACAGCAGGTCTTGTCACCACGGTAACGTGTCTCGCAGTCCGCTGCTGATCTTTGCAGCACAGACTTTTCAATCATCGCTCCAACAGAGAGCCGGAACAGAACGTACCTGCTCTGCGGGACAGCGTAAGGCTGTCCTTTTTCCTTGGTCGCTGAACTCAGGAATGTTGTCTATTCTCATCTCAGCTTATGAACCTGTCATCTGAGATCTGACCCTTGGAAAAGAATGATGATGTAGATATTCAGCTATATTATCAAGTCTTCATGTCTTTTTACTTGCAGATTTTGTTACTTTTGTAATATACTGTGTATTGTCCGTTGCTAATTCACCTCATCACCTACTTATGTAGGGATATTGCATCCCTAGCTATACATGTTGCTATGATTACCCAGCAATTTGATAGTGTGTAATGGGTTGTATTTGTTTGAATCATTCATGCACAAAATCGGTACTCTCATTTATCACTGGACCTTTTTTCCCATGTCACTGGATCATCACCAGACACCAGAATTAGAGTAGTAATTTCAGGATATTTCCATAAGGCAAATTACACAAATGCACATCTGTGCTCAGCTATGGATTTGTGCACTTTCTTTCTCCTTCAATAACCCCAAAAAGTAGTTAAACATAGATTTTGAGACGGGTGCGTGGGGGTTGGACCCGAAATGCACGACTCAGAAACAATAGTAATATAAAGACCCCTCAGGGCTTTATTCGGGACGAATCCCAGGAGAGTAGTCAACACAAGCAAAGTCCATACACGTAGATCCAGCCAAACAAAAAGTAAACAAACAAAAAGCACGGTGCCGAGGGAAGAGGCAAACTACTAGGCGGTAGACGTGCAGGGAGGTCCGGTAGCAGGAGAGCTGTCAGCGGGGCAGATGAACAGACGGACGGCAGGCAGAGGCGTAGTCGTGGGCGAAGCGGGAGTCGAAACCATGAAACAATCAGCGAAGCAAAAGTACAAAAAAACGGTAGGCGGGGACGTAGTCAAAAAACAAACGATGGTCACAAAACAGAAATCAATAAACGATGGTCGGTAAACAGGCTTGGATCGTAACGTGTAATCAATAATGTAAATGCTCAAGAGTTGCTTTGATAACAAGAGGCAGACAATTTCACGAAGAACAGTTGCGCGACTGGGCTATAAATGCGGGTGTAGACAGGTGTAGACAATTAGTTAGAGCGTAGCAAGGAAATGGAAAACAGGTGCGATGGATGACAAGTTTAACAAGGAGATTAGTAATCGTTAGTAATAAACCTATCCTGCCCTAGCATTAGTAAATTAGTAAATGACATGCACGAGAAACATAAGGTAACATGAACACATGATTAGTCTTGTTAGTTTCTACTCAATCCTGATCTAGCGTTAGTCGTTTTAGTAAATAGACAAATGGAAATAATAGGGGAGTGAATGACAGAAGGAGCGAGAGAGAAAAGGCGGAACGCAAGGTTTGCGGAAAGACATGTAAAAGTGTATGCATAAACAACGACCAGTTAACGTAACAATAAACATAAATCAAAACATAATACAAAACGAAACTAAGACGATAACCATTCAACAGAACAAGGTAATATAATCGTAACGAAACATAACTAGACATGACGAGAAAATAAATCGTAACAAGAAATAAACTAAACAACATGACGAACCTAGACTAACATAATACATGATAAGACACTACGTGACTAAGACAACATGAATAAACATAAAACATGGCGAGACAGACCTGAAACGTGACAGATTTGTCACACATAGAAAGAAAACTGGCCAAAAGTTATACTTAAATCCCCCAACTGTGTATATATATATATATGTATACACACTGAAGACTTGGGAATAATCAGTAGTTCTAAAGTTTAAAAGCCTTCCAAATCCTTCTGTTCCCTGGGCTGTTTTAAAGTTTGACTTTAGATATCTCCTCCATGTTTTATGTCATACAGTATATTGCATGAACCCAGACAAGTGTCCAGAATACGAGTCTAAAATGTTCTTGTCAGCAACAGCCAACTGCCCACTGTTGAGCAGTTCCACCTTCATACTCCTGTCCATAAAAGCTGAAGGGATCATTTGCGGCTGGATATTGATGGATGCCCTTAATTCTTTTGTGATGGAGAAGCTTACATCATTGGTCAGGTGCAGTACCCTTTCTATACTGATCCAGTCATAGATGACCTGCTGATGGGGTGGGCGGACTTTGCATCTAGTTTTCTGAATCATGGCATAGATCATAACCTCAGATAAAGAGAAGAATACGTTGCACTACTTTTTCAGTCCAGAGCTCATAAATTCTTCCTAATGGCCCATCCGAGGAGTCTTGTCAGTGTGTGGTCTGTGGAAACACAAAGCACCGAATTCTCCTTCAAGGCATGTGTGACATCTTACAATTGCTTTACAATTGAAATGGCTGCTGGCGAGCTTGTTGCCTGATTACAGATTAGTGATCTGTCTGCCCATAACAGAACCTATTCAGTGGACCCCGGTGATTAAAAGAGTGGGTACAATGGTCCTGGAAACGAAGGAGACTGGGGACATTGCTTTGGACAGTGCTCCAAACAATGGGAGAACCGCATCCTCCATTTTATCCAATCTGTCCACCCATCCATCTAAGCTGCTGACTAGTCAGGGGGCTGGAGCCTATCCTTTTAGACACCAATCTATTGCCCACACATACCATTCACTCACATTCTTACCCCATGTATGTCTTTAGACTGAGCATGCAAACCCCACACAGAAACACTCTCGGCCAGGATTTAGACTTGGTGCTATAATGTGACAGTGTTACTCACTACACCAGCATGCTGTCATAACTCTTATTTTCACCATATGTATTTGAACAACTGTGCATTATTTCAGAGAGATCTTCTCATTTGGGTTTTAACTGAACTCAATTAGAGAGTAGTTATAATTTGAGTTGTGATGCAGGATGCTTATTTGTGACAAATATTCAGATTATGAATCAATGACAGTTGGGAAGCATAACAAGCCATATGTTGTGTGATTACTTTTTTCTTTTTTTTTTACTCTGTGGCCCAGAAACACAGGAAAATCTGTTTCTATGGAGATTGAATGACTAGATCTGTCTCCTTATTCTAGATGCAGATATGTGGAGATGGGTACATTAAAATATGGTATACAACATATACGGTATGTCTACAGATATGATAGGTACGGTACAATACAACATATGTAATGATAAAGTACTTCTGTATATGTCAAGTGTGATGTGTGGACTGCATAATTAAACATCATCACTTGTCCCCTGCATCAGCATAAGCACATCAGAGAAAATGATAATATATTATTCCATGTCTAAATGTTTTAAGAATATCATATTTCAGATCACTTGCTTTGCCTCCAAGCAGTTTATTAATTCACACATTTAAACCAACAGCACTGATAAACTTTAGTGACAAGTTTTCTAAGTATATCTGTGCAGATGTCCCAAACCTATTCAACAATATATGAATAAATGTTTAACCCCTTAAGTATCTCCCTTTTCTTGACACAAGCTTGAAAATGACATACCCAAAATAAAATGTTTACTATTCTTGAACCCTTTTGACTACAGGCATAACCCTTGTCTCTTTTGAAAGGTAACCCTTTGGGGTTTGTCAGAATTACTCCAAAAGAACACATGGAAACTAAATGATATTGGCCGGGTTTCCCGATAAAGAACGTTCTTAAGAGATAAGAAGGCTCTTAAGAACGCTCCGGACCCTTCTTACAAAGCCTTCTTACGAAAGATAATCTTAGGCTAAGAAGGTGTTTCGGGAAACACGTTTGCTTCTTTCGGGAGGCCTAAGAAGGTCCTTAAGAACTTTCTTAGCTTAAGAACGTTCTTAACGCGTTCGGGAAACGCGGCCATTATGGGTCTTATGCTTACTGCAGTTTGCCTACTAAACTAATCGACACTATTTATCCTGAAAAAAAGTGTTTGCACTTCCCCTCACCAGTCAATCCTCCGACAGCAACAGGTTGAGAAGATCATACAAAATAAGTACAATAATCACAGTAATACCATCTTGTACTAATATATTCATTGCACTCATTGGTTGAAGTTTTTGAAAAATACCCAACCCCCATCAAAATGTTCAAACACATTCCATAATTTCACATGCTATTTGTTATTCAAAAGCAGGCTGGCTCCTTATTTACAAGCATACTGAATAATAATTAAATATTTTGAGAATGTATTTACATGCTCACCGATATAAAATGGGGTCACATCACTGAAAATGCCCTCAAAGGTGTCAAAGGTGTTTTCACTGTCTTCGTCAGAAATATTCACTCAGGCAAAAGATGTCCTCCAAAGGACATTTGTTATTAATTAAATCAGATTGCTGATTTGCCTCATGTCGCTGTAATTTGTCAGTGGATCTTGGAAGTATGAAGCATAAGGAAATTCATTTTAAAGTTCAAGGAACCGAACAGGGGCATCATCCTTTTGAATAACCTGATAAAGTGCAACTGTGTGAAAAACCTGCAACTGTGTTTTAACAGTCCTCCCCTCTAAAGTGGGTACATTTGGATTTGTAGCCTATTGATAGTTGCACAGTTTGTGTTATTGTAACTTTGTAGCGTGTGTGGAGAATAACCATGCAAAGAAAACAGAATCTCTTGCAATCGCAAACATGAACACAGGAAGTAAAAAATGCCTTAACTTCTGATATTGTCAGTTAAAGGTTCAGGCTCTCTAGACGAAGGTGAGTTTAAATATTTTTATCCTTTTGTGTATATTACATAATCCTCCATATCTGCCCTCTAATGCCTCTTGCCATTCATTCTTTTCACTTTGTCCAAGAAACGAATCCTTGCTCACAGGAGTGAAACGTATTAAATGTGTCAAGGGGAGATGATGACATCGTAAGTAATTGTTTTTGTGGAAGCATTTGTATTATGAACTACCAACATCAGGTGTCAAGTAGACTAATTGGTACAACATGTTTACTATGTTCTTGTTTTTCATTATTATATTAACCTTATATAGCCTCCAAGGTTATGACCATTGTTAACTTTATACAAATGTTTATTTTAATATTGCCATTGCTTTGTCTTTCCTTTATAATTATAGAGGTTCGAGGTGAGTACTGGTGTGTGCGTGCGAGCGTGCGTGTGTGCCTGTATACATGCGTGCCTTGCGCTGGGCAGTCTGTAGCGAAGTGGTTAAGGTATATGACTGGAACCCGCAAGGTTGGTGGTTCGAATCCCGGTGTAGCCACAATAATATCCACGCAGCCATTGGGCCCTTGAGCAAGGCCCTTGACCCTGCATTGCTCCAGGGGAGGACTGTCTCCTGCTCAGTCTAATCAACTGTACATCACTCTGGATAAGAGCATCTGCCAAATGCCATTAATGTAATGTAATGTAATGGCCCCCCACCCGGTAAATGGCCACCAGCCACCGCTGGTACAGAGGCAAATCAAGAAAAAAAATGTATTCGCCCCAAACCTTATGGAGCTCACTGCAACTGTAATTCGCAACAATCCACAGATTCAATTTGGGTACAAGCTGCAATCTTTGCATAATTTACTTTACTACTAGTTATATATTCTTAGAAACTGCCCAAATTAAGTTATTTTAAGAAAATATATATATTTTTTAAAGAGTCATATTAAAAATCTGATAAGAAACATTCAGTAACTGTGAAAACAATTACACAGTCATTAAATCTGATAAGAAAGCATAACTGTGCGAACAATTATACAAGTCATTTTGAAATTACATTTTGCTCATTTATGTGAATGAATGGAAAAATTGCTGTGAGCTGAAGATTATGGCCTGTCTATTCACATTTAAAACCTCTATAATCATCACATGGCATACAAACTATTAGTGTTCACCATGCTCAGCGTCTTCGTAATTAATCAAAGTGGCAAATATAGAGAGCTAGGACCATGTTGTCATTTTTCTTTTTGTCACAGCTCAAAGCTCTTTGCATAATAATAAGACAGGCATTACTTATGTAGACTATTCACATACTGTGAACTTCAGTGGATTTGGTGCAGATTGCCCCCCTCCCCCATTTCGACATTCCAGAGCAGTCCTAGTTTTCACCTTGCATTGACCTTACATTAATATTATCTAATTCACTCATATCTTCCTTCTCTAGTAATTTCAACTGACACGATTAAGCGAACACTCCAGTCATAATCTACAATTTGAAATGTTGTGTAATATGTATGACACATTACTTTGATAACTGAGAATGGAGAGCAGATTGCAGTGGGAAATGGTCCTTGGTGACATGGCCAGAGGCAGTTACAGAGATGATTTGCATGCTTTGGTTTGGCACTTCTACTTTGATAAGAGAAAGGAACATCAATGTACATTTTCCAATATGTGGATGAAACATTTGACCCTAAACAATCCTTTGTTGAAAGATCCCATCCATTATCCAAGGTGACTCACAGTTGGTAGGACTAAGCAGGGGCCAATCTCCCTAGAACAATGTGTGGTTAAGGGCCTTTCTGAAGACCCAAGAGCTGCACTGATCATTGTGTCCACACTGGGTCTTCAACCACAAAATATCCGGGATATATATTGGAGAATAGGGGATGGTGGGGAGTTACTGGATTTTAGACTGCCTGAGCAACCCTCATTGCTCCTGACAAGCTGGTTAGTGCCTTTCATGGCAGCCAATCACTGTTGGTTAATGAGAAGCATCAATTGTACAGTGCTTTGTATAAAGGTGCTATGTAATTGCAGACCATTCATAAATAAAATTAAATTAAATACA
The DNA here is from genome assembly GCF_963514075.1 of Conger conger. NCBI lineage: Eukaryota > Metazoa > Chordata > Actinopteri > Anguilliformes > Congridae > Conger > Conger conger. The sequence goes on along the minus strand of NC_083764.1, from coordinate 20,226,175 downwards.
TAAACCATTGAAAGAGATGCAATTAAGACCAGGTAATGGTCTAAACAATATCTTTCTGTGCCCCCCTTTCCTTATTTACTCTACTACATATTTGCCATACTGAATGGTTTCAGATCTTTTGACAAAATGTAATATTAGACAGCAGAATAATCACAAAACACAATTAAAAAATTACCCCTATATTTAAACATTAAAACATTTGATCCACGGTAAGCATTATCATTGTGAGCATAATGTTGTCAAATAAACAATAAACTCCTGATTATAAAAATAGGTTCAACCCTGTCTTAGAGCAATACACATTTTTTTTTACATTATAGGTATTTTTTGCATTACAAGATCAGATACGACAAGCTTCAGAAAAGAGTCAATGTGAAATCTGCAATTCTGTATGAATCACATTGTCAGACCTCTTTTCAGTATTGATGTATTATATTCCTTGATTCATATCAATACATGGAACATAGTACTGTAAATAGTTAACGCTTTGGCAGACCTACTGAATGGCACATATTGTTCTTGTCTTTTTATACAATAGAACTGGAAATAAACAGTATTCCCATGTGTATTACATCGTATTTTTGTCAAAATATTGTCATATTTTCATATAAAGCCAGTCAAACCAACCTCTGACCTAAATAGGCTGTCCTTCAAATCCCAAACACAAAAAAAATGTGCCAGTCAATCCTCTGAGAGAGAATATTTATTCCCTGCAACTGGAATTCACTGTACTGAATGCACACAGAAACAGTCTGCTTCCCAGCAGAATGAACTGGTTACATGCTGTTTTGTTCATCCAAGTAATTGAAATGACAGTGTGGGTTTGAAATGTCACCAGTACCACATTTCGTATGAATGATCTGGATAGACCAATGAATGATACAACTTTGCTTATTTTCCCCCCTGGTTGCCATAGAATTCTTCTTTAAAGTTGCCTTGTTTATTTTCAAAATCAATTAAGTTTTCCAGTGTATTTATTTGAAACAATTAAACCAATATTTTTGAAACAATGCTATAGATGTCATTTTGGTTCTTGAAAAATACATATGCTTGGATACAATATTTTTTCTCATTACAGCTAAAGGCAGAGTAGTGGAATGATAAGATCAAGAAAAATATTTGATTATTGAAATTTTCTTTATGAAATTTCACATGTTTAAAGAACATTGTATGACTTTATTTGATTTGCACCATCATTCTCAAAACAATTGAAGAATATTCAAACAAAAAGTGTTTCATGCAAACTCTAAAATATAAACTAATGATTATATCACCAATCAACAAACAAAATAACTGTCGTTTTCTCAGCAGCAGTGGTAAGCAAAACATTATGTCACAGTGAAGTTGATCTTTGACCTTTTGGATATAACACGTCATGACTTCATAATTATATCTTATTAGACATTTGTGTGAAATGTTGTCATAAGTACCGTATGAATTATGACATTATGGCTTTTGTGAGGTCACAGTGACCTTGACCTTTGATCTCCAACTTCTAATCAGTTCATCCTTGAGTCTTAGTGGATGTTTGTGCCAAATTTGAAGAACTTCCCTTCCTGAGATATTGCGTTCACAAGAATTGGATGGACGGACAACGGACAGATGGACGAACAACCCGATAACTTAATGCCACGGCTGTCGATGGTGCAGAGGCATAAAAATAAAGGCCATATAACCAACACAGTAACATTTTCACAGGATACTTATTTGCCATGAAATTGCATACTGTAGGCCTGGATTGACAGATCAAAGGTTTCCCATATCCTGTTGGCAGGCAGACAAGATGTCTCAATTTGAAATTACACTTTCAAAGGTATTGCAATAAGTAATGGCAGTCTGAGCTGGGACACAGTATGATAAACCTGTATAACTGTATGATTTGTGGACATCAAATACATTAATACATATTGATAACATCAGATACATAACCTCAAAAATGTGAAAACAAAAGCAGAATAATCCAAACACAAAACTGACACTATCCCGTTATGCTTCTGAACATTTGAAATCAAATCCTGTCTCCTAACCCTTGGCCTAATCTAAGGCAATAATAATATTCTTGGCTCCTGTATAGACATATCTTAAATAATTATAATGCCTTGCTATAAGATGTCTGAAATATGTGTACTCCATAGGAAATTCCCAAGCACTGCATAATTTCTCCTTGTAATATATGCACATTTATGCATTTAATGCATGCCTACTGTAAGTGCAAAGTGAGGAAACTTTGCACACTATTGTAAGTGCAAACTTCCCGTGTCATTTTGTTGTGACCTTTATTAAAGAGAGGGACAAATGATCTCTCCATTTGTCTGGCAAGTGTTCGAATCTGCTTTTATATATTGCATTGATTTTGAACATTGTTTTTGCCTCCTTCTTGAGTACTGAAGAGCAATTTAGCTCACGCAATTGAACCATGAGAGCAGCATGCTTTCTGAGTCCCTACAAGCAAGAATGGACAACTCAAAAGCCACGTGCAATTCCCTGCACAAGCTGGGCATCACACTCCAGTTCGGTGCTCCGTGTTTTTGTTCTCGCAGTTTATAAAAATCAATAGAATAGCAAAGAAAAAGAAAAAAACCTTGCAGAAACAGATGTGGTTTTAAGAGAACTTAGGGAATATGCATCAAAAGATTCTCATGACACATACTGCGAAGGTGGCTGCCCTGGAATGTAAGACTATAGATCTAGTTGACTCTCAATATAACAATACTTCCACCATTAGGCTCTGTGAAAGAATTGAATCCAACAGTAATCCTACAGGAATTGTAATGAAATCAATGCTGAAATGGAGAATGAAAGTGCAGGTGTTGCATACTGCATAAGAGTCTGCCTGTATGATGACCCCTCACAGTCCATGTGATTTAATTTCAAGATAAATTCTGCAGTTAAGACTAGGGATGTGTACCGAGAGCCGGTATTTTTTGGTACCGGTTCCTAATTGGTCGGTACCAGAGTATCGCTAAAGATTCTGGACAAACGATACTGTTTTCGGTAGTTTTTCTTACCTCGCGTAATTATGACACTGCTGCCGTCGACAGGTTATGACGCAGCGCCCCGTTGTTTTCTCTAGTAGTCAATATGTCGGCCGTAAGAGCTAAGCGCTCCAAGGTATGGGCTCACTTCATCAAACTCAATGAATCCTCGGCTCAATGCAATATATGCAAGAAAGTAGTTGCGTCTCCTGACTCCGACAGTGCTTCTTCATCAAGTCACGGTGAGTGTATGAATCATTAAAGGGGAAGTGAAATTCTAGATTAAGTTGGCATAATTTACTAGATTGATTCACAATATATACATCCTTAAAGGTTTAAGACTGCCAGTAAAGCTGGATTAAAAATAAGTAATTAAATTACCCTTTTTTAAAACATGCGCAGAGCCATTTTATCCTAGTGTATAGCGTGACGTCACTGTCCAGAGCGATCTCGGCTGCTGCCAGAGAAAGTAAATATGTTGCTTTTCCTTAACAAAAACTGTTAGGGCTAAATGCGTCAGGAGAAGCGCCTCCCCTACACTGTTCTGTTTACATGTATGTGTCTGTTGGGTTGAACATGTAGGCAAGGGCTTTGGTCATCTCCCTTGGTTTTTTTTTTTTTCATCTATTCTGAGAAGCATTTGTAATTTGAAGTTAAGCTTCTGTTCTGTTGAAGCATTATCACATTGACAGTTACCTTTAAGGCTGTATGGAGCTGCCTGCTCATTTTTTAGACATACCTCGCACTGCACATGTTGACTTGCTAAGGGCTTAAAAGGCAGGTGCAGGGAGTTGTTTAATGATGTTGCTGGTGTTACCCCCCTTGTGGCAATAAAAAACGATTGAATCTTTTACCATCTTGTAACGTCTTTATTTAATACACTAAATTACACGCCGTGGTATCGATAAGAGCATCGAGCATAGGGAATATCGGTATTGGTATCGGTATCAATAAAATCCTAACGATACACATCCCTAGTTAAGACAGATATCTACTGCTACAGAAAAAAAACAGGTTGCATTTTTATCTGTTTCCACTGGCTCAACCCTGCATGTCTACATTGAATGCAGGTCAGCTTCCTAGCAGATGAGATTAGCTTTATCTTCATCTCTGAGAGGCAGTGGTTGTATGCCTCCTGATATATGCAGCAACACTGAAAGTCGTGAAAAAGCAGCAATTTCCTCTCTCAGGACGACATGATGAGAAATTAATTTTCTCCAATGATCTCACGAGCAGCAAGGACTCTGTACCTCTGATTTAAAATGCTGCTTACTGCACATTAGCTACAGAATATGTGCTTTTATTCTTAGCCTTGCATAACATTACATTTTTCGATTCAAAAGTAATTGCTTCCAAACTCTTGCTGGAATACTGGAACAGTCATAGAATTCCTCTCTTCCTCTCTTGTTCCTGGACCATGTGTTCATACAAGAAACAGTCGCATCAATAGTGGTACATTACTCCTTTGTAGTTTAGAGTTACTAAAGTGGTGTAGTTTCTGGTACCTTTGCACTCCTAACAGCCTTGGGTTTTATTCTGAAAACCAAAAATGTAATCAGAGAAAAGGCAATGAATAAGGCATGACAGCAATCCAGCATTCAAAACTCCACAGTCTCAGTGACCCAGCTGACAGTATAGTCTCTATCCTGTCTTTTGTTCCTCAGGAAACTTTATGGTGATTGGACCCATAAGGCATTGGGCTTTATGATGATAGCCTGGGGTGTAAAGGAGTGTTTTTAGTCATCCAGGGAAACCCTGCCAGGTAAGGGAGACTGACCAGACAAGCACTGCCAATATAGAAAACAACTCTACAGGTGAGCAGAATGACCTGAATGACCTGTCTCCGTTTGAACCCCTTCCCTGTGACCTTTGGAGAAGGTTGAGGGTTAAGGGCGCTAATCTTAGAGTGAAAGAAGGAAGATTTAGCAAGAGAGACAGAGGAACAAAAGGACAATAGGAGGGCGCAGAAGGAAGCCATGTCACCATAACCCCCATTTTCTCACTGCTGCCTGCAGTTTGGTTCTTTCAGCTTGTAGAGCTTCAGTAAGCTGAGGACTATGGAGGGAGGCTTGCGTTGGTTTGGTTGTGAGGCGACACAGCAAGTAAAAACAATATGAGAGAGAAGACATGATGGGAGTGGCAGCATCACCGGCAGACAGCCGAGAGAAACACTCCCCAGATGGTAAGGAGAGGATTACAGAGGAGAGGGTGGAGGCAGACAGGTGGTGTCGGTGGCGTGGGAGAGGAAAAAGAGATGAAAGAATGGTCAGATACACGGAGGGATGTCATGGAGGTCGGTTGTCATGCAGCACCATGTGAAAACAAGGTCAAGACGTTTGCCTGCCTTGTGTGTGGATGGAGAATGTGTAAGGGTAAGGTCAAAGGAAGACAGGCGGGGGAGGAAGTTGAACTGGTCGAGTTCAGGTTGAAGTCACCCAGGAGGATTAGGGGAGTGCTAGCCTCTGGAGGGGAGCTAAGCAGGATGTCACATCCAAGAAGAGGACCTGGAGGGATAGACAACATTAATGACACAGTTGACACAGGAAAGTAACAGAAACTGCATGAAATTGAAAAGAGGAGAAGGGGAAGGATGAAGAAATGTCACATGGGGCCATATTTTCCAGAATCAAGGTGCATTAGCACAGTCATCTGGTGAGCAGTGTGGCATACTGGGTGTGGCTACTGAATCTTGCCATTTTCCGAAGTCAAGTGAGGGGCGCACCCAGTACACCAAACAGCTCTCAGGTGACTGTGCCAATGCGCCGTGTGAAGTTGATTTGTTGCGCGTGGGCAGGTGGAAATGGGCTGGATTATGCTTAACAGTGAGTGTGGTGCACCTTGATTAATTCATATCCAATCAAAAAAACGATTTTCATTACTATTAAGATCCATGCATATTGCGCAGGTTGGATTGGCATTGTCTACGAATACAATGCAAGACAATGATGAGGCAGATGTCTCTCTCAAAAAGTTATTTTGCAGCAGGTACAGAGAGCTGAATTTGTATTTGTTTTTTTGACAAAAATTGACTTCTTACGAATCTCATTAATAAGAGAAACCCGATTGAAAATCCATCAAATGTATTTTCTTCTATCAGAATTTCAATAAAACATTTATTATGGCCTAGTTTTAATTCCCCATTAAACCTGTAGCTCAATACTTTAAGCACACTATTCTATAACAAAGAAATACTGACAGGTATTTCAAGTATTTCTTACGTTTTACTAAAACCGGGGAAGATCATAACACATAACATCATCAAGCTGTTCACAGCAGCTGGTATGTATAACTGTTGCTCAAAATGACAGAAATAATGTACAATTAAATCATTTATTCATATGAATGATATGGCTTACTAAACTGAACTGAGCAACTTTCTTTCAAACATGCAATACTTCTACTGATTATAGATTATTTACATTAGGCACAAAATGTAATAATCAGTCATTAATTAGTCTCATAAGCTTAATACTTTTTTATATTAATGTACTGTTGCTATCCTGGTATGCTGCTGAAGTGGCCTGGGAAGGGAAAATGGTGTGTACTATGGGTTAGCTGAGTTAGCTATGTCTAGCTAATCCCAGTGAAACCTTTAAACCACAAAAAGACAATGCATCTAATCATGGGTTAGGTTAGTGCAGGAGAGATCGCATGCACAGTTAAAAAGGAAGCTTGATGTAAATTAATGTTGATAGCAGAGTTCATGCAGGACTAAGTTCCTGTAGCTAGATAGCACATGATTTAAAACACTCTAAACAACATTAACCCTTTTGCAAGTTCAAAAATACTTCCATTGGCCACACAGGTTTTATTTTTGTATGTGCTCCTCACCCCCAGTGACAGCCACTCTTACATTATAGTGCATCACTAGAGATGTCAAACCATGCCAACAAAAACAATTTACAGACTTCTGGATGAACACTGTCAAGTTTCTCAAGGAAGGAAGGGCCTGTTTCCATAAAAACAAGCAGGCTGTCACATTCTATTTAAAAAACATGCAGGCTAAAAAACTGTCAAGTTGGCACATATAACAATGCTCTCATGTTCTGAAAAGCCCAGTGTGTGAGACTTTGGAGATTTGAAGGGTTGGTGCTCAAGACTGTTCTTGCAAACTGTCAACCAAAAGGGAAGTAAGATTAACTTTAGAGCTCTGCTGTCATATTTTAAAATGATATAGCAAGATATATACTATATCCATTTCTCTGGAACTTGAACAGTATCTCAAAATTGCCTCATTATTAGTTATTGTTGTGGTTATTATATAGCAGTAAAGCAATATTGTCAATGTTATTGTCAATGGATCCAGTGAGATTACTGTGAGAGCTCAACTAATAAATTCATTAATTAATTCTTTACCCAGTAATATAGCAATGCCGCATACATACTATTACAAGATACCTCAAACAAGGAAAATGTTACTAGACATTCAGTATAAGCCACTGACCTATTCCTGGCCTATCTCTCACCTGGGTGGATGCTCTAAACCAGGGATCAGCAACCCACGGTCCACGAGGGCTAAGAACTCTTGGTTTAACACTCTCACTTTAGCTGGGAATCAGGTGTGAAGACAGTCTGGTCAATGAGTAGCACTAATTACCCAGGAGAAAACAGTGCTCGATTTCGATTCAAGGGCTAGCTCTAAACATCCTATCCTCCTTTGCGTTACAGTACACTAATGTTACAAATGTATAGAAAAACACAATGCACATAATCAACAAGGTAAAAACTCAGAAGGTGACCGTTCACTTTAATGGGGTGCACACCCATTTATTTCTTTCCTTTATTTCTTTTACCCTAATGTTAAACCACAGCTGAACCCTAACCGTCAGGCCACGGCCACGGTCAGTCTCATGACCCTTTTCCCCTACCAGCCTGCGATGAACAGGTGGGCAGGACAAGACCAGACAATGTTGGCAAACATAACCGCTCTGCATCCCTGCCATATGCATCCCTGCCAATATGGACTGAAATTAAATATTATATGTATGTGCATGTAAATTACTGGGGATGATATGATAAATGTGGAGGACTGTAAATAATATCAACAGAAATGCAATGCAACAGACTCCCATAGCAACGTATCCAAATGATTGATAGGGGACAACCACAAGATCACAAGCTCTCATACTGTATAAAGCATCACATTACTATCATTAGATTTTGAAAATGCTTCTTTGGGAGTACCTTTTTTCAGTCCTTGTTTGGGCAAATAAATGGAACCATGGGGTGTGGAAAGCTTGCACAATATTGCATTTATGCAAAATCCAAAGGGCTATTCGGTGAGATTACATAGGGTGCCATACTCAGCAAAGCATGGAGATTCTGCTTGACAGTTTTCCAGGTGCCATAGTCTATACCTTACAGAATCATGTGTTTATGTACTGTGTTGGCAAACCTGTTCATGTTTATTAGCCCAGCATGGTATTTAGCTATAGGTACAAAATGTGTTCAGATTTGCTCTCACTGACCTAACCAATGAGCATGAATGAACCACCATATTTCACCTTATCTCCATCTTCCTTTCCAACTATTTTGCTGCTTTACAAATGTCTAAATCCCAGTTATAAGAACCCACTATAACCTGAGTGTGTATGTTCTAAAGTGAGTTGGCATGGTATGTATACTTACATCTCGGAGTCAGAGCCAATAGATTCCAAATCCTGAAAGGAATCTTCAAGTACTAAGGTAGCAAATATACGATTCGAAGTCCTTATCCCCTTATGTATTGCCCCATTAACACAAGCTTGAAAATGACATACCCAAGATAAAATGGTTATTTTTATTCTTGAACTATTCTTTGGCAACAGGCATAGTCCTGGTCTCTTCTGAAAGGTAACACTTGGGTCAAAATTACTCTATTACAAACATAAAGTTACAGTGGCTCAAACACTACTGTGGAAGTGGAAGCTTTTTTTTCTCACTGAAAATATTTATTTTGTGTGGATACAGATGCATGTGGCTATGCCTGGTGGGGTTAGAAACAGAGTGCAGCTGTAGCCACAAAGGATTTCTGTTCTGTGTAAGTGCACAGAGTGGCCTTTGATTTGACGTCCATATTGGGTGATCCATGTAGGAATTACATCCCTTTTTATACAAAGTCCTTCCATTTTAGGGGACCAAAAGTAATTGGACGGTTGACTTCTCAGCTGTTTCTGATTAGTCAGGTGTATTCAATCATTTCCTTTGTGCACATGGAAGAAAGCTTTCAGTTTCACGATAATGAAGCAGATACCTTTTATAAAATATCATGTTGAATCATCTGCTGGTGACATTCAGCTGTGTTTCTGTATTCAGAGCATGGACTTGGCTTCCTGTTCTATTGTCCCTATTCACAAAGCATAAATACCAATTGAATGTGAATCAGTGCAGTGTTTCTAGGGGTGTACAGAGACAGCACTCTGTATCAGTGTCTGTTCAGCCAACAAAATTATCTGTATTCACATTGAAAACCGGGAGTGGGTGTGGCTTAAAACACAGGTTTTGTAAAACAGAGAGAATGCATCTGAGAGAGCTGGTGACTGCGTCTTCTCACTACAGCTGGGCTCACATATAATAGAGTTGGAGGAAGACCTTTCATAGTTGTCATTTATTTTGGTCTTTATTAACACATTTTATGGAATGAATGTACATAGAAATGAATTAATAACAATATTGACTGAAAAGGTGTAGGCTTAAGCTTTAGCTTATTATAGCTACCTACCCTTTTTTCATAACATATTCTAATAGTTAACCCTTTCAGGACTAGGTTTAGGCTATACAAAAACAAAACAGAAACAAAAACAATAATAATCATACCTCAGTTTTATATTTGTTTTATAAATAGGGATTACTTTTGCTGTTTTAATTTCGCTGGGAAATATTCCTGTTGGAATATTCAGTGGTTTCACTATGCATTCTATTACATGTTTTACTAACGACATATCAGTTTCAGTCCAGTCAGTGGACTTTTTATTCGTAGGTTTTTTTTAACAATTTCAAGAATTTCCTTTTCATCAACACCTCTAATAAAGATGGGAGTAGGGATTTTTATGAACAATATCTTCATCTACACCATCCTTATTTCTTGGCTCCAGAATCTCATTTGCTAAACTGTATCCAAAATGTACAAAATAATCATCAAATTCATGAGCAATTTCTTTTATTTTATTTATAATTGTATTGTTTTGTTTTCCAAAATATTTAGCATTGTCTGATTTTCCAGTACCCTTTTTAATTATGCATGTTGACTTTTCAACATTCTCATGGCTCCTACATCCAAATCAGTTCATTTTGAAAGGGCTCTGTACAATGCATTTGGATAATTTAACTAGCTTGGTAGGTGGCTGTATCAATGGGAAAAGCTGGTTCGGAACTAATTGTTATGTCTGCACACAGGGTTATCAGAGATCCATCCAGTTATAGCACAGTTCTATTGTGCTGCAATCATTGTATTATGTCTGAGTGATGGGCAGAACTCCCTCCTCCAATAATCTACAAATACAAAGGTGCCCACTCACACTAATTCATGACTGCCATCGAAATGTTAGCAGTTAAGAGATAATACAGAAATTAATGGTCTAGATATCTGTGGCCTACACACCTATATATCCATGTATAGAGATGACACAAGCTTCCTTCGCTCTCCATGACCAAACCCACTAAAATTACTATTAGAAGACCTCCCCAGTTGCTACCTGATACCCAATTTGGTAGCCAATTGTACCCTATTTATTCCAATTACCCATGCTAACTACTTAGGATCCACGGCCGACATCCTCATCCCTCGGTGGCCCAGCGAAATCTAGTGATCCGTAGAAGTTCCTCAGAAGGCTAATTTGCATGATGATCAGGGAAGACCAGGGAACAGCATAAAACCTTTAGTTTTTCGCTTAATGAAAAAAAAGAAAGAAAAAAAACATATTAGAGAAAATATTTTCACCCAGAAAAAAGATACATGTCTTTGCTATGATTATCGACCATCTGTAGTTTTTGGCCATTCCTGTCGAAAGTAGCAGGAGTGATTGATTCTACAATTTCAAACCAAACTGCCCAGGAATGCCATGAATGAGAGAATACAACATATTGTCCTGTAATTGTAAAAAAGACAGGCTCCTTATAATTGCAGGTTGTTTGAATCCCAATGGGGAAATACATTCAGGAACTATTTGAAGCCTACATGAACCAGGTGACTGCCAAGTTTTTTGACCTTCCATTGATGCAACTGTCTCTTTCTATGGCTCTGGTCTGAACATAACCAGCCCCGGACCAGGTTAGCCATGCAGCATACGTTTCCCCAGCAATAGAGCCCGATTTAAAGTAACTCAGCTTCATTGTACAGAAAACCCAGGGTTAGCATTTAGGTTAGTTTGCTAACCCTGCAATCTCGCTCTGTCTCTCTATGATGGGTGGTCTTTATTTTTTTTTAATATGAAAAATTCTACTGGTCCTGGGGACATCATCATGAACACCAGTACGTACCAAGATATTTAAATAACAAAACCATGCACCCCCTAATTTAAAATTTCCATTTAAAATTTTTACTTTTGAATCCAATTCACTTATGATTATCTGCTTATATACACATATCATATAATTAAATATTAAGTGTTCATAGAAAGGTTTTTTAAAGTTTAAAGCATTTTTAATCATTAATAAATTGGTTTAAGCAGGTGGTTTTAATGTTGTGGCTGATTGGTGTATGCTGCCTGGTGGTTGTTATGTGAACAACAAGTAGTTACTGTGGAAAAACAAAAAAATATATGAAAATTTGCCACCGTCTGTCAGATCTCCCGAGGCAGAAGCACCAAATGAAACACGACACCACTGTAGTCCTGTTATTTTCTCTGGTATTCCACACCGATCACATTGCACCAAGGGCTCAATGGAGAGAAGAAGGCCTGAAATCCAATGAGCCCATCCATTGAATCATTGCCATAGATTACAGTGCCTTCTCTCTCTCTCTCTCTCTCTCTCTCTCTCTCTCTCTCTCTCTCTCTCACTCAACGATTTGTTTGACACTTGAAATTGTGTGGACATTTAGTTTTTTCCCCACTCAACTCTGTTGTGGAAGAGTACAAATAGAATGAGAGGTCGGGACTCAACCCTTGTCCTAGAGGGGCACAATCAAGCAGGTTTTTCCAGTTCTCTTGAAATCAATGACAAACTCTGAGCTGAGGAAGAGATGTAAAATTGGTTCAATCAAGATGATTACAGCTGTTGAAAGAGATGCTTGACAGAATACAAATATGCAGACAATGCAGACACAGGAGAGGAGGGGAGAGTGCATTCCTGAGTGTATCCCAGAGTAAGGAAAAAATTGTTTTAGACCTCGCTTTGAAAAGAAAATGTTGTTCAATTTGGAGAGGATGATAATACTAGTTCATTTGATTCCCCATGAGCAAACTCGATGGCCTATGGTCTCGATTCAATCAGGAGGTACTTAACTTAATAAAAACAAATTGAAGTGAAATGTTTTTCTCCAGAGTTTGGCAAGATAATTTTGTGAGCTAAAGTCAAGGAAGACTGAATTGACTGGATTGTGGCATGTGTTTGTGAATCTGGTTAAATATAAGTGATGGGGACACCAGATAATGATTTTATTTTCGTAAGTACTGCTACTAGATAATACAAGAGTTTTCAAATTCTACTATTACTTTACTCCTAGTTTAATTTCTCTACTGTAAATCTTTGTGACTTTTTTTTGGTTAAGGTACGTGACTGGGACCCGCAAGGTCAGCGGTTCGATCCTCAGTGTTGCCACACACAGCCGTTGGGCCCTTGAGCAAGGCCCTTAATCCTGCATTGCTAAATCAATTGTAAATCGCTGTGGATAAAAGCATCAGCCAAATGACATGTAATGTAATGTAAAATTAACTTAATTCAGTAAGGCCCGCCCCCCAAAAGACTTCTCGTTCAGAGCTCATTTAGGAGACTGGCAAACTGTCAGCAGCTAATGTGTTTGCATTTTGGGTTTATAATGTACTGCAATATCACGTCATTAAATGCTTTTGCACAATTATTATGTTTAAAAACATGGTTGGAGAGTAGATAATCTCATTCATTGGCACTACGAAACTTGATGTCATTAAAAGGTGCTAATTCCCACTTAATTTGACCCTGAAAGCATACAATACCCCTTGATTAAAACTAAGGGGGAAATAATTTGCTGTGAGAAACTGAAACATGCCCAGATTGTTTACCAGTGTAACAGAAATGAAATAGCAAATTAATTAATGATACAGGGACCTATCATATTCATAGTCAAATCTGTTATGCATGTAAATGAATGTCAGAACATGTCAGCAATGTTGTTCATCAGCTGGTTCAGGCAAATTATCTGTGGAAGTTATCTTCTCTGCACAAAAGGTACTTGACAAAGTTAAAAACACCAAGAAAATGTGAAAACATTCAGAAATATAGCCGACCACAGCTACCGACTTTTCCAGATTAGCTACAGATTCTTAAGAGGTAGACATTAGCACAGTTAACAAGTAATGTTACTGGAATATTTCTGCCATTGGGCCTGCAGAATGCATACAGTTGAAGTGGTTATATGCTTGAATTGTTTGCTTTTTGCGTAGTTAAACTGGAATGCTTGGAGGTCAGAAGTTGGAATTTTCAACTGGGAATGGAGCGCAGCTCATTTGTGATTTTATTTTACAATTGCGCAAAGCTGTGTATAAACATGCAGTTAACACTCTATTCTCATTTCAAGAAGACAAAGTATGTCAAGAAAAGAGTAGAAATGGTATGTCTAGGCAAAGTAGAGTGCTCACATTTGCCACCTGGTGGTGGTTGTGTGAAAAGCAAACCCTAAACCATTATGGATTATGGGCAATCTTGCTACAAATGCCTGCTCCGCCTGTTACAGAAATGCAAGTATTACTGTTGGAACCTCGCAAGTATTTTCTCCCGGCAGGCGACTTTCTTGCAGCATAAACAAACCACAAAATGAAACACGAAACCACTGTAAACTCCAAGCGGGCTGTCATATGCCTTTTACTCAAGAGTGGCTTCTGTCTAGCCACACTACCATAACAGCGCATTATAAATGCTGACCATTTAACATAATTGAAGGGGAGGAGGGCCCTGAGTATAATTTGCCCCTTTGCCTGTGCAAAGGTCTTAATTAGGTCACCGGTGCCAATAATTGTGGAAACACGTTGGAAAATAAAACATGTCAATCACTGTTATTTTTTAGTTCACAGCACTTTTTGCGCATATTTATTTAGGGTGACAATAATTCTGGAGCCAACTTTATCTATGTTTATTGTTACAAGAATATGCAGGTACATTACCTTTATTCCTGGATGAAAAAAAAAACCAGACAAAAATGACACAGTAGAACATGTTCCTTTTGAAAGGGCAGCTTACCCAGTGCTACATACGTAGGAGTATGTTGGAATGCTTTTCATTTGCTGTTATATAATACAGAAAACGTGAGGTTTTTTTTCCTCCGCTGTGTCATTAATGCAAAAATGATCATAATATTACACATTCATTGGATTCCTCTGGGAAAATCAGGTTTTTTGAGACTGGTGCAATATCACACAATTAGTATGCATTGCTGTCTCTCTCATTATCAATAGGTCACAGGAATGTGTCTCATCCACTTTTAATTGGTGTTAAATTCTTTCAGAAAATCCTGCGAAAAATGTTACTGCTTAACAGGAAATGTATGCGTGTCCATGGGAAATGATATGGCTGGTGATGAAAGATTTATTGAATTGGAACTGTGTAACACCGAAGGTTGGATATTTTGCCAAGTGATCGTTCTTAATCATGTGAAGATGATGCGTTGGAGGACAAGTGGCCATAGCAACCCATAGCAATTATTTTTCACAGTAAAACACAGGGGTTAAACTAGGCCTAGATAACATGGCATATTATGAATAGTATGATGGTGCCCAGTCAATATCAATTTGTATATAAAGGCTGGATGGTTGACCTGTAACAGAAGAAAACAAAGATCTACATTCACATTACATTATTGGCATTTGGCAGATGCTCTTATCCACAGCAATGTACAGTTGATTAGACTAAGCAGGAGACAATCCTCCCTTGGAACAATGCGGGGTTAAGGGCCTTGCTCAGGGGCCCAACAGGGCCCAACCAGGGATTGAACCACCAACCTTGCGCATCCCAGTCATTTACCTTAACCACTACGCTACAGGCCGCACTCCTCTCGGGAGCAACCCTCTGTGTGCCCTCTGTAGGACTGGGTTGCACCAGCTGTACTTCAGTTCCAACATAGCCTAGTTAGCTATAACTTATAACTAATCCTACTAATACTCTTGATTTATGCATTACAAACATAAAGCGATGACACAACGGAAATAAGCTAACAAAGTATCTAGCTAACAGTCCTCCACCCGACACCTACACTCAGCAGGTGTAATCACAAAATCACTCACTCACGGTAAAATATTTCACAGTATCATTTTTCTGTAACACCCTGGCATTTTGCAACTCGCTAATAAAGTAGAGGTTTAATTTATGGGTATTAAAACCTCAAGAAAAGAGGGCAAATCCATTGCACAAGCATTGTACAACAACTTGGAATATCCTGAAAAATAAAGAAACTGCTGGCGTACTGAGCAACAGACACTGAACAGGTCGACCAATGAAAAGAACAGCAATTGATAAGAGAAACCTTGTGAGAGCTGTGAAGCAAAACCAAAAACATCAGTCAGTGACATCACAAACAATCTTCATAGGGCAGGAGTGTAGGTATCGCAATCGACCATTTTAAGACAATTTTGAGAGCAGCAATATAGAGGCTATACCAGAAGATGCAAAGCACTCATCATTAGTAAGAATCTGAGGACGAGATTAACATTAGCAAAGAAGTACAGAGATGAGCCACAAAAGTTCTGGAACAAAGTGGACTGATGAGACTAAGACTAACCTCTACTAAAGTGATGGAAAAACCAGTGTGGAGAAAGAAGGGATCTGCTCATGATCCAAAACATACAAGCTGCTCAGTGAAGCACGGTGGAGGAAATGTCCCTGGAGTAGGCTCACTAATCTTAATTGATGACGTAACTCATGATGGTAGCAGCAGAATGAAATCAGAAGTCTACAAAAACATTCTGTCTGTCAACTTACAGAGAGATGTGTTCAAATTAATTGGCAGGAACTTCATCATGCAGCAAGATCCATCCATCCGTCCATTATATGAACCCGCTTATCCTGATCAGGGTCGCAGGGGGGCTGGAGCCTATCCCAGCATACATTGGGCGAAAGGCAGGAATACACCCTGGACAGGTCGCCAGTCTATCTCAGGGCACACACACCATTCACTCACACACTCACACCTACGGGCAATTTAGACTCTCCAATCAGCCTAATGTGCATGTCTTTGGACTGTGGGAGGAAACCGGAGTACCCGGAGGAAACCCACGCAGACACAGGGAGAACATGCAAACTCCGCACAGAGAGGCCCCGGCCGACGGGGATTCGAACCCAGGACCTCCTTGCTGTGAGGCTGCAGTGCTACCCACTGCACCATCCGTGCCGCCATGCAGCAAGATAATGACCCAAAACACACTGCCAACTCAACAAAGGATTTCATTAGGGAGAAGAAGTGGAAGATGTTAGACCGGCCAAACCTCCTGAAGAGGGGATTGAAGAGAAAAAAACTAAAAAAAGCAACAGTTTGGTGATGTCGATGGGTCGCTGGCTTGATGCAGTTATTGCAAACAGGATATGCTACCAAATATTGTTATTGTATTTACTTTCATTTATTTAAATACTCTCGGTTGCAATACTTTTGCTCACCTAAAAATCGGATTGGTCAAATAGCGAAGGTGCTATGTAGTTTAACACTTCTAGGTGTATGTAGAGATATCAGCAGCTGGGTGGAGCAATACTTATGTGTAACATACAATATCGCTATAACATTAGTGTGTGCAGCTTTTTAAAATGAAATTCCCCTTCAGTATTCTACATGAAGCCAAATTAAAATATAATAATGAATTGAGTAAAAGCAAGCAACTTTTTCGTTCACATATAGTATAAAATGAGAATAATAAAAAAACGAAATAAATAAATAAAAGTGTGCACAACCTGTAGGGACCTCACTGTGGACTAGACATCAGTTGAAAGCATTGATGTGATCATTTGTTTGGTCTTACCTAATGAGTGCAATTCTACTATCTCTGGAAGGCAGGTTTAAAATAAACTGTCCAATTAGAGTGTGGGGTTTGAAGTTACAGATCAATTATATTGATCAAAGGAAAACCGACATGGAGGTTTTCCTCAGTGGAAGTGATAATATTGAGCAATAAAATCATTTTTATTTGCATCACAGGTTATTGTAGGTTATGTTCCTGTTCAAATAAAATTGTATGTCCAAACCAATAACATGCATGTGGTTATGTTTTCTAATTCCGTACATTTATTACTTTTTCTTTTAGTTGTTGAAAATGCTTTGGAAAACCACCAGCCACAGTGGCTGGTGAGCCAAAATGCCAAGCCCTAGAAAGTGGTAGCTGCTAAAATAAATATTTATTTTGTGATCATATTTACTGCACTTGAGTAGAATTTATGATGCATTATGATGATTACATGTGCAACTTTATTTTCTTTGTTTTACTTTTGAATGACACACTTACAGTATGTGTAGGTGCATGCTTGTGTGGATGCATTTATCTTTAGTGTGTAAAACTACACTTATTTCATCATTATTGGTTTAATCATAATACTCTTATTCTCATTTGTTTCTTATCTTTGTTTTTGTTTTATCATTTTTTCAACTGAAGATTTCAAGGTTAGTCAAATTATGTGAAAAAGTGAATTTTAAGCAGATAACAGAAAGATGGTTAAAAGCCAAAGGCAAAGGAATAATTATATCATATAATTAATGAATAGATTCATAACAAATGTGCGTGCTGGATAAAAAAATTGTCACTTTAAAATCTAAGGAAGCTATGCTCCAAAAAGGAGATTAGATACAGTAAACATGGTTTATCAGTTGGCACAGTTCCCACCAATTTCAAAACACAGTATCAAAACACCTTTGCAAGAAGGGACACATGAAGAACAATTCAAGCAGATGCACACTTGCCCTTAATGAGTTTTGAATGAGATTAAGCATTTTGCTTCTTCTTTTCTGTAAAATGTTCTGTGATCGGCCCAACCTCTTTCCTGGAGATCTACTGTCTGCAAATATGGCTATCGCTAGCAAGAATAGAAAGTAAACTCGAAAGCAAACTCAATACAAGGGTATGCCCCTCAATATATTAATGCCACTGACATTGAGCAGAGTTAGCCATAAGAAGCAAAAAAGGGAAATAGTTACATACGCAGAGACAAAGACATGCAGTGTTCAGACCCAGATAAGCGACTCCACCAAAAAAGGAAACCAATAAATGAAATCTGAATTTCAATCTGAGACCATTACATTAAATAACAACATTAAATAACAGTTTGGAATAGACCTTTCTGAACCATTTCAGGTTTGCCTCAAACATAAGGTGCATCTGCAACTGCAGCCCTTTGGCAAGATATTTAACCTGAATACCTTCGGTGAATAGTTTTATCCAGATGCACAAATAGATAATGTGAAAATGTAAGCAACACTGAGCAAGAACATCTGTTGAGCAAATAAATAAATGTGCCTGCTGAGTAGTTTGCCCGTTTGCGAACAACTACTGCAAATTATCATCTTTGTCATTTGTGATGTCCCTGACTAAATATGAGGGACTGTTCCAAGTTCTAGGTGTGCGTTATTGCTGCCATTTGCACCGTCTGCTTGCATGTTTTGCAGTTTGTGTTTTCCCGTTTTGTGCCTTTTATTTGTTTTTGGCTGCAAGGCATTGCAATGACAAAGCTTGCATGACATTGTTACAAGGGCAATTATGGAAATGGCTGTAAACATCATTAAACTGCAATTCAATCCTCTGCAATTGGTGTCCCGCAATCAAAGACTAAAGAAGCCATTTCAGTGACTCCTGCCTTGTAGATAATCAGTGGCACTGACTCATTTACACCTCTGAATAGATTACTGTAAAAAGAGGCTGTACAGCTGGTGCCTGTGGCCATGCATGTTGTCCTGGTGAAATTAAAATTAGTTCTGTCAAAGGGTACACTATGACAATTGTTGTTTGGCAGAAGGGGAAAAAACTACTATGCCGGGGTCCAAAATCGTGGGCATGCTTAACGGTGCTGTCTTTGTGCTCTTAACCCTGGTGTTGTCTTAAGGGTCAAAAATTTACTATGTTTAGCAGTAGAGAAAATTCCCTAAATTATCTTTTTTCAACTTGAAATTTGATGACAAAGTTTGTGATGAGTGACAGGTTGTTGAGTGACAGGTTCATGCAAAATAGATTTTGGGTTTAAAATGTTATGGGTTTAGTGAAGGCGGGTCATTCTTCACCCTTAGGGGTAGAGGAGTACACGGAATGTGAAGACAACACAAGGGTTAAATCATTTGTTGTGTCTCAGTAAAGTGAATTTTGACCAACACGGACCAATTTCTTCTGAACAGGGCCATTTACTGCAGGACCACTCTGTTTCCCTGATATATAAAGAATGTGACTAAAATGGGCACTGTTCCTTTGGATTGCTTTTCAGAACCAGTTGAAGGTAGTTCCAGGTGTCAGTTATCTGGCTAAGCAAATGGATGTGGAAGTGCTTACTGCATTGAGAACATTTACGCAGTTCCCAGAAACACTCTGTAGTCTAGTCAGTGAACTGTACTGAGCAGTGTTATTGCATTAAATCATGTACTGTATCTGCCTATTTTTCAACTTAATTTTTACTTAATGCTCCTTCAAATGGTAACATCCCTCACTCATAGACTGAATGATATTCTGGGCTCTATTTTCCAACTGGTGCATGGCATGTTGCAAGCTGTGGCACTGCTCAATTTTCTCATGGAAGGTGCAGCTCGTTGCAATTTTCCCAGCAGACTAGTCTGTCATTTGCATCCTTTGCCACCCACCTGCTCAACACAGGTGTGATGTGGAAGTCGCAGGCCAGTCGATGGGGCATTGCTCATTTCTGCATGCATGATCAGCCTATTCAAAATCCAATCAACGGTTTTCTGGGATCATACGCTGTGCTGTCCAATTTGTCTTTGACTTGACATAAATCCCAAAAGCAAGAAATATGGATATTTTGCATTTTATTGTTCATTGTCTTTTTCTTATATTTTCAATTCCAGTATTTATTTCTGTTTTTAATTTTTTATGGTTGTTCTTATACAGCACTGCACTGTGGTCCCTGGGGTATTGTATTTGTTTGTGTTCTACACCTATCTGTAATGATAAGAATGACTATAAACAGTTGAACCATCGCCATATTAATTATCTGACGGTAGTTAAAAGGATAGCTACAGTATTGGCACAGATTGTGGATAGAAATCTAGACTAGTTATGAAAGACTATTTTCCAATTTTCAAAGTCTGACCACAAATACACATAATTCAACTGAAATACACACGGAAACATTATTGGTGAAGAATAACATGTCCACATTTAAAGTCTGTCACTATGGTGTATTTTTCTTCCTAAAACTTTAAATTGTTGTTAAAATAATGTTCACAGATAATCTCACAACCCATTTGTTGCTATACTATGAAATTCCATGAACTCCAAATTCATAAAATCACAACGAATAACCAGTGCACACATCACGAGACTGTGTGAGACTCCACGTACGAAATAGAAATAATACGAGATCGCTGTGATCACCAGTGAATCAATACAGGCAAGCCAAGGTTGATATTTCATTTCAAACATACATTTATAGAAAAGCTTTCTTATTTCGGAATTGCATTCTAATGCAATATGATGAATCATCCTCTAGCTTTTTCATCGCATTTATTATGACAGATATTTCAATTTTTTTTAGGTATTAGCTACTTACCAGTGGTTTAAGCCAGCTACGCAGCAGCCAAGTAGCCAGCTAGCCACTTAGATCAGTGAGTATTATGATTAATAATATGTTTATCTCGTGAGGTAGCCATCTGTGTATGTTGTTTTCAGTTCTTTTGAAAAGTATAACGCGAGAGATAAATTTAAATAAATAAGAAATCTTCACACTGAACTATCTCCGGAGACCTTTTTTTTTCTGAGCCGCACTGAAGAAGATATAAGATTCTCTTTTCATTCCTATCTATCCCTCCGGGATTAGGTACCCAGTGTGCCTGCTCCCTATAGTCAGCCTCCATTGATGACAATTAACCCAATTGATGTCCCTCCCCCCAACACGCCACTGCCCCGACACACAGGCCAACTCATGCATGCCAACCTGCTTAAACTTAATCTGGCCCAGACTGAGCTGCTCTGCATCCATACCAAGACTAATCTCCTCCAGTGCTTCTCCATCACCTTATTCGCATCATGTTAGGGAGATTAATGATAAATTCAGTGTAGGATTCAATCAGTTTTAACAACTAAATGGAACAGCCTGTAGCCTAGTGGTTAAGTTACGTGATTGGGACCTGGAAGGTTGGTGGTTCAAGCCCCCATGAAATCTGAACTGTTCAGGGATGCGGTTAATGGCCTTGCTCAAGGGCCCAACAGCTGTGCAGATCTCATCATCTGTCCATGTTCCTCCACTGTCTGTCTCTCTTGCTCTCGGAATTCTTCCTCTGTAAATCCCGGTTCAAAACTGTATGGTTGTATTTCTTCGTCAAAATCGAAAAGCTCATCCTCTAGCTCGGCGAAGTCAGAGCTGTCCGTCATATCGCTAAGCTAGCCATGGTAGGTTCCATGATATTTGTATGTTAATGTTACTACATGTTTCCTGGGCAGAATGTGTCATATATGCACCTGAAAATCATCTTAGTACTTCTGGCCCTTGATTCAAAACAACATACTCTACATGGATGTCAAAACCAACAAACAATTAGGAATGCCATTTATTTTTGGTTTTGGCGAGAGATGGTTCTGCATTTTTGTCTCTTGTCCGCATTCTGTGAAAAAGAGACAGAAATTGTGCCCCTTACAAAGGAATCCCTATTTAAAACTATTTATCTGTTTTGTGCATAAACAGAACCAAAACATAACCACGATTCAAATGTCTATGTTGTTACTTTGTTTTACCACAGAACTGTTCTGAGAACTGTATGAGAGTTCTATGTTTAATGAACGCTCCTTCCTCATGAAATTCCCTATGGTGAGTATGGTACTGAGGTATTGTATTTACTTCCTGAAACAAACATTTCTGCTCTATAATGATATGCAAGCTCCTTGTGATGAAAAAAGGCACTGTTGCCCCCCTACTGTCGGAACCTGCAAGTAATTCAGACTGATATGAAATTAATTCAAGTACTCACATTTTTTGTGTGAACAACAAGTAGTTTATGTAAAAAAAAACAACATATATACAAATTGTGAGCTGAGAATTAGACGGTTCTATCTGCATATTGAGTAGTTTTGACATATTGAGCTTCAAATATTGGTCTCCAAGCTGATGCAACTTTGACATTTTTAATAATTGTGAGAAGATTATGGGCATTATGGGAACAGGAATAGCTTTGGTTTGCAAACCGGCTAATTCAGCCCGTAGCTCTACTATATCGCACACATTTTGAGTGATTTCTGCTGGCATGGACCAGGTCCCAAAAGCTGCCTCTCTAAGTATTATTTCTGTTTTTCCAAAGCAGCCTCCCCAAAGTTCACTATAGCATGGTTTTCTTTGTTGTGACTCTTTCTAGGCAAGTCCAGCCCAATCGAAAGCCTGTTCTTCAAAGAAGAACAGTAGTTTATATCCTGAATAGTATTAATAAACTGTGTTGGGAGAGACATGTCAAGTTGGTTATTTATGTGATAATAAACCAATAAAAGAAGTACATCTTTGGTCAACTCAAATGTGAATTCACATATAGCATCAGTTTCCTAATAATTTAACTCTGATCTTCTTTCACACACTCCACACACACAGCAACCAACATGAAAGGACTGGATTGCATAGGATGAATTAAATGCAGAAGACAGATTACCCCATAGGGGTCAATAAAGTATATATTTTCTCTTAAATTGCACCAACAGCGTGTAATGTATACTGTCTTCCCGAGATTAACACTGACTACTATCGGTAGATTGATGGTAATTGCACTATAATGCAGCGTCCCCTGATTCAAAATGAGAAGTGCCGAGCTGGACAGTAGATTTAGCCTACTTGGTCCTGCTACGCTCCGCTGTGTGCTGAAATGAACACGGGTTAATGATTTTGTCCAGTGTATAACAGCAACGTTTTTTTTTCATAGTTTACAAACGATAGGACATTGTTCGCCACCACATATGTATGCTGTCTGTATATCGGTGTAGTGAACCGTGGGTTTCCCCCTCCCTCACACGCGACATACACGGACTAGTCATGCCATCTATAGCTCTTGGTGAGCTTACAGCAGTTGACTAGTGTGCTCGAAATATCGTGCGTATAGCTTTTGCGGTGGATAACACCTGGTTTTCACAGATAAGAATTTGTAAAAGGTTTGTCGCAAATACACATTTAAATGTGTTTTACTTGCCGGACTGCAGTTCCGGATGATGATTTTTTTTTTTTACTGACCAGGAGACGCTTTCCACTTTGATCGGTGCCATTTGACGTGGGGAAACATAACTTCTACTGCACTCTTGGTATTAAGAAAAGAAGAAGAGAACGCGACAGAAGAAGCCCACAGTGTCGCACTTGCTGGATTATATAGCTTTTCTGGTCCATTTGGTGAGCCGGAATATCTGACCGCAGAATACGCAGTGAGACCGGGGATGAAACTAGCAATATTGTGCTGAGAAGGTCCTGCTACCGCTTCTCTCATAGTGCAGGTTACTCTGTTCGCATATCCCTCAAATAGTGGGTGAAGGATGTACCGTGTCAGTTTTCATTGCTCTGGATATTCAGGAGGTAAAATGAAATGTCATGGATTAATCCTGGAATAGTGTTCACTGAGCATATCACACGTGGAAAGCACACAAATGGATGAACGCCTAAAAACCAAGGTAAGGAGAAGGAACTGTAATTCGTGTAGAAAGATGGGGAGATTGTATCTATATTTAGAGTGCGTATTTTTATACTGACCAGCGGGCCAGTACAAGGTCTACAAATTGCTAAAGATGTGTGCTTTAAGTATGTGTGCTCAGATTTTTATTATAGTTGCTTGGGGAATATAGCTACCCACTAAAGTGTTCCAAATTCTTAATCTACTCTAAAACATTAGACATGGGACATGTGACAGATACACTTGTGTGATGGTCATGTTGATTGAGAATCGCTTAGTTCTTAACTGAGACCAGAACGGGATTTGTCTTCCTCAATGTGCAGGCGCGCCTGAGGTACTAAATGGGCTCTGCCTTGCAATCGATTATTTTGATTCACTTGTTTGGGTAGTATACAGTAGGCTATGTCACGCGTTCAAATGTCAAAAGCTGTGCCTGAAGACTACCCTGAATGATGTAATAGGTATGGTTGAAATAAACTTTACACTTTTATTCACTTTATAACAGGCTATATCTTGTTTTTATATGGGTAAAAATGCGTGCATTTTTGGAATCGTTGCTAAGACATAGGCTACTACTTAAAAACGTCTATAATTACACTTCAGTCTTATAAATTAGTGAGACGTTTCGGAATCTGATATTAAAGGTTTGCCAGTACATAAGCAGAGTCTACTTACTGTATTAATGTATCGTGCATCTGCGTACATGCAATAGGTACGCAGTCTAGTAGGCTACCGGTGCAAGGTTTCTGGATATAATCGATTCAGTGGATTAAGCTGGAGCTAGTTTCATGTAATGGACATACAAAAGAAAGGGCCCGCACCTTTCCAACGCACCCAAAGTAGTGATCTGTCGTTCATACATAATTGTAAATAGGAAAATACTATAATACCGTAGCACAGCGCGCGACCTGGTATGGGTGTGTGTATGTTTGTGCAGGCTCGCGCGTTTTTATAAAAGGCACTGGCCAAATCGAAATGCGGTGATGTGGATTTACTTCATCAGTAAACTTCAATGGAAATAGAAATACCCAACGTCTAATTGCTTACACCGTATGCCACTGCAATGTATACAAGCTTATATTTCTCAGAGTAGTGTACAGACAGCTCCTGCGGGTGCATGTTCATGTGTCTGGAATTCATCGGAGTGATTCACTCACGAAACACGCATGGTACAGAAGCAGGCCATATAATGATAATTTGTTCGATTTTCTAAGAAGAGCTTTCTCTCCATAACAGCTGTAGTAGGCCTATGTTGATGTGGGACCGAAGGTGATTGCATGGGCAGTTCAGTCCCACGGACAGCGCCATTATTTGTAATTCAATAAAACAGCAAAATGTAGGAACTAAAATGCTCAGAACAGCGTGCTGACAGCCGTTGTAACTGGATCTATGTTCAAATGTCTCTGTAATTCCTGTGGAGGCTGCAGTCACACAACACATATTGCCTAGACACATTTCATGATGCCATATGTTTGCAATTTCTTGCAACTGAACTGTACTCTCACTAACTTTGCCTCATCGGTGGCCAGAAATGAAAGTGGCGGCTTCGGCTGGTAGGCAACACATATTGCTTGTCTTCGACAAAGACATCAACATGCCTCTATGATGCCTCTATGATGTCAGTCAATTGTTGCCACAAGGACAACTCAGAATGCCTACATTCCCAGTGTCAGTTTGTCCAGATACTCAGCAGATTTGGGCATTGCTACAAAGTATTCAGAATTGTTTCCCCATGTGCCTGGAATGTTTTTCTTATCTTTAACAGCTACATTTCCAACTGAAAGAAATACCTAAGTTGTATCATTTTTGCATTTCAGATGCTTCACATTCATGTGACACTGCAGTGCATAATACTAAGCAATGCAAAAGTTGTCAGTAGCAGTTCCCTTGACATAGGATTTTTTGATAGTGATTTAGGAAGAAAGAAAATGAATAAGTCTTTATGGCACTTGGCTAGTTGGTTGAAATAATTCGTCTGGAATTGTCAATGTACTCTTTTATATGGGATGTAAAATCATGCTCTTAATTAGACATGCACTGGTCTATCACGCATGGTCAGAGAACGATGCATAATGGATAATGCATGTATTAGTATGTATTTCTGCAACATTATCTGTGGTAATATGTCTCTTAAATCTGTTTGTGTCCATGTCCATATAATGTCATGCTGTGATGATTTCCGTCATGGATTTTTCCATCCACTCTCTGGAAAAGATTTTACGTCATTGTGTACCAGCAGGCGTGTATTTATCAAATGTCTGTCAATTTTCCATTCCCCTCCAATCAACATCCTTTCACGCAGTGGCACATATTCTTGCCCCCATAGGCTACGGCTCCCCCTCCTTGTTTAACCCTTGTGTTGTCTTAAGGGTCAAAAATGACTCACCACTATGCAGAGAAACCCCCCTAAATGATCTTTTTTCAGCTTAAATTTGATGACAAAGTTTGTGATGAGTGACAGGTTGTTTCTTCATGCAAAATAGATTTGGGCTTTAAAATTCAATTACGCTGCTTTATTTTAGGGGATAAGTGAAGGCGGGTCATTTTTGACCCTTAGGACAAGGGGAGTATACAGAATGTTAAGACTGCACAAGGGTTAAACTAACAGTTGAGCTAGAAATATCCAGAAATATAAGGCTCTGAAGGAACAGCTGAGGAGGGAATATATTTGTGATAAGGATTATGGCAATGTATATATGTATAAATCCATAATGATCTTATTGTGAGCTCTGCCAATATCATGAAATCATCTTAGGGCAAATTTGGTTCTGTGTGGTTGAAGCGTTAAGTCAAAGTACACCGTGTATATATGTTATTATTGATAATAATCCTCCTACTTTCTGTGAACTATTTTATACTCCCAAGGTGTTTCATTCTCCCCATTTTACAATGCCTGTAACAGAGGGACAGACCTATTGCTATAACATTGTCCATTAATTCAGGAGGGTAGCCTGCCGTGCAAGCATGTGCATCTTCCAAGGTGCATAAAGTCTGCCTCTGCTTTTCATCATTATACAATCCACCAGCTACGCCGTACTGTATCTGAGATCTATGCAACTAGGCACTGATTGAACAGACAAATCATTGTTGAGTCACAAGATGGGGCTTAAACATTTGTAATGTGTACTGAATGTATCCTCCCTGTCTATAAAGTACTCCTTTCTAGATGTAGGTCAATTGATCAATATGGATAGAAAAAGTGTTTGGGTGATATATTCAGCTTTGTACCAGGTTTTCTTTCCCATTTTATTTGTTGAAAAAGAACCAATATACTTGTTGTTTACATTCTTGTTGAATAGAATTTGGATACATAGCTTATAGACTAACCCTGTTTTCCCACACACAGATCCATGCAATCTCTCAAATGGCAGGCACACTAGGCCAAAAAACCTTCCCCACTAATCTTGCTGCCTGCTAGTTAAGCAGATGCCTTTACCTTGATGGATTAGAGGAGTGCCCTGAATAGACTTACAGCTAACCCCATCACCCACTTGATCTATTTGTCCTAAAAAAACACCACAGTTCAAACTAGCATGACATATCAAACCAGTACCATGAAAAATTGTGTGAGAACATTTTCTCGACCATCTGTTTCAGGCTGGTGGGTGAGAGTGTGAAGACAAGGCTGAATTAAATTATTACGAACCCAGTGCTCTTTGTGAATATTTTAAAGCTTGAAGCGCCTGGAAATGCACATTTACGTTCGAGTGATACTCAAATCAGCACCATGACAAATGGTGTGAGAACATTTTCCTCCTTTAACGTTGGTGTGTGTGTGTGTGTGTGGACTGTGTGAAGAAGCCCAGAATTAAATTATCAGAAAACTGATGCTGTACTGTATGCGACTGTTTTACATTTTAGGTGACCAAAAATTTACTTTTGAGTTCAAGCACCTCTCTGATTACATTACGAATTTCAAATGAGAGGGTACAGTGGGATACAGAATTATTGGCACCATTGAAAAATATGCACAAATAATAATAATAATAATACAATAATTTATTTTCCAACATGCGTATAGAAGTGTGCTTTATAAATTATTCAATGGAATCAACAGTACATTCTTACATTTTTTAAATAAAAAATATATTTCCCCAAAAAACAGGTTCCATAATTATTGCCACCCATGGTTTAATACTTTGTGCAAACAGCCCTGGCAATGATGACAGCCATGGGTTTTTTCCTATAATAATAAGGTTAAACACATTTCAAGGGATTTTTGACCATTCCACCATGCATAATTTTTCAGAATCATTGGTATCCTTGGGATACTCCCCTCTTCAGTTCAGACCACATGTTTCTCTTGGGATTTAAGTCTTGAGACTGAGATGGCCACTGCAACGTGGTTGTTTTTACTCAACCGTTTCTGTGTGGATTTTGATGTATGCTTGGAGTTATTGGCCTGCTGGATAATCTCCCTATGTCCAAGCCTTCCTAACACAGGCAACTAGATTTTCTGCCAGGCTTTCCTAGTACTTTGTTGAATTCATTGTATATTCAATAGTGCCCCTGGACCACTGTCAGCTAAACATCGCCAAAACATCAGTGACCCACAGCTATATTTTACATTAGATATGAGGTCTCATCTGACCATATTACTCTCTTCCAGTCATGATTCCAATGAGGTTTGGGTAACTCAAGATGCTTGGTTTTGTTTGTTGTGCACTGTAAGGGCTGTCTTTGTGCCTCCCTTCCAAAGAGCTTGCTGGTATGGAGGTGCCATTTTATGTTGTTTTTAGACTTAGTGACCCCAAGACACAACCAATCGTGTCAATTTTTAAACTGCAATCCGTGGGTTACTAATGGCCTCCATCACTATCTTCCTGACCCTCCGTGGGGATAATGCACTTGCATCCTCTTCCTGGCAAGTTTGCAAACATTCCATATGTTTTATGCCTTTTTATTATTATTATCTTTACAGTGCTAAGTGGTATGTTTAACCATTTATGCATTTTTTCCATGCTGATGGTTGAGAAAGGGATTTTACAAGCTTGTAACCTCATTTTTTATACTCTAGTGCAGGGGTCGGCAACCCTGGTCCTGGAGGGCCGCAGGGTGTGCTGGCTTTCGTTGTTGCTTGGCATTAATTGATCAATGAAAGCCGTTGATTACACAGTTAACTCACCTCACCTGGTTTCTTGGGTCTGAGTCGCTTGCTTATTTGAAGGTGGTGACGAAAGCCAGCACACCCTGCGGCTCTCCAGGACCAGGGTTGCCGACCCCTGCTCTAGTGAAACAGGAAGTCATGGAATAACACAATATAGTTCCTTTAGACTGAGATTAACTAAATGAAAGTAAAATTGTATTTGTTTCGACAAAGAAAAATGGTATATTTTAGAAAAAATGAGATTACTAAATAAAAAACATTGAAACATAAGAGTAAATGTATTGAAATAAACGTAGAGCCAGTGCAGTTCTGGGAAAAGGTTTTGTGAACAGATGAAACCAAGATGAACTTGTATCAGAGTGATGGCAAAAGCAAAATGTGGAGGTTAAAAGGAACTGAGCTCTGAAATATGGTGGCGGGGGTGTTAAAGTTTGGGCATGTGTGGCTGCCACAAGCGCTGGCTCACTTGCCTTTGTTGATATTCGATCTGCTGATAATAGCAGCAGAATGAATTCTAAAGTGTACAGAAGCATTCTATTGCCTCAAGTTCAGTGAAATGCCTCTAAAATCGTTGGACGCTGCTTCAACCCACAGCAAGGCAATAACCCCAACCATACACCAGTGCTCCCTTGCTTCTGAATGATGTTCAAAACAGTTTGTTTTGGTAAGCTGAGTGCTTGACCTATGTCTCTGAACATTTATTTTCTTATTTCTCAGCCTCATAATGGCTTCCTTGACTGTAATTGCCTAATCAGAAGCCAACTGTCCAAGTACTTTGTTGCCCTAAAATGGGAGGACTATGTATAAGAAGGGATGTCATTCCAACATTCAATATGGATGTAGATACTCTCAAATGAAAGGTGACAGTCTGCACTTTAACCTCATAACTATTGTTTGAGTTCAAATCCAATTTGCTAGAGTGCAGAGGTAAAAGAAGAGAAATTGTACTGCTGCCCAAATGCTGACAGACTGCACTGTTTATGTAGTTATTATAAATGCTATGCATCCACAATAGCAACATATATACCTTTTACAGTCTAAGGACTTTCATTAGGTTCATTTTTCTGGGTTTTCCTTCAGTGATTCTCTTGTTATACCAATGCGCTTCCATGGCCATTAGCAATCACTGAAATAATAACCTCCTACAAAGAACATGACTCGAGATTTATGAAGTCTCTGATTCTGCTCTCGGTTTTCAATTCCAAGTCGCACAGTACATGGTCTGCCCTCTTGATCTTTATCCTCAGTGGTCTCAGGCATACTGTATGCAGCTGCTGGGAAGGGTTATGGACAGTGGAAGATAAAGTCATAAGCATCAAGGGATTAATGGATTATGGCATCTGCGAAATAAGTATTGTGAGGCTCCATATAATAGTAATATGGGACTTCAATCCCCTATGGAAGACTATTGTGTTCTTAAAAATACACACTCCTATTGTTTGATAAGTTGTCTGGTCAGCAAACAGTATGCATGCTGAATTGCCATCCCGGTCAATTTCTCCTGCTAAAGGCAGAGGTTTCTCTGGATTGGATGCTACCCAGGCAGCTCTTGGGGGTTTTCGAATAATACCTCCCTAAGCAGACCTTGGGCCTCTCAGCGGATCTATAGGCTATAAATAAAGGCACATATGTCACACGATGCCGAAGTGACGTGTGGTAAGTCCGTTCTGAGCTGCCTGTCAGCTTGCTTTCCAACTGCATGTCACAATGAAAGGGCTGATGTCTTCACCTATACGCCGTGCATCAACGCAGTGCTCCACATGAACACCTTGGGCTTCCCTCCCCCTTTCTTCATCAGTAACTTCACCTTTCACCAAATTGCTTATCATCCATTCTTTCTTTCTCTACTTTTTCTCTTCGGCTTCTGTTCTTCATCCTCTTTCTGCTCCACGTCTTTCTCCTAACTCACTGGCTGGGGCTCACAGCAGTGGACCGCAGAGTTGTCCAGGCATGACATTATTATCTAATGGGTGATGGTGCTGCACAATGTCTCTCTGAATTGTTTATGTGTTTGTTTGTTTGTTTGTTTGTTATGCCGGAATATGATTCCCCAGCATGCCTCTCACTTCAGGCCATGCTTGTGCACTGAAGTGGAATAACATTTCAGGGACAAATGACTACCGCAGTCTGGCAAAACATAAGACAAAACTGTTAATGCGTCATTTTAGCCCAAAATAATCAGATGGTGTAGGCAGTAAACAACAAAGCAGGGAAATATGTATAGTGTTGATGCATACACAGCCTTGAATTAGACAGACCTTGGGAATTCAGAAGCTCTCATTGAAAATTATTTAGCTCACATTAACTATTCTTACAAGGTTCATGATTGTTGTGGCAACACCGCAGTGTGACAGAACCATTGTGAAAAAGCTTAATTCAGAGCCAGGACCTTGAAAAACCATTAGTTTCGTCCGATCCATTCACGCTGGTTTTACGCAAGGCAAATAGCTTGAATTCGCACTATTATATCAACAGCTGGATGTGCAACATCAGATTTGTTTTAAGTGAGAGAATTAGTATCTCCATTCCAAATGTGGTTGAATAATTTGAAAAAAGATGATAGCGTCAGCACTACACAGGAGACAACCATATACAACAGTGGCCATTAGTGAGCTAAGTGTACCATCTACCCTCTTTGATACTTTTCTTTCAATTCAGGGAATTATTATTGTCATTCCAGAGACCAGTTCCAGAGTTCTCTTTGTTCAGTGATTTGCATTTGTGTGTGAGGGAGGGATGATGGTAGTTCTGCAAAATCCTGACCTCAAAAGAACAAAAAATCTGCTACAACTGTGGGTAGATTAAGGCGACCATGTCAGAGTCCCTTCCAGGCTTCAGATCATGTTCTATCCTTGGCGGCACTATTGGGCCAAGCCCTGATGCAATTGGCAAGATACCTTTACATTTGCTCCTTACCACATGCTCTGCTATACATTCCTAATGGGCATTACCCAGCCTAGAACTGTGCAGCCTAATTTCAAAAACGGCTTTCAAAAATAAATTATGGTTTTCAGGCAGCATAGATATGGTAAATAATGCACCTATCAAGCAAACCTCCGCAATATCAGTAAATAAGTTCCACGGAATCTCAGTTTTCCATTTTGACAAAATGGGCCAGATTTACATACACAAAGCTTGCAGCACAAAACACGGCCTGGCGAGAGTATATTGGTATGGTTGCAGTCTGCCTGCAAGTAATGTCTTATTTACGAAGGCAACAGCTCAGCACGCAATCAGCGAATGGGGCTGCCTACAAACCGCATTTTGCGAAAGATACTGATACAGAACAGCGCAGTTAAAACACATGTTTTGGGCATTCCGTAGCTTTACTGCATGTGGTGATATCCATGTATCGGCTGCCATGTAAAAGCATATCCAGTGCAGGACAAAATGTGTAGCAGTTGTGGCGGCTATTTTCATTTGAATTAAATGTAACATTGCAGCGAGCTTCACTATTGCCGAGATAGAACGGGAACGTCGTGTGGGAGGTACCAGTACATTTTATTTCTCCCAGAAGCAGAATTATTCATATGGCAAATGTGCACCAGAAAATCATGGCAAAAGGCTTACTATTCCAGTGTCTATTATTGCTAGATGGATGTTGTATATGACACTTGGGTATACAAACTATTTCTCATCAGCACTGGCATTGTATTATGTCATGAAATAGTTGGGGCTAGAGATCACAGGGCTCATTCAGAGAAATACATTTCTGTCAGCTTAGGTCCTCTGTAGCCCTGAAACACAAAGCACTCTCAGGAATGGATTTATAGCTTCCTGGGATTGGCCTTTGTGTGTTTTTCAAAAGATTCATTTTAGCGCAGTCGTCAGGTCCCAAAAGGCTCGGTGGCCCTCTCTGGCGATGGTGAGGAAAGAACCAAAGCAAAGAGACATAAAGAAAGGAGACAAAGTGAGAGGGAGAGATAGAGAAACAGTAGTGACAGCCTGACCAGGGAAACAAGTTGACGCAAGCAAGCCTTACACCCCAGAGGAAGTGGTTCATGTAATCAAGAAGACACAAGGAGGGTCCGGTCTCAGATGTATGTCGCCTTCAATTTAAGTATACACAAACCATAAATCATTTCTTTGTAACAATGTTTCAACATTTTGTTTCAGACACTGATAAATTGCCAAATTCATAAATACAAAAGATGTTCTTTCCTTGCAACTCATGTAGCCACGTATAAGTTTCTAGATGAAAACTCACTACACATTTGTATAGGTTGACTAGGAAAAAAACGTATATATGTTAACCCTTGTGTAGTCTTAACATTCTGTATACTCCCCTTGTCCTAAGGGTCAAAATTGACCCGCCTTCACTAAACCTCTAAAATAAAGCAGCTTAATTGAATTTTAAACCCCAAATCTATTTTGCGTGAAGAAACAACCTGCCACTCATCACAAACCTTGTCATCAAATTTCAAGTTATAAAAATATCATTTAGGGGGTTTTCTTTGCAGTTAAACATAGTCGTGGGTCATTTTTCACCATTAAGACAACACAAGGGTTAACTATCCTTTATAATGCATGCAACCGTGTTATCACAAATGTCGCTACTCATTATATTGTGTCGAATAGTAATCTTCTCTGGCTTCAGCATAATTGTTGTTAGTTGCTCTCAAATGTTCTTTGCGAACCCTGTCTTGTGTCATGTCAGTAAAACAAATGAAAGAGACAGTGACAACCAAAAAGAGTGAGGAGAAGGTGAAAAGACAAGAGGTAGTCCAAGACAAAGGAAAAAGAAAAAAGGACACTAACAGAAGAAAAATAGGAATGTGTGAAAGAGAAACAGCGAGAGGCTTCTTTCCCAGGAAGTTAAGCGTAAAGCAATATAAATTTTACCCCTCGACCAGCATCCAATCCCACGGGCACTGTGATTCTGTCAGTCTGCTTCCTCTGGACCAGTGCCACACTCATGCCAGCTGAACCAATTAAAGACATGTTTGGTTCTGCTCCTGTTTTCATGCGAGCCCTCTGCGGACTCGCACTGGTAACGAGGAGCTGATTTAGAAATTATGCTCCTTCTATTTTTGTTTACTGAAACAGCATTTTAGGCCTTGCAGTAAAGGATATGAACAACAATGTAACGGATTCGTATTCTGTCTTTAAGAAAACAGGCAAGCTGCTGCAGTGCATGGTTGGGACCCACAGTTCAGGACTGAATCCTGACCATGCCGGTGCCTGTAGCTCCAGAAAGCAGGGTTAGGGACGGTTCAGGTGGCCAAGTTCAGGTTTACCAGGATCTCATTACACTCTTGCAACCCCCACTGGTCGATACACTCTCAGAAATAAAGGTATGAATGGTACCTAAAAAGAGAGAAAAGCTTGTCACTGGGGCGGTACCCTATAGGTACATAAAATTGTCCCCCTGAGCCAGCAATATATAATTAGTTTGTACCTTTTTTTGCTTGGAAAACATACTCATTTGTACCCAAAGAGAACATTACTGTACTTTCAGGGTGCATTTGGGAAATTTGATCCTTGAAGAACAGAAATATCCCTACACTGTAATTTTATTTCTGAGAGTGTATAGCACTTGCGGTCTGCTTGATTACGCTCTACGTGAAGTGTTGTCCTGTAATGCATGTCAATGCAAGCATGCTTTGTGGTCTGTGGTGTGAAAGTAAGCAACTGGACTGCTTAGGATGGGAGTGAGTGAGTGTTTGACTAAACTGTCCCACATTGGCTGTGGAGAGTGTAGCTGTACACGATTGAGCATTCCAAATTGGGGAGAGAATGTGGTTAGCAAGGGGATTATACTCAGTCTTTGGAATAAGGTTTTTAGGCATCCAGTCCTCCTGCCATCCTCTACCTTAATGAGCATCATTATGGCCAATAGTGAAGGAGTTGAGATAGGATTAGGCGGTATGCCACAACCAGCTCACAGAACAGGCGAGATGAGTTTTTCTTTGATTCACCTTTGGTGAGTTTTTGATGATCCAGTTTGCTTCTGCAGGAAGCTTGTGCCCCTAGACCTCAGCATGTGTGTTTCCACCTCTCTGTTGTAAGCGCAAAGATCCACCACTGCCCTGCCAATCCTGACTAGAAGGGCTGCCACGTGAGAAAGATTAGGATGGCTGTCTGCGCACCAGTACAGTCACACCGATACAGTGCTGGTTCTGATGTATGGTCTCTGAAACCTGCTGGAGCTCTGCAGTCACTATAAAGCTGGTCACTGTGTGTGTAGACATTACATTACATTACAATTTTAGACATTCCTATCTTTCAGAAATAAAATGAGATGGTGACATGGTACACGGATATGGCTAGCTAGGAAAGGTAACATGCTGAATATGTTTCAAAGAAAACAGAAAATAGCATATTGGGTAAAGGAAGCTACATTGGTGTCGCTATGCTCTTTTGACAAAAGAACAGGGGAATTGGTTGGAGTGAGAAAACGATCTGATCCAAAATTAGCAAACAAACAATTAACTTCCAGAACTAGGAATGCTTTCTCAAAACAGTCCCTGTCAGAATAGCATATGTGAAGACAGACAAGCCTCACCACTGTAACTCTCCCAACACAAATACACTGTTGTTGTCCCCGTGCAAGAGTCCAGTGTCAGCGCAATTTTGAATTTGTGGAACCCGAAAATGCAACTCCATTAGGACTCCATCTTCTGCTGATGTCAGCTGTTTGACACAGTGTCACTTGCTGAGGTCAAAGCTTTTGAGGACTACTGAAAACTCCTTACTGTGACTTTTGTTTTCTCCTGGTAAATCATGAACTGACATCTGTAACAATTTATGAATTACTGGAGTTACATGACAACTTTTGAAATATTCTTTGCTAAATATGTCTGGATACTGTAGCCACTTGCCAGATAAAATATCTTATGATGCACTTTGTGGTTGCTTGTCAATACTAGCAAAGCATTCTTAATGCGCAGTGATGCCACAAAATTGCACAATGGGCATTTTTGTGATTAAATAATATAACCCATGTCAGCATATATAAACTGGTGCAGGTATGCCTTCATATCAGTACAATGAGCAGTAAAAATTTGAACTTTTGGTTCAATCATTTCAACAGTTACATAGCTAGCTAGCTAAACACATTTAATATTATTCTCTATGTCAGGGAACTAATTCCTATTTCACTATTTCACCATTTGGCCATAGGAACATTCAAAGGGCCAGCTCACAGTGATATGCAGATAAGAAAAGGAGCAGGGCTGGAGGGTCAGCGATCTGAGGTGTAAATGTGCGTGTGTGTGTGTGCATGTGTAGGTGTGTGTGTGTCTGTCTCAACCATGCCAAACCTGGCAGCATAGTTTTTGCTTTTAGTTTTAGTTTTTGAGTTGGAAGTTGGCATCTAAGTCCTGCACCTTGGTTTGGTGTAATACATTTAATCTGTGGTCTTTTGGAATATTTTGTGTTTGGCAATTTTGGGTAGAAACAAGCTGTGGTTTGGTATTGTCTCCCGTTAATTTCCTTTGTGTTTCACTGTTGTTTGCCACATGGAGACAGAGAGAGTGGCAACACCAACACAAAGTAAATAGTAAATAGTCTTAGCCCTTCATCCTCACTGTTTCCGGGCAAAAATGCTAAACTAACACAATAAACTAAAATAAAAAAGGCAAAAGAGACACACACTGATTTCTCCTTTGGGAAGATAAATTCAGCTGGACACAGCTTCTGTGCATGATTTCTTGCACTTTTTATCTACTATATTTTCTCTAGAGATTATAATTTTTTTGTCTTGTGCAGTATCCACATATATCCACTATGTGTATTCTAAAGAATAGTTTCCGGATAGTAAAAGTTAACAAAACATGTTTTTAAGCAGTACAGTGCTTGTGTAGTACTACAATGAAGGACTTGTAGCTAAAACCATGTCCAGTTGTATCTCTCTTGAAGCCCCTGCATGAAGGGACAAGTAAGTGTTAATTCCCCATTGTCAATATATTGTTCACTAAGGCTGTGGAAATGTGAGAAATGCTTATTACTGGTCATTATTATTGATGTATCCTTGAATTAATTTTCCTTGGCCTTCTGATAGTCTTGAGCCTTCCTTCAAGTAGAGGAGCTGAATGGTAAAATATTTTTATATATATTTACACTCAGTGAGCACTTTATTAGATATACCTGTATACCAGCTTGTTAATGCAAATATTTAATCAGCCAATCATGTGGCAGCAACTAAATGCATAAAAGCATGCAGAGATGGTCAAGACAGAGATGGTCAAGAGGTTCAGCTGTTTTTCAGTTTTTCAGACCAAATGTCACAATGGGGAATAAATGTGATCGAAGTGACTTTGACTGTGGAACAATTGTTGGCACCCGAGAGGGTGGTTTGAGTATCTCGGACACTGGTGATCTCCTGCAATTGTCACACACAACAGTGTCTAGAGTTTACAGAGGATGGTGTGAAAAACAAAAAAAACATTGAACAGCAGTTCTGCGGGCAAAACGCATTGTTGATGAGAGAGGTCAGAGGAAAAGGGCCAGACTGGTCAAAGCTGACAGGAAAGTCACAGTAACGCAAATAACCACACATTAGAACAGTGGTATGCAGCAGAGCAACTCTGCAACTCTGAAAACATAACATGTCAAATGCATCGATGTGGATAGGCTACAGCAGCAGGAGTCCAATAAGTAATAAAAAGAAGTCTAATAAATAGCAAATAACTCAACTGAGCGAGTGCAATGTGTTCATAACAGTCAAGAGTGCCCCAGTAATACGTTGTCACTAACACGTTTCTGCTGGAAAATCTTGACTAACTTTAATATTCTGTAGCCAAAACATTCTCCTTCTGTGATATTGGGAATATGTACAGTGACATTGTGCATCTAGCATTATGCCACTGAGTGCTCTCTTAACATTCTACCACTGTACAATACTACTTCTGCTGTGTCCCTAATAATGTACTGTTGCAGCCTAGTTCACTGATATTCTACTAAATCTATAACACTGTATTAGTTTAGCTATGTTCCATCCTTCCACTTTACTGTGCATATGAAGTGTACAGTACTTGTTCCTGTAGCAGCAGCACTGCCAAAACCATTTAGCTAATTTGGGCCTAGGCCATACACATATGTTTGATTTATTATAATAATACAATGAACTTTTATGTGGCCATTATAATACTGCTATTAATCCTACCTTCCAGGGCCACCAGATTGGCTCTGTCCCATCTAGAAACTATGGCCCCCATTTAAAAGATCAGCTTTACAGTCGACAATGGACTTGAAGAATTGAAGTTGCACTTTGGGAGTGTATGCATACATTTTGCTGGTAACTGTAATTCTGAAAAGACTCAGTGGACCTACAGACGCCATGTGACATTCATGACAATATAATGCATTTGCAATGTGGCAATGTGAATATAGCTGTGTCTTTTGTTATACCTGAGTAACAGCATGCAGTTTTTTACTGTGGACCACAAGGCTCGGCGGTGGGGGAAGTGACATCCTCATTACCATACTCATTATTTGGCTGTAAATATGTGGCTTCATTTTAAAGGTACAATAAGTAATTTCAGACTTCTAATGGTCAAGAGAGGAATTGCAACAACAAACATCCTCAAACCCCAACACTGTTTATCCCTCCACCTTCTCTGTGACCCCCCCCCCCCTCCCCCCCATGCCATTGGCTGTGGTAATTCAATTTTCAACCAATGAGCTTGAATTATCGTACAGCTATACAATGTTTTGGTACAGAGTGTTGGTCCGTCAACTGCACCTTTTGAATTTAAGGACTATGAACACCGAGGGTGAGTCAACATGTCAGTGAGCCTCTTTCAATGATAGGAAGGGATTTACAAATACAAATGAAGTTACATGAATACAAAACACAAACGATCTAAATACATTTAGCCACAGACAGTAGGAAAATGAACCCACTTTAGAAAAGCTACCTCTGTAAAGTCTTGCTGTCTACTCACTGCTTTTAGTTTGTGATTAGTTCTTCACATTAGTGGTGTGATTTTCTTTCATTCATATTCTAATACTCTAATCTGTCACAAACAAGGTTTGGGAATGAGAACCGGGTTCAGTCATTCAGTAATGAATTGCCTTTTGCCACCTCAAAGACATTCTGCTCGGGTGTGCTTGCTGTGGATGTTTGCCCAGAGCATAATTTCTTCAGAAACTGTCAAACACAGTGTCAGAATGCTGTATCCCAATGCTAACTCTTTACACTTATCCATAGACCATAGTCCAATGTTTACTCTTGGTCAGCACTTAAAGATGTTGCAAACTTTGTAAATATGCCATTTTTGATTGAACCAGACAGTTTTTGTGTGGATTGAAGGGTATTAATATAAATCACTCTATAGATGTTGAGATGCTTACAGAAGTTTCTGATCTGCTTTATTCTCACACTTCAAGACTGGTGGAACATGCTTTGGGCTTAAAACACGATTTCTTAAAAAACAAAGTTGAAATATGACTGGTGTATGGCTTCTAAAGGAGCATTGTTTCACAGTCTCATAGCTCCTGGCAGGCTAACATTTTTACTTCCGGAACCAGTTCTCTTTGAGCCATGGGTTTTGCAGCATATTTCCCTTTTCTTGTGCTTTTCCCTTTGAAGCATATTCGTCCAATTTAAGTAAAAATTCTAATTGTTCCTGAACTTGCAGGAACTTTTTACTTTTGCTTTGGCATTTTGCAGGATGTTGCTTCTCTTTAAGCACATTTCAGTGTTGCATTTGCTTTATTTTTTGGTTTATGCATTTACATCATTCCTGCTTTTAGTTTTGAAGCAGGATCATCATTATGGCCCACTATACAAAATTCGGTTGTAAAAAGAGTCAAAACAGTTCATTTCAAAATTTCTGAAATAATTTGCAATAAATTACTTAATACACTTAAATGTTATGTTTTCACTATTGTTTTTTTTGTTTTTTTTACCATGCTCAACACAATTCTGTGTAACATTAAGAAAGAAAAGAAAAACAAGACACACAAATCTCAATAAGGTCAATATATTGCACTTTTCAAAATAAAATAAAGATACACTTTGAAAATAATGCACATTATCCATGCCCTTATACTTTTCTCATCCATTTCACATATAATGTTCTCTGACCATGCACCTTGGTGGAAAATGCCTCGTGTGACTGAGGCACTGTTGAAAGGAGCATCTCATTAGAGAGATTATAATGTGCGCTGTTCCTCATCTACCCATTTCACTATCTCTACCGGCTTGACATCCCGCTTGCTCATTCCTGCACTGCACTGATTTCTGACAAAGGACTGCTCACCTGAATCTCTCAATATTCACGCTGAAGGTGAAACAGATTATTGTAATTACGCCATTTGAATTTGCCTGACTGAAGTATGGACGAGTGCTGTTCAAAAGCAAGCAGGGATGAAACCAAGAAACCTTTGCATGAAATTTGTGCTGCAAAGACTTAAATGTGGGTTTTTCCAGAAGAAGTTTTTTTTATTTTTTATTTTTTATAATTTGGGCAAATAGAACCAAGATATGTAGTATTTATTTTTTATAAATAAAAATATTCAGGGCTTTAATGCTTTAAGCATTAAAGAGTTTCTGTTTAAATCTTTGTGATAATTATTTTGTGTCATTTAGATTGAGTTAAATTGTGTGGAAAATTAGTATTCTATGATTAATGAAAGACAGCAATCAGATGTGTTTTATGCTGTCCAACAAATTATTGTTTTCACTAGAAAGTGAACACTGATTACTGCTTAAATGAGCTTGAACAGCAACAACCATCCGCTTTACTGTACACTTTATGCAAATGGAGAAGTTCTTTCCATTAACCCTTTCCACTGCCTCCCAGAGGGCAATTTCCACATATTTTGTACTAGTCCTATAGAAGTGTCAATATCTCAAAAACGATTTACTACTCACACATGGTTAAAGACTTAAATGAAAGAAGAGGCTTGTGCCGTTCAGTAATTTGAGACTTATGTCAGAGCATGCACATACAGTTTACACAAAATATATGCCAAAATACAAAAATAAATATAAAACACCTTATGTGTTTATAGGTTAGCATTGAATATCTCAATTTCTAAGTCAAGGACCAACCCAGGACTACTTCATATTTGTGCATAAAGTGTCCCAAAATCTCTCCAAATACAAAACTGCATATATTTTTGGTCCAAACAGATCAATGACCAAAAACTTGTTTTTATATCAAAACTGATTTTTGGATGCTAAATTAACTGTCCTGAGTGTTTTATTCTCAACATGGTTTTGAGAGTATGTTTTTTATAAAGCATGCCCAGAGTGCAAAAAGCTCTCCAAAAAGGATTACCCACCCTAATGCTTTCTAACCAAACTGCATGACATTTAAAATGACACATTATACCTTGTTTGGAAAGGGTAGGAAACCCTGTACAAGAAGCCTACCGTGTAGTAGTAGTAGGACAACAATAAGAAGTAGTTCAAGATGGCATTTGCTTAGGAATAGTCCCAGCAGAAATAGAGTTTTCTCTAAAATGGTTGAACTTCACCATTAGTCAGAAAACAGTCGTAGCTTCATAACCAGGTGGGATATTTGGTTCCATAAATATGTCTGGATCAAATAATCTGCAAAACCAACTTATATTTCTACCAAACCAGAAATATGTCAGCTGAACGTGGAACAAAGGTGAGCTGAGAAAAAGACGTGTGTGCTTATTCATGCATCTTCTGAATTGTATATTTTTGTGCCTATATTGGAACATGATTTTCTGACGTAGAGAAATGGTATCAAGGATTGTTAGAATATGCCTTTATTTTTATTATACTGCATTGTGTGGTGAATAATGGGTCACTTCACTTAGAGGCTGCATTGGTATCTTGCATTTTTGCTGAATGAAACAGGATCCTAGCAATGCATCTTGGGGGAAAAAAACCCTCCGTGGGTGATAAATCCATGTTGTTCTTGATATTGCATGGCATTGTATTCTTGACATTGCATATCATTAATGGAATTGCATGCTTCACCCATTTGCTGGAGTGTAATGGTGACAAGCTTTCCGTCTCAAGCAAGAATTTCTTGGTGGGGTTTACAAAAGGAGACTGGTGGCAAGTAAATTATTCAGAGCTCCTGGTATACTGCAAAGAGCTGTTGCACCACATGTTCACTGCGGAAGCTCACACATTCTTATAGACAGACAGATTCAGTTGTTCAGCCAAGGTTTTGATGCAGCTCATCCAGAGAAGTAAGCAGAAGAGTGGAGCTGTAGAACCCATGTAACTGCCCCATGGTGGCAAGATTGATTAGCCCTTTCAAAATGTACCAAGTAGATCTCCTTAATTTGTACCTTAAGGCAGTTTAGAACAATCTAGAACAATCATTACCGCCGACCGCACCAGCTACATGCTGCTGTACTGCAGTGATGTGGATTTCTTTCCGTGCCCTAATGACCTCAACAGTTAGCCATGTCCTATTGTTCTGAGAATCTCGTCATGGCTATTTTTCATTTTCAAATACGGACTTTTGTCATCCTCTTAATCACAGTAATTACCCGCCATTATCATATGCTCATAGTAATTACCAGCCTACATTAAATACTGAGTGACATTGTTAAAAACTCTGTATGTTACACTCACAGTGTTCCCCAACTTGCATAATATATCCCTCACAGTTATTAAGAATCCTCATTATTTGTGCTGTTATAGTTCTAACTATTAAACTACATAATTTAATCCTTATTTGTAGTTCTGTAAGGTTTCTGGACCAAAATAATAATGCATTATAGAGTATAGAGTATAAATATTATACTGGACAAATGGGAGGGGGTTGGACCCAATCACATACTAAAATAGTTTTTCTTGAATGTTATCTACCCTCTCATGGTAGCACATTGCAGCATTTAAAACCATTGCATACTCACAGTGATTACCAACCTCCATCATGTACGTGCATACAAACAGTTGCTATGAGTCTACCTAATATACTTGCTCAATAATACATAAGTATACTCACAGTAATTATGTTATCTACCCACAGTAATGACAATTCTGCATCTGCTGCAGAATATAATGAGGTATTCCTTTATTTCATTGCACCAAAATACAAAAACACAGCTTTTCTTAAAGACCTTGCTTTGAAAAAAAACTTTCCCAGCAGCCATACACAACACGAACCAATCAGAACACTAAAAAATATATATATATATATATATATATAATTTATCAGCCATTTCAACTTCTGAAAGTTCATATGCTGACAGGGTTTAATGCACTCTTCTGCACATTGTTCAGAAGTTCATTGTTACAACATTATCTATTATTATTCGAATGACGCATTCTAATCCCATAATTTGATCGTATGTGTTTGATCCAGTTCTGGAGTGATAACATATTTGTGATGGTACGCACGGAAGGGTTAAATTACAAGGGTATAAAAATGATGCAACACCAATGCGAAATGCACCCTTTGTCATCCATTTGCAAGGGAAAAAGGCAAAGAACTGTCAATTCAAAGAGACAGGTAGTAATTGAAACAAATACAGAAAAGTGCACATTGTCCCCA
This sequence comes from Conger conger, assembly GCF_963514075.1. Classification (NCBI taxonomy): domain Eukaryota; kingdom Metazoa; phylum Chordata; class Actinopteri; order Anguilliformes; family Congridae; genus Conger; species Conger conger. The sequence goes on along the minus strand of NC_083764.1, from coordinate 20,182,726 downwards.
TGAATGGTGGGGAAGGTTCAGCATCTTGGGGCCACCAAGTCTGAAAAACAACCATAAGACACCTCCATATCAGCAAACTATGCAGAAGGGTTGCATAAAGACAGCCCTTACTGAGCACTTTAAACAAAACCAAGCATCTTGAGTTTGCCAAACATCATTGGAATTATGACTGAAAGAGAGTGCTATGGTCAGTAGAGACCAAAACATTAACATTTTGGCCATACACATATCAACATGTTTGGCGGCATAAGAGGAATGCATTTAAGGCAAAACATCTCATACCTACAGTTAAATATGGTGGGTCATTGGAGACATTTTGGAGATGTTTTGCTGCCAGTGGTCCAGGAGCACAATTTAAGATCAATGGCACAAATTAATTCAAGAAAGTGCCAGGATATTTGGGATGAAAATCTGACTGTCTCTGCTAGGAAGCTGAGACTTGGTAGTAGGTAAATTGTCCAATAGGACAATGACTCCAAACATACATCAAATTCCACACAAAAATGGTTTGTGAAAACGACACCGATGTTCTGTAATGGATCTCCATCTCAGTCTCCAGATTTAAATCCCATGAAAACCCTGTGGTCTGAACTGAAGACGGTGGTCCATAAGCGCAAACCCAAGGATATACAGTGGTGTGAAAAAGTGTTTGCCCCCTTCCTGATTTCTTATTTCTTTGCATGTTTGTCACACTTAAATGTTTCAGATCATCAAACAAATTTAAATATTAGTCAAAGACAACACAAGTAAACACAAAATGCAGTTTTTAAATGAAGGTTTTTATTATTAAATCACTTAAATAGGACCTGCCTGACAAAGTGAAGTAGACCAAATGATCCTCAAAAGCTAGACATCATGCCGAGATCTAAAGAAATTCAGGAACAAATGAGAAAAAAAGTAATTGAGATCTATCAGTCTGGAAAAGGTTATAAAGCCATTTCTAAAGCTTTGGGACTCCAGCGAACCACAGTGAGAGCCATTATCCACAAATGGCGAAAACATGGAACAGTGGTGAACCTTCCCAGGAGTGGCCGGCCGACCAAAATTACCCCAAGAGTGCAGCGACGACTCATCCAAGAGGTCACAAAAGACCCCACAACAACATCCAAAGTACTGCAGGCCTCACTGCAGGCCTCACAACTCAGTTAAGGTCAGTGTTCATGACTCCACCATAAGAAAGAGAATGGCCTGCATGGCAGAGTTCCAAGACGAAAACCACTGCTGAGCAAAAAGAACATTAAGTCTCAATTTTGCCAGAAAACATCTTGATGATCCCCAAGACTTTTGGGAAAATACTCTGTGGTCTGACGAGACAAAAGTTGAACTTTATGGAAGGTGTCCCATTACATCTGGCGTAAAAGTAACACCGCATTTCAGAAAAAGAACATCATACCAACAGTAAAATATGGTGGTGGTAGTGTGATGGTCTGGGGCTGTTTTGCTGCTTCAGGACCTGGAAGACTTGCTGTGATAAATGGAACCATGAATTCTGCTGTCTACCAAAAAATCCTGAAGGAGAATGTCTGGCCATCTGTTCGTGACCTCAAGCTGAAACAAACTTGGGTTCTGCAGCAGGACAATGATCCAAAACACACCAGCAAGTCCACATCTGAATGGCTGAAGAAAAACAAACTCCAAAAACTTTGGAGTGGCCTAGTCAAAGTCCTGACCTGAATCCTATTGAGATGCTGTGGCATGACCTTAAAAAGGCGGTTCATGCTCGAAAACCCTCCAATGTGGCTGAATTACAACAATTCTGCAAAGATGAGTGGGCCAAAATTCCTCCACAGCGCTGTAAGAGACTGCTAAGGGTGGCCCAACCAGTTATTAGGTTTAGGGGGCAATCACTTTTTCACACAGGGCCATGTAGGTTTGGATTTTTTTTCTCCCTTAATAATAAAAACCTTCATTTAAAAACGGCATTTTGTGTTTACTTGTGTTGTCTTTGACTAATATTTAAATTTGTTTGATGATCTGAAACATTTAAGTGTGACAAACATGCAAAAAAATAAGAAATCAGGAAGGGGGCAAACACTTTTTCACACCACTGTAAATGATTCCCGAAAAGTTCACCCTGGAGGAATGGTCAAACATTCCTCTAAATGTGTTTGCCGTCGGTGGTTGCATTATTATTGCACAAGGGGTGCCAATAATTGCGAAATCTGCCTTTTCGGGAAATACTTTTATTTTATTTAAAAAATGTAAGACTTTCGTTGAATCCATCGGATCATTAACAAAGCATACTACATTACTTTTCAATAAAGGTACAGTTTTTTAGTTTACAGTATTTTTGTGCAAATGTATCAAGGGTGCAAATAATTCCATAGCCCATTCGATCTCACCATGAACTGGCTGTTGGACCATTTACATTATTAAAGTGCTTATCATTATGCTTTTAACCTTGGGTATCATTGCATGCCAAAGCAAGGTAATGAAACATTAAGGGCTGAGGCAGGCCAGCTGTGTCCTGGCTATCCCACCCATGGGAAGAAACTGGCTTTAGCTTTCAGTTTTCTCTGTTTCCTATTTACACTTTTAAAGTGTAATTATCCAGTTGTTGTAAAATAAGAAAACTACAGTATGTGAATTTCAAAATTACCCCTATAGTTAAATAATAAAGTGCCACTTAAATGATGCATTGCTCCTATGCTTATTATTCCACTACTAACTCAATTATTAAACATGAATTAAATATTCATGAGAACTACTGTAAACCTCAGGTCTTTGTCGTAATCTATTTCAATCAAAATCTATGGGCACTGCAAATGTTACTACGTATTGCTGACAAATTTGTCATCTACAACGGATTCAATATTGTCATGTTAACGGTTTAATTTTTAGGAAATATTTCACATTTGCCATTTCAAATCTGATGCTGTTACAATATATTCAGATAAACCTGATGACAGTCCTCAAAATGGTGACTCAGCATTAATGGAGGAAACATGGTTGCTGTCTTTCGTATCTACATTTCTTTATTGCATGAAGGTCCTGATGGTGAAACCAGGAAGCCATGAAGACGCAGGCACTGTGTTATTTGTCAGACAGCTGACATGAAGCAAACAGTGGCACTAATATCAGCAAACACACAAAGGTGACAGTAAAAAGAGAGAGATGCAAGAAAATGAAAATATGTCAATCAGCCTGGTACACTGAGAGCAAGAAGACCCTCAAGGGCTGTCTCTATCAGTTCTTCCTTCATGGTATTTATTCTTAAACCAGCTTGTTGAATGAATGACAAAATAAGAGTTGTCTCTGGTAAAAATGCAATGACTGAATCACTGTACCACAAGTTTTTGTGAATTGTGGATTGTGAATGTCCACCTGATCTAACTGTTCTCCATATGCTCAAGTTTAGTTTAGTCAAGTTTAGTCACACTCAAGAAAATTTCCAGGCCACTGCCATCACCGTTTCCAGCAATGCCTTTTCTGAAGACATAGGCCTACTGTATAGAATTCTCATAACGTTATGCCATCCTTTTCAAACTGAAGACACAGTGCTGGAAACGTCACATCAACATGGAACTGGTTCATATCCAAAAGGCAATGGGCAGGAACATTGGAAGTTCACAATTAATTAAATCAAATTGCGACTGAATAATTCAATCATATTGAATCTGCTGAATCAATTAGTTGAATCAAGTCATTGTTGCTCAGCACTTAATATAAAGTCATCATTGCCTTGCTACCTCCTGTTTTGTCCATTGCTGTCACTGTGCCCCTTACACAGACCATTCCCTGTCACAAACAAAATACAGCATATGTAGACCGACCATGTCTTGCAGATTCTGTTCACCAAGTGTAGCCCATGTAATATTTATGAGATTTATTAGCCTCTGAATTTAGGCCAGCTTAGATGAGTTTAATCTCTAGTTCACATAAATATCAAGGCTGCATGTACTAGGGCCCACCGGGAAATTCAAATTGCTATGCCTCTATGAATAAAGAATTGCTCTCATTTGCAGTGCATCATATTGACCAAAATGTATTTGAAGGTTCAAAATGTAATCTTTCCAGTAATAGTATGTGTGTATGTATAGGGTTCACAATATGAATTTCCACCATATAAATTATTTTGAATGAAGAAAAAATAATCATTCAACTCATGTTTTTCCATTTATAGAATATTCAAATTTAAATATAAATTAAAACCACTTCCACATAAACGAATTTTATAAAGCAAAACTTTACAGTAACAGTGCAAAGATTTCAGTAGTTCATACATCTATATAGTCTATAGGTTTACTCTGTGAACCTAGGTTTACTCTATTATTTTGTGAATTAATACTTGGGTTTCACAACCATCAGAATGTGTAGCTAAATTAAGCTACAAAATCAAGTCAATATTATTTTCAAGTCAATAATGCCAGTCGTGCTGGCAGTCAATGCAAAACAGACCTCAATGGAACCAAAGTGAAAGTGAATACAGTACATTAAAGTTGTTGCTTTCCTATGAGCACCAGGTTTTACTTTATAACCAGATTTATGTGACCCGAGGACTAGTCATTGTAAGCGAAACCAGCTGCAAGTGAAACCATTTTAAGTGAAACATATTGAATTAATATATTAATTTATGTTAATCTTTTGTTGTCTCCCTCCACAAATTCAGAATCCCTCTATTTTTGCTTACCAAGCCGTGGCACAGAAAATTTAACAAATGTTCACAAATGCATAAAGCAGCATCCTCCTACAACCCAGGGCTGTGAACACGGTGTGTACAGTACCGTCAAACATGCTAATGTTGAACAACGCCAATAAATCTAATGCTATGAGAAGATCTTACACACAGAATCACACACACACACAGACACACGTGCACACACTGAACGCAGTGACGCAGTGACACAACATGCTGGCACTTTCCTTCCTAACAGGCAGTGGAAGAGTTGTGGAAAACAGCTGGTGAGAAGCGAGGAACAGGCTGAGGAGTGGGCCGCCATTTGGACCATTAGAAGTTACCATACACTGTACAGTTGGGTTCTACACTGATTGATCTTGATTGCACATTAGCACACTTTTGGTTGAACAGTGGTTTTATTTTACAACCACTGAAGGACAATTTGTTATCCACTTAACCAGAGGGATGTCATTTTCATAAAACTCATTTTCAATGTGCTTTGTGTTTTATTGTCTAACCAAACAAATGAGCTACTCCTTCTAAATGGAGAAAAATTGCATAACACATAACCTGAGGACTGGGCTAGTGATGGTCAAAAGACAGCCTTTCTCACTTTGAGCACCAGCCCCTAAAAATATCTGGTATTATGCTTAATTGTTTTGTTTTTTTTTTACTTCAAAATGTTTTCTCACTGAAAGATTCCTATCGGTTGTGTTACCTGCTGTCAGTGTTGTGGAAACAAATGCCATCTCGCTTGTAAATAGACATCTAATCAGCTAGCTGTGATCAGGCAGGTCACACTTTTGATTCAACACCAGACTTATGGGTGGATTTAATTACAGCTGTTACCCAATCACTAATCAGCATTATAACGGGCTATATTTAGCAGCACAGTGAGAACCAGATATCAGTGCCAGGGCTTCAGGTTTACACAGCATGGGTCAGATCTAATCCCAACTAAAACTGATTACCTGATTGAGAAGTTCCCCAGCACAATTCAATAGGGCATGCTTTTGTTTCGGCAGTAATCAGTAAGATTCTCATGCCATGGCAACATATTGAATAGGAAACACACAATGCTTTAGAAATGTAATTGAGGTATTGCGACTTTAAAGATCTGCATATTGCGTTTCCTGGATTTGAAAAAATCCAATATATAAACATCAGCAGCATTGGCCACATTTCAGGATTGCCCAACCTAGTTCTTTATGGGGTTGGAATGGTTAACACAAATTAGAAGACTGCGGTGCATCAGGAAGTAGGACAACAGGTCTACAGTGAACACAAGAGCCTCTTGTCATTGCTGCTCCTCCAGGATCTAATCTAAGACTGTGATGCTGCAAATGACTGTGAAACTAAATTGCCAGCTGATTCCTTTTACCTTACTAATATTATGTTTTGACATTCAGTCTGTGTGAAACTGTTGGTATATTCCCTCCCAACCCTGAGAGAGTGAGAGCAATTAGTTGAATTAATAGCTGTCATATTCATGGAATATTCCCAAATACGTCCTGAAATGTATTACCTATATGTAGTATTTATAGTACAAGGCTGCAGGCTCATGAGGTGTGGCATGACCTTCCCCCATGCTGGGGATATAGACTGTGTGATGCATTCAGTGAACAGTGCGTGAAAAGGAAGAAGACATTGGTTCTGTACTCACCGGGAGTTATACTGAGCATTAATAGAGGCTTGAATATCATGATCAAAGGGGCTTTTAAGTGTGCCTTCTTTCAGTCACCCACAGATAGGGGAGTGATGATGAAGCCCTTCACTTCATGTGGTATTTTTGCTGATGATGACTTTAAGGCTTTGACGTCTTACTAATAACCATGTTCCTGGACTGAATGATGAGTCATCTAATTGAAAGAAAGATCATGAAAGCTGTCGCCAGCCCTCTACTACAATACTACAAGCTACAAAGCTACTGTATGTGATTACTGAGCCGGAGCAGAGGTGTTGGTATCGGCTCAGCAAAGATAATGAGTCCCTTATCCCTTGCTGTAAGTAAATCAGAGCAAAGTTAAAGTTATACCCGGAAACTGCTTGCCGTGTCATCAAAATTCATGATTCTGTACCCGCAGCTGCTAGCTATCAGCTGAGGGTTTTGGGCACAGTTGAACATTTGAACATTTGCCAAGGTCCAGGCTGAGGTTCTCAATTCTCTGCTCTGCAATCTTTCCTGCTCAACCATGGGATTCCTGCTTTGCCTATGGAACCATGGGTTAGATTTCAGGCATGTTGATATTATCCGGGAGCTTCTAATCACTTGTATTTAAAATAAATTATGTCTTTTCATGCATAAACACTTACCATTGATAACAGCTGTTTTGAAAACATGGGTGAAATTACATACGTAGTGCTGCCATTATTCAGTCCCTCAGCAGTTATTTGGAAGCCTATGAGGGTCTCTTGGAGTTTAACTTTGCAATTTTGCACTCTGCCTCCTGTCTCTTTGTCCACTTCCAGACCTACCATTTACTTAAGTAAAAAAGTAAATGTGATAAGATTGTGATATATTAATCTATTGGCAAAGGCATTGCTCTCTCCCTCTCCACCTCAGCCTGTGTGTGGTGAGTGTTTTGGCACGAAATGGGAGCTGTGCATCACCCAGGTGGGTGCTACACATTGGTGGTGGTTGAGACGAGTTTCCCCCTCATCACTGCAAGCACTTTGAGTGTCTGGAAAAGCGCTATATAAATGCAATGTTCTATCTATCTATCTATCTATCTATCTGTCTATATATCTATCTATCTATCTATTTATTATGCAAGCATTTTTTTAATACCTCCCATCCATTGAACGCTTTTGTATGACCTCAAACCTGTGTCCACATTGATTGCAGATATTAAGGTGGAGGAAGGAGCTTAGTGGAGTTGTCTTGACAATGGACCCGCAAGCACAGAAAGGCTTGGTGGAAGTGGGTTAAGAACAATCTGCGGAGCACGTGTTTGCAGGTCACATGGCAACTGAGTTAAAGTGTCACTCTGCAGCTGGTCCTTCCTGTTCCCTCCCCTGTCGTGTTTTTCTTCCTGTACCATAGAGTTCTAAAAACAGGTAAAATGCACATTGACTAATCAATATACAGTCCAGGATGATTGGCAACCTTGATAAATATACACAATCAATACTGTGACCTAAGACTTTTTTTGGTCAATATTGGATTTTTTTCCATTCTGCGTAAAGTAGGAATCTATGGAATCAAACAAAGTCTGACAGTTTTCAAATTAAAATGTATTTCCCCCAAAACAGGTTTCACAATTATTGGCACCCATGGTTTAATAATTTAATACACCCATGGCAAAGATGACAGCCATGAGTTTTTTCATATAATTTGTGATAAGATTAGAGAACTCTTAGAGTTAGCGAACAGTTAGAGGACATTGGACATTCTTTTTCAAGATTATTGATATCCTTGGGTTTGTGTCTTTGGACTGCCTTCATTTCAGACTGTGAAGAACATGGATGTCGTTTTTACTTAACCATTTTTGTGTGGATTTTGATGTCTGTTTGGCGTCATCTTCCTGCAGGAAAATCCACCAAGTCTCAGCCTCCCAGCAGAGATAACCAGATTGTCCACCAAATCACCTTGTAGTTTGTGGAACTTATTTTGCCACTGATCTTAAGCCCTGGAGCCCTGGCAACAAAACATGCTGAAAACATCAATCACCTAACTCCGTACTTGACAATAGGCAGGAGGTACTTCTCCTTGTATGCATACCTCTTTTGCTGCCAAACATTCCAATGGTGTGTATGGCCAAAGAAGTTCCATTTGGGGTCATCTAACCATAGCACACTCTTCCACTCATTCCAAAGACATTAGGCAAGCTCCAGATGCTTGGTTTTGTTTATTGTGCTCAGTAAGGGCTTTCTTTGTGAGACCGTTCCAAAGAGTTTGGTATGGAGGTGGTGGTTCTTTTTTAGACTTGGTAACCATAAGGTGGATCCAATCTCTGCAATTCTTTAGCTGCGATCCTGGGGTTCTTTATTGACTCCCTCATCATCTTCCTCACCATCTGTCGGGACAATGTGCACTTGCATCCTCTTCCTGGCAAATTCCATACCATTCCTTACCATTCTTAACCCTTATTGTAGTAAGTGGTATGTTTTTTTGTATTACCAGATTACCTGTGATGGCCAGTTACCATCTTTCTCTTTTGAACTGACAATTCAAAAATTCGGCCAATTTAACTTTGTATTTACAATAATTGTTTGGGATGGCAAAAATTTTGACTTTTACCATAAATTCTGCAAAGGTTAATATTTTTAAGATTGCATAATTGTATTTAGCATCAAATTACAAATTATATGCAATATGCAATAATATAGTATGCAATAATTTTTCTTTAAAAATGATGAATAATTATAGACATACTCAAAACGTAATGGCAGATTTAGAAAAAAATCTATTTTGCTGTGAACATGGCAGCAGAAGGTCGATTGGCATGGTCTGTCTGACTGTTTAGAAGAAAAATCGGTGTAGGTCAGGCTCTCGGTTTGAGAACACAGAGCTGGCTGGCTAACACCTGCAGCCTTGGTGTGTGCATGTGTGTGTGTGTGTGCGCGCGTGTGTGTGGTTGAGTGTGCATGCATGCGTGCCTGTGTGTGTACGTGTGTGTGTGTGTGTGCGTGTGTGTATTCATGCTTGCATGTGTTCAGTCTCCAACTCACTGTGGGCTGAGGTACTTTCATTGTCTGTGCACTGTGGGCGTGCGGAGGCCTGGGATTTAGCAGTAATAATCAGATAAACTTTGCATGGAAGACAAATTGCCAGCAGGCATTACAGTACTTAACCTACTTAAGCATTTATTTACAGCAACAGGCTACACCAGTGTGGTGTAAATACCAATTAGCAGCCTGTGTTAGTTCACCAATAGGAAAATAACATCATTTTGTTTGAGTTAAGAGTTTAAGGCCAGGGTTTGATAACACTCAATAATTACTCTGAAACTTTCTTCAAAAAAAGGCCTGGATTCACTTAATATTTAATTGCATGGTGATATTAATTTTCTTTTTCTTCACAAACACTTTAAGCACAAAAACACTGAACAACTTTTTTAAAGAAAGGTTTGTGTAATGAAAAAGTATAAAGCTTATGAAATACATGACTACAGGCATGAACATAAAAGGAAAAATGCAAAAAAAAGTATTTATATAGCAAAATATTAAGCCAGTTTGCTAAATATAACAAAAAAAAGGATGAGCTTTTCAATTTGCTTAGTCCCCCCTTGGACCCCTTGGTTGTGGATACTTCTTCCAATGAATCCTCCTTGCTGCAGAAGTTACACCCTGCATTACTTACCAACTTCTTCTGCAGCAATAGGAGGATTAATTTAGAGTAAGTAAATATCTAGCTAACAAGCTGTATCAAAACGTTGGTTGTGGATTTTTTTCCAATTAATGCTCTCGGTTAGCTTCGGTTGCCTTGTTCTCCGCTGTCTGTCCTGTTCTGTCTGTTCACGCAATTATTCCTCTGTAAATTCGGATTAAAAACTGGAAGGTTGTATTTGTTCGTCAAAATTGAAAAGCTCATCCACTAACTCGGCAATGTCAGAGCTGTCCGTCATATTGCTCAAGCTAGCCAAGTTAGGTTCTGTGATATTTTTATGCTAATGAGCGTTATGTGATCGCCTCGATGGGTGGCCATCCATAAACCAGTCTCTGCATTCAAGGGTGGGGTTTGAGCGCCCATTACCTTCTGGGAAACACAGGCTAGAGATTCACGCCAAAGATATCCATTAACGTCACTGGACATGTTTGTTTTCAGAAGTTTTGCCCCATATTTAGGTAACGGCTACACTGACAGTGAGTTTTAAAATGCCTACACACATAATTTAAGCATTTAATCCAAATAAGATCAACTGAAACAAGCGTGACAGTGCTCCTTTAATATAACTTACTTAGTAATAACCAAGAGCGGGCTGAGCCTTCCTGTATGCAAAATTCATTGTGTGTTCATTAGAAAGAGTGACATAGGTCGTCCTGCAGTACAGAATGCCATATTATGTGACAAATAATGGAATGGAGATACCATTACAGGTGTCCATTATTACATCCTAGTGCAAGTAATGTTTTTTTCCTGGTCAAAAAACACCATTTTACTTATTAGATTAGTGTAATTTAAACTGAATCATCTAAATTCAACAGCTAGGGTGGATTTGCATATATTTCTGAGGCTCATTTACAATTCAGCATCACCTGCGAGGTGCATATAATGCCAGGGAATAAAGTGGGCTTTTTAAGAGGACAAGGGCGTGTGAACACTTGGGATTAAACTGGTATTTGCAACACTAAATACCAATGAGCCACAGAAACAAGGAGATTGATGGGAGCAGAGTCTAAAGAACTACTAATGACACCAAAAATTCTGTACATGAGCGCCTATGCAGCAATGTATCCTCCCTCTATTGTCATGAATCCTCCTGGAGATTGGTTGTCTGTCTGCAGCTGGAACCTGCCTTCCTACTCCTCTCAATACGACAAGCAAAGAACGGTCTCAGATGGGCAGGCTGGCAGTGAGGGGATTGAGGTCTAAGCTCCATCATTGCCTTGTACGTACAGTTGACCAGAGGATTCTTTATGCTTAACATAAATGGAAATGAGAAAAAGATAGATTCAGCACAGACATAGGAAGTATTTTTTCCACACAGAGTGGTCACTGTGGAATAGCTTGCCAGGTCATGTAGTGGAGGCAGAAACACTGGGGGTTTTCAAGGCCAACCTTAATATGGTACGAGATACTATCTAGCTTTTAGGTAAACTAAGCATTAGGTACACATTAGTGGGAGGAAAAAAGCAAGCAGTGCTGGGTTGAATGGGCTGTTCGTTATTATGTTATGTTGTGTTATGTTATGATATGTTTTTATTTTTATAAACAAACAATAGGGCTTGCAGGAGGCCCATCTCTCAGTTTTCGAAATTGAGAGCTGAAACATGATGAAATTATCACATATTTTTCCAGTCTCTTCTGTTCACATCTGCTGTTCACATGAAACCCAAATGAATTCTCTGTTATGTAAAAATGTATGTATGGAGAAGGCCAGGAAAAAAAAAAAGATTATACTGATTCATTCATTGACAGTAAGGCTCTATTTACAGTGATATATTAAATATCCATTCTATCAGTTCCATTTCACTTGGGCCCGCAGGGCTTGCCAGGGGGAGGGAAAGCTATGTCCCACAAATCAGAAAAAGGCAGAGGTTGAGAAGGGTGGTCTCTTTTTTTTCCATGAATGCAAAATATCAATGCGACAAAGATTTCCTTGACGTCTTTGCATTTCCCTAAAGGCTGCTCATCATGCTGGCCTTTCAAACAAAGCTGTATTTATTTGAAGTGTGCACGTTTTTATTCCTCATTATTTTTGCCTGTAATATGTACTGTATATTTATACTTTTTTTTTTTTTTGTCTTCTTCGAGCAGTTCAGTACAGTCTAACTATTAAGTGTAATACATTAGATACAAATTTACTACTAATGCTGCTTTTGAGTTTTTGCATTAGCACCATACAAGTCACCTAATGACACATCAGTGCTGTTTAATGTGTTATTTATGTTCTCGTAGAGAAGTTAAAAAAATTCCTTGGCTCTGCTTCACACTACATTTATTGTAGTCTGGAGAGAAGAGAAACAGCTTTTATCATAGCAAAATGTGACCCCCTTAGACCTCCATTATGATGTTGTTTTAGTGGCAAATCTCCTCAGTGCTGGTTTTCGTAAACGTGTATTTATGCTCAAAGGGAACAAAGAGCAGCTTGATGTTCGCGCATACCCTCAGCTAAAGCCAGGGCATCTCAGGGCCATTAGCCTAATCCATCTCTGAAGATAACTGCCACATGTAAATGCATCTGTCCTTTTTTAAAGCTGTTGTTATTATTCAGTCAGGCACTGCATTCATACTATATATGTAGATTTTATTTAATTTTTTTCTCCTTGTGAAGCATGTTGGAGCACACCATTGTATAATCCTTTTAGGTAGCCTATATTAATCCCATTACACTAGGCACTGCATTCTGATATAAAGAAAGACCAGAAAGAAACTGTTGAAAAATCGAACCAATGATAGCATGTCACTGAAAATTAGTATGTTCACAATGTCAAGTCAAAAACATTTCTGATTATGACAGGTTAGATTATTACTTCATTGAAAGTAATGTCTATGACTACAAAGGACAGTAGCCAATTTAGGCAGGTAACAATTCCACTAAAGGGATTCAATTTTTTATTTTATTTTTAAACCTTCATTCTGTGTTTTTATACTGTATATAAAGACAAATTAAATACTTAATATATAGAGCTTAGACTAGCCATACCTGTAAATATATTTATATATATTTATTTAGCACACATACATATCTGAGACAATTGTACAACTGTCTCAAAATCTGCTGTCTTTACACTGGCTTTACAACAAGCGTGTGGTGTAAAGCAAGAAAGTGCTCTTCAAGTAACTCCAAATGAGTTTGTACAGTGTTGCTATGCTTCCAGAGTTTGTACCTGCATATATATGTATATGTACTGTATATATCTCATTTTTTGTTTGATCGTATGGTGTGCTCAGCCTGAATCCATAAAACTCAAAGAAAGCAGTGACACATCTTCCTGTGTCAACAGTGGCCAATTAAACATGAGAGGAACTTTACACACTTTTACACGTATTGAAGATGGTGCTAGTGGTCCACAAATGGGATGCCAGAGCACCAGATGACCAGATGGCATATTATGCAGGATTTCTTTCCTTGCTTTCCTCCTGTGTTTACTATCAAAAAAAACATCTACGCCCTCATTTTCAACCCCACCTACACAAGATGATGATGCTCACCCACCTATGAAACAACTAGATATTTTATTCTGGCTAGCAGTTGGTAGCTTTGTGCAATCACATCTCTTTCACAAATACAGCTGTGTGTTTCAGTCTGACTTACTGCAAAATTATGTAACATAAGCAGGCACGCTCACAAACGCAGCTATTCATTGTTGCTTTTATTTGTAATGCTTTTTTGCAGCTTTACATAGTCAAGCTTCATACCTATTGCAGCAAATGTCTCTACCACCGCATAGCTACATGCATGACCGCCTTTCCCCTTCAGCAGATTGCCGCAGTAGGCCAAGCAACCTCCTGCCGGCGGCCTACCTGCCAACCCTGTGGCAACAAAATCATAGTAGTGAGGGGATATCATACCTTAAAATTAAATTTGTAAGTACCCTGACTAACTTTACGCATGCAGGAATATGCAGAGAGGCAGGTTATTCCTGTATCTAAACCATTCCTCTTGGGTTCTAAACCTTGGGAGGGTAGAGCTTGTGCCACATATGAACTGAGTGGGCAATTGTAAATATATACTTTAAAAAGAATGTGTTCATATGTACAGTACAGCCTCTGGAAACCCAACATTGCCACAGCAGCTTTGGGGTTATGTGCTAAGCTATATTTTTTTGTTTTAAACTTGTAAATGCCATTCATCCATTATCTTAACCTGCTTATCCTGAACAGGGTCACAGGGGGGCTGGAGCCTATCCCTGCATACATTGGGTGAAAGGCAGGAATACACCCTGGACAGGTTGCCAGTCCATCACAGGGCACGCACACCATTCACTCACACACTCATACCCACGGGCAATTTAGACTCTCCAATCAGCCTAACCTGCATGTCTTTGGACTGTGGGAGGAAACCGGAGTACCCGGAGGAAACTCACGCAATATTAGAGCCTGCATTTACACTATTCAGTTCCCTTGAACGTGCGTTTGGGTAAAATCTCAGTCTCAGTGACACAAAGTGTGATATGGTTTCCCTGTCCAGGAAGTTACAGGGCTGAGAAATGTTTGTGGAGCAAAATTACACTGTACCTCCATTTGCTCTTTGCTTTTGCCTGATTGGTCTTGCTTCCGTTCAGGAGCAAGACCACTGGAGTGACAGTGCTGCGTCCCACACTGGCAGGAATAAAGGCCAGAGCTGCTTTTACTATGGCTCATCTCTCACAGAGATCACAGCTGAGCAAGCCTTCAGCGGCTTAGAGAAAATGTAGCTTTAAAATGCATGCACACTGATGAAAAAGGCCGACATGGGAGGGGAGAAAACAACCGAGTACAGAAATTCTAGGCCAGTGATTCCTGTGGCATAAAATGGGAGTCAGTCATTGCATTTAGGGTGGATGATGGGAGAAAGAAAACGGTCACCTAAATGTAGCGTGCAGCGTAAAAGGCGGCGTTGAGTTGTGATCATGCGGTATAAATACCTACCTTAGTCACACAAGCCTAACCAGCCAGGCACAGATCTCTTGAGCAGCGATGGATGAAGTATCGTGTGATATATCCATCTCCATTCACAGAGGTGATCAAAACACTCTCACCGACATGCAACTCTGCTTTCACGCATACAGATAGTATTCTGATAAATGATTGCCTACTTCAGTTTAATGGACAAAATAATCTATTGTCTTGAAGACATTATCTGGCCAAGCAGCATTTCAGCAAAATAAATACTTTGTGCATGATTAAAAACAAGCTATTTGTTACATTTTACAGGAAGCAGTATGGGCCATACTTTCATACTGTAATATTTTCCTGACATTTGAAGATTGCCAGTGCATGGAAAATCCATTCACAGTTTGTGCTGACCTTCAGAAATATTTGTGAATATGAAATTCAGCAACCTACAACATGGCTGTGTGTGACATTAGTACTGTATATAGCACAGCAATATTGCTGAACTGTTGTGAGAATGAAAAGCAGTAAGCATGAACATTCAGCTCACTGCAAAAAATATCTTCCATTGCCTCTTCGACATATACAGGTATACTCTGGAATGGAAGGAGTTTTACAAATGCTTCCTCTCTTGATGAAACAATGTAGCCTGATACAATTTTTGTTTAGTTAGGCCTATTTTTTCAAAATCATGTTTGGCTATACAGTACACTACTTCACCTCTAAGCGAAATTGTATTGCTGAATTTCATAGGCCTAAACTGTGTAAGATACTAGAGTGCTTTTGTCTGATTCTTAGGTTGCATTGACCCCCGTATTCGGGTGGTACCCTATACGCTTTGCTTTTCCCCTTTCTACTTCGTCTGCTAGCAAGCAAGACATCGCAATACTGCAGAAGGCTTTCTTTATTCTTGAATGTGTGTCTTTTGAACGTGGTGTCCTTAGCCTCTTCATCAAACAGTGCACAAGGGAAACACGCAGGTCACAAGCACGCCCCTGCTGATATTTTTCTGTGTATTGCTCCTACTGCACTCACTAATTTTGAAAGTCTCAATAAAGATTTTTGCAACGATTTGAAATACTGGTCTTATTCCACAGAAAAACAAGATCGAAACAAAGAAAACCCTACCCAGCCCACCCTCATTGCTGCCTGAAAAAAAACTAACAATGGCATCCATTTTAAGCATTTGCTATAAAGCAATAACTGAGAGTAATGGTGTTATCCGACTGAATGGGTTCCAGAAGATAGTTCTATCTGGAGCCTTTTCTATAAGGGAAGGAAAGGAGAAGACAGCCAACTCCTTGGATTACAAGGATCATGATATTGGGTGGTGTAATAAGATACTATGCAGGCTGTGTAATTGTGTTGGGCCTTCCCAGATGAGGGTGGGAGTATGGATTTTGTATCTAAGAAATGAATTATATTTTGAGAGGACTGTGCATCACTGCTTTGTGTGAATATTTCTATAGATAGATGTGCTACAGTATTAATTTCCACTCCTATCTATGACTCTACAGTCATATCAAGTTTCAAGCTCATTATGGAATTCATAGTAAATGCATTTCATATGCATGTTTTTAATTTCTTGCAGGTGAAAGACTGATCCAATGAAGTGTCTCACTGATATATCACATGACAGGAAGAGACATACCCTGGGACCACCCATCAGGAAGAAGGAAGTGAAAGACACTGATTGCCCATAACCTACTTGAAGACAAGAAGGTTTGTATGCACAATTTATAGTTTTGTTTCTCATTGTTATATGATATCTCATTTGAAGTCATAGGTGTCGTAGTTTCACATATGTTTCGCAGAAGGATACAGTTTTACTTTTGATACAAACATCAGTTTATTCTACATTCTTCCTGGTGACTTGTCATTGTATTTGTTTTGTTTATAGATAGTTTGATGTGAAAAGGAAAATAGCTTGCTTGGCCTCATTAGAGTGATCAGTTACACACTGAGATATTAACAAGTAGAGGGGTGTCTCTGGAGAGGTGGGTATCCAGTTCTAGATGATTTTAAGTGATCATATGTCACTGGCTAAAAGTGTCTTCTGTGATCCATTGGCTTCCAGTCAGCTTGAAGATTGACGTTAAGATACTGTGGCTGGTTTTTAAAACATTGAATGTGATGGCCCCTCCTACCTCTCTGAGCTTCTGCTTCCCCTAGATTCCCCCTGCTCACTGCTATGAAACAGCCGTAGCCTATTAGCAGTGGACAGAATTTGGCTCTGTGCTGTGGGGGATCGAACTTTTTGCTCCTTTGCATCACGCCTGTGTGCTCGATCACCAACGTCTGGTCCAGTCACTCAGCTTTCAAGCCAATCAGTGTGCCTCTTTTAGTTGATTCACTGCATGGTACAGATTACTGTTGTCCTGTGATTTTATACTAATGCACTTCGATTGTTTTATAGCACCGCTGCCTTTTGTAAAGCACTTTGAGATCATCATGCGCTATATACATAAAATGTATTGTTATTATTAGTATTATTATGCAGTGCAGGTGAGAGAGAATAATAGCCTGCTCCATATTTCTTGTCAGGAAGATAAGGAATAGACAGTTTTATCTCAATAACCAGTCCAGGAAGATTTGTTTCACTGGTGTATAGCATGTCACAGAAGCTAGTGCTGCTCTATAGCCTGGCCATAGCCTGCCACAGACCAGGTTAGCCGTGCAGCATACGTTACCATGGCAATACGCCCTGATTTAAAGTAAGTCAGCTTTGTGATACTGTATGGAAAAACCCAGGGTTAGAGCTTGGGTTAGCTGGCAGACTGGTAAGGGACAGTAATGTGTTATCAGAGGCAAGGGGATAGCCCCGGGCTGGGGAGACTTTATCTGGAGGAGCATCCAAGACTTTGACGGCTGAGTGTCTTCAGTGGGACGAAGAGATATGGCAATGTTTCACAATAACCTTGCAGAGACGTGCATATTATTTGAGGAAAAGAGGAGAAATTTCATCAGTGTTGTGTTAGAAAGGCGAAATGCCCTGAAGAACTTGGTTAACTGTATTTCTCCCAAGATTAAGAAAAACCGCAATACAGTTAGATTTAATCAGAGTCTAGGTAAGAAATCAAAGTGGGGTTCCCTTTTGCGTCATACTAGTGACCTTAAAAGGATGTTTTGAGTGACATCAGTTATTTGCATTAACTCAACTCAGGACAATCCATGTGTGAAACAAGCATTGTAGTGGCTAGATAAGAGTCTAGAGATCCATGATCCATGACAAACATTAAGTAGATAATATCGTAAATGCCAGATATGGTTTCAGTGATTTAGCAGTATCAAGCTTTGTTAATTTCGAGCTTATGATGTGTGTAGTTTCCAGCATCGATAAGTGAATAATTCGACAATAATTTTCATAACACTGTGCAGGGAAGAGCAGCTGCTTCCAGCTTCTTTCCAACAATGTATTTCTCATTGCTTGACATAGGGATCTCTTGCCTATTAATAGAAGCACACCTGTCTTTGGGTATGAAAATCCCTGTTGCAAATGTTGAAGCAAAAGGGTCAGACAAAGACGAGGTCTGGTTGGGAATCTTCTTTCTTTTAATCAGTAGCATGGGAGGCAGTATTGGGTTGATTGCCTTTAAAGGTGAAACATGCTCGTAAATTCACAGTGGCTGACCTGGAGTGAGGGAATGCAATTCAAAGACAAAAGGAAGTTTTCACAAGGTTGCGTGCAATGCTAATCCCAATATACTCTAGTTTTCAGTGGCTTTGTGCAATACCTGCATGCTATCCATGGATTTCATTCTTCTGAATTCATGTCTTTGCTGGAAGGTGCTGGACCTCTTTGCTGGACCTTATACAGTGGCTTTTGAATTCTCCCATATGGGAGAAGATTTGAGGAAACATTCACAAGACAAGAGATATGGACTTTGATATGGAATTAGCTGTTATGCATATGCTATATTGAGTTATAAAATTTCTCCCAGGACTAACTTTGTTCTTAAACTCGTACAGTGTCATGAAAGGAGATGAAGATTCTAATGGTATTTGTGGAGTTTTATATCCCACTGAAATTAAATGTTAATTTCGGATAGTTAGTTAAATGGGCTGCATGCTTCAAATGGTTGTGCTAATTGTGCCAACGCAGGTTCAAATCCAGTCAAGTAAATCACGTGCATCATCGTTAAATTTTTACCTGCTCTTCTCTGCTGCATACTAAAGCAGCATTAAAAAAATGGTTAGTGATGAATCAGGTTTTTCTTCTTTTTTTTTTGCTTAGCCATTTGTAATTTTGCTGTGTTCTTATGCCCTTTTCCTTACCTGATGCATTCTGATTTTGATATCACCACTATTCTGAATTGGATATCATTAGAAATCTTAACAACATTCTAATCTAATTCTACATTGAAACTGGAATTGTACCCAAAATCAATTCTATCCCAGACAGATTGTCATTCTTTAAGTCAGCTTTTAGCTTTTATAAGAAAAATAAATACATTTTAACTCACATTATAAATTCACAATCTATTTATATTCTCTTAAATATTCAACAAACCATACACTGTAATCACATTTAAGTTATTATTTTTTCAACCAAAAGCAAAGAATATAATGGATGCAATATGATACCCACATCAAGTACAGTACAAGTACATCCTGCGCATAAAACATTTTATGCAATGTCATAAAAACATGCTTTTATTTGCAGGCACCATGTATCTATACACTATACTTGTAAAAATAACAAAAACATGTAATGTTAATGGGAATATGTAATTGAAGCAGTGAGACATAACTACTGTCAGTAGGAAATGCTGACAATACTCACCTCCGCAGGATGCAGCTCCCTGCTTACCCATTTGTCTGTTCTACCTCCTCTTCCCATCCTGTCATTGGCTGGTTACTTGCCAATCATCAACCCACAGACCACATGACACCTGCTAACAGCCAGCAATCCGATGCAGAGAACTGAGAGTGGCAATCTGTTAGCCAGCCATTATGTCCCGCCATCTGGCATTGCATATGGAGTACTTTTGAAGTCTGGACAGCAACCTCAGAGCCTCAAGTATTAGTAATGATCAAGTAAGATACAGTGAACATGATGCTGTCTGTGTGATATACAGGTTATAGTGTTACATTCCATTTCCATTGTCTTTACAAAGAAATTTTGTATTCTGAATATTGAAAAAAAAAATGATGGTGGAATCACACGCACACAAAAACTAGTTTAGAGAACATTGGCCAAGTCCAGTACAATGTACTGTAGATACTGCACATCAAGGAATACTGATTCATTTGTTTGGAAGGATTTAGGTCGCCAACTCTTTTAGGACTAATATGAAAATTACATCCTTATTGTGAGTAAATTGCACTAAATTTATCAGCAGGTGACATTCACGTATATGTTTTAATAGTTCAATGACAATATGTTTGAAATACATTCCTGGATACGGAGGAGGTGCAGAACAAACCTAATTTAAAAAAGCCTGTTGGAATGTCAACCAATGCTTTGACATCACTTCTTGTATTTACACAACAACAGATCTTACAGCTTTGTTGATATATTCAGCTCTTTGGCAACATGAAAATATGAAGCGAAACGCAAAGATATATTTGATAGAGAGATGACCTGCGTCTTTTTTAATCAAAAATCTTCCACTCATTAAAAGAATGAAAAAAAATTACCTTCCCCATGAGGAAGATAATTCATGTCCAAGTGCCTGACTTCACCTGTGGGGATGGGGTGTTCACTAGGAAGAGATGAGGCATGGATCTCCCAGCCAAATGAACCCTCCCTAACCATTTGTCTGAGGCAGCGACCAATTTGGTGGCATCCACAATGGCTACAGGCCTCTACACTGCTAGGATTTGATTTTGGACGGGCCTCTGCACAGCTAGGATTTGATTTAGGACCATGGGGCCTATTCCTGCATTAGAACAGTGCCTTAACTAGATGAGCCACCCAGCATCCTGTTTGTTATTTCACTTCAAAACACAAAACACAGAGTTGCATCCACTCCAAACACCAATTCAGGGAATAATATTGGATAACGTGTTTTCACATTCTGTACGCAGAAGACCATTACTTACACTACTTTTTTCTGAATGAATTAACCATGCTGTTTGAAAAGCCCTTTGAAAGTGTTTACAAAATAATTTTATTAGCCATCACATAGATGCTCAGTATGGTGCTTTGAACTCCAACTGTACAATTTCAACTTCAATAAAGCAGCTTCATTGCTTTCACTGTTTCACAGTATGAAATTATGCTATTATAATATCTGTTATAATTAGCTATTATAATTTTCCAGTTGTGTACAATATGCAAGCAACAGCATTCGAGTTCTGAACTTACATAATGATCTCAGAGACTCAACCTTACATGTAGCGTCACTTGGAAATGCTAATTTGTAATATTGCAATTAAAAACACCTGAACAAGCAGTCTCAGATCTGTCTCAAGACTCTCAAGATCCCACTTGGAAACAGCATTTCTGCAGCAGCAGTAGCCAAACCAGAGATGTAGCAGTGTGGATATCCCTCTGATCCTTTACCCTGATGGGTATAATTAACTGGGCACTGGTCTTCTGAGCTAGTGCCATTGAAGCACAGGAACACTTTCAGGTTGCACACCGGGCAGAAAGATTTTTGTGCCACTGAAACCCATTATAAAATGTCAACTTTTGATCTAAAAAATAAAGTCATTCGGATCGATTTTTGGTTCATTTGGGTCATTTTTGCTACAGAAAGATTGCAGCCGAAAAATGAATACAGTGAATGAACTCATTTGTTATTAAAGCCAGCAGAAAATAACATATCCTCTGTATAAGCCGCATAAGAGGTGATCTTAGGTCAGCTGTTCTGGCTATTGTTCTGCAGAGATCCCTGGAGTAGGCCTGCGAATCAAAACACATTATCAGCACTGATATATCGGCACTGCTTTGAAATAAATAAAAAAACCTAGCTTTAAGCCAGTTTTATTTTTCCTCAATGGCTCAACAACAATTATTTTATCCAGTGATTTAGCTGTAGTGTTACTGTTACCACATTCAAGTGGTTAAATAACATTATTGTAGAGATGGGATTATTATAATTATTACTATTAAGATCAATTAAATTTAAGTTTGTTCTTTAAAAGTTGTGCAGTTCCAGTAAGTACAACCCTGTTTACACCTTCATTGACTTTTTGGTCTGAATCATCACCTCCACCTATAGACCCATCTTAACTGAGTTGTGATTTATGAGAAAGCAGGTCAAAACCTGGGCTGTTCATCTCTCTGAATGCAGTGGATTTCCCTCAGTTTATAGGGGATATGTATGAGCCAACAGTAGTAGTTTAAGCCTTTGCATTAGGACCATAATTCTAACATTATTGTCATATGGTCTTACTCCCCTCATTTAATGACAGGGAGTATCCATCTTGTGAATCAGTTCTGCTTGCAGTTGCATTTGAAATTGTTCTTAGTAGTAGCTAGTAGTAGATTTCCATTGTAGATGGGTTTATATTGCTGCATAATTTAATTCTGAATTGTTTATTAATTTACCCTTTGACTACAACAGAAGCCTATGACCTGCTTTGCCTGCAGTAGATCATGCCTACTACTTTATGAGTTGTGCATTTTTTATTCATTTATCTGTTTGATTTTCAATCTGCATTGACTAAAATATAAATAAATGGAATATAAATAGCATAGTATGGCATTCTCATTGGTGGCACAGAGCCATACCGGCTTTAGTGCTATATTAATGCAAGCACTTATAAATGTAGTTTTCACACTTTATTGGAACATCTTGTTTATGGTGAAGCATCTGCTCAATGTAGCGGTTAATGGAACAGCTATTTACTGATATTTAATGTGTGTTGTCTCACATTTTATGTGGGGAAAAAACGCAACCGAGTCTTTCTTTAAAGACAGTATTGCCTGGGAGAGCAGTGCCTCTGTGAAAATCTGCCCTAAGTAAATCAATTGACAGAGTTTCTGTGATTGATCCTCCCTCTGCACCCCCTGCTCCAGTTTTACTGCGCCATTTGGAGCCAGCTGGGACTGAACCCACCATCTACTATCTTTTGTCCCGTCACTCTGTGAAAGTACCGGTGCTAC
Source organism: Conger conger (assembly GCF_963514075.1). NCBI lineage: Eukaryota > Metazoa > Chordata > Actinopteri > Anguilliformes > Congridae > Conger > Conger conger. The sequence continues at coordinate 20,159,851 of NC_083764.1, read as the reverse complement.
AAAGGTCTCAACCTGCACATAACACAATAGGATAACCTGCAAAGTAGCTGCTTTGTGACTTACACTCTCAAACGCTAGAGCACTGAGTCATCTCAGTCTCGCAAGCTTACCGCTTTATGTCGTGGCTGTAGAGATGGCAGCAGACGTCACTGGGTCAAGGCCTGGTCAGAAGCTCGAATTCCAAATGCTGTTGATAAACATTTTAGTACTGGCCTCTCTCTGCTTTGACTAGTGAAACATTTCCTTAATTAGTTGGGTTTTTTTTTTTTTTGTTTGTATGCTGTCTCATGTGTATTTATTTTTGTTGTTAATGAATGGACACATGCTGGTTGAACTCGTCATGTTTAATAGATCAAAGGGGACTTGTTTATTTTCCCGCTTCATTTTTGGAGTCACTGGAACTCTAGAGACCGCAAAACCACAGGCCTTCCAGGACCCCTCAGGGGAAGATAATCAGCGAGAAACCAAACAAGTGACTGTAGTGCTGCAGATAATTTGGGTTACAGACAAGTTTCTCTGTGCTTCCAATAAACATAAACTAGACACTTTCATTACTGTGTTTTCCGTGTTTTGCTTAAACTGTGATTCTATATGAAAATGTCATTAAAATGCTTAATTACTTAATGTCATAATACTGTAGATTTATAGTATATTGGTAAAACTGTTATCCTTTTTTATAACAGGTTTGTGATCATCAGCAAGTATGTAATCTAAAGAAGCTACCTATGTCACCCTTTGCACATGCTACCTCTGTAATAATGATTCTAGAGTGTGTTTCAGTAATGTTAATGTACTGTATGTACTTAAGACACATTTTTAGAATTTTGGCTCTTCCACCCTTGTATCTTACAATGTCATCGTCACCACAATAATTTTTTCATACAGCATATTTTACAAATTATTTCCAGGAAAACCTCCCTGGATGGAGGGTCATTGGGGAAAACATGGTCAATTTTCCGATATCTTATCTTAAAATGTTTAGGGTTCTTTATGATACTCTAAGCACTGTTGATTAACCCTTATTTTGGTGGGTTAATGTGCCTTTATCTGCGGGAAACCTGAAAAGATCACTTAATTAAGAATGTTCTGAATGTTTTTAGCTTGATTTTTAAATTCTTCTTTTGTGAGACTTTTCCAGGCTTTGACTGCAGCCTCTTTCATTTTATTTATTTATTTATTTATTTATTTTTTGGGGGGGTTCCCTTTAATCTCCTCTTCAGGAGGTGAAATGCATGCTCAATTGGGTTAAGGTGTGGTGATTGACTTTGCTTTCACTTTTTTATCTTAATGAAGCCCTTTGTTTTGTTGGCAGTGTGTTTGGGGTCACTGTCTTGCTGTATGATGCAGTTTCCTTGTTCGTCCTGTTCGATGTCTGTTGCTCAGCACGCCAGCAGTTGCTTTCTTTTTCCGGACATTCCAAGTTGCTGTACAAGCTATCCCCAATGCTTGTGCAATGTCTCTGATTTTCTAAGCTTCAAAATGGAGACTTATTATTTAACCAGTCATGCTAACAGGACATGCCTGTCAGTCACAAGTTCCCACACTTTTACTCAAAAACCTCAAAAACCTAAAAATTGGGTGGTCTGATGCGTTCTTAGTTATTTAACAAATCTAGATAAATATACCAGGAAATAATACGTCTTTTGACCTCAACCTCAATTGTCTTCAGTGTGTAGCAAAAACAAAGAAATTGACCTGTTCCAATACTTTTGGAGGGGGCTATATTACTTAAGTGGATACACTCCCCCTTTTCTCAAATTGTTTGGCTCCATATAAAGTGTATATATTCAGTGAGCAGTGCAGTTTCATTTGGCACTTCTGCCAGGAGGTGGTACATTTACAGTTTTGTGGCTACAGTTTTGTTACGCAGGCAAAATATGCTGTATTGTTTTATGCAAGCCTTACAAATTATACATCGATGGAAACGTAAATCCATTAGCTAAAATGCTTTTTAGTCAGCACTTCAATATCATTCCCGTAATTGGTTCTTTGATGAGCTGAAGTTATACTGAATTTGCCTACTCATGGATGGGGGTAACGCATTTTCTCTGCAACTACATTGCCATTACTGGTCAGAGATGCTCCTACTTGGGCTCATCGTGTTTGAGAGAGCCTATACAAAACATTGATAAAAACATTTCTATGTACAAGTACTTTTGTAGAAGTATACTACAGCAAAACGCACAATAATGATAATTCCTCCAGAAGAAAACATATTAGAAACAGTGGATGTTCTATCAACGTTTCTCCTAGTTAGCACATTTTTAGAATGATGAACAAGCGTGCCAACAACCTGAGTAATCAATTTGAAATTAACATGCAGCTTCTTCACGTCGTGTTAAATGATTAATACAATTTTGAAAAATATGTGGTGGAGACCCCTGATTATTTGAGTTCAATACAACAAATAATTTGCAATCCTCAGTACCATTAGACATAGCCAGCTCTTCCCAAATGGGCAGTTTATGTGAGCCTTACGTATATGTGCCTTACACCTGGGGTGTTTGCACAAACTATTAAACCAGGGCTGCCAATAACTGTGTAACCTGTTTTGTTTGGAGAAACACATTTTTTACAAACAAATACGTGGTTGATCATTAATAAAGCACACTGCTTTAAAAATATTGGAAAATAAAGCTTACGTCAATAACTGTATTTCAGCTTGTCTTTAAATTGACATAACAACCTCCAAAGCTCATGTTTGTTCCTCAGTCAAGCCGGAACCTTGCATCTGGCACAGTTCCACGTTTTTCAGAACAATCATGACACCTCTCACTCTTCTTTTCAATTCTTCAATTTAGGATGCAGTTCATGCTGGTATATCTGGGTTGTTTCCTGCCTTTCCATGAATTAGAGTCAAAAGTTCATACCAGTGGCTGCTGTTGTTTCATAATGCCCTCCCCCCACCTCAACCCCCATCCCTCCAGATCTGAGCAGGTTCCAGGAAGAAGATTAGAGCAGAATTACAGACTTTCAGTTTATGAAGCCATTTTAAAATGTGTACTTTAGTGGTGGTCGATGTGACCATGATAATGATGGTGTGATCTCTTCCCTGAAATATCATTACACTTTCTAAGCATGTGTCTGGCATTGTATAACACCTTTCTCTTCATATCCAGTCACTGAGCTCTGCAGTACATTTTATCGTCATCAACATCTCTGGTTAAAGGTTATTTTAAATAGAAAAACGACTTACAGTCCAGCTATGAGTCCTGTGGGGGCACTTTGCACTATGCTATCAAACTTGATAGGGATGTTATTCTGTTACAAGTCTAAATCTATGCTGTGGAATGAAGCTCTATTCATTTGACTTTCGCCATACTGTAGTAAATTACATGAGATTGTTACCTCATCAGTACATATTGCCTCATGAAAAGTTACTGCAGTGGATTATTAACTTTTTCGAAATTGAGATTCTGAGCACTGTATTTCCTCAGGACATTCTTTCAAAGCACTTTTGTTGAGTAAATGACCTGCAATGCATTCTGACATTTTTATTTATTTTTCTTAGCCATACAAATGTACTGTATATTACTGCCACCGTAATATACTGTACAATACTGTATATGACTGCCACGGTACTAATTACATACTTTAAATAGCCTTCATAATTCAACTTGTGAATGCATGTAAATACTGTATAAAGATGTGGTTAATTTATTTGACATGAATTCAGTGGCACGAATACTATATTATACTATGCTACTATCGTGTGTGCGTGTGTATGTGAGTGTATGTTTGCGTGTGCGTGTGTGAGCGTGAGGGTACATACTTGATGCTTGAAGGCGACATCAGTGTTGAAATTCTCAAACATGCCCTTTAAGCGCTGGCCATTGATGTAGAAGAAGGCTTGTGTGTGTGCGTGCGTGCATGTGCAGGGGTGTATTTGTATTATCTGTGCTTATGTAATACATCATGCCTACCATGATTAGTAATTTCCTTCCTATCCCCCAATGAGCTTCATTTCTGTGACAGCTAATCCCTGTGCTTTGGGATTCCCCCCTTCAAGAAGAAAAATATGAAAAGCAATCATGAAGAAATTGTGAACAATAGAAAATTTTTAGAAGGAGGTCAATAAGGATATAATTGGTTCATGAAAATAGTTGCAGGCGATGACAAGTGATCCTGTGAGGAATAACCCTGAAATAAATGTGCTGGCTTCCCTGACCTCGACTGATGTTTCTCCCTATAAATCAAATTATATGAAAACTCCACTCACTTCATCTTCTAATGAATTGAACCCAATTTTGCCAAGTAGGCTGCATGAAAAAATAGATACAATATTTATAGTTGCTTCATTTCTTTATTAAGCAATTCATAAATTTGATATAGTGTTGACTCCAAGGTTACCGTCATCCTTTTAGCTCAAAACTATCTGCTGATCACTTACATGCTTACATTTGGCATTACAAAGTGAGCACAGTTTCCACGTTTCACACATTTGCCAGGAACTGTCTTGCCTTTGCCAATAGACTATAGTCCTCTCAAACCTGCCACTGAACAGAGCTCAGACTCATTAATACTTTCTGCCTGTATTGAAGGATGGCAAATACTATTGCGAATAAAAGTTATATGCTAGAGATGGGTGGCATACAGTGAGTAGTAATTATATTTATGAAAGTATTCACATGCGTACTTGTATTGCATTAAATACTTGATAAATATGGTGCACATATTTAAAATTAAAAATACAACATGCACATTGTTTTACTTCCGGTGTTGAGATATGAAGTATAAATGGGCTGATAATTGTGCTGAGAGGATCCCATCTGGTGCCAATGACAGATAAGTTAATTATAACATGTGGCCTTAATGGCAACGGAATGTGCTCGATGGGTGGAGTTATTTAATTGCCTGAGTGTGTGTGTGTGTGTGCGCACGTGTGTGTGTGTATGCATGCGTGTGCGGGGAGGGTGAGTGGGCAGGTGGCCATCAGCGACTCTAGGTGAGAAAGGTCAGAGAAACCCTTGTGGGCTGACCTTTTAAAATGCCATTCACTGCAACTTTAAAAATAATTTCCTTCCATCATGGAATCTGTATCACGACGGAACAGTACGACTACCAGTCCAGTTCATATCAAGTGTCTGCAGGCTAGACATCTCAATCTCAATGGGACTGTATGCGCTGGGGGGAAGAAAATCCATGTGACTTGACGTTGGGAGAAAGCTTCCAAAACATGCAGCAAACACGAAAAACGCATTTGCGCTCAGACAGGATAGAGCTTTCGTACTGTAGCCGGCTGGAAAGGCTGACTTCACGTTCAGTGGAGATGATTTTATTTCACTGATGTTAAATCATGGCCCCTTCTAATCCTCTTTGTTTCACGGCAAGCTCCAAATACCCATCACCACCAGCTGTGAGACAAGCAAGCTTCCATAGGTTTAGTGTGTAAATTGCTGTCAGATTATTTTACATTTTCTGTGCTGTTATCCCTGTCTTCGGTAATACCATATTGGGACTATGTACACTAAGAGTTGGGGGAATTACAGTATTCAGTATTTCGCAGTATGGAACTAATGTCCACACACAATTAGATGAAACTGCAAGAGATTAAAAAAAGAGGATTGGTTTGAAAATGCCAAGAAAATCCCTATCTCTCTTAAAGGATGAAATGGTTCCTCGGTGACCCATTACTTATTTTAGGTCATGTTCACACGTGCATATTTCCTTCGGAGAGAATAATTGGTCTCTCATCTTGGAACATATATGAACAACGCAATAGTTTGCTTAGAAGAGAAAGAAGACGATTTCCTTTGATGCAAAATGCGGTTTGGAATTTAATTAAAACTGTGCTAAGCCCTTGCCATCACCTCCATCATCTGTACTGGGGATTGGGGAAGCATTTGTATGGAGCGAGAAGATAAATCTTTATTTATTTTGAGTTGTATCAGATGGTTTCTCTCTACCATCAAGATTAGTACAGTCTCAGAAAAAACATTAGCTTGAATTTATTGAAGCTTGAGCTTTGAAGTATTGTGGTACACTGTCACAAGCATAAAATACACAGTACAGGTGTGGTCAATAATTTATAAATGTTGAATTATCAAATACTTTAAAAGTAAAAGCAAAAGTATGTGTGCACATTTATAATGAACGGCTATACAGTATGTATTTAAGCTCACCATTGGGTTTACTCTGGCTTTACTTGCGGTCTGTAAGGCATATAGTCATCGTAGCCAAATTGCACTGTCAGCTCCAAGCCACAGTGGAGATTTCATCCACCGCTGCATTTCTAAGCATAGTAATTATAACAGAGCTGCTGGAGCAAAATGTGCTTGCGTTGAGCATAAAATTTCATATGTGGCTACACAGGATCATCATTATCCGTTGAAGGCGTGTAGCCCATTCTGTTCAATGTAGAAGAAACAGGGATTAGCTTTGCTGTGTCTGTTATTGATATCCAACAAAGTCTATCAAAGTTTCCAGCTCATCCCCAAATAATTTTCCGCGACCAACCTTGCACACAGGGAGGGTACATCTAACCACAGGGCAGCATGTGGGTGAATCCGGTGAGTGTGACACAGCTAGATTTCAACAGCACCGAGATTACATTACATTATTGCCATTTGGCAGACACTCTTATCCAGAGCGACATACAGTTGATTAGACTAAGCAGGAGACAATCCTCCCTTTGAGCAATGTTAGGCTAAGGGCCTTGCTCAAGGGCCCAACGGCTGTGCGGATCTTATTGTGGCTACACCGGGATTAGAACCACCGACCTTGCGTGTCCCAGTTATTTACCTTAATCACTACGCTACAGGCCGCCCCAATACAATAGACAATAGACATGAACAAATAAAGAATAGGTTATTATGCATTACGTTTCAATGACTTAGAATTAAAGTGGTGCCATATCCTTCCTTTTGAGTATGATTGTATTTTTTTGATAAATGTATTAATTAGTTTAACAGTTTATCATTTTAGATGAGATTTCACTGCAATATTTTTATGAGAACAGTAGAACTAGTTTCCCACCTGAAAATTAGGGTAAAATTAAATTATTATTATTTTTTTTTTTCGCTGCATTAACCTGGAAATATGCTCAAGGAAGATTTGTTGTTGCACACGTATGACTTTATATATTTAAAAACATTCAGAGAAGGGGCTCCCAAGTGTCATTATTAGCTGAAGCTATAGTCCCTTGCAGCGACAGATAGCTGGCTGTAACCTCTCTGAGGGAGGGACAGTTTCAGTTAGCATGGAAGTTAGCTCCTGCATCCTTGCACAGCATCATAAACAAAAGACCTCGGGTCAGTCGTCTACCTGCTGTCTGCCTGGATTGCAGAGGGCAACCATTTCATTGCATGAGCTGGTGTGCATGCTGAATTGGCAGGGGAAATTTCAGTTGAAGAGTGAATAAGTTGGGATTGGCCATTCCAAAATGGAAGAAGGAATGGACTAAAAGGTAGATCTATAAATGTTACAGATCGATATTGAATCGGGCAAATAAAAAAAAAATTATTCATCGAAAAAACAATTTTTTTGCACATCCCTTTTTACAACCTTCACCTCGCCAAAGACTCAGACAGTAAAAGGCATATTCTAACAATCCTTAACAATGCCATTTCACTATGTCATGTTCCAATATAACAACAAAAATAGACAATTCAGAAGTTGCATGATTAAATGCATTTTTTTTCCTTAGCTTGCTTTTCCATGGTATATTTCCAGTTTGGTAGAAATATATGTTTGTTTTGCCAATTATTCAATACAGACATATTTATGGAACTATAAATATGTATAAAATTGTATAACGTGTAAGTATAAAGTAGTTTTGGGTTGGTCCTGGGAGGGGGGGGAAAGTGGGAAGGGTTAACCAAGACTATTGGCCAGTGGGTCAGGGACTCTCCACTAGCTGGACTATTGATCTTAGTTAGATAGAGTGATAATTTGACAAAGCCGAACATGCTTGGTCAAAAATCTCTGGAGAGTCAATGTGCAGACATAAATTGTTCTAGTTTAACCCCCAGGATACTGTAATACCACTTATGTTCCTCATTGCTAATCTAAATGAGAATGGCTTCAGTGTGGCCTTAATATAACTGAAAGAGGAACTAAAGCAATAGCATAAGATATTAATCCTTTTTTGTGGGTGTGGAAAATTGTGAGGAGTCTCCTATCTCATCCTACAGCTGTACAATTTCTGTGGCAGTTATCTGTCTCTTTTTTTTGTTTGTTTATTACACTGTAGTCCTCGGCCTGATAAAGCTTTTGTTGCATAACCGCCTAATTGAAAGCAAACCCCAAAATGCTATAATTGCTTTTCAGTGCCCTCCGTCTTTTGCAGAAGCCCCATATCCCAAATAAATTATCTTGGTGATGATTTCCATTTTCATAGACTCAGATACTAGGGAGTAATCCTTTGGTGGGTGCTTCAGGCACATTTAGTGAAGTCTATTTCCTCTATTGCTTCTTCTCAAGCACAGGGTTTCAACTGGATGGAATGGATATGCCTCCATCTAATACGGTATGCTGTCAAAACAATCTAGATCAGATCTATTTCATAATTTTACATTTGAAAGGTGTCTTTGACTATTATAATTTAAGCTATTATCTAGCTATGATTATTATTATTATTATTATTATTATTATTATTATTATTATTATTTGTATTATTATTGTTGTTATTATTATTAGTTTGAAGTGGGTATTCACAAACATGCTACATATATTTCCAAGTGTTGAACAAATAATAATGAAATCCTATTTTGTTCAAATAAATGAAAGTTCAAATATAATACTGCTCTTATAATATTTATTAATATTTATTATAATGTAATGATGAAGGCGAGAACTGCCTTTTACTTTCTTCAATGCGTACATTCAGCTCCAGAATTATTGACACCCTTGATAAAATGTAAGAAAAACTTTCATTTTTCTTACATTTAACTTTATTAGGAACACCTGTACACATACTTAATCATGTGGTTATCTAATCAGCCAATCATGTGGCATTTATGCCCGCAGATCAGCAGTTTCAGAAATAATCAAGCCATCTTGTCTGGCACCAACAATCAAAGTCAAAGTCATAAAGATCACATTTCTTTCCCATTCTGCCATTTGGTCTAAAAAACTGTTGAACCTCTTGAACCTCTCTCTTCATGTCTGCATGCTTTTACGCATTTACTTGCTGCCACATGATTGGCAAATTAATTATTTGCATTTCAAATAATTATTACGGTGAACAGGTCTACCTAATGAAGTGAAGAGTGAGTGTATACTGTACATGGACCTTTGCCTTGTTTCTCAAAAGGCAATATAAACCTGGTGGTACAATGAAATACATCCTTTACAATACATATACAATGATCGTAGTGTTTCCCCCAAATCCTTCAAAATTAAGTGGCACTTAAAATCAATTTTCCATTCATGAATGTTCCAAACCTCCCATCAGGCAGAATTGCCATCATTATCTAAAAATGAGACCCGGTCCAATTCTGACACTTAGTCCTTATATTATCAGTTGGATAAAGAATGTTTGACATAATAGAGCTGTCAGTCATTTTCCATCACGATCTGCAGTATATCACATTACTTTGATCTGTACAAGGGTTGTAATTTGTGATAACCTGAAGCCCTCCAGTTGGGTGATCAGATGGCATTTGCAGAGTGCGAGAGCAAGTTTCACATGAAGTGCAGATGGCCTTCCTGTTTGCACGGCAGAAAGGCAGGAGAATATGCGAAGAGGAGACCTTGGACAGACAACCAAGTTGATATATGTGAAGATATCCTGCATGGCAGTTCTGTCAGCAGTTACTTATGTCATACTTGAGCGGTGATTTCGGAGAAGGCATTGTTGCTACTATGTTCAATATTTATTCCTGTTTATATAAGAAAGCCTTGAGGTATTTTTTTAAAATCTGAAACAAATAAAAGGGTATCAAGTAGCGCTTTATTTAAATTGTGTCTTGCGTAACCGTTCACTGAAACGCCACACATTTACATGAATAAATCAATTAACACAAACACTGCCAGACTACAGAATAATGCTGGTTGTCAGCAGTGGTATAAAAAGTTTCCTTAGTGACTTTATGCAGGCTACAGAAAATACTTCACAAAAGGTTTTCCAGAATTTATTACATCTTGGTTCTATTAGCTGTGGCACATACTGATCCTGAGGATGAATGAGAATAGTTTCAGAAAGCACAGAAATCCTTCCAGGTATTTCACAAGCCATTTTTTTTCTCACTTAAGTGAATCACCAGAGAACCAATATCTGTCATATTTAGAGGGATATATCTGCTCTATAAAGAAAATTCCCAGTAGCAATTATTGATATTTAGCCACAGGATGCAGAGGGCAATATCCTAATCTGCAGTAAGTCTCTGGTGGAGTTAATGAGCAGTAAAAGTGATTGATGCGCCCCAGGCAGGCCAGCTCCTTGACAGGCCCTTACCCTGCTGACAAATTCTGTCCCTGAGTGCTCTATCTGCGGTGCATGTCATCCCAGAATTGTCAGTTCTGCTCAGTCGCCAGCCCTGGCGTAAGGTGAGACACGTTTTCAAATCTCAGGTGTTCTGACTGGGTAGTGCTACATCACTTTCACACATATAGTACTGCGCCAACTTAGTGGATTATGGACCTTTAGTCAAAGTGATGCATTTGTGTATTTTTGGTAAAGGTTTCACGAAAGAGCCTAGGTCCACTAGTGCTAATGTTTGCTGTGGTTTCTGATTCCAGCTGATATTCAGTCCGTGACCAGAGCCAGTGGTGTGACATCGTACGACAGCAGTGGGACTGTGTAACAGCCAGCATGACCCCAGCACTGGTGACCTCATCGAAGAGCGAGGATGGAAACCTGACCTAAAGGGATTTCTGTCTCACCACCCTCACCATTACACTGTGAGTGCTACATCAATATCCAAACAGTCAATGATACATTGTACTAACAACCTGGTCAACAACGAACTGGTCAACCAGCATGGTCAAGCTGGTCATAAAGTTGTTATAGCTGCATGTGAGCTATTTCAAAACATAGCTTGACCTAGTCCAACCATCTCAAACTTGGATGTTCTGAACTGGTCAACCAGCTAATCCATGTCAAGCTGTTGGTTGAGCTATTCTTTGCAGCAGGGAAGCTCATGAAATATTTATCAATGGTCCATGGCACAACACTGATTGACCGCTGGCAATCAGGACAGTAGTGGATGATGTACTGTAGCCATCACTCAAATTCTGATTTAGTTCTGTCTAACAGGATAGGAGCATTTGCCATGAGAACCTTTGGGGCAGCTGGCTGTGCAACCAGCTGGATTATTGCCTTTAAAAGGAGTGCTTGGGAAGAAAAGCTATTTAATGTACATGAGTCTGCCAAATTGACACTCTTCTTGCCATTTCTGCTCAGATTAAGATGTTTTCCAGGAAGAAATTTAATATTGGATAAGAGTTTCTGCAATGGGCAACCACTGATCCAATTGGTTTTTGTTATCATGTGATGTAGAGTTTAATATCAGTTTGGATTGAATCTTTCAAGTTTGGAATAAACTTGGTTTAATGCCACTGATCCGTACACTTTGAGGAAAAGATATAAAACCCACTGTGCAATGAACTAACAGAGGTTTTGATTTATGGTGCATCATGCCAGAGATTGAGTTTCAGTCCCAGGAGACAAATCAATGAATTCTCATTTAGCTCTGTTCTGTATTGTTGAATGTGTTTACATCCCTTTCTATCACAGATGTGAGCATCTGCAGTGTGAGTCATTGGGGCAGGTGGCTCTACCTTCCAGTCAGGTAGATTAATGCTACTAAAGCCAGGGAGACAGAATTACATACAGCCAGTCTGCCAAGAGGAAACCACTGTTAAGTGGGTCTGCCAGGAAATAATCATTTGACATCAGGGAAACTGGTCACTGCGCACATTCCTTTTCTATCAGTATTGCTGTGGATGTGAATTCCTGTAAAAACTTTCATAGCAGAGAGACAAATATCAGCATGTACAATGCTTGTCTAGATTATGATATGTGTTTGGCAATTCATTATAACAAAGAAGTGATGAATCAACATTATGGGCCATATTTTCTGGCTGGCGTCTAGTGAGTTGCAGATGATCCAGTCTCTGGTAACTTGGGAGTTGCCACGCACCAAGTGGGAGCAGAGCCACTACTTGGGGTGTGTCTGTCTTAACTTAATCATTTATGTCACAAATACATTAACTTCATAATACATTAACCCCCTCATTAATAACAACCTCTACTCTAATTCAAGTAACTACTGGGCACATTTAATTAAGGATCAAAACAGATTAAGTGACTGGGTAACTGAAATTATACCTGAAAAATAACAATGGTAGTACAGGTCTGCAATTATGATCTACAATTTTGGTCGAAATTTGACATACGCTTATCACAGACTACTGTTCTCCTGTGGCAGAATGATTGTACACCATACTTTTTTGGCAGAATTACGGTTGGATATTTGACTTGGCAATGTGTTTAAGGTCATTGTCCTGTTGAAAAACCCAATTGTGTCCAGGTTTCAACCTTCTAGCTGATGGTTTGAGGTTATGCTGAAGCATTCTGAGGTAATCCTCCTTAATTTTTCTGTCCAGTTCCACTGGCAACAAAACAGCCCCAGAGCATGATGCTACCACCACCCTGCTTAGCAGTTAGTACAGTGTTCCTGGGGTTGAATGCCTCACCCTTTCTCCTCCAAATATACCTCTGGTCATTGTGGCCAAACAACTCAATCTTTGTCTCATCTCGGCCATAAGACTTTCCTCCAGATGGCTTTTTCTTCCTCCATGTTATCAGACGCAAACTTTAGTCGAGCTTGAAGGTGTCGATTTTGGAGCTGGGACTTCTTTCTTGGACAGCAGCCTCTCAGCCCGTGGTGATGTAAATCTTGCTTGAATATGAACAGTGACACTGTTGTTCCAGCAGCTTCCTGTTAATGGCAGACCTGTCTCTTGGTGGTTCTTGGATTGCATCTGACCATCCGGACCAATTTCCTCTCAGCTGAGGGTGACAGTTTTGGTCTACTTCCAGACCAGAAATGTTGTAGAAATCATTGAAAGCCCAATACTGCCACAACATACATGTCCAGTATATTAGTGTATGTAAACTATTGACCACAACTGTATCTATGCTCCATCTATATATCCATACTGTAAGCTTGTTTGGCCAAGCTAGAATATTCCATATTTGTTTCAGAAACAAATGATTTAAATCATCAGATAAGTGAGTCTCTACCTTCATTTTATTAAGTTTACACAAAAATGTATGTTTGCATAATATCACCCAGGGCTGTCTAGGGGGCCTTGTTGGAAGCAGGCAGTGTGAGGTCTTTTTCATGATACATTCCATTCATGCAAGACACTCATGTTTACAGGCCCTGACTGCCCCATTTGCCTTCCCCAGAGAGAAATGTAGAATGTTTAAAGTGTAATGAAAAACCAATGTTTTAGTTAAATCATGTTCAATTGTTAAAGCCGGGAGTAGCAGTTATAACCCTCATATAGGAATTCCAAACTAGTAATTTGCAGTCAAACAGATGCATTTCTGCTTCTATATGTATTTGTCCTTATTTTATTGCTTTACCTCGCTTTCATCTCGTAACAATAGGAGTCTGTACCGGGGTATAAATAACCACTTTCATATAAAGCCCTGTGCTTCCAGCAGTAAATAAAGCCTCATTATCAAATCCCATCAGTTGGTTAGAAAAGGTGTTTAAACCTGGGGGGGGGGAAATCACATCAGTTTCTACATCACATGACAAAGTACTGCAGGTCAATCAGCCTTGAATTTTTTATCAAGCATTTCTGAGGATTTTTCACTGGCTGAAATTAATCGTTTTTTGTCTACCCATTCTAATCACCTTGGTTGACTTGCATCGACTTCAGCGTTATCTGCACTCTAAGGCCTGGGCATATTTCAAGCGGTAATTACAGAATTGAAGGCAGAGTAGACTGAGTAACAATAAAAAATGCTGTTCACATCCATTATGTCCCAAAGCCATTTAGCCTCTCTCCATGGGTCTATGGAGACAGGAACTTTGTGGCAACTTCATCACTATGTGCATCCATCCATTAGTGCGAAGAGTGGCAGTTATACAATTCCATCATTCAGCTTGTGCAAAAACATATTTCAAACAGTATGTACTACATACCACAGTACAAGCTGCCATAGTTGGCGTAACAGGGTCTGTTTCCTGTTTATTGTTGTTCCAGCTAATTAGCCTAATCCAGGGGTGGTTCTGGTGCCCACTCCTGCCTATTAGCAAATTTTGCTAAATTTGACAGGCCTCAATGAATCACAATTAAATCACCTGCAATTCAGGATCTGAATGAGCAGCTTACTAAAAAGGCGCCAATTAAAAACATATCCCCTGAAGGGAATGTATATAATTCCCCGAGTTTTACCTGATCAATGGGTCATCAAATTAATTGGATTCATGGATTTACAAGATGCAGTTTTTCAGAGGAAGGTGCTTAAGCTATTGAACCATAAATACACAGTAAGGGGGGGGGAGGTGGTCTTTTCCAATTTGACCTTTTTCAAATTCATTTGAATGTAATGCTTTAATGCATATTAGCATATTAGCGACCTATTAGCCCATGTCTTGCACATTTTTTTCTTGCACAGACAGAACTGAGAATGCACTCAGATTATAGTCCTGAGAGAGAGACCCTGTGAGAGAAGGACTGAAGTGTTTGGTATTTCAAATAAATGTGTTTATGAAATGAGTCATATGAAGACAAATCCAGAGGAAACGATTTGATGATTCATTTAAGTGTATGGAACATCAAGGGTGAAGGGAATTAGCACAGGACCACAGCAGGGATTTTTAATAAATTGTGGATATTTGGGTTGCTCCAGGGCTGTGGATAAACCACAAGTACCGATTTGTCCTTCTGCCACCCCACTACACCTTAGTCCTGGGGCTCTCTCACAGGTCTACGGCGTCATCACTGGCTCACTGGTCACCGCTGCCTGCTGGTTGTAAGCAATGGGCTCAGTCAGTGAGCTGTTAAAGTGCTGAAGCATGAAGAAATCACGCAGAGAAAAAACAGAAATAATAAATGTATGCCATGAATACCATAACATTTTTATCACAAAAAAGATCAACCAAAGGCTAAGAAGGGGAAACACAATAATAAAGCTTCAGTTCTAAGAGATGACATTACTGAAAAGGATAATGACCTTCTATACAGAGAACATTTGAATATAATTATTGGAAATAAGGTGGACAATACAATAGTGTACAGTACAATGTCCGTAAAAATGACTTAGTATGGTAGAAACTGTTCTTGCCATCAACGATTTAACTGTTTTCGGTATTAAAAGCTTTTTAATACACATTTATGGCATTGTAAAAATCTTTGAAAGCTCAGAACACACACAGTAAAATTCTCAGTGTTAATTAAACTCTAACAGAGCTTTATACAAGTCCAGTAGGGATCACATGTGCTACTAACATTTTTGTCAGAATTAGTTATTACCATGGGGAGTTTCTTTGTCGTGTCTATTTTGACCATCTCTTCACTTTTTTGAATATCCATAGATGCAAAACAAGACAACTCTCTCATACAGAACAGAAGCTCTGTGTCTCAAAAGTGTGCTATCTGCAGATAAAACCCTGCAATTTTAAGCTTTCATCCCATCTATCTGCAACATCAAGCAGTTTTTAAAGAAAGTGCAAGCCAAATTGTTGTCGAAATTCTGTGAACATCTGGAGCTCCGGTGGTTGTGTATGAATTTGCCTTGCGGAAATGGATCCATTGATTAATGGGACGTGCGAAAGAAGAGCTAATTTTCCTCGAAGCGAGTCTGCATAGGATGTTTTAAGGGCGATGTTTTAGGATGATTGGGGATGATGCTGATAGTCTCCCTGTGGGTAATTGTAAGGCAGGTGTTCCTCTGTAACTCTCTGCCTATGGCTTTGGGCCCAAGCTAAGCTGAGCATCCCTGCAAGGCTAGGAGCTGAGCTCTGAGGTAATTACAGTCCCTCAAAATGACACCCGCAATCACAGCAGTCCACACTGCACCTGCTCACGCCGCATCGTCTCCGCTTCCAGAGAAATGCATCTTCCACAAATACACACGTTCTGCAAACTTGAGATTAAGGAAGGACAGTGGCAGTTGCCTTGGTATAATTTCCCATTTAATATTTTTTGCATTGCGTGCTGATACTGATTGACTTGCAGCTGATCGGTACAAATCATATTACTTCAGGGATCATTTATGAGTGCATGCGTAACTTCCGTATAACATCTACTAATAGCCCAACGTGTAGTACGTATTACGTGGTACTGTGGATTTAATACCTGTCACATGTTGGGCCACTATTTTCCGGGAATCATTTTCACATTCCATGTGGGGCGACATTGGCTCATGCTAAGAGCAGTCGTCTGGCAGTTGGAGGGTGGTTGGTTCAATCCTGCCCTGGGTGTGTCAAAGTGTCCCTGAGAAAGACACCTAACCCCTAAATTCTCCTGACGAGCTGGTTGGTGCCTTGCATGTCAGCCAATTGCGGTGTGTGAGTGTGTATGAATGGGTGAATGAGAAGCATCAATTGTACAGCACTTTGGAGGCGCAATATAAATGCCAACCATTTACGTGCCGCAGTCAGTGGTGCAGGGCATGGACACACTAGGTGTGGCTACTGAATGTTGGTATTTTCGGGTGAAGTGCACAGCCCAAAATGCGCGACACAGATGGGGAATGGGTTGGATTATGCTGAATATATTATCAGTGGGTGTTTTGAAACTGAAGCCATGCATAGCCAATCCAATTACCTCTTTCCATTCCCTTTTAGAAATGTACACACTGCGCTGGGCATACTGTGAATTACCATAGTCTATGGCCCAGTTCCAGTGCTCACCCTACGGTGTCTGGACTTCCTTCAAGTCCACACTTTGTCACAAATTCACACCTTGAACCCATTAAAGACTGAAATTCTGCCTTCATGTGGCAGCTTGTGTTGCTTGCAGTAATAAGACCAAAACTAATTCTGTATTCAGTCCTGTACCAGTTTGCCATAGCATTTGCAGAATGCTTTTGTTTCTGCAGAATACCGACCTGTGTGTCTTTTCTTCCATTTATAAAGACAAGGACAACAATGAAAAGCCCATGAGGGATGCCAGGAAATGATTTTCCAAGAAATGTTTTTTAAGCACCACAGAATGTTTAAAATGTCTTTATTTGTGTCCCATTCATGTAGGCTTCAGGCTTTATGGCGGGGGTCGGCAACTAAGTTTTGCCTTGGGCCAATTTCTTTTTAAGTTGATGGGCCAGAACATAACCATTCATTTAAAAAGCGTATCATTACCCCTTCACTACAAATTGTGTTGCGTAGTACACTACTCTACATAGAATAGAATTTGTTAAGAAATTTTTTTTTATTAATGTTCGATCAGGAGTGCTTTATTGCCTGCCAGCGACCCAGTCAGTCTCAGAGGGTACTATGAATAACTTCAGAACCAACTTCATCCCATGGATACACAGAAAGAATAACAAGAGAATGGCTATGGTACTGCAGACTCCACAAACATGACGTGATTTTGTCTAAGGACCATTGACTACTGCTGAGGGAAAAGAATCGGGGCTGGAAGCACTCATGCCAAGTGGCCAGACAGTGCAGACAATAAATGTACCTGCCCATATATAAAGTGGTCGCTGAGTGTTTTGTTGTTGTTTTTTTGGAGAGGGGCAGGGATGGGTTATTTACTGAGACAGATTTTCCCCGTGGCTGACCCAGGTTTTATGGTTTAGCGTAGGGATATCCTGCATGTTTTGTTGGTTTTCTTCCAGTCAAATCCCATGTCTCATCTTGTCCAATTATATAATGAGTCATATATATTTACTGCTTTGCATTTCCGAAAACACACGGCACTAAAGCATTTCTGTTTATTGAAATATATACAGCAAATGAGTCATCAGTGGCACAGTACCATTTGACAAAATGAGACAAATTAAGTAAACAGTTAAATTACTTAGGATTTATCATACAGGACAGAAATCCTGTGAAAAGACACCAGTTTTTGGTGGATTTCCTGTCGCGGGGCAGCACAATATTGTGGCAAGGATTTACCTGGAAGAAGAGCAATAGAAGAGGAACTGCTATGATAAACACTGCACTCACATGAAATCTCTCCATTGATTCTCAAAACCAAAAAAACTGTATAAAGTGTTTACTCAGCCATTGCTGGATACTTACTGATGCTATTCAAGTAAAGTACCGCCCTCATGGGTGCAACTGCGGCATCCCACATATTTCCAAGCTCCCAAAAACGGATTCTCCCCTGCTGTTGGTTTTAATACTCTTCTTTCATCTAATGCAATAGAGAAGAAATAAGGTGCAAATAAGGACATTTTCTGGGGTGATTCTTCTTCTCAGTGTTCTGACGTACAGTGCAGTCCATAAGTATTTTGACTGAGATATAATTTTTGTTGTGCTGGCTCTGTGTGGAGTAGAGTACACTAATATCTGATTTGTAATCAAACAATTCACATGTGGTTCAATATTTTTTCATCTCTCTGCCTCATAATGGCTTGCTATAATTCATGCTGGAGTACTGCAGCTGGCCTGATCTATCTCTAACCTTTGAACAACCACTGAGAGTGGAGACTTCTTGCATTACTTGGATTTGATTATGTTCTGTTTTCTGGTCCTCAGAACATCCCAAGAATGTTAGGAAAGGTAAACATTACTAGGCTTCAAAGTTGAATAAATGACTTTTGTCAAAAGGTCAATGCATAACAAAACACACATGAATACATCCATTAAAAGAAGACTTGGTAGCTTCCCCAATAGAGTTACTTACTCTGTTCCCCTCAAGATACTATATCACTGTCAGTGGTTTCTAATTTCACAGCCATGTTGACAGAATATTGCACAGTGGCAGTAGAAGGCATAATATAAAAAATAATAGTAATGTAGTGCAGTGGTGTGGATATGACTGTCTGTCAAACAAGAGTCAAAGTCCCAGCTTTCCCATATTCTGATGGAAATTACTACCAAAAAATTTCTCTACACTAAGCACAGTTTTTTTCCTCATTTTGTGAATGTTCAACCATTGTCATCAAAATGACAATGCTCTTGTGAGGTTTTGTACAAAATGAAATCTCGCTTGGCTCTATGACCTTGGTTTGCTCTTGCTAGGGTAGAGTGAGTCCTTAGCATTTACATTAAATGTGCTTTGTCCAGACGGAGTATTATCCCATTCTTTCCTTGCAAAAACAGCACGAATTGCACAACTATCCAGCTGTATACAGTGTAAAGCGTAGCGTAGTGGTAAAGATACATGACTGGGACCCGCAAGGTCGGTGGTTCAATCCCCGGTGTAGCAAAAATAAGATCCGCACAGCCCTTGAGCAAGGCCCTTAACCCTCCATTGCTCCAGGGGAGGATTGTCTCCTGCTTAGTCTAATCAACTGTACGTCGCTCTGGATAGAAGCATCTGCCAAATGCCATTAATGTAATGTACTAGAGCACTGCAATGATCTTTATCTTAAAGTAAAAATATTTTGTTGTTACTAATGTGCAATGTAGCACTGGACTTGTGTTATTCGAGTACTGACATGGCTGGCATACATTAGATGTCAACCGGGAAGGAATCGTGTGACCCGCAACCAATGACCCCTACAAAACCATCATCGCTACCCTTCAGCGACGGTGCAAGACACTGAGTGACGCAAGGAAAGGCTTGTCCTCTTTTCTCATTACCTTTACAGCCACGTGGCGACTTGGCAACGGTCTGCGGGTGGAGATTTTGAGCAACGGGAATGTGTTGAGAAGTGATAATCCAGTGCATATGAGTGAATAAATCATTTGAGAATAGGATATCGAGAATCGGTTTATGGGATGCGAGGGAGTGGCCAGGTGGTTTACCGTTTAACAGTCTTCTGTGGTCCTTCAGGAAGCAATTCGATGACATTTTGGGGTTACTGTGTATGAGCACGGCTAAGAGCCTGTCACGCTTCTGTTCCCGCAAAAATTGAGTAAAGCATTCAGGGAACATACACACTGTCTCTCCCATCTCTGCTCTCTCCGTCGGACCGTTTAGTATTCATAACACTGCGTGGGATATCCAACAGTGATATCTCTCCGGCAGAGGACTGTCTTTGCTTGTTGATGTTCAAAATGTTCTATTGACAAATTAAACCACTGGGGGGGCCACCATAAATAGCTGGCTTTTTTATAGGATGTTTTTATAGTCGATCTACCCGACAACACATAAACATGCTCTGAGACAGAGCCTGTGAAAATGAAGCATCAGAATACAATGAAGATCAAGCAGCTCAGAGGATGATATAGACAAGATATTAAAAGTCCCCTTTTCCCATATTCTGCTCGACGGGCGCACGTAAACAAATATGCCAAGTGCCTCTGTGGATATTTGCCGCTGTTCATTTTTTCCCTCTCATGTTTTAGTGAGAACTTCAACTTCAACAGGACACAACTGTCTGCTACTAGATAAAAAAATTTCTGGAATGACAATGAGCCTACATGAAGAATATCTTACACTACATTTGCTGTTGTTACTGGGTAAATACAGTAACTACATCAACTTTCTTCAGTTCAGTCACAGAACATTTACTATGGAGCCTTATTTTTTTGTTCAAGGAGCTGAACTTCCTTTGCAATCACAATAAATAGTGTTAGAGGACATTAGTGTGTAACTGCAGGCATACAGTATACCATGGTTAAAATTGTAATTATATTATATTGCTGCAAATTTGTCATTCCTCCTCTTCTGTAGTTTGAGGGACAATGCTCTTTTTCTGTCAAATGCGAATCAATAGTTCAGTTCAGCAAATATTAATCAAAGATATGAAGCTTAATATTCTTGCATTGGATGACAGAATAGTGCCATAGCCACCTGTAACATGGTGCTCTCTTGAGATTTTGAACCAAAGAGAATCACTGAGTGTGTGTTTGTGTGTGCGTGTGTATGTGTGTGTGTGTGTGTGTGTGTGTGTGTGTGTTTGTGTTTGTGTGTGTGTGCGTGTGTATGTGTGTGTGCGAGTGGGTGTTCGTGTGTGAGCAAGCGTACATGCAAATGTGCTGGTGTGTGTGCATTTGGGATTGTTTCAGATATGTTCCAGGTATTGTATCCTGGTCTTGAATATTTTTAAGTCTATGAGGGTGATCGTTAGTAACCAGTTTTGCCGTGTGAGGGAAACTGAAAAGTTGTCAATAATCAACCTTGGTTTTCTGTTTTTTAAATAATGAAATAGAATTTGACATGATTGTTCATTGAAAGTATTTATGAAGATGGCAGTGTGGCTTGCATATTTTTGCGTATTTTTAACCAGACACTCATCCTAGGTTTTACTTTAGTAGAGATTCACCATAGGTGTCTTTTATCACCATTGGAGAGGGAGACAACCTGTTATTTGAGTCATTTTCACCAAATGTATTTTTTAACATATTGAAAGTCAGCAGGACTTCTTTCAAAAAACCTCAAATCAAATCTTTGACACACCACTAATACAAAACTACAGTTTGGTGGTAAACAAAAAGTTCACGTTTACGGGAGGGCATGTGTTCACTCTGGTCCACTCTGCATGTGCCAGCACTTAAGCCAACAGGCTGTGAAAATTACCGTAAGAAAATGTGGGGCATCACGACACCCCTTTGTAGTTACCGAAGAGAGGATTTAATGTTTCACTATTATACCCTGCCAGCTGAATACATAATTATCCAATGCTAGGTGTGTGAGAATTACAGAGACACCGTATTTTAATTTCATTTTCCTTAATATTTCAAATGGTACTTCTTGTCCCACTTTCCTTGCTTTTACTGGACCGGATATCTACCTTCATTCACCGCCATGAAATAGGAATGCGAAAAGCGAATGATGTCTAGACCAAATTAAGTCTTTGGCCCATCTAATTAAAGTTAAATAGTACAGTGCATGTGCAGCAAGCATCACCAGAGGTCATTGTGTGGGCAATCTAATCACATTTCATTTAGACTGTTAACCCTGACTGGAGAGTTCTTGCTTGGTTTATAAATGCTGTTCACACTCATATTAAGGTCGTACCCTCATTCCACAGTGTTCTGCTCAACAGGGAAATCAAGGAATTGGATCAATGGCAGCCTTTGAGCGAAACCCATCCCCTGTCCTTTCATCCCACCATGCCACTATTAACACGGAGAAGTAGATAAAAAAAAAGAGCTGCTGGCCTCGCATTCATCTTGGTGTGTCGAGGATAAAAGTCCTGGCACAGACTGGCATCAGAACATTTTATTTTTTCACACATATTTTCCACACAGGGATATGTTTGCATCCTTAATGGTAAACCTGACTGTTATTGTTTCCCTCAAAGTGAAATTTGCATAATCGATACTGAATATACCCACTGAAAGCTGCATGGGGTAGGATCTTGAGAATAACTGTTCATTTCAAATATACTGTAAGATCATCTCACTGTACTGGAAAACTGCCATTCATGTAAATTGTGCGGATAATTATTTTTGTGTTTTTTTGTTTACAGATAAAACGTGTGAGATGGCTGCGAATGTGCAAAGAATGCTTAATTTGCCACCCTGTTTAGAAGAAGCATCCTTTTTCTGAAAGGAAAGGGTTTTTTCTGATGCTTTTGGTGAATCCAGTCCAAAACGATATTCGCTCACTCTCTAATTCACTCGTTCACTTGCCAATTCACTCAGTACAGTGAGTGACAATGGGCAAATTATTGGCTCACTCATCCGTTAAACCTCTCACTTTCTTATCGAGCTTCTGCTGCAGTAAGCATCATCAATTTAACATGGCAACCACACATATCATTTAATGTTTATTTGTCAGTAGTACACATTGTTTTTATTTTTATATTTCTTGCATTGCACTTGACATTTCTGCTAACTTATGGCTTCAGCCACACTCACAGAGAGGTACAGAGAATGGTGCTCTTCAGAGGTGGAGACAATGACATTTACCTCTGACCCCACATCAACAGGCCTCCCGGGCAGTCTGCTCCCCCTGGCATGGGGAGGATAAGAATGAAAGGAAGCCCCTAGGTGCACTGCTAGGCAGGGTGGGTGACATTGGGGGTGGCATTGGCTCAGGAGGTTAGAGATGTCGTCTGGCAGTCGGAGGGTTGCCGGTTAGATCCCACTCTGGGTGTGTTGAAGTGTCCCTGAGCAAGACCCCTAACCCCCCCAAATGCTCCTGACAAGCTGGTTGTTGCCTTGCATGGCAGCCAATCGCCATTGGTGTGTGAGTGTATGTATGAATGGGCAAATGAGAATAATTAATTGTACAGCACTTTGGATAAAGGCACTATATATATACCAACCATTTTCTGTTTAGCAGGAAGAGGTAATGTTCGGAAGATTACTCTAAACAGTTGCCCAAGGATTGCAGAATGAAGATGGTTAATTTTCACCAAGAATGAAAAGGCTACAATAGATGGATTGGAATCGCATTATGTACATACTCTGTATTTTCAATAGCAGAGGAAGTGACTAATAGACCAAAGAAAGTAGGCAACACAAAATGTGTTGAAGGTGCTCGCCACGGTGTGTGTAAGCTAACGCTAACATGCCGTGGGCAGTTATTGGAATAGATTGTGTATCACTCATCATGAGGGAGGTACAGTCATTTGGGTACTGTACTTCTGAGACCTGCATGGTCTGTAAAGTGCAAACGTCAAGTTGTAGTTGTATTATCCTGTTGCAACTGCTTCATTGAGCTCCAGTGGACATTTCAGGGAATATTCATAATGTTGATTTTTATCAGAGCCATTATTTCTATTAATCTATTCATTCTACTGGGGGATGATTATCCACTAATAGGAACTTAGTTCATTTGGGGAACTATGTCAGTGTAATTTTTCCTGAAAGTAAAAATGATCAATATAAAAATATTGATGTATTTTTACTTACACTGTATGCTGATGAAGTATTACTATGATGCATCCTATGTTCATACTCTCTTTGTTACACAGGGTTCTTGCCAAAGAATGTAGCTGGTGGCTTGCCACTCCCTGCACCATCACTTGCATCGCTGTGTAATGACAATACTCTCTGTCACCTGTATATGCCTCTCTACCTACTCGCAATCAGAGAATAGACCTGGCTTCCATAAACAGCTTTGTCATATTGGAAAAAAAGGATTTCCTTCAGTACCAGACTTCGGCACATGCTGTAAACCGAACACGGTCTTGCTTTAAAACATGTGCGGCTCATTTCAAGCACCACTCAGTCGAAACATTCTGGGGAGAACGCTGTTACATATCCATGAGATTGAGACAGCGGTGTTATGATGCTGCAACCACACAGCAACATTAAGAAAAGGTCATATTTCTATGAGGAGAGACTCAAACTGCGCATTCAGTTTCTGGTTAAGCTCTCAGAGCACTCACTGTTTGCTGTTTCTGGGCAACACTGACATTAGATACAGTGTGTGTCTATTATAACCGCCTGCTGTACTTACCTGGTGTGAGCTGAGTCACAAGCCCACGCATGCTCCAGGCTGCTTACTGTTATCCTGTTTCCCCAGAGAAAACAGCCTAATTTACCTTCTCTTACAATCTAGCCTGTAGCAACATTAATTAGCATGGGAGTCTGTTGAACTCTCAAACCCCTTCACAATGCAATTTACTATATTGACAAGTTTAATTAAAACCCCTTGTTACTGAAAATCCAATATCTCCCACCGCATA
This sequence comes from Conger conger, assembly GCF_963514075.1. Classification (NCBI taxonomy): domain Eukaryota; kingdom Metazoa; phylum Chordata; class Actinopteri; order Anguilliformes; family Congridae; genus Conger; species Conger conger. The sequence goes on along the minus strand of NC_083764.1, from coordinate 20,135,241 downwards.
CAGGAGATCATTATTGACAACAGGAATTGAGTTGAGTGATTGGGCAAAGGTGCTTGGTGAGCAGCAGTGCTTGGTGTATTCAGTACAGTATATTAGATAAAGTAGTCTTCCCACCCGAAGCTGCTGGGTGGAAAATCCTGTTACATTATGTAGGGCGGCCTGTAGCGTAGTGGCTAAGGTAAATGACTGGGACACACAAGGTCGGTGGTTCTAATCCCAGTGTAGCCACAATAAGATCCGCACAGCCGTTGGGCCCTTGAGCAAGGCCCTTAACCCTGCATTGCTCCAGGGGAGGATTGTCTCCTGCTTAGTCTAAGCAACTGTACGTCGCTCTGGATAAGAGCGTCTGCCAAATGCCAATAATGTATTGTAATGTAATGTAACATTACTGTTCCACCCAGGGAGGGCATGTTTCAAGGAACTGGGGTAACAGAGTCACATCAACTACCGGTAACTGTACCCCACCAACTCCAGGTCAATGGGCCTTTTAGCTGCACATGAAGTGTCTTCCTCTAACTGATTTCTGTATGAGCCTGACTTTTTGTGAAAAGAATACGAAAAGCAGAAAAGGAATAGGAACGAGAGAAGCCCTTCTAGCCTTCTAGATCTTGTCCTTGTTCACCACAGCTTTTCTTGGGAATGGGAATAGCAGGCAACGGTAATTGCGACTGAAGTCCCATCCACAATGTGATATTCCAGATGGTATGCAGTCTCTCATGTAAGCCTAATGCCAACTAACAATATCGCATAACTCACAAGGTGAATTAGCCCGCCAGTTTGCCTTCTTCAATAATATTGCGAAATTAGTATTGAGCAGCTGACAGAAGAACAGTATGAGTATAAATCTTTTCCCATCAGCACCTCAGGCTACTCTCAAGAACAAAATGTTCAATAAGACCAGACTGTGTTTGTTTGGATGCAATAACGTGCTGATGCATGCAGTGAAAATAACAATTCCAATTCATAAAATTAGTATCAAAGTGGCACTCAAAATGAATTATTTAAACAAAAAAAGTTAAAATCGATATCAATGTATTTTCACATTCTTTGATGAGGCAGCACGGATGGTGCAGTGGGTAGCACTGCCGCCTCACAGCAAGGAGGTCCTGGATTCGAATCCCCGTCGGCCGGGGCCTCTCTGTGCGGAGTTTGCATGTTCTCCCTGTGTCTGCGTGGGTTTCCTCCGGGTACTCCGGTTTCCTCCCACAGTCCAAAGACATGCAGGTTAGGCTGATTGGAGAGTCTAAATTGCCCATAGGTATGAGTGTGTGAGTGAATGGTGTGTGTGCCCTGCGATGGACTGGCGACCTGTCCAGGGTGTATTCCTACCTTTCGCCCAATGTATGCTGAAATAGGCTCCAGCCCCCCTGCAACCCTGTTCAGGATAAGTGGGTTAGGATAATGGATGGATGGATGGATGGATTCTTTGATAAAATGATACAAATATGCCTGGATTGTTCTTAACATGAAACAATCTGAATTTTTTTTTCCCCGCATACATCCATAATCCCTCCATCTCTGGCCGACTGCAGGGCTTCACTGTGTCCAGCCAACAAAGGGCTAAGTACAGCAGAGCTGAATGATAAACATCAGCTGTTATGGAAGCAGACTGCAAAGAGATCAGCACCGAGGGCAAAGAGGACTGTCACATGCACACACACACACACACACACACACACACACACACACACACACACACGCACACACACTTTTTGCTTCTTATTTTTATCTGGCTGTTCTGTCTGGTGTTAACAACCATGGGTTCCTCTAAACAGTTATCCAAGGATTGCAGAATGAAATTGGTTAATTTTCAACAAGAATGAGAAGGCTACGCAAAATCTCTCAATGCTTGAATCTACCTATTTCCACATGATTAGAAAATGGAAAATACATGGAACAGCTGAATTCAAGGCAAGGTCTTCAGATAGAAGACCAAGAAAGATTTCAGATAGAATGGCCTGAGACCTGGTGAGAAATTCACAGAAGAATCCACACTGCAAAAGAGCTGCAAACAGAGGCCTAGCTGTTCACAGGACAGAAAAATGTGCTTTGGACTGACACAACCAAAATGAACTTTTTGGCCACCACCAAAGAAGGTATGTTTGGGGAAGAAATGGCGAAGTCTTTGTAAAGAACAACATCTTGCCAATTGTGAAGAATGGAGGTGGATCCATTATACTTTGGGCATAGCTGGGGGCACAGGAAATATTGTGCGAGTGGAAGGAAGAATGGATTTCACCACATATTAAGAAATTAGAGAGGCTAATACCCAACCTCTCTAATGTTAGAGAGGTTGGGTATTCAAGCAAGAGAATGATCCAAAGCACACCTCAAAATCAACCATGAAGTACCTCCAGGAAAGATGGATGAAGGTTTTGAAATGGCCACCACAGTCTCCAGACTTTTTGAAAAGAAATTGTGGTGAGATCTCAAACATGCCATACATCTAAGGAGGCCAAAGAATATTTCTGAGCTAGAGGTGTTCTGCCAGGAAGAATGGGGAAAAATTCCAAAGGCGAGAATTGAAAGACTCTTAGCTGGCTACAGGAAGCGTTTGTTTGCTGTTATATATCCCCGAGGAGGAGTTACAAAGTACTAATTGACAGGGCTCCAAAACATTTGCATTTTCTTGCTAATATGAGGCCTGTGACTACTTCAAATCTATTTGCTTAAAGGTACAATAGGTAATTTCAGACTTTTAATGGTCAAGAGAGAAATTGCAGCAACAAATACGCTCAAACATTGAAACGCCATTGGCTGTGGCAATTTTCAACCAATGAGTTTGAATTATTGTTCAGCTATAGATGTTTTGGTAAAGAGAGCCAGCCCGTCAGTTGTTAAGGATTATAAACACAGGTAGAGGGCGAGTCAACATGTCTGTGAGCCTTTTTCAGTGATAGGAAGGGATTTACAATGGTTTTGTAACAATATTTTAACACAAAAATCTTACCTATTGTACGTTTAAATGATAAAGTGTTCTAAACAGAAACATTCTGCATATGCCTTTTGCGCATATCTCCAAACGCTTGATTTTGATTGTACCAAAGAACAAATTCAGATATGAAAAAAAAGATTAATAAGCACAGTTAAGTATCAGATTTCTTCATACGTGTGTCTAAATGAGGCCCATTGATTTAATCACTTGCCCCTATGTTTCGATTTGCATTTCATTGTACGTCGCTGTGGATAAAAGCATCTGCTAAATGCCTGAAATGTAATGTAATGTAATCCTGGCCAGTGTTATAGATTTCCACATGTTCGAAGCCTTGGTCCAGATCAGGTAATCTTCTGTAGTCTCTCAGTGGAACTCTGATTCCAAGGGCATACACCATTGAGACCCAGCAAGAGCTGCACATATCAGCTTGACAATGCCTATTATTTTCAGCCTCTCTACAAATAAAAAGACGAGATGCACTATGTGGGAGGCTTTCATCTACGGCTGGAAGAAATCCCAGGGCTACTGTAGATGAGGTCTTTAGCAGGACATGCAATGTGATTGCAAAGCATGGCGTTCCGGCACTGCAAATGTCAAAATCTGCATTTAAAACAGATTTTTTACAAAAAAAGTGTTCTGATTTGAATTATATCCTTAAGAGCAGTGTACCACCAGTCAATTTAAATTAGTTTATTTTTTAGGATCAATATTAATTTTTGTATATAATAAATGATTAGTGCCCATTTTCCATTTGGTGACTGTGATTAGGGCCCATTTCCCATTTGGTAATGGTGCTTTTGTGTTTAGTGCCCATGGCTTCTATGCCCTGTATACTGTAGGATCCGTCATTGTCATTTTTCGAAAGGCAGCATTTCAGCTTGTCAGTTTGACTGCACATTGGATGCTTTAAAGAAAATGGCATTTCAGGGAACAATGAAAATACACACCCTTTGTCAGTTATGTCTAGGCTATAAATACAACGCAACACATAATTCATGTTGAGTGTTTATCTCTGATGCACATATTAGCAAGTGCATTTGTGCAAATTAGCATGAATTAAACAATGTTTAAAACATGTTTCACCCAGAATGTATGCAAATGTAGCCAAAATGTCCACCCAGTAAGTTCTAATCAGGTCACTCAGCTATATGATTTTCTTGGGGTTCAGTTCTGCTCACAACATGTGCAGACAAACGCTGTTTCTTTTCAACTGTCAATCAGCCATCCAGTTTGTGCACAACAGGACTGCATTGCTTCTGGTGCAGGGGCAAGTGCTCGATTATACATTTTATTCTTTTCTCTTTTTTGTCTTTGTCTACATTAATCCTTCCCTACCACTCTGTGATATTTGACTATCTTCCACATGCATGCCCCCTCTCTCTCTCTCTCTCTCTCTCTCTCTCACACACACACACACACACACATACACACACCGTTTCTCCATTTTTGCCTATGTTAGTTTCTTTCATGTGGAGGTGGCCCCGGGGCCTCTGTGGGGGAGGTAGTGGGATGCTGTCTGCCGGTTGCTGATAAAAAGATGAGCTGGTCCTTAAAGTCCTGTGTGTACAGAGAAGCGTCACTGGGCAGCACTTTCAAGGAAAAAAGACAAGCTAACTCGACACAGCTGTGATCAGCCCAGGGGAACGGCCAGCCTGCGAATGGAGAAGAGTAGTGGCGAAGGCTTGTAGGATGTTGTTGTTTGAAGTGCAGTCATGAGCAAGCTTTTACCAGAGAATGTGAATCTACAGTAGGAGAAGGAGGAGGAGGAGCAGGAGCACTAGAGGGTCAAAGCCACGACTACTGTAAAAATAAAGCTTTACTGTAACCGGAGCTCTTAAGAACTGCATCAGGAATCACTTCTGAATGATCTGACAAATCTGTGATTTGAGACAAGCAGTTCTCCTAAAATATTGTGTTCAGTTGTGTGCTACCTGTGTGAATCTTTCTCCCTTGCCTTCCCTCAAGCTTATAGATATAGATAAATAGATCATTTCATTTATATAGCGCTTTTCTAGACACTCTAAGCATTTACAGTGATGAAGGGGATACTTGCCTCAACCACCACCAATGTATAGCACCCACCTGGGTGATGCACGGCAGCCATTTTGCACCAGAACGCTCACCACACACCAAAAAATATAATAAAGCTGTCTCTCTCTCTCTTGATCTCTCACATACACACCTTTGTTCCTTTGCTCTCTCTCTATTCATTTATTTGTATTAATTGTTTTTAACAGGAATGCTTATGTTCTGCTCCGACGACCACCATCTGCTTAAATTGCGTCCAGAGGCAAACACTTTTATTTTCACGGAAACTTTAGATGTGTTTTTGTTGCCATTAATTGATAGCCCTGTTAGGATTCTCTTGTTGTATTACCCGTTCATTAATTAACTCTCACATAGACGCAGGGGAGTGCACAAGCATGGAGAGCTGACAGACGGGCTAATTACAGATAATTGCTCTGCCAGGAGAGAGTAGACACACAGCAAGATACTGTAGGTCAGACTGTGCCAGTGGTACCTGCAATACAAAGACTGTCTGTCATCATGTCACTTATAGCTTTGGCCCTGAATGTTGTCACATTGTTGAAATACATTCATCATGCTACTTTGTATAATTGCTCTTTTTGCATGTAATATGGAATGTAGCATTCATACCCTGGTGACAAGTTGCAAGTTCCATTTTTTTATATGCATGTGTAGGTAGGTATAGGCCAAAAAAGCATTCTGATAAATGAAAGCAAATGAGATGCTTCCAGGCATCCATAATCGTATCCTGTACCTTTGGCAGGACCTTCAATGATGAAGCCAGTTCAGGAACAGTGTCGAAAGCCCTATTCGAACAGGATTTGTTTCTTCTGGGGAGGTTAGGTTATTTTGTGTATCACAGACGTACCTTGTGATATTAATTTTGTCCGAATCATCCAGGTCTGTTTTTCACTCACAACCTCAGTGAAAATCACAGGGGAAGTAATTATTATGTCTTCCGAACTGAAACCTTGATTTAACTGTGAGTTCCGTACATTTCTCTTTGTACATACTTTTTGACCGCAATCGGAGAGGAATTCTTTATTATTATCATACTAAAGCGTGGCAACACAAACTGGTCTGCAGGATATCATGGAAATTTTTGAACAATCTTTCACCAACTTCATTGGCATGGATAGCATAAAAAAACCGCTACCAGTTGTAATGCCTGCTGAGATCCCATTGTCATTAGCTGTAAAATAAATAAATACATGAATGAAATTAAATCAATGAAGAGAGTGCTATCCTGCAAACTGCTCCAATTGGCAAGTGTACTGACGGCTTTCTTTGCACGAGTCATCACATGGCATATTCCCGTCATTCGGGAAACTATTTCCAAATAGGGCTTAAGTGTCTGCATCGGAACTCTTAAGCGTCAGTATGGAAACAACATCCTCAGCGAAAAGTTGCTGTGGTCGGAAGTGAATACCCCTCAAGTGATGTAGGACTTGAGGGGTATTAAATAAATAATAATGTGGACATGAAGGACAAAACAGGATGCATGAAACAATACTAAAGCACAGAGGATGTAGATTCAAATTCCAGTGTGGAAAGATGGGTTTCAGGCATCATTTTAAAGTGTTGATAATGGGGGCAGACCTAATATGAAGGGGCGGGGGCATGTCTACCGAGGGCTGGGGTGGGCAACACCCACCCATAGATAAGCCTTGCCCACCCAGAGGAATCATCTGCCCATCCAATTAAAAATCATTATTTATAGCTATTTTTGTGAGTATTTGTCAAAAGATGCACCGCTTTCCTATTGGCCATTTTGAAGGTGTAGGTGTGCTTAGTCATTGCTTCTCATTAATATTGTCACCAAACCGCGACACTTCTTCACCTGCAGTACAGATGTGCAGTGAGTTCCACAAGAGCCAGCCACTGGCTATGTAGCAGACTACTGCGCTGGTAAGGGCCGGCTACTTTTGTGGGAGCAAAATGTGTGCTAGTGGTAGTGGTAGTGGTAATCCCACTCGAAATGTGGTTAAGTAGAGGAACGTCCCCACTTTTCTCCGTTCTGTCTTGCTGTTTTGACCAGTTATGCAGCATAGAAAAAGAATGGCGCTAGGTGCTGACAGCAAAAAAAATGTGTTTGCATGAAGGAAACAATCATAGCTAAGCTACAGCTTTATTGATCCTTGACGTTTGCATTGATATTGGCAATATAGCCTACTGGTAGCACGTGTTTTCCCATTTTCCCTGTTCTAGTGCAACTTTCACTTCGCCTTTTTACAGCTCCAAGAAGCCCAAACAAGTGCTGGGCAGTTACAAAAAACAACAACGTGTTGTTTTACTGCTGAAATTTGTGCGGTTCTCAGAGAACATCTCTTTGGTATCTTATGAAAGATGATGTAGTTGTACCTGCTTATGTAGGCCTATAGTGTATTAAGCTTGATCTCTCCCCAATTTGCACTTCTCAGCATCGCATGCTGTTCTTATCCATCCTTATTTTTATTGGAAGGGAGAGAAGAGAAAATATTTAAACCGATTGTAGACTTCATTGAGCAGTTATTGTGTGAATAAATTATGAAATTGGAATTAGAGGAAATAGAGGTTCCTAGGCAGAACTATCCTAGTTCATCATACAGGTACTGCTGCCTGACCCTGTGAATTATATTCTATTCTAGTCTACTGAAGATCCAAACCAAAATTTGCTCAAAAGTTTCCCTACCTAGTTTTCCTCCATAATTTTCCTCCCTAGTTTTCCTCCCTGGTTTCTTCTCCAGTTTACCCCCATTCTCAAAATTAAGCTACGCCCTTGTTTACACACCTTATTTAGGAAAAGCTACATTTTTGTTGTTGCCCACCCAAATAATCCAAATTCCCACCCAAAGATGACATCCTAGTAACACCTCTGCAAAGGGGTACCCTGCTTGAAAATTAAACTGCTTGAGCTAGTCATAAGCTGGTCTAGCTGGGAATGGGCTGGTCAACCAGGTAGTACTGGTAGCTTGTCTGAGCTGGTCGCAGGTTAAACAGATACCAGCTGTTTCAATACCTTTCATGAGCTGTTTTTTTTCAGCAGGGTAAACTATTCCATGGCCTCAGGGAAGTGACAGCAAAGGCACAATCACCCTTGCACTTTAACCAAGCCCATGGAATATAAAACAATATTTAATGAGAGGATCTACAATAAGTGACAGAGAGGTGGAACGGGGCCAAAAGAAATCAGAAATATAAAAAAGATCCGACCAATTCAGTAAAAAAAAACCTTGAAGTCAACTCTTTACCTTACAGAGAGCCAGAGAAGGGAGGTCAGTACAGCAAAAATGTGACAACAAAGTTTATCTGTTCATATGTAATCATGCAAATGTTTTTGGCATGTGATGTATGAGGACAACAGCCCTAGGTTGACAGAGACACCTATAATAGAGTCAAGGGGGCACAGGAAAAATTAGACCCTCTCGGTTTTGGAGAAAATGATTTGCTATCCAGCATTTGATGTCCTTGAAGCAATCAGAGAAGCTTCAGAGAACCCTTGGCACTAGGCTTCAAAAGGAGGTACAGCTGGGTAACAATGAAAGGAGATGTTGTATTTCTGAATGATAGAACTCTAGGGGAGCACATATAGAGAGAGAAGAATAAGATCTAAAATGGCTCCTCAGGGGACCCCACAGGTGATGGGAGCAGAAAACACTGAGAAAAGGTATTGACAGAAAAGGTTCTGTTCATTTTTTGAAATAAATAAATTTCTATTTTTTTTTCTCAATTAGTATATCATGGTCACCCATGGAAAAAACAGTACTGAGGTCCAACAAAATTAAAATTGCACAATTACCAGTATTCGCAGTCAACAATAAATCATTGAACACTTTCAGAAGAGATATTCTGTGATTCTGTACTATGGGGTGCTCTAAAACCAGATGAAGAAATGTCAAGGATTTTTTAATTAAAAAATACAGGGATCTGGAAAAGACAACTTTTTATATTTTGGAGATGGGTTCAATGTTATTGCAAAATGTGTCAAGGTTGTGTCAAGGTTAAGCAGTTAAGACCAGCTCCCAGCTTGACATGGTTTGACCAGCTCAAGCTATGTTTTGTAACAGCTGAGACAAAGTACCAGCAGTAGTTGGTTGACAAGCGCATACCCAGGTAGACCAGCTCATGACCAGTTTGACCGTCCTGGTTGACCAGCTCATACCCAGCTAGCTTATGAGATGGCATAGCTGGATTTTACAGCAGGGATAGGCATAGGTTTCGTATGACACACACACGTGCCCAAACAGGTATGTACATAGGAGAATCAGAAGGATCAAGGGCAGGAGGTGAGATGAGAGACCTTACAGTACATCATTAATCTTGCCCACATATCATTTCTGAAAATCTTTGCAGGTTGCAGAGAACACATTGAAAGTGTTACTCGCAGAGGGAAATGCTGCATTCGTTGTGCTAATGAAGACTCTATCTATGAGTTTTTGGAAGTAACATCAGAGAAATATTTTGCTCTTTCTGCCTTAACAGTTTCCTGGCATTTCGCCAGACAGTCTCTCAAGATGTCATAGGCCACTTGTAGCTTATCTTTTTCCCATTTCCACTCTGCTTTCTTGCAATCCTGTCGAAGAGCTGGGGTTATATCACTCAAGCCAGGGCTGTGCTTTGAGTCTAGGCCACCTGATTTTAAACATGGCTGCAGAGACAAGAATGTTTGAGCCGATGGAACCAACTTCTCTGCGCTGAAGTGAGGAGGGGGAGCCTCAACAGTGCAGGGGTTGGGAGTAGCTATGTAAGCATCTGACTGGCTGGCAGTAGATTAATAAAGCAATAGCAATGATCAGGGACGTGTGGGTTAGGAACTAGACAAGGCAGGGTGGCATCAAACACAATGGGCCTATGAGCCGACAGGCAAACATCTCATATTATAACATTACAGACTGGAAAGGCTAAGGACAAAGCAAGGTCAGAAGATCAAGTATGTGGCCATACCCATGCATAGGGCCACTGACCAACTGTGTGAGGTTAAACAAGACATAAAAACTTTAACCGAGGGTTTAGAAGGGCAAACAATAAGAATGTTAAAATCACCAACAATCAAGATTCAATCAGATTTATACACGATTGACGACATGAAATCAGAGAATTCCTGAATAAAGTTAGGTTTAGGAGGTGCAAAGCACAGGATTACGTTAATGGAATGGAGATGGCACATGATGGGAAGTGTGGGGTTTGTGATAAGAAGACCAGATGCACTCAAGATGCCTCCCCGTTTGCACTGTTTTCTGTGCTGCTTCTTTCAGTGGAGTGTCAGTGAATGCAACATGGGATGCAGCTAATCACAAAGACACTGATGCCTGGCCTGAGTGTCTATGTGATTAGCTGCATCCCATGTTGCAGTCAGTGTTTAATTACCGGAAATCAAAATGCGTTTTGGGGTCAATACGCCTGATTTTGATAGAGCAGGTCATAAATAAATATCTAATAAAATGTAACATGAACATTAGCCTGCAAATAGCTTGATAAGTGTCCAAGAAGGGAGTAAATAGTTGCAGATAGCCAGTGTTGTTTGTTAATTAACCAGACAGACAATGAGAAAACAATGCGTAGTGCCAATGCCAAAGAATGATTAATTAAAATAATTAAACCAACATGGAAAAAATAAGTTCCTGAACTACATTTTGGAGGGGATAACAACTTTTTTTTTTTATGGGTTGATATTATTAACAAAGGACACAGAGCCATGTGAACAGTCTGTGGCATATGTTTTTTCTCTTTTTTTTTTTCTGTTAACTGAATACACTGGCCTTTATCCATGGTGACTGTTGGGAAAACTCACTGTCACTGTTGATAAATGAGACCACTGGTGCTGAAAAAAGAAACGCACCCATGCGGAGCGAATTAGAATGGCATTGTATCAAATTCTCACATCAATAGCCCTGCGATTCGGAGGTTTATATGAGGATATAACAAGCTAACTGACCCTCAGAGATAGCACGGTACTGTGCCTCCGCTGTACCGTCCCCCCCTGAGAATATTTTTTTCATATCAAGGCAGTAATTTGCTGAATTAGGTTTTAGAAGTGTTGACTCGGAACAAAACGTTGCAGACACTGCAAGCCTCCATGACCAGGACTAGGCACTTATATGTACTCACAGAATAACTACTGCTGCTACTACTACTATGACTACTACATCCACTACTGTGACTAGGACTATGACAACTACTACTACTGATATGACAATTAAGAAGATGAAGGGACAGCTGCTTCTGAGAGTAATATTGAACTGGCTTGTTTCAATTTCTGGACAAAACAGGTACAATGAGCAAACAACTATTAAATTCTGTAAACATATCTCCCAGGCTCCCCATCATGAATCAAACTCTCAAATGAGGAGGTCTCAGAATGAGATGTGCAGAACAGTGTGGGCACTGAGCAACAGAGGTAGAGGTCAGTAAATAGATCAGATGTATTATTAACTTGAAAGTAGCTGCCCTACTAGGTATTCATTTTCTCTTGGTTAACAACTGTATTTACACAGATCACACGTTCCATAAAAGCCAACATGAGGGATCAAGCGGAATCAAGTATGAGATGCGCAATGTCTGTTGAGAGACTGGAGTCAGGTGAAAGGTTGTGTCCCTCACATTTTCCATCAAAATTGCAGAACGGTCAGCGCGGTTGATTCGATTCGAATGTGTACAATTATGAAAGCACGAGAGGGGTCCTTAATTCCTTAATGCATCAGTCCCACACCTGATGCGTGAGGCCTGAGGTCTCTCTGATTAGTTGAGCTGGTGAAGTGCTTGGCAAAGCCTGCTCACACTGTGAACATCCAGCATCCGGGCTGTGTGGCCCTCCTCTCTCTGCCTCACCTATTTTGAATAACAGTTTGCGTACGGTCTTCAAATCTGGGTTTCTCAGCAACCAGCCCAGACGAAGGTCAGCCTTCCTTGCTGTAGACAGCAGTGCTGCCGACAGCATCAGGGTTTAAACACTCATCTAGAAAGCTTCTTTTTTCTTTTCTTTTTTCAATTTGCGATGAGGAATTGGCTCTGTGGCACCGAGCGGCGAGAGTCTGCCCTCCTGTGAAAATGTCCCACATTCCTGTCCTGTGAAAACGGTCATGTGACAGCCTGCCAGAAAGCAGACAAGTTCGCATTCTTCTGGATGCCTCTTGCTGCCAAACTGATGACATTTCCTACAGTAATTCTCCCATTCTGTGATTGAAAATGGGTAGGCTAAGTTTACCTCTTAAAACTTTTGATTAGCTGCCTTAGTCTCTCCTGCTCCTGGGTGACATACTGTATAAGGTCAGACTGACTTTTCTCTGTTCCTTTCACCTAAGAGATGTTTGCACTGTGATATTACAAGTTTCAGTTCATAATGGCTGCTGTAGCACAGACTTCACCTTGGCAAATATAAAAACGATTGTGTCCCATCTTTTAAAATAGCACCTGGGGCTTTTATTCAATCGATGACTGGCTTTAGTGTGTCATCACTCCTTCAGGAGGCATTTGTGTGTCTTCCTTCCCTTGTCTTCTTGCTAGGTAGTCTCTTTGAATTTAAATTTAAATTGAAGTTAATAAGAGTGCGTAAAGTACATCTTCTGACGCACCCCATTGACACTGATTTGTTTGAATTGGCTCTATCTGTGGCACAATTTGTTTGTTCAAATTGTGGTCAACCACCAAGAAGCAGGTTATTTCACGTTCTACACATTTGAACAGCTAGATATTAGGTTGAAGATGCAAACACTGTATTCCAGAGAATTCCCTGGAAAGTCTGGTGCCAAAAGTCTATACCTGATCATTATAGCAAGTGCCTTGTTACTGATCCTTAAAGGGATATTTCACTTTGGTATAACATAAGTACTTTTGTGGAGCTTACCCGATTGGATTTGCATTGCCTGAATACTTGCAAAGTCAGCTGTCCCTGCTGACCGTTAACAGCATAGGCATTCCTTCTGGTTGTCAGGCTACCAATTTGCTCCCATTAATTTTCATTCAATGTAAATACAATAGAGTAGGTTTTACAAAATTATGTGTAATACCAAAGGGAAATATCCCACAGGAAATGAGAGCTAGCTTGGTTGACAATGCTACTAAAACCAAAGATTAATGAAGCATTTCATAGAGCCAAGTCAGAAACTGGCAAGGCATACGGAATTGGATTATATTAAATGTGACTACCTGGTTCACAGAAATAGGGACATGAAAGAGCAAGTTAATTATTTGGAAATAGACTTCTCTTTTTCCCTCCGGCTCCCAATATTGAAATATGATGCAATGGTCTGGTGAATACTGTTTCATTTTCCATCCTAATTGCAATGCAAAATCTTTGAGGTAAAATCATCTTTACTGTCTGTGTTGTCACTTGGGCTTCTAAGACTGCCTAGCCTTAATCATGTGGTGTGTGGCTCACAGAGAACTAAGAACAGTGACAATTAATAAGCAAGTACTCAAACCTAATGAGTTAAAAATACTACAATAAAGAAGTGGGATCAGTGACATTGACTTGTTGTGGGTTCAGCTCACAGGTGTCATTATAACATAAAATAATATAACATAACATATACGCATGCTATATTATAACATAATAGCAAAAATTGAAATCTGTGGGTGACTGTGGATGAAATATCTTTTTAATTTAAATTACTATGTAAGAGCCTTTCTACAATCTGGAATTACACTCATTTTTTCCTGAATACCATTATTTGCTTTCCAGAAAAACCAGGAAAAGAAGCTAATTAACGGAAATGTTTTGCTTAAACAGCCTTCCACAGTTTCTCCAGTATGAGTATACCTGATGTACTGGATATGGGAACGTTATTCAAAATGTGATACAGCATTTATCACATCAATCTATCCATTTAATTTGATTTGGTATTGCACTCCATGAAGGAATTGTTAGAGATTGTCTCAAAGTGAATCTGTCAGTATCTTACTCCGTTTGACATTTTAAATCATTCAAGTCATGGCAGACACAAGATTGGTTATCATATTATGGTACCAAAAGGTAAAATCCTTGAGAGGGATAGTAATAGAATGGATGAGATGTGATCAATGCATACTAGATTTGTCCCCTCACAAGTGTATACAGTTAAATGAAAATGTCTATTGGGAGAATGAGAAACCAGAAAAAAGTTACAGTATATAGAGGAAACGCGGCAGTGTCCTCAGTCCCTTGCAAGATAAACTGTAGCAACCAATGCACTTTGTTTTGGGAGATAATTGCTTTGAGCTGACGCGACTTGAGCGGAAATTGCAAAACAATTAGCACAGTTAGCAGCATGAACAGGTTAATGGGAGGAAAACAAACAATGTGTTTGAGAATAAAACCGGGCTGCTGATGTGATTGAGGTTTGCTTTATGTTGCACAGTCATTGACAGATGTTGCGTATGTATATGACAGAGGGTCATAACCTGTGGGATAAAGAGAAGGAAGAATCTAGAGAGAGGAAATGGAAACAATAATCCCCCATGGAGCAGGTGGTTGCCAGTAGGGGAGTGATACCATTACAGTACAATAATTCAGCACCCACCGCCTTCGGAGAAAACCTGTAGCAGTTGAACACAGGAAATGTGTGAAATTTAAAAGGAAGCAAAGTTAGTTGATCATGTCATCCAACATCAATGCGTCTTGGCAGGTGGCTGTTGTGCTGTTTCCCTTGACAGATTTAGCCCGGGGTTCAAAGGCAGGGCAGGGAACCTGTGAAAACACGCTCTCATAAAGGAGCGTGCCTGTGACTGTGCCATGTCCAACATAGAGCAGAGCGAACATGCTGAGCTGACAGACGTTTCTGTTTCCTCTCTTCTCCTCTCCGCAGGTTCCAGCGTGTGAGTTGACCATGGACAAAGTGCTCCGTGGCCTGCTGCTCCTGGGAACCGTCGTGACCATGGTCCATGCATGCCCCAAATACTGTGCCTGCCAGAACCTGTCAGAGTCTCTGGGCACCCTCTGCCCCTCGAAAGGCTTGCTGTTCGTGCCCCCGGATATCGACCGACGAACGGTGGAGCTGCGGCTGGGTGGAAACTTCATCCTTCGCATCACCCAGCAAGACTTCGCCAACATGACGGGCCTGGTGGACTTGACCCTGTCCCGAAACACCATCGGGTTCATCCAGCCCTTCTCCTTCTCCGACCTGGAGACCCTGCGCTCGCTGCACCTGGACAACAACCGCCTGACGGAGATCGGGCCGGACGACCTACGAGGGCTCATCAACCTGCAGCACCTCATCCTCAACAACAACCAAATGGAGCACATTTCAGAGCGGGCCTTCGAAGACCTGGCGCTGACGCTGGAAGACCTGGACCTGTCCTACAACAACCTGCGAGGGCTGCCCTGGGGCTCTGTGCGGCAAATGGTCAACCTGCACCAGCTCAGCCTGGACCACAACCTCATCGACTACATCCCCGAGGGCACCTTCACCGACCTGGAACGGCTGGCCCGGCTGGACCTCACTTCCAACCAGCTGCAGAAGCTGCCTCCTGACCCCATCTTCGCCCGCGCCCAGGACACGGTGGTGCTCACCACGCCCTACGCGCCCCAGCTGTCCCTCAGCTTCGGTGGGAACCCTCTGCACTGCAACTGCGAGGTCCTCTGGCTGCGACGGCTGGAGAGGGACGACGACCTGGAGACCTGCGCCTCCCCTCCCAACCTGAAGGGCCGCTATTTCTGGCACATCGCGGAAGAGGAGTTCCTCTGCGAGCAGCCCCTCATCACTCAACACACCCACAAGCTGCTGGTCCTGGAGGGACAGACCGCCAGCATGAAGTGCAAGGCCATCGGAGACCCCGTGCCCACCATCCACTGGATCACCCCCGACGACCGCCTGATAGGCAACTCGTCTCGGACCGTGGTGTACGGGAACGGCACGCTGGATATCCTCATCACCACGTCGCAGGACTACGGTACCTTCACCTGCATCGCGGCTAATCTGGCCGGAGAGTCCACCGCCACCGTGGAGCTGTCTATCGTCCAGCTCCCGCACCTCACCAACGACACGGGCCGCCCCTCGCAGCCAAAGTCCCGGCTCTCCGACATCACCAGCTCCACCAAGACCACCAAGGGAGAGCCTAAGGCTCAGCCGGAGAGGGCCGTGTCGGTGACGGAGGTGACCGCGGTCTCAGCCCTGGTCGGGTGGACGGTCAGCAAGGCGGCGCCCAAAGTCAAAATGTACCAGCTTCAGTACAACTGCTCTGATGATGAAGTATTGATCTACAGGTAAAGTGGGAAACAGGGCTACAATGAATGGCAAATAGGATAGAAAACACTTATTGTCCCCATGGGGCAAATTTGTCTCACCGCATTTGCGGGATATAGGCCGGTGGTGACAAACAGGGCAGCAAAACACAAATTACAATGCACTATTATGCCCACGGTTCAATAACATTGTACACAATGAATAACAATGTACACAATTTACTATGGTGATGGATGACTTCTCCGTCAGCGAGTAGTTCTGCATATCCAGTGAGGTGCTGAATAGAAAACAACAGTTTTTTATTGTTTTTATGTTCATCATTTGACATCTTATTAACTGAAAGGTCTCCCATATTCCCTTGCTCAGTAAACCTTAGGAAAGTGGAAATTCCTCAATTCACTGAGTTAAATAGTCTGTCAACCTGGTTACAGTCCATAAGGCATATATTATAGATAACCATGCAGAACATTTTGAAATTAATATGAAACCAGCCAGGATGGAAATCCAGGCACTAAATAGGATTTCATTTATCATTTTAAAATCGGGTGAAAAGTGTGGTGTTAAATTTTAATCCTCACCATATTAGATGTAACGCTTTGTCACACTCCCTTTAAACCTGATCTCACACCTTTTTTAGTGATTTGTTCAAGCCATCAAAGCGAGCAGCAGTCCACTACTTCTCCGCGTATTGCTTTTCAAATTTGTGAAAGTATTGTCAAATTAATTTTGGCAACAACAGTATATGGAAAATAAACGTAGGAAATTGCCAGGGTATCGTATTTGGCCCACACAGGCTGAGTAAAATGTTCGTACAGCCTTGTCTTTATGATAGAAAGGCACTATTTTCTGGTAAACCTATTCAGGTTCCAGAGAAACGCACACATAAGTTGAGTGCTTGCTGTCATGGTACACCTGATTATAGCATAGTGGCATATGGCATTACCATTTTTATTATGATCTTCTGAGGGAAGTTAGGGCGGACATGAAGTGAACAATTTTTATTTATTTATTATTATTGTGTGTTGAATTCAGCTGCCTAACATTGAACATTTAAGAATACTATGCACAGCATTTGCTTAAGGGTAAACATGCCTTGATTAATTCCCCATAAAACTGAGCCAAGTGGCAACTTACATGTATAGAGACTAAAAAATGCTAATAATTAACACCAAATAACGCTCAACAACTACGAGTAATTTAATTGCTCCTTTTCTCAGCACAAGTAAACTAACAGTAATTGCAAGCTGGTTTTGCCCCTGAAGTGACAGTACAACAAAACCTCCTGAAACATGTTTCTGAAACGATTTGTGATCAGAGTGAAGATATTCACATATCACTCACATGAAATGAGCCCCAGACCCATATAAAACATACAGTGCCCATACAAAATCAATTTGAAGGGCATTGGCATCACCAAGGTGTTAAGGGTCAAATATAACATGGGGGCTTCACAGCTGAACACATATATCTCTCCGATACTGTAATGTGCTGATACAGTCGAGCAAGATGAAGTGGCACAAAAGATTTGCAACTGGAACACAGTAATGATGCCATTCATATGAATAGTAAATGCCTGTGGTAAAGCACGGATGCAGTTATGGAGAATTATGCATCTATTTCATACATATTGTAATATTTTACCCTGTACTGCAATGAAGCCTCTGAGCCACACTTTACCTCGTGATGACCCAAGTGTCTCGCAGTTGATAATGGCATGGCCACACGTCTTGTGGACGCGGTCCATTCTGTGCTATATTTAAAAGCAGCGTGTTCAGGGGAGCTCCGGTGTTGGTTGTTATTGGCTCACACCCAGACGAGACTGTGACAACAGAACAGTGTTTAAAGACAATGGCGTGGGACTCCCGTTTGTTTATGGAACTGAACTCTTGGCCTGAAGGCACTGCTGTTGAATGCTTAAAGCAGTGGTTTGTTTGTCTGGGTGCAAAGCAAGGCAATGTCCTTAGAAAGAAGGTAAGAAAATATAAATGGATACAATGGGAGCTATGAGTGTCACACTGGGCCAACCATCTGCTGAGCAAAAAGCTGACAGAGAAGCTTCCTATTTTGCAAACCCTGAAGAAGTTTGTTGTTTTTTAAATGAAATATCTGTGCATATTTTATTTAAATCAAGAAAGGGGCCCAACAAATCCATTAGTACGTACTATACTTTGGCAGCTCCTACAGAATATATAGTAGTTGCAAAATTGGTTATGTTCCCCAAATGAAACAGCATTTGCCATTTCAAGTATTCCCAGTGAGAAAATATATTTTATGTTTTTTTTCTAATTGGCATTGCATTAATATTAAAAGGAAAATACCAATCTTGGCCAGTTCCTATCCAGAGGCAGTTTTTTTTGGACTTGCTCTAATTATTGTTGTTGCCCCATGCTGTCTGGTGAGAAGAAACCTAAATTGCATTTGCTGCCCGAAGTCATTTTTATGATAAGCATTGCCTTGTATTTTCCTGAATTCTGCCTTGTTCCAATGTATTTGAATGGAACTAGTTTAACCCATTAATGCTGACAGTCTGAAATCAATCAAAATGAACCGAAAGGAACGACAGCCCTCTGGGAATAGGTCAGCAAGCTTGTTCTCTGCACAAGACACTTAAAATGGAAATATGAAAATATTCAATATTCAGATTCTGCATTGTGGTGTGGGGTGAAAGTTATGTTTGATTAATGCTTAGTTACAGCACTGTGAGTTGGAATCCCAGGAGTGCCAGAACAACAGCTGACTGCTGAATATGAGTAAAACATTTAAGAGCCAAGCTGTGTGGAACTGCACATTGGGTGTAAACGGAGTGGAACAGAGGAAAGGCAGTGACCATACTAAAGCGTATGCTGAAGACATTCTATTATTTTTGCATATGATAATTTAATAGGTACATAATTGTTTGAAGTTTTCTAAAAGTTAGTTATTGGAGGTATTACTATTTAAAGGACCCCAGATGGTGTTTTTCTACTTGTGCAAAATAATGAATTGCCCTTACTGGTTTATAAATCTTGGGTTATTATCTCTCAAAACAGCACTAGTGATTTCCAAATTGTGTACTTGTACTTGATGTATGTCACTAGGGAGTACTTATGTTAAATTATGAAATGTGACACTTTTCTGTCATTTGTATATCAGTGAATGATGTTTGAAACACTGAAGAACAATGGACACTTCCAAATGTAAAACTTCTGCTAGGTTTGTTTAAAATGTTCATTAGAATACAGGGTAGAACCATCAATTTCAACACCTTGCAACCAATATTGAGTGTATTGCCAAACTATTTTCATCATTCACTGTACATTGACTATTTATCTTGAAATAGCGAGTATTAGGAAGGAACCCCCTGTGCTAGTACATACAATATATGAGCACTGTCGTCACATTTCTGAAATATATTAATGTGATTTGTATGGAATGTGTGGAGTGGAGTGGAATGGAGTGGAAACTTAAAAAATCCTGTATAGTGAGCTTTCTACATCCACATCTGAGTCTGATATCCAGGTTTGACGCCAATGTCAGGAAAATAATAATTTGGTGAAAGTGTACAGGTAGAGAGGTACATAGATAACCAGTTGTGATAGACTAAGACAGGGGTGTCAAACTCCAGTCCTGGAGAGCCACAGTATTTGTGGTTTCCTTTCAATCAGCAGCCAATTAAGGCCTTGAGAACAAGGTGTGTGGACTCTTTAACCAATGAAAGACTTGAAATGTATCTGTCGTGCTGAAACACACCAAAAACCAGCAGACACTGCGGCCTTCCAGGACTGGAGTTTGACACCCCTGGACAAAGAAGAAAAACATCTTTTTTGTCAAATGCAAAAGCTATTAAATGCATTATGTAACCTCTCAAACAAAGTGGACAGATAGCCGTATTTGTCCTGTTTTATGGGCAGATATGACAAGGGATATTTCAAAGCTGGCATTTACAGGCTCTTGGAGAGCCCACTATTGGTATTATGCCAATTGAAGTCTCAAAATGGATGTTCATGGAAGGTGTTTCCATTACAATTGTGCAAAGCTCATTGAACATTTGTTCACTAGCATTCGGGCTATTTGCTATTTTAAATCTTCTCTTGTTACTTTCTTTTCTTCTTTTTTAAATGTCTTTCTGACCTCCTGTACTTGGTGGTAAATATTATAACAGATGGCTTGCAGACCAACCAATGCCGCTTCTTAGAATCTAGAATATATTAAGACCCATGGACATGAATGCTGTAATTCTGTTTCATGTGAGAATAACTGGCAGGAGTTAAAACAGCACCAGTTTTATAGCACCTTTTTTTAACACCTTTTATATAGGAAATGTGTCAGAAGGTATTTTTTCTACAATTGCACAGTGATTAAGTGCGCATGCCAAACTTTTAGGCCATTGAAAAATTATAAAATTGATTTTACTGTTCCCTGGTTTTGTATTTACTGCAAAGCAGACATGGAATTCAAGAAATATTTAATCGCTTTGCCATTCATCATATTTCTATTTATCTATCTATTCTATTCACCCGATTGTTTAGTTCGGTGATTTTTATATTCTCCTTCCTACTTATGTATGAATAGTTCATGGTAAATGGTCGGTATTTATATAGCGCCTTTATCGAAAGCGCTGTACAATTCTTGATGCTTCTCATGCACCCATACACACACTCACACACCAACGGCGATTGGCTGCCATGCCAGGCACCAACCAGCTTTTGTCAGGAGCATTTGGGGGTTAAGTGTCTTGCTCAGGGACAGTTCAACACACCCAGGGCGGGGGATCGAACCAGCAGCCCTCCGACTGCCAGACGACTACTATTACCGCCTGAGCCAATGTCGCCCCTAATGGTGTGCTCTCTTTTTTTTCTCCCTTTTCTTAAAGGATGATCCCAGCATCGAGTAAAGCCTTCCTGGTGACAAACCTGGTGTCGGGAACTCAGTATGACCTGTGCGTACTGGCGGCCTGGGAGGACACTGCCACCACCCTGACTGCCACCAACGTGGTGGGATGCGTGCAGTTCTACACCGGGGACGAGTACCCGCAGTGCCAGTCTCTCCGTAGCCACTTCCTGGGTGGCACCATGATACTGGTGGTGGGCGGGGTGATAGTCGCCACCCTGCTGGTCTTCATCGTCATCCTGATGGTGCGCTACAAAGCCGGCGAGGACGAGCCTCCATCCAGCAAGCTGCCCAGCGTCAGTGACACCTACTCGCAGACCAACGGCGGACGCATCCTGCGGAACGGCCTCCTTCCGGCCAAGACCAAGCCCAAGGTGACCATGAGGAACGAGGTGGTGGAGTTCAGGTGCGGCTCTCTGCAGAGCAGCATCTCCTCCTCCTCTTCCTCTTCATCCTCGGACGGGCGCGGCGGTGGCGGCGATGATTGCAGCCGGGAGGGGACGCCGTCCGGCAAATGGAGGACCTCCTCCTCCGCCAAGGGCTGCCCCAACCTCGACCACTTGCTGGGGGCCTTCACCTCTCTGGAGCTGCGGGGCCAGAGCAGGGACCCGGTGCCCGCCGGGGCTGGCCTGGCCGCATCGACGGCGCCGCCGACCGACAAGGAGCCCCTGCTGGGCCGGACGATGGACTCCACGCTCAGCAGGCTGCTCATGCTGCCCCTGGACAGCAAGCCCAAGAGGAGCCACTCTTTCGACATGGGCGACGTGGTCACCTGCGCTGAGGCCCCCTCGCAGTTCTCTAGCTACCCCCGGAGGATTAGCCGCATCTGGACTAAGAGGAGCCTCTCGGTGAACGGCATGCTCCTGCAGTATGACGAGGAGGGAGAGGCGGAGGGGAGCAAGGGGACTCCCGACAGCTCCGAGTGGGTCATGGAGAGCACGGTCTGAGAGGGAAAAGCAAGGTTCGGCGTCGTGAGGAGGACAGGGAGAGGCGCGACGGGAAGACTCGGCCTTCTTAAGACGGGGTCGGGGAGGAGCCGCGTTTGACGTAAAACCCTGCTGGAGCAGTACTGTCGCCCTCTCCCGCCCCCCCCCTGTCCCTCGTCCCCATCCCCCACTGCATGAAGTTCATCCATGTTAATCCTGTCAGCCTTCCATCGCCATGTGACAAAGATTAAGTCCGAGGTCAGCCTTGCCCTATCGCGCTGGTTGCATCGCTGACAAAGGCCAGCTAGGAAAACTCACTGGCCTGGTGGGTGTGCGTATATGGGGCAGGGAGAGAGGTGGTTGAGAGAAATGGGAGAGAACTGAAACACGCCAGGGTCAAGCTGGCACGACTGCAGGCATTCCGGTGGAAAAACATGTTACGCTGACGGACGTCCCCCTATCACAGTGCTTCAGACTCTTGATGCAACTTAAAAGCAAATGTAATTAAGTAATTTTATATTTATATTTAAGTTTTCGATTTTATAGGAAAAAACGCACATCAAGACAGACTGCTTATTCCTTCTTTTGAGATTGTTTTTCTTCACAAAAGTTGGATTTTGTTGGCTTTCGTTATTTTCCTGTTGGTTTCCTTTTAATCCATAAAGAGTTATCGCATGTCAATATGGGTCCCATTGAAAATTTCCCCCGGACGATTTGTGATTGCAAGCCCCTTTGATGACTCCAGTGTGTGAGTGATGAGTCATGATAATTTTACTTCAGTGACAGAAGCACAGCTTTTCACTTTTCCCAATGCTGTTTTTGTAATACAATGTGAAAACATTAAGAAAGTGTCATCAAATGTATGTCTACAATATGGATTAAGGACTGGGATATATTAACAGATTTTAAAACAAACTCAATCATGGGAAATTACAAAATTGTAACATCTGGATTTTATTTTTCCTAAAATTATCATATTTAAGATCACACATATTCAAGGCATTATACTAGCTTCTCATGGACTACTGACTACACCTGAAGACTACACAGACACAAAATACAATTATAAGAATTATGATTGGTGATCACTGGTGATTTTTGATCATGGCACTTTATACAAAATGTCATATGTAAGAAATGATAATTTATATTTTCTAATCAAAAGAATTTCTTTTTTGAAATCTAATGATTTTTTTTTTATTTTGTACAAAACTTTTATGAACACAATTCTATCAGATACAATACAAATAAATCCCAGATGTCAGTTGCTGAAAATATATAAACATAAGATTGTATTACTTACATTATGCATTCATACATAGGCACGTACATACATTCTGTACACATATACATCGATATTTATTTAGTGATGTACAAGACTTATTCATGGACACAAAGCATATTTAAGCAAATATTAAATATGTTTTGTTTGTATATTTGCCAATTTGTTGCAAGTGGGAGCAACATCTGATTTGTGGCAATATTAAGTGACCCAGTCCGTTTGCCACTTTCTGTGGTTTCTCTGTGGTCTCTCTGTTTATTATTTTTCTTGTACAGTTCTGTATATTCACATTTTTGTATGATAATTGAATGGGAGTGTATGATGGGGAAACTAGTCGTATTTTAATTTTCTTGTTCAGCAAAAAGTAAAAAAGTGCTTAAACTGTATTGTTACAGTACAGCCTGTCGGTGTGTGTGTTCTCATCTGGAGTTGTAGAAAATGTTTGTGGTCATACCTTTTGTTTTGCTACAAAAAGATAAATATCAAGAATTCCTAACTCTGGCTTGTCATTGTCAATCTTTCATGGCTTGGAACAAGTGTATGTCATGCTTTTAAGCCAGCCGTGTTCATTCAATGCTTTACTGTCCAAACCATCTATTCATTCTGACTGTATTATAATACCGTGTTCTATTATGTCTGTGGAATTCCCGAAAAGGGCATAATATTCAACAATGCATTGAAAATGGCAAGAACAATGCCTGGGTGTCATTGGTTTAGAATCTATTCACTGCACACATTCCAAGCATCTACTTTAATTTGCTAGAGTATCCATCTATATCTATACAAAGTCCACCTTATTCACAATACCATCCCTGTGTAATAAGGTTACTTATACCATTGTGGGGGCAGGGTATAAATTAATCTATAAAAATATACATAATTTAAGGTATAAAATTAATCTCTTTTTTAGGAATAAAAACATGGCAGAGTGAGGACCCCATAGATAGTGGATGGGGCCTATTCAGGAGGGCAGCCTTGTGGGGTGCCCTATAAAATGTGGAGACTGTTGGGGAGACTGGTGTTGGTGAGAACAGTAGTACGTAGAAGAAAGTAGCCCTGCAAGTTTTTGTCTGCACCGTGCAGCTGGCCTGTGTCACACACTCAGAAAAAAATACTCTTTGGCTTATCTCCATAGAGGAACCCTTTATAGTTCCTTATGGAACCCTCTATCTTAGGTGTGAAGTGTGAAAGTTTCCAGACAAAGAGCCATTTTGTCTGACAAAGAACACTTTAACTAGACAGGAATCACAGGGTTCCTTTTGGAGCCATTATTTTAGCGTGCATACACCAGCCTAAGCACTGTCCTCTTTAGAAAGCTAGGGGACAGGAGGTTGGCCACAGCCAAGAATAAGACCTTAATTCACATAATCTGTCAGAAAAGGTACTTAAAGCGGCACTGCGTAAACAGGGCCTGTGTTTGGCAGCTGCAGGAAAGCTCAGTGACAACCGTGCCTCCAGACCTTCTGCATGGCCTAACATACACTTACTGAGCACTTTATTAGGAACATTTTTACTTTATTTACTTATTCATTTGATTATCTAATCGGCCAATTGTGTGGCAGCAGTGCAATGCATACAATCATGTAGATACGGGTCAGGAGCTTCAGGTAAAGTGACATTGACCGTGAAATGATTGTTGGTGGCAGACAGGGTGATTTGAGTGTCTCACAAACTGCTGATCTCCTGGGATTTTCACACACACACTAGTCTCTAGAGTTTGCAAAGAATGGTGCAAAATACCAAAAGAATGCAGTGAGCAGGAGTTCTGCAGACAGGAACGCATTGTTAATGAGATGGAAGGTGACAGGAAGGTGACAGTAATGCAAATAACCATGCACTACAACAGTGGTATGCAGAATAGCATCTCTGAACACACAACGGATCATAACTCCAAGTCGATAGACTACAGCAGTTGAAGTCTAATAAATACCTAATAATGTGCTCTGTGAGTGTATATGATAGCTTGACCTTTTCACTGCTGAATTCCATGAGTATGAACTTTGTTAACAATTCAGAACTGCAAGCTATTCAAAAGAGAAAGTAATCAAACGTCCCTTCAGAAATCACCTCCCACGCAACTGTCCTTCTTGCTTTGACAAGCTTGGACTGCTCTCCCACACACACACTACTCCCCAGAAGGTAAACTTGACTCAACAAAACGGATATAAGAGAGGAGCACGTCTCTTTACATGTCAGACAGCTGCAGAGCTTTTGCAATGAACTCATACCTAGCGCTTCTCATAAGCAATCTTCTGCAATGTTGGATTTGTTATCTGCAATACTTGATCCGGAACCCATCTCTTCATAAACGTACCTCCAAGAATATAGGTATCATATTGTAAGGCATTTGTAGCAAATCCTCACTGCCAGCCTTTCACAGAAGTAGCCTAGGATAGTGGCCTTGGCCAGCATCTGGCCAGCAACAATGGCAAAACAAACAATACCGTGCAGCCTGTGACCATTTAACGTGCTGCATTATCGACACATACACAATTAAATGCCGCATATGCAAGTGAATCTATCGTAAGGCAGATTAGTCAGTGGGTGTTTGTTAACTTCCGGGGTTTTTTTCTTCTGGTTGAAATTATAAGGCTGCGATTAAGCATTAAATGTTGATGGGCTGCTGTTTACAATGCCAAGATTCTATTTGATGAATGTGAATATGGCCTTCTTCTTATTCGTGGTGTTGGGTGTTGGGGAGAGATCATACAGTTGAGCAGGAGATAGGTAAATGGCTATTATGAAGGACAATAAGTGATGTTTGGCTGTCTCTTGGCATTATGCATTCATGCATTGGCTAAGGTATATGACTGGGACCCAGAAGGTTGGTGGTTCAAGCCTGGGTGTAGTTGGTGTAGCCACGATAAAATCCGCACAGCTGTTGGGTTCTCAAGCAAGGCTTTAAACCTCACATTGATCCAGGTCTAATCAATTGTAAATCACTTTGAATAAAAGCATCATCTAAATAACAAATTATTATAATTATTACTATTACTGTTATTATTATTATTATTATTGTTATTGTTATTGTTATGACTATTATTATTATCATGTAAGAGAGCAGTGCTGGTGGCATAAAGCAGAGAACCTCATTCCTCATGTCTACAATCCTCTGCAAACTCCTCCTCATGCCTGTTTACCACAGGTTTTGACATGAGGCAGTATAATCATTACATACATTTACACAAGGAAATAAGAACCTTGTCTCATGAAATAATTTAGTTTTTCAATGATGTGTCAGAAGATGATACAATACAGCCTCTGCTCTCATTTCTCCACCATTTATAATCCATAGCATTAGTTAATTAGCTTGACACAACATTATAAATAGACAGAAAATCGGAAAAGCTTTCAGAATGTGAAAATGGTGCTGTTGTCCTACAGTGGACCTACAACAGGGTTGAAAGCGTAGTTGGGAAAAGTAAGTTAGCTAGAGCACACAATAGCTTACATTTTTTATGCATAAAACCTCACTTGCTCTTTCATAATGTATTTCTGTGGGAGAAGTGATGTGTTCTTATGCCTTCTTGCAAAGAATACATTAAACCCACGATATATGGTTATAACTACTGTAATGCACAATCTTGACTGTATTCTTCTTTAAGGAAACATATTGATCTCTGTTGGGAAAGCAGTGCAATGCTTGAATATTGTTGAAAAAATTGTTTTAAAAAACTCAGGCTCATTGTGTTCATCCTGTTCCAGTGCATGGAGGTGCCCAAGTGCTGACCAGGCCGGTATACGCATATGGTGACACATGGCATTGCAAAGGGTTAGGGATGGTACGGTTGGCCGGGATCCACTTCTCATCACTCTCTAGTGACCCCTGCTGGATGAATGGGCACCAATAGTCTGCTTTCCAAAGCTGCAGATAAGTCTTCCTCCAGCTCATGTCTGAGTAAGCTTGGCTTGGGAAATATGAAGCTGTAAGATCACATGCTGGTCTACACTCTCCTGCATTAGCTGTGGGGACTGAAGCAAAAGCACCACTGTGTATTATTGGGCATTCAAAAGGAGGAAAAGCATTAAAAAAACTTTAGCTCACTAGAAAATGAACAATGAAATATAAAATCCTCTGACAGGCGCTAAAGAAAACAAGTTTAATATGACGTTAAGCTCCCTTGGAAGCATTTTCAGCTTATTCGACAGAGTGGTCTTCTTTTAACTTGCGTCAACTGTTTAATTGACAGAAGCTGTGGAAAATGCTTAATGAGAGTATTTGCCCTTACAATTTTTCACGTCCTCTCACTGTCAAAGGCTTTGTTTTGGTTCGGCAAATAATTGACATGATGCAATGGTGCCACCCAGTCAATCATTGTGGCATTATAGTTGCCATTTTAGGTGTGGTATTCTTTTTTCAGGTTTAACCGGCTAACTGGCTAAGATTTAGCATCTTCTCTTTAGGAGTGAGTGGCAGTCAATTCGATTTTTTGAAGGGATTCAGATTTAGGTAGGATATTGCCGGCTGATTAGTAATGAATATGAATAGGCAATTGTCTTCACAGGAACTCTCAGTTTCACCAGAAGGGGAAGTCCATTCATTTTAACATGCGTTAAAAGCTGCAGCTTGTAGTACAGAATATCTTTGTTAGAAGTCCAGTGCCATCTCAGCCCAAAGGGAGATATGCCAGTGACTGCTTGTAACAAATGGAATCTAGGAGTCTTGCCTGTGGAATTTGAATTTTAATAGAATTTATTCAGAAGATTTCCAGAAGTGCTCCCATATTCCCTCGCTGAATTATTTTTTTAATGGCTCAGAAGACCCTGCATTATTTACAAGGTCAATAAGAATTTTTCAGTAGTTTTTTGAAAAACTGAACTGAAATATTTTTTAAATATGCATATAAACAAAGAACATAATTGCAATAAATGTCACCCAGTACATGCTGTTTAAGTCCACCTATATAACATTACTTTGCAGTACTTCCCAAGAATTAATAATTTGTTTCTTCATAAATACTTCTTCGAGAGGTTAAGGGCATCTGACAATTTATTTGATAGAATTGAATTTACTCCACCATAAAAAAGAAGGTTAGCTTGAAATGTATTTCCTAAAACCTACTTCAGACTGATTTAAGTTTTTTTCATTCATATACATACATTAATGATGTATGGGGAGTAGATGGTGGAATAATGAGATGCTGTAATACAATTTCAGCTTTTGTGAATGTTCACAATATATTGGTACTAGGAAGGGTATTTGAGAGTACTATCTAGCATCACTATGCTCAAATCTAAAAAAATATGCAATCTATTATTATTATTATTATTATTATTATTATTACAACACCTATTAAGTTATCATTCAAACACAGCTATGAAGTCACCATTGCTAAATGGTCAGATATTACAGCAAAGTGTTCTCCATACTTTAGCTCACATTGCCCTCTGGCTGTTACACATTGGCATTTAAGCCTGCAGAAACCTCTAAACATTTCAAGGCTGTTGTCAAGAAAAACATGGCACTTGAATACCCCCTAGAGGTGGTAATGTATACTGCAGGAAAAGAGCTCCCATCACATGACTACAGCTCTCCTGTCTCAAGTGCAGTCTGGGGGTGAATGTGGCAGTTGATTCTTAGGTCTTCTATTTTGTGAATTACATTATCTCAGGGTTATCCATAGGCCAAACATATTTACAAAGTAATACACATGGAATAATACATATTACATTACATTAATGGCATTTGGCAGACGCTCTTATCCAGAGCGATGTACAGTTGATTAGATTAAGCAGGAGACAATCCTCCCCTGGAGCAGTGCAGGGTTAAGGGCCTTGCTCAAGGGTGCAACGGCTGTGCGGATTTGATTGTGGCTACACCAGGATTAGGAACCACCAACCTTGTGTGTCCCAGTCATTTACCTTAACCACTACGCTACATGCTGCCCCATAAAAAATCCAGTGGCCTGTTGGATTGCTCTAGGTCAGGGCTACTCACCTCTAGGTCCTGAGGGCCGCAGTATAATAGTGAGGATTTTTTTTGCAGGGTGCAATTTTCAATCACTGTGTTAACAGGATATACTGTTAGAAAGTGTTAAAACTCTCGGTTCTAACTGTATAACCTATTTTAAGATGGCATTGCTTTAGTTCCTTGTTTTGTAACATTTTGGTGGTAAGGGGGGGGACCTCACCTTCTCTGCATTTTGGAAATCCACATCCTCCGTCTTTATTTTTCTTCTTCTCTCTACATACGTGTACATAACTCTACCGTGCCCTCTAGCGCCCTCAGGCTATCTTTCTCTGCAACAACATGACACAACATTTCCCCTTTTTTCGAAGGAATTACTTCGAACCAGTAAAATGAAGCATTTTTGTTTGAAACCACATCCTGTATATATATTGTCCCACTTTTCTGCATGAATTGCATGTCACTCTATCAACCGGGCATGAAAGCTGATTAGCTAAGTGGTTGGTGGATCTGCATCGATCAATGAACTGGAATATAACAGTATTCATAGATTGTCAACAGGATCTGAATTCAGGGAACTGTCTGATAAGGCATTCAGAGTACTAATTCCCTTCTCTTCAATGAAGTTTTCCCTCTGAATTTCCACACCCAAACCTTACTTATGGTTATGGTTATAGAATTGCTTTCAGACTTAAATGTGTTTCTGAGTTTCTGGCAGCCTCTGACTTAGTGCTGTGAGTATAGGCATGAGTAAAGTGGTGTGAGTGTGGCAAAACAAGGGGTGCAACACCAATGAAAGATAATTGTGCCTGATACCCCACAGGACATGAACACGGGGTCAAGGCACTGCTGTCGACTCACAGCATGTCAGAAAAACACTGTGTCCTCACTGTGGTTTTAATTATGTTTAAAATGCCAAATGGGACAAGTGCACATCACACAACCCAGCGAAGAATGAAGTTTGGTTTTGGTAGGCTGTCAACTTTCTAATCCATTTTGGCCTTCAGCCAAGAAAAGAATGCTCCTCAAGAAATAGTAAATATAGGTTTCCTATATTCTTAACTCAGGAATGGGCAATTTCCAAAAGTAAAATTGTAAGTATTTACAAAAAAATTCAATAATGTGGTCTTTTTTTTGCCTTAATGCAAGTATTTGACAAGCACAATGACTGCACATAGCCAAGTCTAGCAGAAGTATTGGGGTAGAGTGCAGTTTGTTTGTACGTTTTGTATCACATTACATTACATTACATTAATGGCATTTGGCAGACGCTCTTATCCAGAGTGACATACAACAAAGTGCATACCCATAACCAGGGATAAGTGCGCTGAAAGACCCGAGAGGGAAGTACAATTTCAACTGCTACCTGCACAACAAAGATAAGGACCAGGGCCTATTTGATTATTATTATTTATTTATTTATTTTATACCGCAACACGCAAATGTATGAACAAACCCCTTAACTAGCCAAACACTGCTTACCTAGCCAAACTAGAAATACTGATACACAGAAAGTAAATCACAGAAAGACAACAATTAAGGTTCACAGGGAGGTAGGGAGGGACGGGGGGAGGTGCTGCTTGAAGAGGTGCGTCTTCAGTTTGCACTTGAAGGTGGCGAGAGATTCTACAGTTCTGACCTCAACGGGGAGTTTGTTCCATCACCGTGGAGCCAGAACAGAGAGTAGTCGTGAGCGTGAGGTGGAAGTTCGGAGAGGGGGAGGTGCCAAGTGGCTTGTGGAGGCTGAACGAAGAGGTCTGGCAGGGGTGTAGGGTCTGATGATTTTTTGTAGGTAAGCTGGGGAAGACCCCTTAACTGCTTGGAAGGCTAGCACTAATGTTTTGAATTTGATGCGAGCCATGACAGGCAGCCAGTGGAGGGAAGTAAGCAGGGGGTGACATGTGAGTATTTGGGAAGGTTGAAGACCAGACGAGCTGCTGCATTCTGGATAAGTTGGAGGGGTCTGATGGCGGATGCTGGGAGGCCAGCCAAGAGGGAATTGCAGTAGCCCAGGCGGGACAAAACCATCACTTGGACCAGGAGCTGGGTCAAGTAGGGGGTGAAAAAGGGGCGGATTCTCCGTATGTTGTATAGGAAGAACCTGCATGACTGGGTCACCCCCACAATGTTCTCAGAGAGGGACAGTCTGCTGTCCATCATCACGCCGAGGTTCCATGCACTAGGTGATGGCGTATGTGTGGTATCCCCTAGGGAAACGGAGATCCAGATGGGGAGAGGTAATGGCAGGGATGAATATCATTTCAGTCTTACCTGGGTTGAGCTTTAGATGGTGGCTCTGGATGTCACTCAGGCAAGCAGAGATACGGGCGGAAACCTGTGTATCAGATGGTGGGAATGAGATGAAGAGTTGGGTATTGTCCGCATAGCAGTGGTAGGATAGACCATGTGCAGTGATAACAGGGCCAAGGGAATGAGTGTAAAGAGAAAAAAGAAGTGGGCCTAGGACTGAGCCCTGGGGAACTCCTGTGGCAAGGGGCCAAGGTGTCAATACCGTACCAGCCCAGGCAACCTGGAAGGAGCGACCAGAGAGGTAGGACTCAATCCAGTCCAGGGCTGTGCCACAGATCCCCGTTGCTGACGGGGAGGACAGGAGGATGGAGTGATCCACAGTGTCAAAGGCAGCAGAGAGATCTAGAAGAATGAGGACAGAGGGGAGGGAGGCTGCTTGTGCGGCATGGAGTGAATCACTGACGGAGAGGAGCGCGGTCTCTGTCGAGTGGCCACATCTGAAGCTAGACTGATGGGGGTCTAGCAGGTTGTTGTTAGAAAAGAAAGAAGAAAGTTGAGTAGAAGCAGCTCGTTCTTTTAGATAGAAAAGGAAGGAGAGATACTGGGCGGTAGTTCTGGATGATGGAGTGATCCAGAGTAGGTTTTTTGAGCAGCAGGGTGATGTGGGCCCTCTTGGTGGATGCTGGAAAACAGCCAGAAGACAGGGAGGAGTTGACAAGGGAGGTGACAAATGGGAGAATGTCAGGTGTGATAGTCTGGAGAAGAGAAGAGGGGATAGGGTCAAGGGCACAGGTTGTAGGGCGGTGGGAGAGCCGGAGTTGAGAAGCATCAGAGTCTGTAAGGGGAGAGAAAGTGGAAAAGGAAGGGATTGGCCTAGAGGGGGGGAAGGGCACAGAGAGAGGGGCGGAGGATCTGCGGATGTCTGTGACCAGAGATCACAGAAAGACAACAATTATGTCACAGAGATCGAAGAATTTAAAACACAAAAATAGAAATTAACTCATCTTTCAAAATCCAATTCAGTTAGCTTGACACCAAAGGTCAAGAGCAATTTCTTGTGACAGACAAACTCTGTCTGCTTAGCTGGGGCAATTAGGGTACAAAATTGTTGCTGCTTAAAATTTCTTGATGCAAATTGCTGATAATACAGATTCCTACAATGTCCGGTTGTCAGTATAATGTTCAATAAGAGAATTATAAACGTGTTTTATCCTCAAATACATTCAGCGCAAGTGAACCAACAGGTTTATGCTAATTTCAGCATATTCTCTCTGTTTTTTCTAGAATTGAATCTCTGTATTGCAATATGACTATTGGGAATGCTTGTGCAAAAGCAATGGAAAGGGTCAAAGGTTGGGAAAGTAGTTTGTACAAAAGAAGACTGCTTTTCCAGTGGTAATGTCATTTGATATCCACAAGGACAGATCACCTGCTGGCTACATGAAGAACTGTTTTATTTCGGCTTTACTACGAACATTCAATGCATTCTGTACGTCCCTGTTTGCCGGTGGAAAATGACAGACTGAGCAAGAAATTGCATACAGTATTAAGTAATAACCTTTGTACTTTCTGTAGATGTCACTCTTGTATGCTTGCTATTAATTGACAATAAAAAGGGCTTATGCTTTGTCGATATTTGTGGATTACCAGAATAGCACATTTTTAATATTTCCGAGGACACAGGTGGCTTTGGGGACAAAAAGGCTGAGAACCATTTGACCAGCCTCAAGACAGATCGGCAGAACACATGAAAACCTGCAATAATTCATCCCCTGAAATGAACTAAAGCACTTTGCGTCTTATTGAACAAGACTTCACAAATTGAATCACATCAGAATCATTTATTATGAATAAGCATGTGAATTCATGCAACGCAGCAAAAATCCTGACACAGACAGGTTCAACAAGCAACTTCAGGTAAATGTGCCC
Organism: Conger conger; assembly: GCF_963514075.1. NCBI lineage: Eukaryota > Metazoa > Chordata > Actinopteri > Anguilliformes > Congridae > Conger > Conger conger. The sequence goes on along the minus strand of NC_083764.1, from coordinate 20,101,976 downwards.
CTCTTTGTAAGGAGGACACATGGGTGGGAGAGGGTATTCCAACCCCGTCAATTTTAAAGTAATTTTGTCCCTTCACTGTTTCTATGTGTGAAAATTATGTGTGAAAATTACCTGGTGCTTTGTCAGTCCTGTGCCTATCATCACTAGAGAGATCCCACAGTAAATGTGATCTGGTTAACAGTTGACAACTCTGGTGAGATGATTAATTGAGAAGCATTTTGGGGAGGGGTCTTTGTTTTCACTGTTTTGGGAATCTTGCGAGTGTTTCCAAGTCACTATATTGCACCTCAGTCTCATTGTTATGGTTCATTAGCATTATTTTCTGGCTCATTAGCTGTATATTTTGGAATAAATTGTTGAATGTTTTGTATTTTGCACTGGGGACCGATATGGAGTATTTTAAATCATCTCTTATCCAGTCCATTAGAAAAAGACTTGATGAGCCCATTATGATAATCTTGATTATAAAAGCTTTGACTTCCGATCTATTATTCTCAACACTTAAGCAACCAGTTCTAGTCTGGACATTTGCAGCTTAGAATTTTCAAGGAATTAATAGTTAATTAATGAATAATACAGAAGACAAGGTTCTTCTTTTCTGAAGAGCTGGGTGGCACAGAGTTTAATAACTCTCAGGGTTAATACGATGACAGTCACAGAATCTGAAATAACTTATTTTCGATATTGAACTGAATTAAGTGTTGCATGTGTTCCTAATCTGCTCAAGTCAGATGCCTTCTTAGGAAGACAGGCACTCTTGAAAATATACTATAAATATATAATGCTACTTTGTTTCCAGGGTCTGTTATCCCTCTGTCCTCAAGCAAATGGAGAAACCAAAATGTGTAAATATACCCTTTAATAAAAGCTAAGAATCAGCCAGTTAAGCATATATGTGCACTGTTAGATTACAAATCTAAAACTGTGGAGTACAGAGCCAAATCAAGAAAAAATATGTTTTTGCCCAAGACATTATGGGGTATACTGTATGTATGGAATGACAATAAACTGAGTTGACTTGAAATGTCACACAGATTAATAATATAGGCTTAATGGCTTAAGTGTTACTGATGAAAAAAATGCAAGATGAAAACATATTAGACAATGTGTTGCTTGGCAAATGTAGAAAGATTATACAAATAAATATTTTACTATTTATGCTCTGTTCTATGTGACCAAAACTCTGTGTCTATTTTCAAGTGATGTCGAAGAGAGGCAGGAGGATTTTGCCACACTCACTGCCTTGCATGGGCTTGATACTATCCCTGAAAACAGAATCTAAGCAGCTCCTGTTCTCAATTATTCATCTTAAATGTGAACTGATCCCACTTCACTGAGTTGGTGTACACATCTCAGCACTCTCTTCTTCGCATGTTTAAGATCCCAGTCCACTGGTTGAGCTGGGTACACAGTAGGCCTACCGTAGGAACTGTTACGTTTACAAACCCCAAAACACCAAAGTCAGCTGGTGAGATCCCAGTCACCTGGCAGAGCAGGGAATGGTTAAAGATAATTCTGTAATTAATGCATTTAAATGCTAATATCCGAAAAATGAAGTGTTTGTGTTTTGCCATTGTCATTATTATTTAACATTTGTGGCAATTTTTACGGTGTGTAGCTTACATGTTTAAGTATCTATTTATGAATGTTAAGTTCGATATGGAACACTTTCATTCATATCAATGTGTCCTTTTTAAGTCGAAAATATATTGTGACGAACCTATGACGGCAGAGCTGTCAGTGATGTGTTAGCAATAAAAACGCCCAATGAGAGTGTCACCCAAATAAATGATTCTCGGCAGAGCACAAAAGGTTAAATATCTACTCGTGGCGCCTGCGTAGTCAGACTACACTGCAGAGAGATTTCAGGGGAACGCTGTCAGATTCGCTTGTCCATGTAGGTGTGTGTGTGAGAGTATGTGCGTGTGAATGTGTGTTGTATGTACATATCTGAGCGGGCACGTGTAAAGCTACATGGAGTGTTTAATTTCGATACTTTGATGAGAAAGACGCTGCGGGGTACCACACGTGAATTTTGTGCGAACGATTTTGGCTAGCCTACGAATGAGTTTTGGCTCCTAGCATCCTTTCAAGAAAGACATTTATCCACGACCTTTCTCAGATCACCGCGTCATGTCTGTGAATGGCACTAGCAAATCTGGCAGGCTCCAGACGGAAGATAAAAGCAGACAGCGAAAATTCCTCTCTTTTCTCTTTTACCAAGCGGTGCGGGATCACAAGCCAGTGTGGACGTTAGAGGACATGCGGACCATGGAAACATTTTATTGGGAAGAAAATGCTAGCCAAAGATCATACACTCCATCCGAAGCTCTGTTATACGCTATAGTACACGACCATCAACCTTATGCACAGTACTTGCTTAGTCACTATTCGGAGGAGGCGTTGGCTATGCCAGGTGAACGTTTTTGTTGCTGTCCATGCTCGGCACCGCACCTGGCAATGGCTGTCAGATATGATAGAAGGGACATACTGGGTCTTATTCTCCAGGTGGCACATCGGCTGCCTACACTCCGTTCTTACTTGAACCGCAGCGGATGTTTTCATCGAGAGGACGGTAAGACCCCATTACATCTGGCCTGTGAGCTCTTACGCTCAGAGGCGGTCATTCTGTTACTGGGCAGCGGCGCCTCGCCCCAAGCCGAGGATAACAATGGCATGACGCCTTTGGACGTCATTTTAGAGCAGCTGTGGGATTCCAAAGTTAATGTGGGAGCCAAAAAGCTATGTCTTGACAATTTGTTGTTGTTCATGCCCGAGATACGCTTTAAGATGAAGGGGTCGCTCGAAAAAAACCCTGTGTGCTGGTCCAAGGTTCTTGGAGAGGACAAATTCAACCATCTCGTCGGGAAGAATCCGGCTTCACTGTTTCTCATAGCTATGCAAAAAACTCTTCGGATGTTGCCCCCGGAGCAGTTTACGAAAAGCCTGCATGACCTCCCTATTCCGACCTCACTGAAGCCGCTCCCTGTGCCCTGCAAACAGCGGCTGCAAGTACAAGTGTTGTAGACAATTTTATCATTTAAATATTGAATAGGCTATGTAGCCTACGGATGTATTTTAATGTATGTATTGGACAAGTCTTGCATGGTATAGGATTGTCTCAAGCACGTCATATTGCCTAATTTGGACAGTGATTCTGAAGTAAAAGCGGAAATCTAAATTAAGACTACGCCATGAAATGTAAACCGTATCATCTGTTTGACGGAAAAGCAATATAGTATTACTGTATGCCTGTACACCGATTATGGTTCTATCAGTATTACAAGCCCAAAGTGTATGTTTCCCCCTTTGGAGCAGGATGTAATTTAGGGTTTTTCCAAACCGAAGAAATATTCACTGATACTACGTCTTAACTGTTTTCTATTTTAAAAATATATGAATATTTTGAGATCCGCTATAATGAATACAACGGGAGTTATTTTTTATATATGAAGTATCAACTTTATATATGCAATTTCAGATATTTAAAAATATGTATTTTGTTATTTTTTTCCTAACGAATGATTATCCATCATATAAGATTACTTTTAATTTGTTCTGAAATAAATCATTTAAAAATTATGTACTATTAAAACAGCTGCATAATGCGTTTGTTGATGATAATGCACATGCAGTTCTGCTTTTTAATAAATTGATATCCTGCGTAGCAGTCACTGAGTTATATTTTCTTGGCGTTGTAATTATTACTTTTGTCTGATATATAGGTTACCTTTCAGTACTTAGTTGCAAAGGTTGATGTAACTGTTGTTATCATCAGAATGTAAATGGTGATCAGTAATCTTTAAACAGGTTTGTTTACCCTGAAAGCGATCATTGTTTGTCTTTGTAACTGAGATCTGCCTGTTGTTTGCCCCCTCCTTGTGGGACAGCTGCTGGAAACAGGTGATCAAAACCAGTTTGGGTGCTGCTAAGTGCTGACCATTATTCTCCAACCGTTTTTTCCCAGAGAATGCCTTTTGGCAAATGGCAAAGAAGTTCTCAGCTGTCAGCCAGTCACAAAGGAATAGTGACTGCAATCATCAGATTTTGCATGTTGCCACTAATTTGTTTCTGTATTATAAGAATAAGAACAATAACATAGCTTCAAACAATTAATGAAAATCAAAACATTAAAGATGGGCAAAGTTAAAATAATATAGGCTGGGATTCAATCAATATTTGCCCATTGACTTTAAAATATTTCATTTTAAGTTTTAATTTATCTTGGAAACAACTGCTTAATACATTAATTCTGGTTATTGCTGAAATCATCAATGTATGTTTGTTAGGGAGAAAGAACTTATTTGGACAAATTAGAATTTTTAAATTCAGGAAATTTCATGAAAAAAATAGAGAAAAATGAAAAAACATTTCGAAAAATATTTAGAAACAAATGTAAAATTGAAAAGTAAGTTTTAATGAGCAAACTTTAGCAGACAAGATTGGAAAGCGACTGTGGGTTGGTGATTATTTAATTGGTGATTGATTGACCTTTTTCACGCTTTAAGATCTCATTCAATAGAATACCATAACAATGTAGCTAGGGCCATGCATTGCTTTAAATATATTAAACACTAGCTTAAAATCTGTTCTAAGAGCTACTGATAGACAATGTATTCTGTATATGTGTGTAATATGTGTATATCCTAACAATAAACCCTAGGTTAAAACATAATTAAAGGTGCCTCTTGATAAGTAAAAATATGACCTTCTGTTAGTGGTACTGTTGTGGCACTCTTTACATCTGTGCGGTAAAATCACCCACTTCTGAACTTCCAAGAGTTTTACGGAAAATGGCTGGTGTTCCCTTTACCTAAGATCTCCTAAGGATATGAATAACTTCTGAACAGTTACCGTCACTTCATTTATGATGAAATGCTTTGAGAAGATAAAATCCTGCAGAATTGTTGCATCAAAAAATAAATAAAACTGCACAATTGCTGGATCCACTTCAGTTCCCATATATTGCAGGAGCACGAAAAGTGTTGAAGATGCTATCATACTTTATTAAATGTCTAGAAACATATCTTTAAACTTGGATAAAAGAAGGCCCATGTCCAACCATTAGTCATCAACTTTTCTGACACATTCAAAGCCGGCTCATCTGCTAGCTGGTAAACGGTGGATTCAATTAAATTCCCTTTTTCGTTCACATTTTTACAAAACACTATACAAGCAAAAGGCAATAATATGCATGGTATTATTTGGCATCAAAGTCACTATTTGAGTCACAGGCTCATTATGAGTATTTTTACCAGAACAAATGTGTCTTTTGTAATATGTGTGTATTTGTGTGAGAATGCATAGTAAGAGTAAGAGATAACCTTAAAAACTTAAATTAATGTGTTACAGATATTATAAATTAAGCATTAAATCAATAATTAAAACATGATATTATTATCTTCCTATCACATAGCTTTCAGTGAGCTAACTTGCAGTTCAGTTTTGCTTTTCTGCCAGATGGTGGCAATATCGACAAGGATTTACTCTTTGAAGTCCTGGAAAAAAGTTTTAATTCAATGTTTTTGTTGATACTATGTAGCAGTAATATAAAAAATGTAATCCATTACCTTATTTAGCCTTTATGCTGTGATGGTGTCCCTTCTATATATATATATATTTTAATCTGCTTCTGTTTTTAGCTTCTATGTTTTCACTCACTGACAAGCATCTATCATAGTAATTGGATTTCCCCTGAAACATCAGGAACCTTAAATGTGACTTTTCAGGTTTTCAGGCATTGAGGCCATCGTCCACATGCAGGGGTATTTTGTCTTCTCTGATTTGCAGGTAACACGGAAATTCCGCATGTAAATCATTGTCACATTCCAAGATAAATCACGCAGATAAACTGACAGTCAATCATCACACACTTTGGCTGGGTGAAACCTAAAAATAAAGCTGAGGATGTAATATGTCATATCTATGTTTATGAGATGTAGGTGAGTGCTGTGGAATTTGTACGATTGTGTGATGTAGAGGCGAATGAGACTGAAGCAGTTGTAGAGACTGGCAATTAGGGGTGGATTGGAGTAGAATATTTTGGTGACTGGGGCATTGCAATACAAAAGCATCATTGTGACGAATTTCAAAGACTGCAGTGCTGTTGTAGGGGAGACCGGAGATGGTTGTCACATGGGTTGGTTGTCACACTGCTTATATCTCGCTCCCTAGAAGGCGCTGTGCAAAGATTTTGGTAACAAAATATTCAGTTTTGCTGTCAGCGTTCATAAATTTAATTAATAAGCCACATATCATTGAAGTGAGGGGGGGATTAATCTTTTTCATGTCAAAAAGTAAAATTTCAACTCATTGATTTTTTTATTTTCTTCAAACAATTATCAGCATTGAAAACTGTGAAGGGAGGGCTATCATTTATTGAGGTTTTTATTTTGTTAGGCTACATGTGGTCACCAATTACAATTCTAGCAAAAATGCACTATTGGGTTGCTTGTCACATTTCATTTTTCATGTCAAATCTATAGCCTAAAACAAATGTCTGTCCCTACATATTTGATCTGATGTTATCTGGTTATGTCCATCAAAGAAATGTGCTTTCTACCTAAGCTGTACCTTACCTCATTGAGAATTTTGTTAAGCAAGGTTGCTGATAAAACTGTTTAATTTAAATGGTCAGTGTGTTCTAAATAAACATCTGTGTAATAGATATTTCAAATTTCTACAAATTTAGAACTTATTTGGTGACTACAATATTTATGAATGTTGAAAAAAAATTTTTTTTTCTTTTACTGAAAACCATATTGGGGTTGGTTGTGACAAAGTGACAGGTCATCTTTGTGAATTTATTACTTTTTCTTATACTAATGCAAGAGAATAAAAGGTATACATACTATTACCAAAGACTTAAAGGGTGGCACTAGTGTTGCATCAAATTACTTTTATATGACATGCTGAAATTGAGTCAAAGTGTGGCAACCATCTTCGGTCTCCCCTACTCCTCAGAGATAATCATCCAATCCAATTCAAGCTACTTATCAAGAATTGTGAAAATATTTATGTATTTATACAGGGTAAGTTGATCATTCCATGCTAACTCAAGCTCAAACTTACTGTAAAAATGCACCTAGATACACAGAAATGCCCTCAATGTATATTTCAATTTCTGCTTTGACCAATGATCAGTCAACCTAATGTGAGATATGCATCTTGAATGAAAAAAATGTTCTGCCTAAAAAAGAGGAAGTTTTAGAGCATGCCTCTGCTTCATTTAGCATGAACTCACTTTGATACGCACGTGAGCATGAGCATAAGGATACCAGTATTCTCATATTTCTAATCTCAATCAAAACTATGCAAATATGCATTGGGAATACAGTGAATGCTGTGGGAAATGTCATTTCAGTCTACCCTGTAACTTGTACTGAAGCTAGGATGACTAATAAAATTAGTCAGCAATCATCAATCGATTTTTATATAGTGGGATATTTTCAAGTACATACATACGGAACAGGCAGTATATTTACACTTTCCATGCAACACAACAGCAAACAATAACACATCACAAATCCTATTAATGTAAGCTTCACAAATCTCTTAAAAGTCTATATTGGATATAACACATTAATTATTGTGGCTATAAACCATACGCATTGCATTAGAATACTGTATGTAAAATAAAAATACCCAAATTTAGGCAAAATAAAATTTATTGTATGAATTTTACTGCTGTGCAGATTGAAAGACCTCCTGTGCTGGGTGCCAATAATACTGGAGCCCACTGTAATTGCACTGCGCCTGCATCACCCCTACACCCATGTTCACTTCCTCAACTACAAATATTTACCGTTACAGTCAAAACAGGCAGAATTCAGTGAAGTCATGTTTCACGTTTGAGACCTTATCCCATCATTTGACCATAATTTTTATCTGCTTTAGCACCTGTACATTCTTGTCAGGCCTGTTTCTCCGGTAGTTTTTGGGAAGTGGAGGAGGGACTATAAATTATTATCATTTTCTGTTGGGAATTTTATGCTGTGCCTCAATCTCCCCCATCTCTACATTGGTTTCTGCGATAGAATGCGGAAAAGTGTCATTCTCTGAAGCACCCTCATTGTTTTTCAATACATATTAAAAAAAAAACTTTAACACCTCCCTCTTGCTCTGTACTTTTCCTCTCGATATAAAAATCGAAGCAACATATACTTCCCCTGTGTATATGGTGCTTCACACCTGCGCGCAAGATGCTGTCCCACCTTTTTCAATGCGTCTTCGGTGTGAGTCTGCTGCTTAGTCTCGGGGGATGCTGTGATTTTTCCCTGTCTACCTGTGGGGCTGAAGCACCAGGGGACGTGCTGATAGGGGTGCTGAACCCATATCATGTCACAGCTTTGCTTAATAGAACATGGCCGGATAGGTTCAAGTGCACTGGGTGAGTATTGTGTGTGTGTATCCTGCTACTGCACTCTCAGAGAAAGGGTTCCAAAAGAGTCCTCTGCTTCTCTATAGGGGAAACCTGTTTAGTTCAAGGACTCTTTGTGAGGCAGAATGGTTCAAACTGTATTTACACCTACCGTAGATGGTTACAAAAATAACAAAAAAGTCAAAGAAACCCTTTTCTGAGAGTGACAAGTTCTTCATAATGTATTTTCTGTAGTAGACACAGAATGTTTTTTGTGTTGATCATGTCAAATGATTTTATTTCTAATTTATTGAAAATATTGATGAAAAAAGTACATGACTATGTATTGAAAAATTAATTGCTGGGAAATAATATTTATTCCAGTACCAATACAACTGAAACAAATCAGACATTGGTTATTTTTAATCTATTGTTTATAAAATTCCTTTTATTATACCTGTTACTTTTTAAAGGTTATCCAATCACTGAAATAATTAACAGGGTCAATCTTTACAACATCAGTGGCAATATATTACAGTATAACAGTTAATTAAGGTAGGTTAAGGCAGTGTAAAGGTATATTCATATTCATGAATTTCTTCATTTGTTGTTCTTCAGTTTTGATATGGAGGCATTTGTGCGGACCTTGGCTGTGATCCACAATATTGAACAGATCAATGACTCTGGCTTTCTGCCTGGAGTTCGGCTGGGATATATTGCTTGCGATACCTGCTCTGATGCCACCAAAGCAATCCACATCACTGAACGGCTGCTGTCTACCAATGGCTCACTGCCCATCCAATGTGATTACACTGACTATCGGCCACCGGTTAAAGTCATCCTTGGAGCTCGATACTCAGAACAGTCGATCCCTATTGCCAGGCTACTGGGTTATTACATGGTCCCCCAGGTGTGCAAAAATAACTAAATCTAGCTTAATCATTTAAGAATCAAAGAGCACATTAAGGTTGAAAAAGGGCAACCAGATTGATTCCATGTATAAAAAGAAAGACTTTAGATGCTTAATCTCTTTAAGATTACTAAAAGGAGAATTAGGGGTGATTTAATTGATTTTAAATTCATTAAAGGGATTACTATTGGATTAATATTAGATTCTATTTAGCTTTTATTCAAACTAAGCAGTAGGTACAAAAGCTGAGCATTGCTGGGCTGTATGTCCTGTTCTCATCAAAATGTCATGTCATGTTAAGTTATTATGTTATCATGGACAGATAATTTAACTCAGCTGCTGTATTAAATATTAAACATTTATACAACATTATCAATGATACTTATGCTCCGTTTACATTCAATATATCAAACTTGTTTAGAAACCTGTTTTTAACCATGAAATGGAAATTCTGGAAAATGTATTCTTGTAAAATTAATATCAGTGTTTCATTCATAATCGAATCATCTAGTTGAATTTGTGTTTTTGTGCATACTTTTCCCCCCTAAAACCTGTCTTTGTCTACTGTGCCTTATCAGATCAGCTGCACATCCTCTGCACCAACGTTGAGCGACAAGGATCGCCACCCATCCTTCCTGAGTCCCATACCCAGTGACGAGCACCAGACATTGGCCCTGGTCAAGCTCATATCCCGCTTCAGTTGGGATTGGATCGGTGTGGTGTATGGGGACGATGACTACGGCAATGCAGTCTTCAGGGAATTCTTGTTCCATGCAGAGAAGGCAGGGGTATGCATGGCCTTTCATGCGGTTGTGCCACATAATTTGGGCCACAGCAATGGTCAGATCCAAGAGGTGGCTGAGCATATTCGCTCCTCCAGTGCCCAGGTGGTGCTGCTCATCCTTAAGTCACAGCTGGTGAAGGAGCTCTTCCAGGAAATGATCCGCACCAACACTTCCCGAACATGGATCGCCAGTGACACCTGGTCTTTTTCCCGAAATCTTGCTAGCATGGAAGAAATCAACAAAGTGGGCGACATCTTTGGCTTCACCTTTGTCACTGGAGAGAACCCAGGATTGAAACAGTACCTGCAGAAGCTGCAGCCTGGCCCGGGGGCAGTGAACCACTTCATCCAAGAGTACAAGCAGCTGAGGTTCAGCTGCACCCCAGAGCTTCTTCAGCACAGAGACTGCATCAACAAAAATCCTGCAGAATTATGTCCCCTCTCTGACTCTCTGAAGTTAAAATCCCCAAAAGCTTGCAGCCAACCTGATGCTGACCCACAGCAGATGGATGATGACTTCCTGATTGATAATGTTGACCTGACCGAGACCTACAATGAGAGACTGGCTTTGTTGACCATAGCTCATGCCCTAAAGAAACTCTTGAAGTGTAATAACACTACTTGTGAAGGGGAAAAGAACTTCCAACCATGGAAGGTACATAAAAAGGGTATTCTAAACACCAGGACTGCTAGATTCTAAACACTGCTAGAAAGTTGCTCTATGAATACAATCATGTGCAAATTAAACCAGTAGAAAAAGCATCAGTGGTTTACAATACTGTTATTATCCACTTACTTTCAAATATAAATTTTAGTTGCTGTTATTGTAATGATTTGACCATTTGTTGTGGATTTGTCTGGTTTCTCTTCACAGCTTCTGGAAGAACTCAAAAAGGTCCATTTTGAATTAGATGGTCGGCAGCTCTTCTTTGATGAGACTTTAAACTTCATGAATGGCTATGACCTGATCATGTGGGTAAAGGCTGGAGACAAGAGAGAACTCAATGTGGTAGGAAGATATCGGCAGAGTGATGGAGAAGTGGAGCTGATTAAAGAACTCCAGTGGATAAACACCGACAACAACACAGTTAGTTGAACTTGATTGGATACCTGAAGTATAAATGACTTTCAAAGGCTGTCTATGACATAGTTGACTATTAAAACCAGGCCATTATAGCTTTGAAAGATGAAAGACTTCTAAAACCATTTTGCCTTCACTCAGACTGAATCGTTTTTTGACAGAGCAAATTATGTATTTGTTATGAAAACAATTGAGAGACGCAGCTCAGACAAATGTTGAAGTCTCTCATGTGGATTGTCTTTTTGTCCCCAAGGTCCCACAGTCCAGGTGCTCTAAGCCATGTGCACCAGGTACAATAAAGAAGGTTTTCAACATTTCCTGCTGTTATGACTGTACACAGTGCGAGGAAGGGACCTACACAGACAAATGGAGTGAGTAACAAATCAATCAGGGTGTATACATGTGCACCGTGTATTCATGCTTGGAATATATACATAGTGTAACATTTTCTCCTTTATTTCACTTTGCATTTTTTTCTGATTGTTTTTTAACTTCCTGAATGCCACATATCAGAGAAGCAGAGACACAATTTCCCATTGTAATAACATCAGCCTGACCCTCTTCCATGCTGTCTGTACCTTTTCTGCAGATCAGATTACCTGTCAAAAATGTCCCAATGGTACTTGGTCTCTGAGGGGGTGGAGCCATTGTGATGAAAGAACAGAGATGTTTTATAAGTGGGAGGAGCCTTATGCCATTGCCCTGGTAACTGCAGCAGGGGTGGGCATTCTACTCCTGCTGGCCATTCTAATTGTCTTCCTGCTGCACCGAAAAACGCCTGCTGTGAAGATAGCTGGTGGAAAACTGTGTTATGTCATGATTGTTGGGCTGTCCATAAGTTTTGGAAGTGTGGTGATATTTGTGGGCAAGCCTAATGACCATCTCTGCCGGAGCCGTCAGGCTATGTATGCCCTAGGCTTTACCCTCTGTGTCTCTTGTATCCTGGTCCGGGCATTCCGCACTTTCCTGGCCTTCCTGCTGGACCTGGACAGACAGTACCAACTCAAGAAGCTCTATAAGCCCCTTGCTATTGTCATCCTAGTTACTGTAGGCCAAGGGCTCATTTGCACCTTCTGGCTGATTTTTGACTCCCCGCAGGTGATAACATTTGAACAAGGCTTGGAAGAGTGGCTACAGTGCACGGAGGGAATGGGTGTTGGCTTTGCCATCATGCATGGTTACATTGGCCTCCTGGCCTTTGTCTGTTTCTTGCTGGCCTTCAAGGGCCGGAAGGTCCCGCAAGATTTCAATGAGACAGGCAACATCATTTTCAGCATGCTCATTTACCTGTTTGTGTGGGTGTGCTTCATCCCAATTTACATCAGCAGGGACAAACTCAATGAGCGCTCAATCGTCCAGGCTTCTGCTGTCCTGGCCTCAAGCTATGGCATTATCTTCTGTCACTTTGTGCCCAAGTGCTACATTGCACTCTGTAGAAGGAAAAAGAATGACAGAGCTGCGCTAGAGCGCAGATTGCGAATTTTTTCAATTCAATCTACAGTTTCTGTGTTTGACATGTTATCCCAGGAGTCTGGGCTAGGCACCATGGATGCTGTGAGCATTGATGACACCATAGATGCTGTGAACACAGAAGGCACCATAGAGGCTGTGGGCATTGATGACACCATAGATGCTGTGAACACAGAAGGCACCATAGAGGCTGTGGGCATTGATGACACCATAGATGCTGTTAACACAGAAGGCACCATAGAGGCTGTGGGCATTGAAGGCCCCGTAGATGCTGAGAGCACTGAAGGTATGACAGAGGCTCTGAGCACTGAAGACTTACACAGGGCTGGTCCAGGCTTTGTGGGACAAGCAGCCCTTCTTGGGAGCCGCGGTGGTGCAACAGGCTAAGATGCAGCAGACTTGCGTTGCAGTTCACTGCAGTTGCACACCAAGGACCGGGGTTTCGATTCCGTGGAGCGGCACAATTGGCTCGCTGCTCCAGAGGGAGGGTGAGCGGATCGCTGCTCACAACAGCACCCCGGGCACCTCGGAATCACGGTCACGAGCTAGAGACGAGACGGCTTGAAGAAGGCATGTAGATCTCGGATTGCGGCCGTGGGGTGGGGTATCCCCCAGCTAACACTACTTGGATTAGATAGGGTACAATTGGCTGCCAAAAAAAAAAAAAAAAAAAAAAATCTGAAATAAAAAAAGAAGCCCTTCTTGAAATGAGTGCAACCCCTACAGATCTATTCCTGTTCCTCAGAGGACCATCTCTCCAATCTCACAGAATTGGAGGTCAAAATGCTTACCTGAAGGAGAGAAGCTGAGGTGGCAGAAGGACCAGAAGTCAAGGGAAGACTCCTTTGCATGCTCTACTCTAGACACATTGTCTAGAACAAAATGTTGACCCAGTCCATTCTGACTGTGGCTGGTACTGGGTGGCACAGAAGCGAAAACATCACCAACTAGCACAATGGCTACATGCATTTTGTAGGAAGTGCTTGTTAGTCAGAATTTTCCAGAATTAATGGACGCTGTTGCAGCTGTGGGGATGGGCCAGAAATTACATTCGTCATTATGAACTGAAAAATAAACCCTTTTTTAAAATTAATTTTAGTACAGGTGACTTTTATGTGCTTATATATGTGCTGTTGTAGAGGTTTTTGTAACGATACATTTAACCTTATACCCACAAAATTAAACAGCGAGAAGTTGTAATATCTATTTCCGTATTAAACATGTATATTTATGTAATCTCACATTAATAGTGCTGCATGAATGCACAAAGCTGTCTGTCCGACTTCAGGACCACTGTCAGGACAGCAGAATCCCCCCCCTATTTCGACGCAGATTCAAAACACACCTTTTCGAACTCTACCTTAGTCCTCCCTCCTGATTTCCCCCGCCTCCCCTTTCTGATATCACTCCTTGTCTAACCCAAAAAGAATTGCACTTATGATGACGACTATATGTTTAGAACAGCATTCCATGTGTATTTTCCTAGTTATGTATGTGATGCTTTGACTTTGACCTATGCACTTGTAAATCGCTTTGGATTAAAAGCGCCTGCCAAATGACAAAAATGTAAATGTAAATGTAATGAACGTTTTAAAGTTATACTCCACAAAATGTATGTGTAAACTGAATGTGTTGCCCTTCACAAGGTGCTTTAACTCTTGGATACAGTGTATCCTACCCTTTGTTACATAGTGTTCAGTTTTCTTTCATCCCTGAAATATAAACATTACATTAATGCAAAATAATTTCTACAGATCACATTATTTGTTCAAATTAAGTCAACTGTCATAAATACATATTTGTATATGTGGTAGGCACTGAAATATTCAACTGATTTAGATTTCCTTATCCTGGACAACTGTATATACTTTGGTACATATCACCAGCAGTCTTTGTTAGACACCGCAGCAAATGCTTCACTGTAATTCAATCCCTGTATTTTTCAATGTGGATGGCATCTGTATTTTGTCATCTATGATGTACATGCTAAAACTTTTAATTAATAAACTGCACTGCATAAATTGTTGTATTATGTGTGTATACTAGGTTCCAGTGGTCAGTGTTATATTTTAATTCTGACAGCCAACCCATTGAAACAGTAAATATTTTATATGGTACAGAATATAGCAGACATAAAACACATCTGGCCAAAGTATTCTATACTTCATTGGTGCCTATCATGCCAAGTTGGATTAAGGACAGCCAATAGATTCAAGTTAGTCCTTCACAACCCTCCAGCTCTTCTCATTTTTTGGTCATTAACAAGGACAAATTATGACTGACATACACATTTACCGAGCACTTTATTAGATATTTATTAGACAATTTCTTTTTTTACTTCTACTGCTGTATCCTGTCCACTTCGAGTCACGATGCATTATGTGTTTAGAGATGCTCTTCCGCATACCACTGTTGTGGTAATGAGTGGTAATTTGCGTTACTGTCACCTTCCTGTCAGCTTTGACCAGTCTGGCCATCCTCGTCTGATGTCTCACACAAGGCATTTCTGTCTGCAGAACTGCTTCTCACTGGATTTTATTTCGTGTTTTACACCATTCTTTGCCAACTCTAGAGACTAGTGTGCATGAAAATCCAAGGGGATCAGCAGTTTTTGAGATACTCAAACAGTCATTCCACAGTCAAAGTTATTTAGATCACATTTTTCACCATTCTTATGGTTGATGTGAACATTAACTGAAGCTCCTGACCCGTATCTACATGATTATATGATTGCACTGCTGCCACACAATTGGCTGATTAGATAATTGCATGAATAAGTAGGTGTAAGAAAGTAAAAATGTTCCTAATAAAGTGCTCGATGAGAGTATTTGAAACTTTTCCTAGGGAGTTTTGAAATTTTGTTGATAGCCATTGCAAATGTGCAGCTTTATGCTAAACCCAAAAAATGTTTTATTGTGAATCTTCAACATTCTTTTTTCCCAAAAAAATGTTTAAAAGACAAGAAACAAATACGAGAATGCATTTGTATTCGCAAAGAAAGTAAGCGGGTAGACAGGTTTCAATCGTTCTGTCAGATGGGGACTTCCAACCATTACCAACATGGCAACTGTACATGAAGTCCTGCAGCAGTAAAGGAAAGCCTTAAACTAAAGATGATACTGGTGGTGTCTGATCAAGCACTCTATGCAAAAGCCGCATAGATCAAATGGAAGCAGACTGGTGTTATTGCTGAGGGCTCTGTAAGGAACCAGAAAATGACTGAAGAATCATTCAACCAGAAAATGACAAGTCCAGCTTTTTCAGAACTCGAGTTTTTGAGAGGTACATTTGGGTACATTTGGATATTTGCGCGGTGACAGAGGCAAATTATCCAAATTCTGAATTTCTTATATTGAGATGGTGGAGATTTTACTGGGCCTGTTAAGTGCATCAAGAGAAGGAAACTGGGATCTTTATCTGACATGTGTCAGGAAAATGATTCCCTGGTGTTTTGCTCACAACAATCTAAACTATGCTAGCTATTTGTCTGCATACATATCTGAAATGGCTCACCTTGACAAAAGATAACCCAGAAATCTTGGAATATTTCAGATGCATGTGAAGAAACTGTCAACAAAGACACACAGAGGCAAGGTCGGACAAGGGGATTCCATTTAAAGCATAAAACAGCATCCAAAAAATACCTTACTGCAGAATATCGTAGCATATTCTTGAGACAACTTAAGGACATGCTTTAGCTGACCATGTCTGGATCTCAACATACTGACCTCCAAGAGAGTAGATTTGTGAGAGATGAAGCAAATGTAAAGTCTTTGTAGTCAATGTTGGATAGCAACTGGATTAAACCATTTCTAAGTGACCAACAAGATGTAGCATATCTGTCAACTGGTAAAATAGCCCCTGCGACTTACTTGAAAAAGACTTACTACATGCAAAAGAAATTGCCGAGAAACTGTACAAGACATTCAGCGAACAAAGACTCGAAACTCTCAAACCCACCAAAGATCTTATTTTAAGACACTATGAACAAGGCACAGCTTAAGACTTTTATTGAGCTGAAAAGTAGATGAAAATACAAGGGACTACCAAAGAGGTGATCCTAAAGGCTGACTGTACTCTCTTTGCCCAGATGATCATTATTGCAGAGAGCAGGGATTGTGCCAACCTTGTACCACCCAGACACAAACCAATTATGTAGACGTCTCCACCGTAGCGTGTCTCTTATGGGTGGGGTGGATCATTACAATCATCAAACAGAGTAAACCACTTCAGGAAATGGTTCAGCAGCTGGGAATGCAGTGGGAGCTGACAGACAAATTGTTCATGAATTTTCAGGCATTCACTTGTATAATTTATAGTGGCAACCCAGGAGCCAATGATGTCAACACACTAAAATACAGATTGTTTTGCGCAAAGTGGGGCGATCTTGATTCCAACAGTGTACCCCCTTGTGCCAACACTCTTCTGAAACACTGTGCTCACGCCAACTACCAAGCAGCAATCTGGGGACAGAGCCTACAGCAGGTCTTGACTTGCTGTCCTGTCAGTGTACTAGGTTTTGCTAGATTCCAAGCTGTAGTTGCCTTGCTCATAATTTAAAATGTACGGGCAAATTACAGGACTGTGCCAACCAACAAGTAGAGTATCTTGACATTATAGCAGATAACGCGGAAGATGCTTAGAAGATATCAAGCCTCGATAAATGACAATTAAAGATAGCAATTCAACTAGAACAGTGACATGATTTTATGATAACCAGTTAAACAAGTTAATAAAACAATGATACGGTTGTCTTAACGTAGTAGATGTAAAATCGGACTTTGAAATTGAAATGCTGGGATTAAAAAAATGCATAATAGATTGTGTCCCTCGGAGTGGTAAGAAAATCCTAATTTTTCGGGGTCTTGGCCCATGGACTAAGTAGTACAACAATGCAATGACGCTTTGGCCATCGCTAAAACCTTTTTTGTTGCTAATGTTGATATTCTTAGATTTACTCTTTATTATCAACACTGAGATACCCACCTACAGTCACAAAGTGAAAGAATAGGATCTAACCACAGTCACAAACACGGGGGGTGGAGGAAATTCAGACATATAAACAATAACCAATAGCAATCAGTGGAGACCACACAGACAGAAATGACACATTAGAGCTGGGGAACTGGCAGCCTCTGGTGGGTTGAAACAGGAACTGGGACACCAATTGTTTATTTCATCCATCCTTGTCTTCTTGGCCCTCAACTCACCTGAAATCAAGGTCCACCAACTTTAAGGTCATTCCAAACTGTTAAATGCTCCTTGAAGGAGCTAGGAGGATTCTTGAGCAAGGAAACACAAGCCCATCCTTTGCTGAAGTATTTTTTTAGAATGTGTGACACATATGCAGTACATGATCTATTTGTCCTGTGGATCCACCTCTCCCCATGTGCCATGTTGGTAATTGATGTGGCTTCAAACCTGGGTATGTCCCAATACTTGAAAAATGGATCCTGCTTTCCTCCGTCCATCTCCTCCCCCCATACTTCCAGATAGGAAAAGAAGATGATTGGAGGAAAGGAGTATTGGAACGCATCCCCTAATAAACATTTTCTTGTTTCCTCCATCCTCAGGCCCTTTCCTCACTTCCTTTCCTTGCCTTCTCTGATGGGTTGAGCTAGGAATGAGGAAAGGTAACAAGGAAAGGAAACTGTAAAAATAAGCAATTGGTGTCAGGGTTGGAGGTAGTACTGATGGTGGCCACCAGGGGGGCTTATTACTTTCACCTGGTGGTCGTTAGTGCCTACTTGATGTCTACCTCCTGAAGGTATTTAAAGCCCTCATTTCCCCTCAGTCTCCGCTTCGGTGTCACTGTTCGCTCTGCCACCTAGCCGGTATTAGCACATGGTAAGACTCAGCATTCGAGTTCGGTATTGTGCTGGTTCAGTGTTCAGAAAAGGTAAGGAAGGGGTCTGCACGTTAGTGTGTGTACACTGCAGCCGCCTTCCTGTAGGTTCTTTGGTTCTTTGTTTCGTTTTGTTTTCGGCTCGTGTGAGTCCGTGGGTGAGGGACGTTGTCCCCGGTATTTTGTATTTTGGTTTGTGTGTTTTTTCGGAGCTGCGACTCCTGAGTCTTTATTTTCGTTAGCCCAGTCTTTTATACTGGGTTGTACTTTTATTTTGGGTTTTCCCCGGTCCGGGCAGTAGTGCTAGCCTTTACGCACTCATTTTTCGTTTGTGATTTTCGCCCTGGTTTTGGAGGGTAGTTTTTATTTCCTGAGCCGTTATTTGGGGCTCGTTCTTTTATTTGTGCGGAGTTGTCTCCGTGTACAGTGCTGTCTCCTCTACCCCCCCGGGGTCTTAGTGGCGGGCTCGTTTGTGGGTCCGCTTACAAGGGGTCACCCCCTTAGTCGCACCTGGCTCTCCGCACCTCCTCAACCTCACAATTGGAGCCTCTCGTCTAGGATCAATGTTAAGAAGGACAGATACAGTGGGAGCAATAATTATTTGATCCCTTGCTGATTTTGTAGGTTTGCCCACTTACAAAGAATGGAACTGTGTAGAATTGTAATCATACATTTTAACATTGAGAGACAGAATATCACAAAATAATCCACAATAACAACATCATATAAATTTTATTAATTTATTATCGTATTTTTGCATGAAATAAGTATTTGATCCCCTACCAATCAGCAATAATTCTGGCTCCCACAGACCAGTTAGTTTTCCATTAAGAAGCACTCCTAATCTCAACTCATTACCCAAAACACCTGTGTCAACTTGTTACATTGTTATGTAGCTGTATAAAAGACACCTGTCCACACAATCAATCAGATTCCACCATGGCCAAGACAAAGCTGTCTAAGGACATCAGGGACAAAATTGTAGACCTGCACAAGGCTGGGATGGGCTACAAGAAAATAAGCAAGCAGCTTGGTGAGAAGTTAAGAACTGTTGGAGCAAGTATTAGAAAATGGAAGAAACACAAAGTCACTGCCAATCTCCCTCGGTCTGGGGCTCCACGCAAGATCTTGCCTCGTGGGATATCAATGGTCATGAGAAAGGTCAGGGATCAGCCCAGTACTACACAGGAGGAGCTTGTTAATGACCTGAAGGCAGTTGGGACCACAGTCATGAAGAGAACCATCAGTAACACACTACACCGTGAAGGATTAAAATCTTGCTGTGCGCGCAAGGTTCCTCTGCTGAAGAAGGCACATGTACAGGCCCGTCTGAAGTTTGCCAAAGAACACCTGGATGATCCAGAGGAGGCTTGGGAGAAGGTGATGTGGTCAGATGAGACCAAAATAGAGCTATTTGGCATCAACTCGACTCGCCCAAGAACACCATCCCCACTATGAAGCATGGAGGTGGAAACCTTATGCTTTGGGGGTGTTTCTCAGCTAAGGGGACAGGACGACTTCACCGTATCGAGGGGAGGATGAATGGGGCCATGTACCAGGAAATTTTGGGCGACAACCTCCTTCCCTCAGTGAGAGCACTGAAAATGGGTCGTGGATGGGTCTTCCAACATGACAGTGACCCAAAACATACGGCCAAGGCAACAAAGGAGTGGCTCAAAAAGAAGCATATTAAGGTCCTGGAGTGACCTAGCCAGTCTTCCGACCTAAATCCCATCGGAAATCTGTGGAGGGAGCTAAAGCTTCGAGTTGCCAAGCGACAGCCTCGGAACCTTAAGGATTTGGAGAGGATCTGCAAAGAGGAGTGGACCAAAATCCCTCCCAAGATCTGTGCAAACCTGATGAAAAACTACAACAAACGTCTGACCTCTGTGCTTGCCAACAAAGGTTTCTCCACCAAGTATGAAGTCCTATTGTTCTATGGATCAATGCTTATTTCATGTGAAAATATGATATTCAATTTATAAAATTTATATGATGTTGTTATGGTGGATTATTTTGTGATATTATTTCTCTCAATGTTAGAATGTACCTATGATTAAAATTCTACACAGTTCCATTCTTTGTAAGTGGGCAAACCTACAAAATCAGCAAGGGATCAAATAATGATTGCTCCTACTGTACATAAATGTTTAAATGAGGGGCTCCAGTCAAATCATTACAAGTTCAACTCCCCTTGCTTAATTTCTGCATAATTACAAATAAAATACAAACAACAAATAATAACAGAAATGAAATAATGACACCTTGTTGGGCATATTACACAAGGCAACATATGAAACTTGGATATTATGGTGTTGGTAACATAGGGGAAATTAGGTTGAGTCCTGTATCTCTTCTTTTCATTATAAAAATATTCCATGTTATTTCTCATTTTATTGTTCGGTTTATTTGTTTTTTATAAACAGACCAGTGAAAACTAGTGTAGTCATGTTTCTTTATTTGAACACAACTATAATCAGTGTTGACATTACATGTTAGGTCACATTAATGAGAAACTGAGTGAAGAAGAGGGTAGTGAAAGCATGTGTACAAATCCCAGATAGTATGTTGTATCCAATTAAAAATAGGCTCCCTCTTTGAAATAGGCAGTGTTTGTGAGCTAAAGTGTGTGATTAATTGTTAATTATTTTCAGAACGATGCCACATAATCTCAGTCATCTTAATCTCAGAGTACAAATTCTTTCTTCCAGTTCAGTATAAACCATATTCAACTCTGATTGGAAACTGCAGAATGATGGCCCGGTAGACACATTCCAGTAATGGCATGCTATAAATGGCAACTGACAAACAAGGCAGCTGATTACCATGATGAGCTTAAGGTATTACGTATGCAAGGTCTTAAGTATTTTCTTTAACATGGCCATCTGTGCACACAGGAGTGGACTATGCACAAATCCCACTTCATCCTTTCAGCTGCGCTTTCTCTTGGAAGGACACTGCACCAACTGTGAAACTAGTATCTTATTGTGGGAAAAACAGACCTGTGAACATGCAAGATGGACTGAATATATAGAAGAGGCGGATGATCTGGATGAACTGGTATCATTCGGTGTACTTTTTTGTGCTTTGACCGATTCTCTCAAAAGATGAAGGCACCCAGTCAAACGCAATGACTTCTTCAGCAACTGGATGGATGAAACAATAACAGGTGCAGCTGAATTCTTTCCTACTTTGTTGTACATTTAGTCATTCCTGTTCTACACAGTGTACTATCATTCAATTTTAGTTAATTTTCTACTACTATTTTCAAAGAAGAAATCCAAGGACTCATAAATATGGGCTGCTCTCCATCCAAAGGCCATCATTGGAATGATGCGACAAGTCCCATCAGTGAAAGTGGGGTTCTGGTGGCAGGTCCAGTGGAGCTTGACAGTAATCTGCAGTCAGATGATAGAGGATGTGGTGTCTCTGTAAGCCAGATAGAGGCTGATGGTGGTGAAAGGACATCAATGGTCCAAAAAGATGCCTCTATAGTGCCCCAAGAGGAGAGTGAAGTAGCCTCTGGCATAGGCACAGAATTGGGTAAGGTGAGCACCCACGAGGTAGAAGTCAATGTGATGCCGCAGGAAACACAGAATCTCTTCATTGAGGAAAATCAAGGTAAAATAGTCGGAAAGAGGCAAAGGAGGAGTAAAGGGGCCAGACAGAACAGACAAAAAGACAAGGCCTTCATTAGCGGGCAGAAAGTGGACTTCCCAGAATCCATGGTGAAAGCTCATCAGGCAGCTTATGCCTACCTGAATCCCAACGTCTCCAAATATGAGGTCCTGCTTGGGCTGCTAGACCAGGCTGCCCACACGCAGCTCTCTCTGCAGCCTATGATAGCCTTCATGGTCTTGCGCTACGAGGAGTTCACCTATAGCCTGGAGGAAATGGCCACTGAGGGTGAGAAAATGCTGAAAGATCACAGAGACCACCTGTCTTGGCCCTGCTCCATGATGGCCCATTGCTCCACCACATCAGCCAAGCCAGAGAACCATCCTCCAGACCTAATGCAGCAGCTACTTCAATACTCCACTGAGAGGATGCGGCTAGTGGGGGACTCTGTGAGTGGGCTGGGGGATTCTGCTCTGGAAGAGGCCTCTGACTACTTTTTCGCCCTCTCTGAGCTGCTTGACGAGAAGCTGAAGGCCAAAAAGGTGGCAGAGGGGCGACTGTCAGAAGTTATAGCACACATTGAGGCAGCTGCCTACCGAAAGTCCAACCCTGAGGACCTGGCTCTGCAGAGTGAGGACAGTGGCATTGGAGCAGACAATGAATCACTGGCTGGATCTGAGAAGCATCGGTACAGGCGCGAGAGCTGTGAATCTGCTGGCACCACTGGTGCAAAGTCCAGCAGCCACCCCTTCAATACATCCAGCTCAATCCAGCAAGTGGAGGCCAGAAGTAGCCAGGTTGGAAAAGTGAGTACCAACTTTTCGCTGAATTCCCTGGACAAAGAACTAGCATACATAGACTCACAAGGTTCAGAAGATGACGAGGACAAAAATGAGGATGATGAAGATGAAGATGAAGGTGAAGGTGAAGGTGAGAAAAAGAGTAGGCTGAGGTCAAACTCTTCTCCACCTGATCCTAGTCAGCTTACACGTCACCTGGCGACTACACGTATTGAGAACCCGCAAAATGTGGAGTTGACATTTAAAATGAAAGATGCCATCAGTGGCCGCATCTGCTTCAACCCCTCTCAGAATTCTAATGTGAGATCCAGCAGGGGAAATGATATAGGGGAGGGTTCCCCCCCGTGGACAGAGGATGAGGACTGGCAAGCCAGGCGGCCCCAGACAGCGAGTGCCGCCTTCAATGTCACAAGGAAAAAGCCATCAACAGGCAGCCAGCAACGCTCACGTTCTGCAGAATCCCTGCACAGCCAGGCCGAGGATCCCACACTTCTGCAGCTGGAGAGGACACAGAGGGATCTGAGTCGACGAATTGAAAGGATGAGCAAAGGTAAGGCAGGGGGAGGGGCTAAAAGAACAGCAAGTCTTGGAAGGGGAAGACCAGAAGAATTAAGGAAATTCCTGAATCCTCAGCCCCCCCTTACCAACCGTTTACGGTCTTCTTTGGACAGAAACTTCAAGATCTTACCTAATCATGATAGAATGGGGTGTAGAGCACATCCATCAAGGGATGAAAGGGTGGGAAAAGGAGAGAAAAGGGAAGAGAAACAGAAAGAAGTGATAGGGAGGGGGCAACTGAGGGCCACTATTCAGCCTAATCCCCCTGCTCTATCAAAATCAGAGCTCACTAAATTGCACAGGGGAAGGAATTCTGTCAAAACGCTAATTGACACCTTCAGTCAGCAGAATGACAACCAACACGCAGGGCCTTCAAATAATCCAATCATCATCAATGGCAATAACAACAATAGCTGTCCGGTGGAACCCAGGGCCACCAACAGACCAGAAGACCTTGACGTTGATAATCTTCCACCCCCTCCTCCTGAGGTCTTGATGGATAATTCCTTTGAGTGTGCACCAGGGCTCCCTGTTAGTGGACATTTTCCTGTATCCCAGAGAGGTGTGGAATCTCAACGGCTGCGTGCCTCCCTACCATTAGTGACTACACTGCCCACCTATAGTGGCCCAAGGCGCAGCTCCCTAAACTTGTCCCCTCCCAGCTCTGTCAGACAGGATGCTGTCATGGGGTACCAGAGCGGGGATGATGTCTGTCAGCCTGAAGCACACCCCAAGAGTATTGAAACTGCAAATCTATACCAGCAGGCTAGAAAGATTATCCACCTGCGTCATGCCTCTGACTCACCGGTGAAGAAGACCCTGGTGGATGTAGGGCCCAAAACAGCCTCAGTTTCCATTTCAAACTATTTATCTTGTGAGATCAAGTCCGCAAGTCCATACCCTAACATCAAACCGCCCACCACCCCGCCTGTTTCAAGAGCCCGCATGCCACCCTGTACCCCCTCCAACTGGAAATTCCCTAATCCTCCTCCTTTTAGATGCCAGCCCACTCCACCATCCCCTGAAAAACTGCCAACCTCTCCGCCAGGCCAACAGAGATACCTCCGCCACTTCAAACTAAGGCAAGAAGAGACACTAGGTTCAACCTTAGACTCATGTTCTCTGAAGGGCAACTCGCCTTCACCCTCTCCCCTAGTCGAGCGGTGGACACGCCCATCCTCTCCCTCTCAGTCCTTTAATGATGCTCGATCTGTTTTCTCTCACACCTTGCCCTCAATCTCTGAGCCCCCAACCTGGGCCACCTCTGGC
This sequence comes from Conger conger, assembly GCF_963514075.1. Classification (NCBI taxonomy): domain Eukaryota; kingdom Metazoa; phylum Chordata; class Actinopteri; order Anguilliformes; family Congridae; genus Conger; species Conger conger. Next base: position 20,077,282 of record NC_083764.1, on the reverse strand, counting down.
AGCTGTGCACTCCCGCAGCCCTGGGGCATGCCTGCCTGCCGTAAGCTGTCTGTTTCAGTGCGAGGCCCACAGCCTTTTGTCAAACAAAATCCGTCTGATCGTCACACCAGCATCACCCTGCCATCCCAACAGCCTGAAAAACCCATCAGCACAGTAAATCAGAGCTGTCCCAAGGACCCTCATCACTTGCCCGAAGTAAGTATAACCATTCTATAATAAAGTTTGCAGTATGAAATCATGCCTTTAAGGTTTATTTTTGTTCATACTGTGTACAGACTTTTTTCAATTTTCATTAATTGTATGCCAATGCAGTAGTCCATAATAATTACAATGACTAATATAATATGCGTTATAAAATATACTATAATATGTAACTTATAGTTCATGCATGAATTTATGTAATTCTGCAGGTAGTATTGTTTCAATTACCATTTTAAGACAGGTTGGAAGAGAATCTACTTGTACTTTGTGATTGAAGTATTTTGTACAATTCATTTCATCATTGACCTGCCTGGTGTCCACAGGCCAATATGTGTCCTTAGGACAATATTTCCACAGCAATTTGGCTCTGTTTATGTGTCCTATGTGCTTTTTATACCATCTGTTGGCCCTATGTTTAAGGTGTGGCCCAGCTGCCTACCTTGCTAGTGGTTGTGGCCTAGCTGTCTACCTTATACTAGTGGGTGTGGCCAAGCTTTAATTGCTTTAAGTGATCAATATGCTTGCAAACCTTAAAGCTCTAGTTCTGTACCAGGGTCAGCAACCCTGTAACACAGCCTCATTAGTAACAGATTTTGAAGGCAGTCAAAACATGAGCAAGCTTACATGATAGCTGTTTTGAATCGCTTCAGGTGACCTGAATCACTGAATCACTTTGTTATCTCAGGTTTTCTGCAGCTGTGAGCAAAACAAGTGAGCCTACATTCCTCCCAAATAATGGAGGCATCACTTGAGCAATAGTTTACTGGTTGTATGAATGAGGTAAAAAGTGAATTCATTAATAAATGAATTAAGTCTTTTAAGGTGTCCCTTCTCAATGCACAAATACAGGGTAAAATGTTTTAGTTTATTCATTAATAAAATTATTCATATCTGAGCAGAATCACATTAAAGTAAACAACATGGCATATAACCTGACATTAAATGATTAACATGAAATTATATGCAGCTCGCAAAAATGCACATTAGTTGATAAAAACGTGTAGAGGATAACTCAGGTAGAGTTATGAGATGCCTGTTAAAACACAAAAAATCACAATACATAAAAACAGTAAGCATTACAGAATACATAAAGTGGCAGGTTCTGGCACAATGGTTAATTTCCTGCTTGTCTACTAAAATCATGCAGTTTATTACTATAACCCAAGATATTAAAATTGTCAAAATGATTAAATAAATAGGGGAATAATTCCAGAACAAATTTTGTCATAAAATTTACAGTTGAATTATACACGAGCATAGGAGAAAGGCTAATCCAGTTTATGTGAGTCATATCACTGCAACCCAGTCATGGGTCTTGCAGCCATGGAAACAAGTGAAACGTGTCAGTGCACATTGCCACTACTGACTGTGAATGATATGAACTGATTCCCTAAAGGAGGCATGTAAAGGAAGACAAAAGTAGGTTATAGGATCACGTAGGTACAGTTGATCAAGAGATAGAAAAAGAATAACAGATAACTGTGTAATTGTGACTTGCAGTGTCTCCCTGTCACTGTTAAAACATATTCATGAATGAAGTGTTACAGCGACATAGTAAGGACAAAATAAGCTGATCTTCACAAGTACTTCAATCTTCTGGTTAGACTTATTTAGTTATTATTTCTATTACTTTTTTGTTCAAAAAGGGGGCCAATCAGGTCACAGTTTTCAAGACTAATTTCCAGATTTGCCAATGGGGTAAGACAATTTTTTTAAAGAGCAGTGGTGGGGACACCTTAAGCAACATCCTTTCTACTGAATTAAAATTTGGACATTACTGGTGCTTGCTTAGGGCGGCACGGATGGTGCAGTGGGTAGCACTGCCGCCTCACAGCAAGGAGGTCCTGGGTTCGAATCCCCGTCGGCCGGGGCCTCTCTGTGTGGAGTTTGCATGTTCTCCCCGTGTCTGCGTGGGTTTCCTCCCACAGTCCAAAGACATGCGCGTTAGGTTGATTGGAGAGTCTAAATTGCCCGTAGGTATGAGTGTGTGAGTGAATGGTGTGTGTGCCCTGTGATAGACTGGCGACCTGTCCAGGGTGTATTCCTGCCTTTCGCCCAATGTATGCTGGGATAGGCTCCAGCCCCCCTGCGACCCTGATCAGGATAAGCGGGTTCAGATAATGGATGGATGGATGGATGGATGGTGCTTGCTTATCAGCACACTGAAGTGGAAACATCAAGATGCACAACTGCCATATCTCCATGTTTCCACATTAAACACTGAAGGGAAAAAGAATGGAACAATGCTGAAACAGCAATTTGTGCTGTTCAAAGAAATTATCTTTTTGGGAATTTTGAATGAATGACTTGAAGTGATTGATGACAGGAAGGGTTAAACAGCTATTTGGATCTGGGCAGATACCAACATTCCCTGTGGAATTTTGTTACACTTTGCACTCATGCAATGCTAATGCTGTTATAGGATAGTGGGTCAATCCGCCTTAGCTTCAGCTTGCACTGGCTTTATTCCAGTTCTTTAATCTCAATTCTTCTTTGCAATCACAGTAGTATTGAATAGTGCAGTGTTATTTATCTGATCTCATAATTGTTATGCAATGCATTACCTGAACCAGCTCCTCATAGTAATCCCCTAGATTATATCCCCCTATCAGTGAAAACCTTACCTCATGCAAACCACTGCTAGCCAATTTGTACTATTCTTGTAATCCAACTCTTCCCCATTTATAATCTGTTTTCTGCTGTCCCATAGGCTGAAGTTTAGGCCAACCAGTGAGGATGATCCTTTAGACACCCAATCAGATCTCACTGCTGCAAATCATTCTGCCTCACACACCCAGAATTGTGCCCCATAGGCCAGGCCTTGTAAAGAAAATTAGGCCAATGAAGCTCTCACAGGATTACGGATTATCTGGACTCTCCAATTAGATTTTTTTTTTTAACCACTTGATCTGGAATGCCAAGAATGTCTCTTCCACTGTGATACAATCTTTGCTTTAAACAGGAGATTTTGGATTACTATGTTCACAGAAGAAATAAAAATAGAACAAGATGTTATTTAACAGGATTTTACCATGATTCTATGTATGTATTTATTCATTTGTCATTTGTGGTGGTGTTTCTTTACTTTCTTTTTTATTGTTCCTGCATGAATGAGTTACAAGAGTATTTGTTTTCAAATGCAACAAATAGGTTGTGATTGAAATTCTTCACATTTTATTGAAAGAGAAATTGCATAGAAGTCAAGTCATACACCTTTAAATGTACACATGAATGTACGTGTATAACATACTGATTTATATTCATTGGTAACATGTTGTAGAATCAAATGTACATTCATTGGTTACGTTCATGTCATACAGCACGTATATTTTTACAAAATGGATTTTGAATTTTAAGTTGAGCAGTGTTAGAATGTTTGTAGGTGGACGTGTCATCAACTTTAAGTTTATTATTCAGACTACCCTGTATTCCTACATGATTTTAAATTTGTGTTATGCGTTTTGGAAAAAGAAACCAATTTACAGATAAGCATATAATTAATTTGTAAATGTGAAAGTGTCTGACGCTATTCTGTGTTTGTTAGGGTTTTGTTGAAAATGCCATATTACAATATACCACACATATTCAGTACTATTTCAACATGTGTACATTTGCCCTGATGCCTTGCTCCAGAAGCTGCCATCCGACTCTTTGCTATAGGAAGTGGTCTGGCAATGGCATATCCAGGTGTCTTTGGGGCAGTTCGGAGTGAAAGAATATGCTGATCTTGAAGATGCCTCAGTTGGATAAATTGGTTTTGTGAGGAGTTGTGCACGAAACACACACATGCTCATATAAATTGTACCACATTTGTGGCATTAATAAGACAAACTGCTTACTGTTTTTCTTTTATTAATCTCATTGTTCATGTTTGCTTATCAACAAGGTTATTTTTTATCAATTTCCTTTTCATCTGTACCTTCTGTTTTTGTTGTGAATTTTTGTGTGATGTGTATTTGTTTTTTACATCCAATAAAAGCGCATATTGTTGACATAATGACAGTCATTTTTAAGATGATCCCAAATCCCTAAAAGAAATGTTAATTTTAGCTCAGTCTAACCCTTCTGTATCTTTGTCACCTATTTGAAAAGCAAATTCCAAACCAGGTGGGTTTACTTAAAAAACACACACATCCTGATTTTAACTAAAAATAGCAACATTTAACGAGTTCATATCTCCAATATGCTATTCGACATGTATTTATTAATTTATTAATCAATTAATTGTGTATGATGGCTGCAGGTTTATAAACACAGGTTAAACCAGAATTACTCAATACTGGGACATGCAGTACCGTACCATATACAGAACGTAGGATGAATATTAATCATATTTCCCTTCAGCGATATGTCACATGATACTGACTTTCTGAGAAGCATGCTTCCCTTTCTGTAACCTGAGCAAAACAATATTTATGCACGCCCCACTGAGGCATAGTAAAACACACGCAGGGGTTTAAAGATGCTCCAAGATGGCTGCCAAAGGGTTAACACTTTTATCTGATTGTACGTAGGGATATGAATGAAATAAATGAAAAAATGTATAGTAATTACAGAAAGAATGAGATTTGTATGAAAATTAAATCAACAAAAATCTTTGAAAAGTCATTGGCAATGGGGGCATTATTATACATTCTTAACATTTTCACACAAAAAAAGCATAGTGATATTATGTTGATATGTCCACCAGGCCATCATCCTTGGAATTCCTTCATGTTTAAAGTTAATGTATTCTTAAGCATGATTAAAGACCATATCTTGATGCAATACCCTCCTTGCCAAGGGGGGCAACATTTCACTATAAGCCATAGGACATGTAATCTTGCCCACTGATATTCAGTCACAAAACAATCATATTTTAAAAAGCTTTGTTTTCTGGTTCTGGTGGAGCACTGAACCAAACTCTTGTGGCCAAAGCAGGGTTGCCGACTCCCTGTGACATTTTTATGACATGGGCTGTATATTTGGCATGTGCACAGCAACTACAGTGGACTTTTATGCACCCTTGATAAGAAATGAAGAAGCAAGTAAACAAAATACTAATATATGTTATGTTCAAACGTATAGGAAAACTACACTCACCAATCACTTTATTTTACTTTATTATACCTACTTATTCATGCGATTATTTAATCAGCCAATTGTGTGGCAGCAGTGCAATGCATACAATCATGTAGTATGGGTCAGGAGCTTCGGTTAATGTTCACATCAACCATCAAAATTGGGAAAAAATGTGATCTAAGTGACTTTGACTGTGGAATGATTGTTGGTGGCAGACAGGGTGGTTTGAGTATCACAGAAACTGCTGATCTCCTGGGATTGTCACGTACAGCAGTCTCTAGAGTTTGCAAAGAATGGTGTAAAAAAGAAAATCCAGTGAGCAGCAGTTCTGCAGACAGAAACGCCTTTTTAATGGCCAGAATGTGGCCGGAATGTGACAGTAACGCACATAACCACGCATTACAACAGCGGTATGCAGAGAGCATCTCTGCACACACAACGCATTATAACTCTAAGTGGATAGGCTACAGCAGTAAAAGTCTAATAAATACCTTATAAGTTCTCGGTGAGTGTAAACACTTCCATGTCAATTAATTTACTCTTATGTTTTAATGTATTTTATTAGGCAAGGAAATCAAAATATTTTTTTTCTGAAAACCAAAATTATTGCCATCCCTGGTTTAAAACTTTGTGCAAATACCCCAGGCAAAGATGACAGCCAGCAGTATTTTCCTATAATTTCTGATAAAATTTGATAACACATTTGGAGGGATTTTAGACCATTCCTCCAAGCAGAACTTTTCAGAATCACTAACATTCCTGGTTTACATGTATGTTTTCCCCTCTTCAGTTCAGACTACAGGTATTTGATGCGATTTAAATCTGGAGACTGAGATCGGCATTGCAGAATATGAATGTTGTTTTCACCAAACAATTTCTGTGTGGATTTTGATGTATGTTTGGAATCATTGTCCTGCTGGAAAATACACCTACAACCTCCTAGTAGAGACATTAAGATTAATCAGTGAGATAGAATAAGAAAAATAGTATTGCCAATTTTACTTAGTTTGATTGCATTTACAGTAATTGTTAGAGGTGGCAATCATTTTGGCTCCCAAAGTTTTCTGAAAAAAAAAAAATGACTTAATAAAATAATTTATTATAATTTATAATTATAATTTAAATAATAAGTTAAGTATTTCATTACTAGATATTACTGAGTTGAAAATAAATGTCTAAAAGCCCTGCTGTAGCACTATTTGTCCCTGGTGGGAAGAGACAAAGCTTGTGTCACATTCATGGCCCTTTTCCGATTGGTTTTTCCTTTCTCTGTGCTTTAACTCCTGTCTCGCCCCATTATGTGTCTCCGCCCTCCACTCCTGAGATGAATTTCCTTCCAGTCTTGTCCCAGCTGTTTCTCATTGTCCTTGGTCATCTGTTCCCCAGCAGCCACACCCGTTAATTGTTTAGTTAATTTTGTTCTTTGGTTGCAAGTTTGTCAGTTCTGTTTTAGATTTTTTCTGTGTGGCCTTGCCGAGTATATTCTGTCTGTGATGTTTTGTTTGGTTCTCTGGATTATCAAGCCAACAAGACAAAACAGACGGACCAATGTTCAGGAACAGACATTAATGGCAGAGGATTTATCTCAAAAGCAAATAATTTAATTATTAGATCTTACTGAGTATAAAAAAGTATGTCTAAAGGCCCATGTAGCTCTATGAGTCACGGGTGTGGAGAGCCACACCTTGAGCTGATGACTCATGAAAGCTTGAGCATTCTCTCTTACTTTTCCAAAATCTCTAGGATCTCAAAAGAATGTCAAAAGAATGTTGCTAGGTTGTTGGTCGAGATCGCTGATCTGCAGTGTCCACAAGTGAGTGATGAAGAACTAGTGGTCACTTTTGAGGGAGATGACGGGGCACCTAGAAGGCAGAGAAACACACATACCGACCCTCAGAGGCACATATTATAGTCAGCGAATCAAAGTCAAATGCAAAGTGTTTCATCATTAGATATTACTGATTAGAGAAAATATATGTCTAAAAGCCCTGATGAAGCACTAAGAGAATCTGCTGTGGGGAGCGACACTGTCAGCTGACTGATGTCTACATGAG